>NC_059072.1:225898133-226523133 GCF_020497125.1 Mauremys mutica
TCCCAGAGAGGCCATCAGGGAACAGGGAGGGTTGGATGGGGCAGGAGTCCCGGGGGGGCAGATAGGAGGTGGGGGCCGAGCCACGACCCCCTTCCCTAACCAGGGCCGGCTCCAGGGTTTTTGGTGCTCCAAGCAGCGCGCGCGCAAAAAAAAAAGGCTGCGATTGGCGGCAGTTCCACCGTGCCGCTTTCTTCTTCAGCAGCAATTCGGTGGCGGGTCCCTCGGTCCCTCTCGGAGTGAAGGACCCGCCGCCAAATTGCCACCGAAGAGCCCAATGTGCCGCCCCCTCCCCTTGGCAGCCCCAAGCACCTGCTTTCTGGGCTGGGGCCTGGAGCCAGCCCTGCCCCTAACTGGCCCTCCATACAATTTACGAAACCTAATGTGGCCCTCAGGCCAAAAAGTTCGCCCGCCCCATCTTACAGTCTATGCTCACTGTACAAATATACAGCAATTAACACAGAAGGGAGTAGGGGAAAGACAAGAAGGCTCACAGTCCTTAAATCTTTCCCAACACACAGAAAAAAGACTAAACCTCACCCTTAAACAAAAATATCATAGCTATTAACCCCCAGCACCCACAACAACACCTTCCTCACCTGAACAAGCAAACAACCCACATTAAATGTTGGTGTAAAAAAAACTCCCACTTCTCTGCTCTCCACAAAAATCCCCATTGTAGCCCCCCCCATATACACTTATCCCCACCCAAACCTCACTGATAAATACCAAATGTGCTACACTAATGGGGATGAGGGGATGTGACATCACATTTCAGTAGAGATCCCTCCCTTCCTGCTCTGTTTTTCCTCCTGCTGCTGATTATGAGTCCATTGTATTTGCTACATGGAGGAGGGGCCACCTACTCCCTTCCCCTTCCATGTGATCTGGGAGTCTGTAAGGGACCTGGGAGGGAGGGGGCACCATGGCCAAAAACATTTTGATTGTCTGGAATGTTCTGCAACAGCAGCAGTTAGAGATGGAACAGAATGGGGCTACTGGTTGATTTGAAATACAAAAGATACTTCATAATCTAGAGCGCCATCCAGTAGTAGTGAGACATTAATGACACTGACATCATAAATTATGCAGAGTTGAGGAAAGCCAAGATAATTTGTATGGAATTTTTTTTCTAGACATGAACATGGAAAAAAACTGTTAAAACTATATACAAGTTCTGTTCTCCTGATTATGTGACACATGTAGATAGAAACATGTTGAATTCTTGCAATATGTGTCCAGCTACTGTCAAATATAGATTACTGAAGTCAAACAGCAAGAAAGGAAAACTGGACTCCATCATAATTTGTTTTCTTCTGTGCATTCTACTTCTGCTTCTTTATGAAGAAGAATCATCATGAAGAATGGAGTCTTTTGATGGAGATGGTGATATGAGTGACAGTGAAAGTGAAAATTCAATTTCTTCATCTTCAAATAAGAGTTTTGCTACTCCATCTGCTTCAGCATCGAAAACTCCTCCTAGAAAGTCTTCAGATGTTCATCACACTGGTATGAAGAGGTTTTTGGATAGAATATCCCATGACCAGAAAAACATTTATCTGGAGGTATTTGTGCCAGCAATACACCATTTCATATAGACAAAAATAATTATATTCTAGAATTTCTTCATAAATTGTGTCCAATTTATAAAGTTGGAAATGGCTTGCAGGAAGTCTTCTGAATGCTGAAGTGGAGTATGAGAAAAGGAGAATTCGTATTCTTATTACACAGGCTCCTCATATGTCTTTAGTGTCTGGATGGATGGAGCAATAGTCACAGTGAGGTGTCATCAACTTCATAGTAAAAACTCCACAGCCCCTGTCTTACTCATTCTGTTGCAGAACTGAGCATCACCGCACAACCCAATATATTGCTGACCAGTTTTAAAATATAATCGATGAATTGGGTCCACTGAAGTTTATTTGAACTGTGATTGACAACACAGCTAATATGAATGCTGCTTGGCTTTTGTTGATTAATGAATATCCACACCTTCTGTGTTATGGGTGTGCTTCCCATATGATGAAGCTTTTCACTGGTGATGTTGAAGATCTGACAACTCTCTGATAACATGTTGTTGCAGGCCTGTGATATTCTGGAGGTCAGACAAAATGATCTGGTGATCTCTTCTGGCCTTCAACTCTATGACTCAAAGACATGTCAATAATAAAAAGCATTGCCAAGGTTCTCAAAAACAAACAAATACCAGAAACCAGGTTTCAGAATTATTTAGTACAGTACTCAGTTTCATCCCCACTGGATAAGCCTTGTTGTACTTGATAGGTATCTTCTATTAAATGTCTCAAAGGTCTTCAGATATGCAAGAAGGCTCTTCAGTTAGCTTCTGTTGAAAAAGGGATGGCTCAGCATCGCCTCTGAGTAATCTACACTGACATTCTTGATGATGATGATGATGATGATATCTTTTGGACGCACAACTCAAAATTCATTTCACTGCTTGAACCAATACTTCAGTCCATTCAGAACAAGTAAAATGATAGTTACATTGTCTGATGCCAAGAACAAGTTCCAGAATGTTAAGAAATATATTTGTGAGAATATTGAACACAATCCACTTCCAAAGATGAAAAGAAAATAATAACAGACAAAACAATATTACGGAAAAATCAAGTGATCACTCCCACACATAATGCTGCCTACTTTCTTGATCCACATTTCCAGGACCAAGAGCCAAATGATTGATTTGATTCAGTTTGTGACCTCTCAGTGGCTGTTGCAAATTTTAAAGGATATACAAATGAGCAAACAATTCTGACATTATAAAACAAGAAGCAGCCCATTCAGTCATAAAACAATGTAGAGTGCTGTTCCAGCAGATGGATCAAGAGAGCTTGCTCCTTCATCATGGTGGAAAGGGTTGTGTCCACCTTGTATTCTATTCACATTGGCAGACATTCTTTTTACACTTCTGTGTGCTACCGCATGTGTGGAACAAAAGTGGTCAGTTTGGGGACTCATCCATACAAAACAGAGAAATTGACTGAACACCTCTGCTGGGAAGCTGGTGACCATGTATCACAATTTAAGATTAGAGAAGAAAATGACAGATGACTCAGTATTCATCAGATGAAGAGGAAGGAGATACTGATGTATTTGATGGTGACAAAGGGTACGTCTACACTTACCTGCCGGTTCGACGCGGAGAGTTCGACTTTTCGGAGTTCGAACTATCGCGTCTGATCTAGACGCGATAGTTCGAACTCCGGAAGCGCCGCGGTCGACTCCGGTACTCCACCTCGGCAAAAGGAGTTGGTGGAGTCGAAGGGGGAGCCGCGGAGTTCGACCCCGCCGCGTCTGGATGGGTGAGTTGTTCGAATTAGGGTACTTCGAATTCAGCTATGCTATTTACGTAGCTGAATTTGCGTACCCTAATTCGACCCCCGCCCTTAGTGTAGACCTGCCCAAAGATACAGATGAAGCAGTTGAAGCTAATAAAGATAATGAAAAGCAAGATGCCTGCTTCCTACTTAGTGTAAGTGTATTTATACTTGACTTTTTTCTTTACAGTTGCCCTCTGTTTGTTTTATCTATGTTTTCAGTGTTGTTGTAGCTGTATTGGTCCCACAATATGACACAAGGTGGGTGAGGTAATATCTTTTATTGGACCAACTTCTGTTGATGGAAAGGACAAGCTTTCGAGTTTCACAGACCACTTCCTCAGGTCTGGAAAAGATAGCAAGAGTGTCCAAACTATATGCAAGGTGGAACAGATTGTTAAATGTAAGACACACATGCTGTAGGAGATCACTTAAAAACAAAGTGGGCAACTAAGGGTTAGCAGGCAGTATGGTATGTTACATATTGTTGTCATGGACCATAAAATCAGTGTCCCTGCAGGGCCGGCTCCAGGCACCAGCTAAAGAAGCAGGTGCTTGGGGTGCCAATACCAAGGGGCGGCCCTCCGGCCGCTATTGGGGCGGCATGTCCGAGTCTTCGGCAATTCAGCGGTGGGTCCCTCAGTCCCTCTTGGAGTGAAGGACCTGCCGCCGAATTGCCGCAGAAGAGTGGAGCAGCGTGATCGTGCTGCCGCAGGGCTTTTTTTTTTTTTTTCCCACTTGGGATGGCAGAAAACCTGGAGCTGATCCTGTGTCTCTGTTAGGTACATAGTGTTTAATGGAGCTATGAATTTAAGTTCCAGGCTTGTCCTATGAAGGTGTTGTGCAGGTTTCTTTGAGGACAAGGACCGAGAGGCCAGATATGGAGTGATCACTTTGTGAAAAGTGTTTGCCCATGAGTGATAGGGTGTTTTGTCTTTTATCTCAAATGCACTCTCAGGGTATGTCTACACTATGGGATTATTCCGATTTTACTTAAACTGGTTTTGTAAAACAGATTGTATAAAGTCGAGTGCACGCAGCCACACTAAGCACATTAATTCGGCGGTGTGCGTCCATGTACCGAGGCTAGTGTCGATTTCCGGAGCGTTGCACTATGGGTAGCTATCCCGTAGCTATCCCATAGTTCCCTCAGTCTCCCCTGCCCATTGGAATTCTGGGTTGAGATCCCAATGCAAAAACAGTGTCGCGGGTGATTCTGGGTAAATGTCATCACTCAATCCTTCCTCTGGGAAGGCAACTGCAGACAACCATTTCGCGCCCTTTTTCCCTGGATTGCCCTGGCAGACGCCATAGCATGACAATCATGGAGCCCGTTTTGCCTTTTGTCACTGTCACCATATGTGTACTGGATGCTGCTGACAGACGCGGTACTGCAGTGCTACACAGCAGCATTCATTTGCCTTTGCAAGATAGCAGAGACGGTTACCAGTCATATTGCACCATCTGCCATTGTAAATTGGCGATGAGATGACGGTTATCAGTTGTTCTGTACCGTCTGCTGCTATCATGGGTGCTCCTGGCTGGCCTCACTGAGGTCGGCCGGGGGTGCATAGGAAAAAATGGGAATGACTCCCTGGGTCATTCCTTTCCTATGTTTTTGTCTAAAAATAGAGTCAGTCCAGCCTAGAATATGGGGCAAGTGTACTAGAGAACCAGAGAGCACAGCCGCTCTGTGTCAAAGCCCCAGAGATCCCGCAGAAATGATGAGCTGCATGCCATTCTAGGGTGTGCCCCTGCAACAACCCCACCCGTTGCTTCCCTCCTCCCCCAACCCTCCTGGGCTACCACGGCAGTGTGCCCGCATTTGTGTGATGAAGTAATAAGGAATGCAGGAATAAGAGAAACAGACTTTTTAGTGAGATAAAATGAGGGGGAGGAAGCCTCCAGCTGCTATGATAGTCCAGGCAGCCTTCCGCTGCTATGATAGTCCAGCCAGTACAGAATCTTTTCTTTAAACATGACGGGGGGGGCTGATAGAGCTCAGCCCCCAGTTGCTATGATGAGGACGGTTACCAGCCGTTCTGTACCATCTGCTGGGAATGACCAGGAGTCATTCCTATTTTTACCCAGGTGCCCCCGGCCGACCTCACCGAGGCCAGCCAGGAGCACTCACGGGCTGATGACGAGGACGGATACCAGTCCTTCTGCTCTGTACCGTCTGCCACCGAGGAGAGGAGAGGAGAGGAGAGGATGCTGCTGTTTAGCGCTCCAGCACCCCGTCTACCAGCAGCATGCAGTAGACATAGGATAACATTGAAAAAAGGTGAGAAACGATTTTTTCCCTTTTCTTTCGGGGCGGGGGGGAAGGGTATAAATTGACGACATACACCCTGAAACACCCGGGAAAATGTTTTTGACCCTTCAGGCACTTGGAGCCCAGCCAAGAATGCAAATGCTTTTCGGAGACTGCGGGGACTGTGGGATAGCTGGAGTCCTCAGTACCCCCTCCCTCCCTCCATGAGCGTCCATTTGATTCTTTGGCTTTCCGTTACGCTTCTCACGCAGCACTGTGCTGAGTCCCTGCTGTGGCCTCTGTCTATCATAGCCTGGAGTTTTTTTCAAATGCTTTGTCATTTCGTCTTATGTAACGGAGCTCTGATACAACAGATTTGTCTCCCCATACAGCGATCAGATCCAGTATCTCCCGTACGGTCCATGCTGGAGCTCTTTTTGGATTTGGGACTGCATCGACACCCATGCTGATCAGAGCTCCACGCTGGGCAAACAGGAAATGAAATTCAAAAGTTCGCGGGGCTTTTCCTGTCTACCTGGCCAGTGCATCCGAGTTCAGATGGCTTTCCAGAGCCGTCACAATGGTGCACTGTGGGATAGCTCCCGGAGGCCAATACCGTCGATTTGCGGCCACACTAACCTTAATCCGACATGGCAATACCGATTTCAGCGCTACTCCTCTCGTCAGGGAGGAGTACAGAAACCAGTTTAAAGAGCCCTTTATATCGATATAAAGGGCCTCATTGTGTGGACGGGTGCAGGGTTAAATCGGTATAACACTGCTAAATTCGGTTTAAACGCGTAGTGTAGACCAGGCCTCATAGAAAAATTATCTTGAGAAAACAATCTGGGGTTTATAATGCAGTCCAGGCTGCTAACCTTAGTTTTGGGGTCTGAGTGCAGTATTCTGTAGTCAATATGGGCTAGAACTCCTCTTTTCCTCTTAATGGTAAAGGAGCAAGCCAGCTCTCCCCGTTCTTTTCTCTCTCTAACCCTGGTGATCAGAACAGGCTAGGAAATGTAGTCCACCAGAAGAGCTATGCTATATTCTTAGCCTAGGGCAAGACATGCTGGGAATCAATGTTAGTATCGAAGGCCTATCTTTCCATAGATGATGAGAGACTTGGAGGAAGTTAGACTGGGTTGATGAGTTCTCCAAATAAGTGAAAGGAAAGCAAACCCACTCTCTGTATGTGTATATATTTTATTTTGTAAGCCTTCCTTTGATAATGATCGTTTGAAGCAGACACCTCTGAAGAACGCCTGAATAGTTTTATGTACTATGGGCATGTTTGGCTGTCTTTTTAGAGAATGCCTAAATAAATACCCCAGGCAGAGGAAATCTTATTAAGAAGTTCCAAAGATGTTACTGGACCTTTTTGCATCGAGCTTGCCAAAAAGAGATTTTATATTATTGTTAACTGCTCACTCATTTCTTTCTTAAATTCCATCAGAACTGGTTGAAACTGTAGTAAAGAACAAAATTGTCAGACACACAGATGAACATAATTTGTTGGGTAAAAGTAAACATGGTTTTTGTAAAGGGAAATTATGCCTCACCAATCTACTAGAATCCTTAGAGGGGGTCAACAACCATGTGGACAAGGGGGATCCAGGGGATATAGTGTACTTAGATTTTCAGAAAGCCTTTGACAAGGTCTCTCACCAAAGGCTCTTAAGTAAAGAAAGCGGTCATGGGATAAGAGGGAAGATTCTCCCATGGTTTGGTAACTGGTTAAAAGACAGGAAACAACGGGTAGGAATAAATGGTCAGTTTTCAGAATGGAGAGAGGTAAATAGTGGTGTCCCCCAGGTTTCTGTGCTGGGACCTGTCCTACTCAACATATTTATAAATTATCTGGAAAAAGGGATAAACAGTAAGGTGGCAAAATTTGCAGATAATACAAATCTACTCAAGACTGCAAAGAGCTACAAAAGGATCTCTCAAAATTGGGTGACTAGGCAACAAAATAGCAGATGAAATTCAATGTTGACAGTAATGCATATCGGAAAACATAACCCCAACTATACATATAAAATGATGGGGTCTAAATTAACTGTTACCACTCAAGAAAGAGATCTTGACATCATTGTGGATAGTTCTCTGGAAAGATTTACTCAATGTGCAGCAGCAGTCAAAAAAGTGAACAGAATGTTGGGAATCATTAAGAAAGGGATAGATAATAAGGCAGAAAATATCATATTGCCTCAGAAAATATCATAAATCCTTCATACACCCACATCTTGAATATTGCGTGCAGATGTGGTTGCCCCATCTCAAAAAAGATATATTGGAATTGGAAAAGGTTCAGAAAAGGGCAACAAAAATGATTAGGGGTATGGAACAGCTTCCTTATTTGGAGAGATTAGTAAGACTGGGACTTGTCAGCTTGGAAAAGAGACGACTCGGGGGATATGATTGAGGTCTCTAAAATCATGACTGGTGTGGAGAAAGTAAATAAGGAAGTGTTATTTACTCCTTCTCATAACACAAGAACTAGGGGTCAGCAAATTAAATTAATAGACAGCAAGTTTAAAAGAAACGAAAGGAAATATTTTTTCACACAACGCAGTCAATTTCTGGAACTCTTTGCCAGAGGATGTTGTGAAGGCCAAGACTATAACAGGGTTCAAAAAAGAACTAGATAAGTTCATGGAGAATAGATCCATCAATGGCTATTAGCCAGGATGGGCAGGGATGGTGTCGGAAGCTAGGAATGGATGACGAGATGGATCACCTGATGATTACCTGTTCATTCCCTCTGGGGAACCTGGCATTAGCCACTGTCAAAAGACAGGATACTGGGCTAGATGGACCTTTGGTGTGACTCAGTATGGCCATTCTCACGTTCTTTACAAATATTAGTTGACCCTGGTGTCTTGTCTTTTAACTTGTTAGTTTGTTCCAAAACCTCTTCTTTTGACTCCTCAATCTGTGACAGTATTTAATCTTTATTACCTGAAAAGAGTAGAACTCGGGTAGGTACCATTCCAGCATCCTTTGAAGAAAGCTGAAGCATAGAAATTAAGATTTTTGTTGCAATGTCTTCATCCTCCTTAGATTCTATTTGCTTTCTTTAGTCCCTGGTAGTCCAGCAGATGCACTGGCTCTCTTTCAGGCTTCCCTTCTGATATACTTGAACAATGTCTCATTATTGTTATTCTATTTAGTAAGGTCATGCCTTCATCTTTCCCCAACAACTTTATTTCTTTTCTTCTCTCATTTTTCTCTCGTGCACAGAAACACACCAGTAGTAAAATAAGTGGTGAGTGCTGATTAAGGAGCCTGTTCTTATATATTAAAAATCCTTCTACTTATATTATCTTGCTAGGTTTTGTCCTCCTTCATACTGATATTCAGTATTTTCTGATGCTATCATAATTTTAATAGCCCTTTTTTGTAGATAATTTGGAGATTGTTGAGATTCTCAATATCTCATTTTTATCTAGCACTAGGTAAACCTCTCTTTAAAAATGAGATCTAGTTGAAATAGAGACAATGCATTTTTCTTTTCCCCACTACCTCCCTTTTTCTCTTAACCTATCTGTTAAAAGAAATTCAAGAGCAGGCTGTGTATGTAAGAACTATTTCTGGATTTTACAATAAAACAATTTAATTATGAGGAATTCTTCATTGGCAGTTACATCATTCCTACTGTTCTTGGAAGTCAGACTGGCTATGTTGATTTTAAAATAGTTGCTTTTAATTTTATTCTTATATTTTGTGTTGTAACCTTGAACTACCTGGCTATTATCAGTGCTAACCTCTTGAAGTTTTGGGATTTTTTTTTGTTTTGTTTTTTTAAGGGCTTACTTAGATAAAAATCCTATGGAAATTAATAGGAATTTAGCTTCAGTAAGGACTGTAGAATCAGGTCCAATTTTTTCAAATCACAGGTCACACTTTACTTACAGAGTTTCCTCTCACTTCACTCATTAAAGAGATTAATGGGGCTAGGTTTGTCCCTTTATGGAAATGATGGGGGAGGGTGGTTTCTGCCTCCTATACCCACATAAGTCCTGAGATCTATATTGATCTTGGGACACCCATAAGGCGAAGAAACATCTGCTTTTAATAAACCCAAATGAATGAAACTACTTGTACTAACAACTCTTCACTGATACGCACTCTGTTTAAACTATACGTTTTTATATTTAAAAAAAAAACCTTTTAAATTAACAAAAATAATTTCCGTGTGGCCTGCAAGCTGAAAGTTACTGGCAAATCACGTCTGTCATCTTTTTTAAAAATAGTGACAGAGCTATGAGCTGCCAATGGCACTTAGCAGGACAAACCTAATTAACTTCTTGGGTTTCATGTAGGTGCAATAAAAATACTTGCTGTTAATTTGAAGTATATCTATCATATTATTCATGTCTGTGATGGCATCTCTCAGTGGGTGCATTCTGTGATATCTAGACAATCATAATCTTTTCAAACACATACATGAGTAATTTAAAACTACAGTTATCCATTAGTCCTCTCTGAGTAGTGTTGTAACTCTTAGTGCACTAGTCAAATAAATGACTGCTAATACACAAAGTCTTCAACACTCCTGACTGTAATGGAAGCAGAATTGGGCTCATCCTTAAGAAGTACCTATTTATTGCAACACTTGGTGCCTCATCTATTTATTATATTCTTTGCATCATCAGCATTTTAGCTGACCTATTTCATCTTTCGCTCTGATGTTGAATAAACAGCACTTATCCAGTAATAGCTTAGCGGCCTGATTCTCCCTTCACTTACACTGGTGTAAAGCATGAGTGACTCCACTAAGGGTCAATGGAATGTGAAGCCAGTGGAAGTGAGAGGGGACTCGGTCCCCCATATTTTTAATACTACTTTTCTCTGTGCTACTGAATTTACACCAATGTAATTCCAATTATTTCAATGGAGTTACCCTTGATTTACACCAGTGTTATTGAGACCAGGATATGGGCCCTTGTGTTTCAGTGTCATTCTTTAACTTGCACAGATACTTTGGTTACCATTATAAAGTCAGTATTTGCCAAGATTTACCTCACAGTTGTATAAGATACTACAGTATTGTTTTACCCTTAGAACTGGACTTAACTGTGGTAAATGTGAATCTTCAATGGCAGCTGCAGTAGACACCACATCTAAAGTTTTCTACTGGTATCATACTAGTGACAGAAAATTAGCATTAATAATTTATGTTTTTCTCCAGACTACTCTAAAAATAGCTTATGTATGTTAACAGTAGCATATTAGCACATTTTCCTGTGGAGTATGTTAAACATGAGATTTCTCTTTCCCTCATCAGCATTTATATTATAAAATCTAGTACAAAATTAAAATGTAGCACATCATTCTAAACTGGTCTGAATTAAACATGCACTGTGACAGCAAAGAGCATAAACTATTTACTGTTAAATTCAGATGTAGATTTCACTTCAGTTCTTCACACCTCTATAATCCTCAGATGGACTACTGTAAAGGACTAGCTGCGAAAACCACTTAGGAGCATTGGCCAGTTCAGAATACAGCTGGCTGCCTTCTTAGTAGGATGCACCTGCTGCCAATTGACTGGTTGAAATTCAGTATTCTGGTCATTATATATAAGGTCCCAAATGGATTAGGTCCAGATTACCATAAACATTGCCTCTTTTTCTAGAACCTGTGTTCATCCAGAGTGCTAGAATTCAGTATCCTCAGGCTGATGCTTGTAGGATCCAGAGACAGGGTATTTGCAGAAGCAGACCTACATCTCTGGAACTTGCTTTACTAGACACCCATTTAAGTGAGCAAAATTGGGCACACTTAAAAAGAGGCACTGGATCTCTTTTTCTAAGCTAAATCTTGAAATCCTGAGTTCAAAGATGACCAGTCAGATGCCCTCTTCATCCTCTGTTTTAAAGCTGCAGCTAGGAAGGAATAAGGTATTTTGCTTTTCTTATTTCCAATGTTAAACTCAATTTAAGATATATAGGAAGGGTCCCATCTACCCCACAATGCACTGGAACCAAATTATGCAGCAAGAACCCCTAAATTCCACAGGAAGGTTAATTTATTCTAAATATCCACTATTCCCATCCTCAAACACAGATGCAACTGTAGCTCATAGTGAAAACTAATTATTGATGTAAAATACCTTGATGCAATGATTGTTTGACACTTGTTTGTTATGTTCTCCAGAGGCCCAGCAGCAAGGGCTGCAGTGGTTGCAAGGCTGTTTAGGTGGCCCAGCCCTGAAAAGGAAAGTGGGGAGCCTTTAGCCAACTTTAACAGCTCATTTTCTTAGCTTGCCAGCCCACAGCTGCTGCGGCGTTCTTCAGTCAGGCCAGATGGCCAGCCTATACTTTGGACACTTACCCACTCCCTGGCTGGAAGCTGAACTCCCGCTTTTCCTCCCAAATGACCCCCTATGCTGCCTTGCACCATGGAATTGTAGGTCATGCACAGTAATCTAATTAGCTGCACCTTGTGCGGAAAGCTGCAGAGCAGGAGAACAGGTCCCAGCAAGGCAAGGAGATGCCTGCAGCATATGGCAAATTCCATTGCAGAAATGCTGAATTCTGAGGCTGTGGAATCATGAAGCCCAAAGGGCCATGAATGGGACAGTTCATACCTCTTAAAACTTGTTTTAGGCTCTCTGCCAGCTCAGCAAGACAACATGGCACTGGCTTACAATCCTTCACTTTTTCATGGTCTCTCTATAACTAGAACAGCTGAAAGCTTAATTTTTTAAAAAAGAAAGGAACATGTTCAGATTTAATTTTGGCATTTAATTTCAGAAAGGGGGACACCACAAAAATGAGGAAGTTAGTTAAACAGAAATTAAAAGGTACAGCACAAAAAGTTAAATCACTGCAAGCTGCATGGAAACTTTTTAAAGACACCATAATAGATGCTCAACTTTAAATGTGTACCCCAAATTAAAAAACATAGTAAGAGGAACAAAAAAATGCCGCCATGGCTAAACAACAAAATAAAAGAAGCAGTGAGAGGTAAAAAGGCATCCTTTAAAAAGTGGAAGTTAAATACTAGTGAGGAAAATAAAAAGGATCATAAACTCTGGCAAATTAAGTGTAAAAATATAATTAGAAAGGCCAAAAAAGAATTTGAAGAAAAGTTAGCCAAAGACTCAAAAAGTAATAGCAAAGATTTTTTTAAATACATCAGAAGCAGGTAGCCTGCTAAACAATCAGTGGGGCCACTGAACGATTGAGATGCTAAAGGAGCACTCAAGGACGATAAGGCCATTGCGGAGAAACTAAATGAATTCTTTGCATCGGTCTTCATGTCTGAGTGTATGAAGGAGATTCCCCAACCTGAGCCATTCTTTTTAGGTGACAAATCTGAGGAATTGTCACAGATTGAGGTGTCATTAGAGGAGGTTTTGGAACAAATTGATAAACTAAACAGTATTAAGTCTCCAGGACCTGATGGTATTCACCCAAGAGTTTGGAAGGAACTCAGATATGAAATTCCTCAACTCTTGACTGTAATCCATAACCTATCATTTAAATCAGCTTCTGTACCAGATGACTGGAGGATAGCTAATGTGAAGTCAATTTTTAAAAGGGATCCAGAGGTGATCCCGGCAATTACAGGCTGGTAAGCCTGACTGCAGTACCAGGCAAATTGGTTGAAACTATAGTAAAGAACAACATTGTCAGACACATAGATTAACATAATTTGTTGGGGAAAAGTCAACATAGTTTTTGTAAAGAGAAATAATGCCTCACCAATCTACTACAATTCTTTGAGGAGGTCAACAAACAGGTGGACAAAGGGGAATGCAGAGGATACAGTGTACTAAGATTTTCAGAAAGCCTTTGACAAGGTTCCTCACCAAAGGATCTTAAAGCAAAGAAAGCGGTCATGGGAAAAGAGGGAAGGTCCTCATATGGACTGGTAACTGTTTGAAAGATAGGAAACAACGGGTATGAATAATGGTCAATTTTCAGAATGGGGAGAGGTAAATAGTGATGTCCCCCAGGGGTCTGTACTGGGACCAGTCCTATTCAACATATTCATAAATGATCTGGAAAAGGGGGTAAACAGTGAGGTGGCAAAATTTGAAGATGATACAAAACTACTCAAGATAGTTAAGTCCCAGGGAGACGGCGAAGAGCTACAAAAGGATCTCTCAAAACTGGGTGTCTGAGCAACAAAATGGCAGATGTAATTCAATGTTGATAAATGCAAAGTAATGCACATTGAAAAACATAATCTCAACTATACATATAAAATGATAAAATAATTTATATACATATAAATTAGCTGTTACCACTCAAGAAAGAGATCTTGGAATCATTGTGGATAGTTCTCCGAAAACATCCACTCAATATTCAGCGGCAGTCAAAAAAGCGAACAGAATATTGGGAATCATTAAGAAAAGGATAGATAAGAAGACAGAATATATCATATTGCCTCTATATAAATCCATGGTATGCCCACATCTTTAATACTTCATACAGATGTGGGCGTACCATGGATTTATATAGAGGCAATATGATATATTCTGTCTTTTTATCTATCCCTTTCTTAATGATTCCCAATATTCTGTTCGCTTTTTTGTGGTCGCCCCATCTCAAAAAAGATATATTGGAATTGGAAAAGGTTCAGAAAAGGGCAACAAAAATTATTAGGGGTATGGAACGGCTGCCATATGAGGAGAGATCAATAAGACTGGGACTTGTCAGCTTGGAAAAGAGATGACTAAGGGGGGATATGATAAAGGTCTATATAATCATGACTGGTGTAGAGAAAGTAAATAAGGAAGTGTTATTAACTCCTTCTCATAACACAAGAACTAGGGGTCAGCAAATGAAATAGGCAGCAGGTTACAAACAAAAGGAAGTATTTTTTCACAGAACGCACAGTCAACCTGTGTAACTCCTTGCCAGAGGATATTGTGAAGCTCATGACTATAACAGGGTTCAAAAAAGAACTAGATAAGTTGATGGAGGATAGATTCATCAATGGCTATTAGCCAGGATGGGCAGGATGGTGTCCCTAGCCTCTGTTTGCCAGAAGCTGGGAATGGGTAACAGGGGATGGATCACTTGATGATTACCTGGTCTGTTCATTCCCTCTGGGGCACCTGGAGTTGGCCACTGTCAGAAGACAGGATACTGGGCTGGATGGACCTTTGGTCTGACCCTGTATGGCCATTCTTATGTTCTTATGATTCTGGTACATCATTCTTCCACCAGGGGTGAATTATGTGACAAATTCTGCCAGATAGAATTGTGGAATACAATAGTAAGTCCCAATCCTCCTATGCACTGTCAGCTTTGCTCTGGCCTCCTAGTGCAAAGCAGTTGGACACTTGGTGAAAACAGCCTTCACACTATATCTCTAGGCAGGTAAATACTCAGGTGATGGGATGCTGCTATAGTAACTCCTACACTGTCCTGCTTCCAGTGGAGGGTGTATAGTCAGGTTATCCCTACATCCTGGCACTGCCTACCTATTAGAACACCTGACAAGGAATGCTGGCAGCCAGTGTAATGTAAAGCAGCCTTCAAGACAAGTTAATGAATCCACTCCAACAGCTGAATAAACCACTGCAGAAGGAACTGTTTGAGAACAAGAAGTGGTTGTGTGATCAGAAAGCACTGAATTTCAGGGACAGTAATTTTTTATGGGTTTCATTAGTTATTTCTTTTTATTGACACTATGTTAAAGTTGCAGTTGATCCTTTTTTAACCAGAAGATGCAACCATCCCCACCAGGGACTAATTATGTTAATAGAAAAGGGGACAAATTTTGTTCTTGTTTACTTGAGTGTAAATCTGGAGTAACTGTAAACAACTCAGACAACATTCATTACAATTATATTTGGAAAATAAACAAAAGTGATTGCCATATTTATAGTGTAAAGGTTATGGTATCCACATAAGATTCTGAACTATACGCAAAAGAATTAGGGTATGTCTACACTACCAGAGTAGTTCGATTTAACTTAACTCGAATTTGTGGAATCGACCTTACAAAGTCGAACGTGTGTATCCACTAAGGACAGTAATTCGACTTTGTGAGTCCACACTAACGGGGCAAGCGTCGACATTGGAAGCGGTGCACTGTGGGCAGCTATCCCACAGTTCCCGCAGTCCCCACTGCCCATTGGAATTCTGGGGCAAGCCCCCAATGCCTGCTGGGGGAAAAAAATGTGTCGAGGGTGGTTTTGGGTAACTGTCGTCATTCAGCTGTCACTCCCGCCCTCCCTCCCTGAAAGCGCTGGCGGGAAATCTGTTTGCGCACTTTTCTGGTCAGTGACAGCGTGGACGCCACAGCACTGCGAGCATGGAGCCCGCTGTGATCATCGCTGCACTTATGGCCGTTGTCAACTCCTCGCACCTTATTGTCCACCTCTTCCACAGTCAGATGCTGAGAAATCGGGCGAGGAGGCTCCGGCAGTGCGGTGAGGACATGAAGTGTGAGAGTGGCACAGACCTCTCACAAAGCACGGGACTCTGCGCCGTGGACATCATGGTGGCAATGGGTCATGTTCATGCCGTGGAACGGCGATTCTGGGCCCGGGAAACAAGCACGGACTGGTGGGACCGCATAGTGCTGCAGGCCTGGGATGAATCACAGTGGCTGCGAAACTTTCGCATGCATAAGGGCACTTTCCTTGAACTCTGAGAGTTGCTGTCCCCTGCCCTGAAGCGCAAGGACACCCGGATGCGAGCAGCCCTGACTGTGCAGAAGTGAGTGGCCATAGCCCTCTGGAAACTTGCAACGCCAGACAGCTACCGGTCAGTAGCGAACCACTTTGGCGTGGGCAAATCTACCATGGGGGTTGCTGTGATGCAAGTAGCCCACGCAATCGTTGAGCTACTGCTCTCAAAGGTAGTGACCCTGGGAAACGTCCAGGTCGTCATAGATGGCTTCGCCGCGATGGGATTCCCAAACTGCGGTGGGGCTATAGATGGAACTCACATCCCTATCCTGGGACCGGACCACCAGGCCAGCCAGTATATTAACAGAAAGGGCTACTTTTCAATGGTGCTGCAAGCACTAGTGGACCATAGGGGACGCTTTACCAACATCAACGTCGGGTGGCCGGGCAAGGTTCATGATGTGCATGTTTTCAGGTCTGGTCTGTTTAGATGCCTGCAGGAAGGTAGTTTCTTCCCGGACCACAAAATAACTGTTGGGAATGTGCAGATGCCTATAGTGATCCTCGGGGACCCAGCCTACCCGCTAATGCCCTGGCTCATGAAGCCCTATCCAGGCGCCTTGGACAGTGACAAGGAACTCTTCAACTACCGGCTGAGCAAGTGCAGAATGGTGGTGGAGTGTGCTTTTGGACGTCTCAAGGGGAGATGGAGGAGCTTACTGACTTGCTCGGATCTCAGCGAAACCAATATCCCCATTGTTATTGCAGCTTGCTGTGTGCTCCACAATCTCTGTGAAAGCAAGGGGGAGACCTTTATGGCGGGATGGGAGATTGAGGCATATCGCCTGGCTGCTGATTACGCTCAGCCAGACAGCCGTGCGATTAGAAGAGCCCAGCGGGAAGCGCTGTGCATCCGGGAGGCTTTGAAAGCTAGGTTCCTCAGCGAGCAGCGTGAGCTGTTCAGTTTCTTTACAGAGAAGCTGAACCTGCCCCTGTTTCTTTACCCAGTTACTGTTGACTATCCTCTGCAGTTACATACCCCGTTCACCCCGTTTCCCCCCTTCCAACACACATTTAAAAATAAAATACATGGAACATTGTTAATTAACAACGTTTTCTCTATTAATGACTTCGCGTTAAAGGGTTGAAACTGGGACGCAGACTGTGCTGGGTAGGGTGTGTAGTGATATAAAGACTGCTTCTAAACTCGAGGAATGACAGGCTCCTGCTCCTAGAGTGGTCTGCAGTGCCGGACTGGTTGTTTCAATGGAGCCTGCCATCCCTCCTTTTCGGGACTCTGTGTGCGGGGGCTATGTGACCTTGTGGCGGGGGAGGACGGTTACAGATTCCCCTGCTGCGTGGCTCTGTAGTCCAGGACAAGGACCGCTGCATAAGATCTGTAACCGCCCTCCCCCGCCACAAAGTCATGTACCCCCCACCCACACAGAACATGAAAACCACCTCCCAGACCGACCAGGGTGCCTACTGATTGCACTGTGTGTGTGACCTGCTGCTGATCCTGCCCCCGTGTCTGTACTCTGGTAAAGGTGACTGTCCTCTGCAATTACCAACCCCCTTCCTCCCCCCTTCAAACACAGTTTTCTGTACAAGAACATGACGGAAACAGTAATTAACAGCAAAGTATTTTTAATAATCAACCAGACAGTCAGGGGATTGTAAACGGGTTGACTCACCCCTGCGGCGCCTCCTGCTGGTGACTCATGGAATTAGCTCCGTCCAGCGCCGGAGCGCCCTCTGCAGGCCAGTGATCCACCTGTTCGTCTGGCCCCCGTGTCCCTCCCTGGACCCGGTGCCCCTTTCTCTGGGGTGCTGCCCCCTGACAATAACCCCCGTCTCTCTGGGTCTCCCCTCCTTAGGTAACCCTCACCCTCTATCCCTACCTTGCCTCAGTGTATGGCTACCGCCAGTCATTGTCTAGCCCCCCACTCTGGGCAGACTGCAGTCTCAGCCAACTCATCCCTGGCAAGGAGGGTTTGGACCTGCTGCTTTGTCCTACCCCTGGGCCGCCCTCTGCAACCCACAGTACCTATCGGCCGACTCCTAGGCCACAGCCTGGGGCTTTCTAGGCTGGAGCTCCCCGGCTCCTCAGCCTTCCCCAGCCCTGCTGCACTCAGGTACCTGGTCTCTCTTTCCCAGCAGCTAGGCCCATCTCTCTCTGAAGGCAGAAGAGAGACTGTCTGGGCTCCTAGCTTCCCTGCCTTTTATAAGGCCCTGCTCCTCAGTTTGGGGCGTGGCCCCCAGCTGTAGCCACTTCCCCAATCAGCTCAGCTCTGTCAGGCCACTTTTAACCCCTTAAAACCCCGGAGCAGGGTCCACCCTGCTACACACCTCCCCCCTTAAAACCCCCACCCCTGGGGATCATGGGGCCTTCTGGCCTGTGCGGCCCGGAGGTGTCCTGCCAGCCGTGCCTGCTTCTCTTCACTGTCCTTCAGTTTGCAGGCCAGGGCTTCGTTCTCCTGGTGGACCTTTCAGAGCTCTGTTACGGCTGTCTTCCACGCCTGCTCCGTGGCTGAGTCCCCCAGGCCCTCTTCCCTCAGGGTCTGGGTTCCCTTTGTGGCCTGTCCCATGACCACCTGGGTCCATTTTGTCTCCTGGACCCGTTTCTTCTGGGCCCCAGCCTCCTGCTGGGCCCACTCTGTTTGGGTCTCCTCGTTAATGACCTCCCCGGTGATGGTCTGGGTCTGACCCTCTCGCAGGGTCCCCACCATCCCAGCTGCGGTCTTCACCACCTCCCCTGGGTGGCCCACTGGCCGGTCAGCCACTCTCTCGGCTGCCTCCAGCTGTGTTGCCCTCCCCACTAGGGGGCAGTCCTTCTTCAGGTGGCCCCGCTCCCGGCAATGCCAACAGGCTCCCCGCCTCGGTGTTGCCCGGGCCCCCTGCTTCTTCCCACTGTCCCTCCCTGGGCCAACCCGTCCTGGGTTGCCCTGGGTCGTGTTCCTCCGGGCCAGGCAGTCCCGCCAAAAGTGGCCCCGCCTCTCACAGGCCCAACACACCCGCAGCCTCCTGGGTTCCCTCACCCAGCGTGCCGTCTGAGGGACTGGGTTTTGTCCCAATCTGGGGGGAGGCACCCTGCCCCCAGCCCCATAGGGACAGTCTCGTTTTATGTGCCCACTCCTGGCACAGACAAAACAAGTCCTTCTTTCTGCCCTAGGCCTCCTGGCCCTAGGGCCGGGCTCCTCCCTTGGTCCTTGGCGGTCCCTCCTGAACACCTGCCGCAGGAGTTTCCGCATGGCCCGCTGTTCCTCCACCAGCTGGGCCATCTGTCCGTGGAGGGCCCATTGCGCCTCCTGCAGTCCCGGTGGGTCATCAGTCCCCTTCCTCTGGGGTGCTGACTCCAAACCCCACCCATGGACTACGCCTGGAGTCTCCGCAAAGAAGACCCCGGGATAACAGGGATCCATCACTCCCTTGGGTTCCCTGCCCTGGCCCCTTATATCAGGGGCGGTTCGGCCTCCTGCCTGGCTTGCCACTTGTAAACGGGTTGACTCACCCCTGCGGCGCCTCCTGCTGGTGACTCATGGAATTAGCTCCGTCCAGCACCAGAGCGCCCTCTGCAGGCCAGTGATCCACCTGTTCGTCTGGCCCCCATGTCCCTCCCTGGACCTGGTGCCCCTTTCTCTGGGGTGCTGCCCCCTGACAATAACCCCCGTCTCTCTGGGTCTCCCCTCCTTAGGTAACCCTCACCCTCTATCCCTACCTTGCCTCAGTGTATGGCTACCGCCAGTCATTGTCTAGCCCCCCACTCTGGGCAGACTGCAGTCTCAGCCAACTCATCCCTGGCAAGGAGGGTTTGGACCTGCTGCTTTGTCCTACCCCTGGGCTGCCTCTGCAACCCACAGTACCTATCGGCCCACTCCTAGGCCGCAGCCTGGGGCTTTCTAGGCTGGAGCTCCCCGGCTCCTCAGCCTTCCCCAGCCCTGCTGCACTCAGGTACCTGGTCTCTCTTTCCCAGCAGCTAGGCCCATCTCTCTCTGAAGGCAGACGAGAGACTGTCTGGGCTCCTAGCTTCCCTGCCTTTTATAAGGCCCTGCTCCTCAGTTTGGGGCGTGGCCCCCAGCTGTAGCCACTTCCCCAATCAGCTCAGCTCTGTCAGGCCACTTTTAAGCCCTTAAAACCCCGGAGCAGGGTCCACCCTGCTACAGGGAGCGCTCTGCCTGCTTGGGCTGCCCTGCTGGCTGGAGTGCCCCCCATTCTCTGGCTGCCTTGCTGGCTGGAGCCCCTTCTCCCTTCCTGGGCTGCTGCTGCTGGCTGGAGTGCTTCTTCCCAGGACTGCTGCTGCTGCAACTGCTGCTGAGTGGGTGAGTGAGGGGTGGGGGGGGGCCTTGCTGGCCAGTCCCCACTCCCCCACCTCTGGAGGGAGAAGCCAGGACCCCACCACCACCACCACTACAGCTGCCACCTGTGGGGGGTCCTTCTTGCCTAGCCACTGGGGCTGCTAGAGAAGGAGCTGCTGCTGCTGCTGCTACTGCTGCTGGAGCTGTGTTTGTCCTGGGGAGCTGCTGGAGCCTGGAGGAGGAGGGAGAAGAGGACTGAAAAGACCACCGGCTGCTGGGGAGCGCACAGAACACCGAAGACCACTGTGGAGGGGGCTCCCAAAGACTGAGTAACCCTTTAACTGTGCTCTAGTGGTGGGGGTTTAGACTGTGTTTGTGGGGACACAGGGGGTGTGGTGTGGAGCCTGCCCCCTGGTCCATCTGTGTCCCCCCCCCACCCCCACCACCACCGCTGCCCCCTCCACCACCCCCGCAGGCTGCTTACCATCTGCCTCTGCTCCTGCCTCTGGGACCCAGCTGCTCGCCTGGCTTGCCACGCCCTATTGCCACCATTTGGGCTTCCAGCAGCAGCCAGCCAGCCATTGACTTTGCACAAGTGCTTGTGGGTGCACGCACCCCCCCCCTTTCCCCGGACTGACCCCTTCCCCTCAGCAACAGGCCCCCTAGCTTTGCCCCTTGTTGCCTGCCCCATTTGCCCCTCGTAGCCTCCCTGCCCCACCCCCCCGCTTCAGTTTGTTTGCCTGCCCCGCCCGTATCCCTTTGCAGCTTTGTTTGTCCTGCCCCAGCCCTAAAGCCAGCCCCTTGGTCCCTCTGCCCCACTCCCAGCCTGGTTGCTACCTTCCCTCCGCGGCCCCTCACCCTGATTAGCTCCTCCCCTCGTGCGCCCATAGCTCTATCAGCGCGCTTGTGCCTCTCCCCTGTTTAAGTTGCCCCTCTTGCACTGCACCCCCCCATTGCTCTTGTTTCCCCCTCCCCTCCCCTAGTGCAGCTAGAGGAGCCGAAATTCGATCCTGTGTTGGCACCTGACACCCCCCCCCCCCGAGTCCTTGGTAGTCCCCCTATCTGCCCCACCCGTTTTGGCACCCTCCTCCCCTGCCCACAGCCTAGCAGGGAGGAGTGGTTGACCTGTCCTTCCCCCCCCCCGCCCCTTTCTCCGGTGTTCTCCCTCCCTCCCTACTCAGCATGGCGGGAGACGCGGTGGGTGGGACCCCTGGGACAAGGCCTGTCCCCCCTCCCCCACCTGTTCCCCCCGAAACCCCCCCAGTCTCGACCTCAACCGCCGCTGCCGGACCTCCTGCCACCGCTCCCGCTGAGGCGCCGGTAGCGGCGACCGATGGGGTGCCCTCTGCTGCTGCCACGTCCCTCGCCCCTTCCGCCTCTGGGGGAGCCCCCCCAGCCGGCGGAAAGGGCCAGGGCAAAAAGAAGGGAAAGGGCCCCGCTAGGAAGACAAAGCCCTCCATGGCGGAGCCTGCCACCGCGGCCCTGCCACCGGCCGCGGCGTCCCTCCCCGCTGTCCCCTCCCCCAGCTCTGCGGGTGCCCCTCCCTTGGCCCCCAGAGCGTACGCCCAGGTGGCGGCGGCCCCCCCGCCTGCCGCTACGTCATCTCCCCCGACCACCGCCTCCGGTACCATCTACAGCGGCCGGGGCCCCTTCCCCACCTTGACCCGGAAGCATGGCATCCGTTGCCTCCTGGTGCCCGCCTCGCCCCACGTGGAGACCTACGTGCGGGCGTTGGCGAGGGTGGTGGGGCCCACGGCCATCGTGGCGGCCTCCAAAATGTACGGCAAGGCGGTCTTCTTCCTTGCCTCGGAGGCCGCCGCCCAGGAGGCGGTGGAGAAGGGCCTGGCGGTGGGGGGCGTGTTTGTCCCCCTGGAGCCGCTGGAGGACCTGGGGGTCCGTGTGGTCCTGACCTCCGTCCCTCCCTTCCTGCCTAATGTCGCCCTGTTGCCCGCCCTCTCTACTCTGGGGAAGCCCATCTCCGTGGTGAGCCCTCTCCCCTTGGGCTGCAAAGACCCCGCCCTCCGTCACGTCCTCTCGTTCCGCCGGCAGGTGCAGCTTCAACTGCCGCCGGCGGCGCGTGGCGGAGAGGCGCTCGAGGGGTCTTTCCTGGTCCCCTATCAGGGGGCCCAGTACCGGGTGCACTACTCCACGGGGGAGGCCCGGTGTTACCTCTGCCAGGCGACGGGGCACGTTCGGAGGGACTGCCCCTTGGCCCGGCACGGGGGAGCGTCCGGGATCCCCGAGCCCCGGCAGAGCGCTGGCCCTGTCATCGCCGGCGCCCCCGGCCGCCCGGTGCCCAGAGCCGCCCCTCCTCCTCCTCAGCCCATCACTGCTCCCGCTCGGGCCTCAGGGGGCCGTCCTCCCGTGCGCCCAGACGAGCGGGAGAGCCCCGCCTCTGCTGCCTGCACTCTGGCGGGGCCTGCGGAGGAGGGTGCGGCAGGGGTACTACCGGGCGTGGGAGAGGGCTCTCCCCAGGGGGACTCTTCCCTCTCTCCTGCTGTCCCCCCAGTGCCTCTCCGAGCCCCTGAACTGGCATCCTTGCCCCCCGACCCAACCCCTGTCGACCGGCCCAACGATGATGCCATGGAGGGCTGGACCCGGGTAGAGGGTAAGCGGGGCAAGCGGAAGGCTCGAGCTCCGCCCGTGCCACCTGAGGCGGAAGCCCCCCGTAAGACCAGAAAGGGGGCCGCAGACACGGAGCCTTCCGCCGTGCCCCAGGGGTTGACCCATCTGCCGATGACGGCTAGGGCAGACGTGGCAGCACCGGAAGGTACCACCATCCCTCCTCCGCAGTCCCTTCTTGCGGAGGCCTCCGATGAAGCCCCTCCTGTTCCCTTGCCCCCCGCAATACCCGCGGTGAGCGTCGCCTCGGGTGCGAGTGGGGAGGACCCCGGGGTGGTGGGAGGTGAGCTCCCCTCCATCTTCGCGGAGATCGAGGCCCTGGGTCTGACCCCGGTCACCCCGGGGGAGGACGACCCTCTGCCCACGGGCCTCGACTTAGCCGACCTCACCCCAGCTTCCCCTTCCCCGTGCTCCACCGACCCTCCCGCTGCGTCCGCTCCCGCCTCTGAGGGTCCCCTGGACTCCTCAGCCTGCCCGGCTGCAGACGGCACCCTGCTGCTGGCTGCCGAGCCTGCTGTGGCAACGGCCGGTGCCTCGTGGCAGGGAGATGGGCTACCGGGGGTGTCCCTCGGTGGTGCGGAGCAATCGGGTTCCTTCCCGGGTGGGGGCCCCTCTGAGGGTTCTGCATCTCTCTGCGCCGAGGCTGCTCTACCTGCCATTGAGCCTGAGCCCGGTGTCACTGGGGACCCCCTCCCTGCCCCTCCAACTCCCGTACCTGGCCGCGAGGAGCCACTTACCGATGGTTCAGCTCCTGCGGCCCCGGGTTCCGTCTCTCTCCCGGCCCCCACCCTGCTCCTGACCCCAGCCCTGCCCCCTCCACCTCCCATGATGTCATTGCCGCCCCTGGGGCTGTCTCCTTCCCTTTCCCAGAGGATGACTCCCAGGGAGCGGCCTTTGAATTTCACAGTCCCGACCCACTCGGGGCTGTACTCTTCCCTCCGCCGCCCCCCACTGAGCCAGGGCCCGCCCCTTGCTTGCCCGTCCCGGTGGGTCACGGGGCTGCGCCAGAGGTCCCACCGGTGGACCCCCGGAGGCCAGTGACCCCGCCCCCCCATACGCTGCGGGAGGAGTTGCAGGAGTTCCTGGAGGACGTCCGGGGCTCCCGCAACAAGATCCCGCTTGCTCTCCAGCGCTGGGGGGACTTTCACAAGATCCTCCTGGCCACGAGGGCCCTCATGGGGGAGGGAAAGAGGACCGGGAAGCAGGGTGCCGCGGCTTACCATCGGGTGCGCAAATTCCGTGACTCCTTGCTCACCTTCGGGATGGGCCACGGTTTGTTGCGCGGCCCAACGGGGGCCGTGAGCGCCCCTGCCGACGAGGATCCCCCCCAGCCCTCCTCATGGCACTCGTCACCTTTGCCACACTGAACACCCGGGGCTGTAGGGTGGGCTTCCGCAGGAGCCAGGTGCTCTCCTTCCTCCGGGAGGGGGGGTACTCTGTGGTTTTCCTGCAGGAGACCCACACGGATCCGGCCGCCGAAGCTAGCTGGCGGCTGGAGTGGGGGGACGAGGTCTACTTCAGCCATCTCACAACCCGTCGGGCTGGAGTGGCTACCCTGTTCTCCCCCGACCTACGGCCTGAGGTGCTGGGGGTCGCCGAGGCTGTGCCGGGCCGCCTGCTGCACCTCCGGGTCCGCATGGAGGGGCTCATGGTCAACCTCGTCAATGTCTATGCCCCGACATTGCCCCCGGAGCGGCTGCAGTTCTATCAGCAGGCGTCCGCCTTCCTCGGCTCCTTGGATCCTCGTGAGTGCCTGGTCCTGGGCGGGGACTTCAACACCGTCCTAGAGGAGCGGGACCGCTCGGGGACCGAGCAGAGCCCAGCCGCCGCGGACGTCCTCCGGGAGATTGTCACCCATCACTCCCTGGTGGACGTCTGGCGCGACCACCACCCGGATGATGCCTCCACATTCACCTATGTCCGGGTGGAAGCCCATCGGTCGTGCCGCTCCCGGTTGGACCGCATCTATTTATCACGGTTCCATCTCTCACAGGCCCAGTCCTCCAGCGTCCGGCCGGCCCCATTTTCGGACCACCACCTCGTCACCGTGACGGCCTCTCTCTGTGCGGAGAGGCCGGGGCCGGCCTATTGGCACTTTAACAACAGCTTGCTGGAGGATGGGGGCTTCGTGGCGTCCTTCCGGGAGTTCTGGCTGGCCTGGCGAGGGCAGCGGCGTGCCTTTCCCTCGGCGCGGCGGTGGTGGGATGTGGGGAAGGTGCGCGCCCGGCTCTTCTGCCGTGACTACACCCGGGGCGCCAGCCGACGGAGGGATGCGGCGATAGGGCAGTTGGAGCGGGAGGTCTTGGAGCTGGAGAGGCGTCTGGCCGCCAGCCCCGAGGATCCATCCCTTTGCGGAGCGTGCCGGGAGAAGCGGGAGGAGCTCCGGGTCCTCGAGGACCATCGGGCCCGGGGCGCCTTTGTTCGATCCCGCATCCGCCTCCTTCGGGAGATGGATCGCGGCTCCCACTTCTTCTACGCCCTGGAGAAAAGGAGGGGGGCCAAGAAGCACGTCACCTGCCTTCTGGCGGAGGACGGCTCCCCCCTCACGGATCCGGCGGAGATGTGCGAGAGGGCCCGGACCTTCTACGCACGCCTTTTCTCCCCGGACCCGACCGATCCTGCCGCTTGCAGAGCGCTCTGGGACGGGCTCCCGATGGTCAGCGCGGGCGACCGAGACCGGCTAGAGCTGCCTCTCACTCTGGCCGAGTTCTCGGAAGCCCTCCGCCGCATGCCCACCAACAAGTCTCCGGGCATGGACGGGCTGACCGTGGAGTTCTACCGCGTGTTCTGGGACGTCCTCGGCCCGGACCTGGTCAGCGTCTGGGCCAAGTCCTTGCGGAGCGGGGTCCTCCCTCTCTCGTGCAGGCGAGCCGTGCTCGCCTTACTGCCGAAGAAGGGGGACCTCCGCGACTTACGGAATTGGCGTCCCGTCTCACTCCTCAGCACGGACTACAAGATCGTAGCCAAGGCCATCTCGCTGCGGCTGGGGGCCGTGCTGGAGGACGTGATCCACCCAGACCAGACCTACACCGTCCCGGGCCGTAGCATCTTCGACAACCTGTATCTGGTCCGGGATCTCTTGGAGCTTGGGTGCAGGGATGGTCTGTCGTTCGCCCTCCTGTCCCTGGATCAGGAGAAGGCGTTCGACAGGGTGGACCACGGGTATCTCCTGGGCACTCTGCAGGCATTAGGCTTCGGGTCCCAGTTTGTGGGTTTTCTCCAGGTGCTGTACGCTTCCGCAGAGTGTCTGGTCAGGCTCAACTGGACCCTGACCGAGCCGGTCAGCTTCGGGCGGGGAGTGCGGCAGGGGTGCCCCCTCTCGGGCCAGCTGTACGCCCTGGCAATCGAGCCCTTCCTCTGTCTCCTCCGCAGGAGGTTGACGGGGTTGGTGCTTCGGGAGCCGGAGCTGCGGCTGGTCCTGTCGGCATACGCCGACGATGTGCTCCTCGTGGTCCAGGACCCGGGCGACTTGGCGCGGGTGGAGGCCTGCCAGGCTGTGTACTCGGCAGCCTCCTCCGCCCGGGTCAACTGGGTCAAGAGCTCTGGCCTGGTGGTCGGGGACGGGTGGCAGGCGAGCTCCCTCCCAACCGCGCTTCAGGCCATCCGGTGGAGCGCGGGTCCACTGCTCTATCTCGGCGTTTACCTTTCTGCCACGCATCCCTCTCCGCCGGAGAACTGGCACGGTTTGCAGGGCAGGGTGGCGGAGCGGCTCCGGAAATGGACAGGACTCCTCCGGTGCCTTTCCCTCCGAGGGAGGGCACTGGTGCTCAATCAACTGGTCCTGTCCATGCTCTGGTACCGGCTCAACACCTTGGTCCCGGCCCCGGGGTTCCTGACCGAACTCCGGACGGTGGTTCTGGAGTTCTTTTGGCCAGGACTGCACTGGGTCCCTGCAGGGGTGCTCCACCTGCCCCTGGAGGAGGGAGGGCAGGGCCTGAAGTGCCTGCGCACTCAGGTCCACGTCTTCCGCCTCCAGGCACTGCAGAGGCTCCTTTATGGTGTGGGTAGTCCGGCATGGAGAGCTCTGGCACATGCCTTCCTACGCCGCTTCCGAGGGCTCCGATACGACCGGCAGCTCCTTTATCTCAACCCGAGGGGCCTTCCGCGAGACCTCTCCGGGCTGCCGGTCTTCTACCAGGACCTCCTCCGGACCTGGAAGCTGTTCTCTGCGACCAGGTCCGTGGCGGCCACCGAAGGGGCAGATCTCCTCGCGGAGCCCCTGCTACACAACCCCAGCTCCGTGTGCAGGTGGCGGAGTCCCCCGCGGTGCGCCAGAGGTTGGTCCTGGCGGAAGCTACCAGGGTTGGAGACCTCCTGGACTACGACCGGGGAGACTGGCTGGATCCCCCGACGCTCGCTCGGCGTATGGGGCTCTCCAGACCTTGTACTCCCCGGCTCATACTACAGGAGGTGAAGGCCGCTTTGCCGCCCGCTGCTCGGGCCTACCTCGACCGGGTCCTGCGTGAGGGCACGGCCCCCCCCCCCCCCACCCCGAGCCCTCCAGACCTTTTCATCGGGCCCCTGCCCCGTGGACCCGACCGCCCCCCCCGCCCCTTCTCCGCCAGCCGGCTGCACGATCTGCAGCCGGTCCGTTTCCAAACCGCGCCAAGGAAGCAGCTCTACGCGCTCGTGCTCCACACCCTTCACTTCCTCACCCTCGTGTCCCGCCCCGACACCAAGTGGCGGGACCTCCTGCCACCTCTGGAGGGTGAGGAGCCCCGGTGGGCCAGCCTGTACTCCACCCTGGTCCCGAGGCCCGTCGGGGATATCAGTTGGCGGCTCCTCCACGGGGCCGTGAGTACGGGCGTGTACTTGGCGCGGTTTACCCCTGTCCCAGACACCTGCCCCTTCTGCGGCGTGAGGGAGACCCTGGCGCACATTTACATAGAGTGCGCCAGGCTGCAGCCCCTCTACCGGCTCCTCACTAATCTCCTATTGCGTTTCTGGCTGCACTTTTCCCCACACCTCCTTCTCCATGCACTCCCTATCCGTGGCCCCACGAAGTCGCGGGACCTCCTGGTCAACCTCCTCCTCGCCCTGGCAAAAATGGCCATCTACGCGACCAGGGAGAGGCGGTTGGCCAATGGAGACTCCTGCGACTGTGGGGCTTGTTTCCGATCCTTAGTCCGCTCACGTCTCCGGGCGGAGTTCCTCTGGGCGGCGTCCGCTGGCTCCCTTGACGCCTTCGAGGAGCAGTGGGCGCTGTCCGGGGTTCTCTGCTCGGTGTCACCATCAGGCTCCCTTCTTATGACCCTTTGACCGCACTCCTGTCCCTGTTCTTTTATTAGTTGTCCCCCGCAATTAGTGGGTTTCTGAGGCTCTGTGGCACCTCCCCTTAGGCTGGGGGGGGTTCCGTTAGCATGGGGCGGGCTCGCCCGCCCCATTTCCTGGAAACCCAATAGATACAGGGATGAAACTGGGATTGGGGCTTGGGTGAGTCAGGAAGGGAAGGACTTCTCAAAATTTAGGGAATGAGAGCTTTTTGGTAATTGAGCACTCTGCAGGGGTGGAGTGACAGTTTTCACGGCCCCTGGCGCCCCTCCTTCTTGTTACTTTGGGTGAGGGGGGTATGGGACTTTGTGGCGGGGGAGGGCGGTTGCAGATACACTGCAGGGGGGGCTCTGTCCTCCTGCCTGCGGTCCTGCAGAACATCCACAAGGCGCCGGAGCCTGTCCGTTTGCTCCCTCATTAGTCCAAGCAGCGTTTGAGTCGCCTGCTGGTCCTCTTGACGCCACCTGTCCTCCCGTTCGCTGTGTGAACGCTGGTACTGAGAGAGGTTCTCCCTCCATTGGCTCTGCTGGGCCGCCTCGGCTCGGGAGCAGCCCATAAGTTCAGTGAACATCTCGTCCCGTGTCCTTTTCTTTCGCCGCCTAATCTGCGCCAGCCTCTGTGAGGGGGATGCTGGGGCAGGTCAGGAGACAGTCGCAGCTGTGTGATGGGAAAAAGGGAGTGAATTCCTTACAAAGATACATTTTTGCGAACAATGAACATAGTCTAGTCTGTCTCTGTGAACAAGACCATGCACAGCACCTATCTCATGCGCACTCAGGACAAGTTTGAATTTTCGGCCTTCGCATTCATTGCCTGGGGTCTTGCACTGGAGATCAGACAAACGGGGCAGGACAGCAGAATCCGTGGAGCAGGCAGGCATGGTAAGCCGTAGACTTTTGGCTGCTTAAAACTTAATGTATACCAGTGCCCTCCTGCTGCAGGCAATCTGGAAAGCATGAACTCTGCCCCTGTTCCACCCCCTCGCGGCTGTCCCCGGGAAAGATCCCTGTATGCTGCCCCTCTGCAGCCTCCACCACGTGGCTGTAAACCGATGCTTATTGTTACGCAAAGGAACAGTGAAGCATTCCCAATACTAACATTACCCTAATTCCCCTAATTCAATGCAGGAGTCGCCGAGTGAGATCACCCTGAGGAGGATCACTGACAGAGATAGAGAGCGCATGCTGCGTGAAAGCCAGCACAAACCAGGGGCTTATGCTGCCATGCTTGTGGAGGCAATGCTCCCAGAGTACCTGATGATAGCCTGGCGCGGAAAAGTGTCCTACCACAGAGCACCCAATAAGGCAGCTCTCCCCAGGAACCTCATACGTAGGCTTTTCGATTACCTCCAGGAGAGCTTCGTGGAGATCTCCCAAGAGGATTTCTGTTCTATCCCCATATATATTGACCTTCTTTTCACATAGTTCAGATTCCTGTTCCATTAAAAATAAATGTTTACATGTTTAAAGCACTTACCGACTGATCCTTCCCCTGATTCAGGGTCCGGGTTAACGGCCGGGGAGGGTTGGTAGGGGATCTCCGTGAGGGTGATGAAGAGATCCTGGCTGTCGGGGGAATCAGCGTTGTAAGCACTGTCGACTGCCTCGTCCTCCTCATCTCCTTCCTCATCTTCCCCGTCTGCGAACATCGCCGAGGAACCGGCCGTCAACACTATCCCATCGTCAGAGTCCACGCACACTGGTGGGGCAGTGGTGGCAGACCCACCGAGAATGGCATGCAGTGCCTCGTAGAAGCGGCATGTCTGGAGCTGGGATCCGGAGTGTCCGTTTGCCGCTTTGATTTTTTGGTAGCCTTGTCTCAGGTCCTTGATTTTCACACGGCACTGCATTGTATCCCGGCTGTATCCTCTGTCTGCCATGGCTTTGGAGACCTTCTCGTAGGTCTTTGCATTCCGTTTTTTGGAGTGCAGCGCCGAAAGCACAGACTCATCGCCCCACACAGCAATCAGATCCAAGACTTCCCGGTCAGTCCATGCTGGGGCCCTCTTTCTATTCTGAGATTGCATGGACTCCTCTGCTGGAGAGCTCTGCATCGCTGCCGGTGCTGCTGAGCTCGCCATGATGTCCAAACAGGAAATGAGATTCAAACTGGCCAGACAGGAAAAGGAATTCAAATTTTCCCGGGGCTTTTCCAGTGTGGCTGGTCAGAGCATCCGAGCTCGGACTGCGGTCCAGAGCGTCAACAGAGTGGTGCACTGTGGGATAGCTCCCGGAGCTATTAGCGTCGAATTCCATCCACACCTAGCCTAATTCGACATGGCCATGTCAAATTTAGCGCTACTCCCCTCATCGGGGAGGAGTACAGAAATCGAACTAAAGAGACCTGTATGTCGAACTAAATAGCTTCATTGTGTGGACGGGTGCAGGGTTAATTCGAATTAACGCTGCTAAATTCGACATAAACTCCTAGTGTAGACCAGGTCTTAGTTATACAAACAGAAGGTGGACTAAATTTTGCTTTCATTTACATGGGTAAAAATCTGGAGTAACTCCACTGAATGCAATGAGTTACTCCAGATTTATACTACTGCAAGGGAGAGCAGAATTGGGGCCAATGTGCATTGTTAAAATGTTCAATGCACATAGTGAACACTTATCTATGTTACATAATGGGGTATCTGTTTTTGGAAACCTCATCTAGATCACATGACTATGGTCAGGAAATAAAGTTTTTGTTTCTTGCCACCATTCCTGTGTTTCACACCCTTATTCATTACAAACCCTGTTTTATATCCATTCTACATAAACCTGTCATCTCACATTCTATTCATGTACCTTATTTACCTCACAAATGTGACATGAAACTGAGGTTATAGGAAACTTGACATAACTCAAATTTTATATTCTATTATAGGTTTTTATCTCATATTTTAAAAGCAAATATCCTTTTCCCTTTGTCCCCAACACATGGGAGGCATTTACACCATGCAAATAGATTTGCTTTATTTCATCCCCTGTGCAACTGTCTTAGCTAATAAGTTGCAATCAGCACCTTTCTGATGGCAAAAAAATTACTTATAGCCCAAGCCAGGATTCCTCTGAAAACAATTTCTTCCCCTGTCCCTCAAGTTATGTCTAACTAACATAGTAAAACAATGCATGTTGGGGAAAATTCTGATTTCACTTACAGTGGTATAGATCTGGAAAACGTCATTTAAAACAGTGGACTTCTTTCAGGTTTACAGCCATGTAAATCAGAGCAGAATTTGATTTTTTTTCTTTTAATGTAATTGGTGTATATAGATGAGAACAAGTTATGTGTATACTGTAACTTACAAGATGAATGCAACAATTAATGTTTCTTTTCCAAATATAATTATAATTAACGTTATTTACAGTTGCCAGCTAATTATTCCTGTTTTTTTAATCTGCACAGCTTAAACTCATGAAGCAGGAGGTAGGTTTCCTGTAAATAGGCAAAAAATAAAAAGCACAATAGAAAGAGGTTTTATTAAAAACCTGAATCAGTGTCACACATTCGGGACTTGGAGGACATCTGAGGCCTGGTCTACATTACAAACATAGGTCGACATAAGCTGCCTTAAATTGATCTAATAGTGTATGCATCTGCACTACCGGGTTCCTTCCGCTGACCTAAGTCACCTGTAATTTCAACTTCTTTACTCCACCGCAGCAAGAGGGGTAGTACTTAATTCGATGTTCATGGGTCGACACAGAAGTAGAGCAGATGCAGTGTTGTGTAATTTGACTTAATTGGCCTCCTGAAGGTGTCCCACAATTCTCTGCTGTAACTGCTCTGGAGAGCTTTTTCAACTCTGCCGCACAGTAGCCAGGTACACAGGAAACAGTCCTCCCCAGGTAAAGCCCTGGAAACTTTTGAATTCCCATTTCCTGTTTGATCAATGTGGAGCGTTTGCTAGCCCAGCTGATCATGAAGACTCAACACCCCAAACATGCTCCAGCATGGAATACACAGGAGGTGGTTGATTTTATTGCTGTGTGGAGAGAAGAGTCTGCGCAGGCAGAGCTCCGATCCGGCAGAAGAAATGCTGACATCTACGCCAAGATCGCATGGGGCATGTGGGAGAAGGGCTACCCCAGGGACATGCAGCAGTGCCGTGTGAAAATAAAAGAACTTCGGCAAGTGTACCAGCAGACAAGGGAGACAAACAGTTGTTCTGGTTCTGCCCCACAGACATGCGCTTTTACAATGAGCTGCATGTGATTCTCGGTGGCAAGCCCACCACTACCCCCAAATGCAGCATAGATATGTACCAGGAGTCTGAGTGCCGGGCCACTTCAGGCAGCAGTGAGGAGGACATTCTGAATAAGGAGAATGGGAGACAGGCAAGTGGTGGATCCTTTCTCCCCAACAGCCAGAAGCTTTTTTTTAACCCCAGAACCTAGATGGTTGCAGGACAGAGTGGTGCCCGAGTGTGATACCAGAGAAGGCACCTCGGGTGAGTACACATTTCCAGTCAAACTGTAGGGGCTACATGCTATTATATTTTATGTTTAATCTGAACAATAAATGAGGTGCAGTAGGTATCTGCTTCCTGGTGACGGCTCCAGCTACACAGAGGGTGCTCCCCGAAAAAGACTGTTTATGTGAACAGGGATTGCCCAGGAAACTTCCATGGACATCTCTAGGAAACTTTCATGCAAGTACCCTGCAATCCTTATTTCTTCCACGACAGTACAGTGGAGTCACATCATAGGCGCATCTAACTTACGCGATTTTAACTATACGCGCACGCAAAACAAAACAAAAAAGAGAAAAATAACAATTTAAACACTGTACCTGTAGTGCGGGCAATTCCACCCGCCATTCCACTCAACGAGCATTTGACTATATGTGATTTTCGCCTTACGTGCTGACTTCAGAACCTAACCCCCGCGTAAGATGCGACTCCCCTGTAGGATACTTCCCCATGCCATTCCAGTATTAACTCTGCTGGCATCATTGTGGTACACAGCATAGCAACATAAGGACCAGGTCTGAGCCTAGACACTTGCAGCAACTGCTCCCTTTCTGCTTCTGTTATCCTCAGGAGAGTGATATCGCATAGGGTCATCTAGGGGAAATGGGGGAAGTTCTCATTATACATGTGCTCACACCACAAACAATAGAGCATGTGATCCACCAACCCCCCTTCCCCCATGCTGAATTCCAGGTCCCTCAACCATGCTTTCCCTAATGTGCCATTGCTTTGGATGGCATGGATTGGCATCTACTATGAGCAGCGTTAAGGGATGGGGGCTGTGTCTTTTCTCTCCCCCCCCCACTCGAAGCCACCTTGGGAAAAGATAGCAATTTGTCAATCTTAACGCTGGTCCCTGTTCTCAAGCAACATCAATGTTGGTAGGGGGAGGTGGCATTGTCCAACTGCCCACCTGTGCTCCCAACGTGGGTTTGCCACAAGTTGCAGCACAAGACCTGTCACCCACGTCCTGGGGCAATGGCTGGAACTGACTCGTTGAATATCTAAGGATTCTGATTATGTTCTGGCTTGCAGTGCAGTGTAATAAGGGGATTTTTTTTAAATAGCAACCTTGAACCAGAAACAATGTATGCACTGACAATGGTTGCTTTGCAGTGGAAAGCTTGTCCTTTGGTACATCCTCCACACCAGGAGAGAGGCTTCTGCAGATTAGAAGGCAGAAAAAGAGGACGTGGGATGACATGTTCAGTGAGATAATGAACACCTCTGGGACTGCTGGGATGGAGCTCAGAGCATGGAGGATTTCACTCTTCGAGAAACTGAACATGGATATGGAGAGAAGGAGAGCATCCCTGGAGCAGGAGTGTGCCACACAAAAGGAGATGCTGTGGATTATGAAGGACCAATCAGACATGTTGAGGTGTCAGGTTGAGCTGCAAGAAAAGCAGCTTGAGGCTAGACTTCCTCTGCAGCCACTGCAGAACTTCCTGCAAACATCACCCTGTTCACAACCTCCCTCCCACAAATGTTCCATGAGGTGTGTGTGTGGTAGGGAGTTCAATATCCCTTCCACTCAACACCAGGGGAAGGTAAAAAGAAGGTGCCCATTGCAAGGTCTTTGATGATTGAGAGTACTGTGCTCTTGAAAACAAGCTGACCTTGTTTCTCCCCTCCGAATTTTATCAGCCCATTTGCCCAAGGTTAAAGTTATTTTAGTTATTTCAGTTTCTTTGTGTGTGCATAATAAAATTAAATGTTTCATGCTTAATTTATTCCAAGCACAGGAGTTTGAGGAGAGAAAGGGAGGTACAGGGAAACTGATGCAACACAGGGGATGCTATGGGAAGGCACAATGCAGATAAGCAGTGCACATTACTGTAGCTCATTATTGAAACAGGTTTTCAAAGCCTCCCAGAGATGCACAGCTCCTTGCTGGGCTCTTTTTATTGCCCTGGTATCTGGCTGCTCAAAATTAGCTGCCAGCCTATCTGCCTCCATACCATACCCTGGTGGAAACTTTTCTCCCTCTGTTTCACAGATATTATGGAACACAGAGAAGGCAGTGGTAACAGTGGGGATATTGCTTTCACTGAGGTCTAACCTAGCAAGCAAACTGTGCCAGTGACCTTTTAAACATCCAAAGGCACATTCCATCACCATTCTGCTCCTTACTGCTGTTCAGGTGACCAGTGTACAGCTTCATGAGCCATGGGAGCAAGGGGTAGGCTTGGCATTTCAACATCATCAATGGTTATTTTGCAGTTTGGAAAGAAAGTCCTTGCTTGCAGTTTTCTGAACAGACCTGTGTTCCTAAAGATGTATGTGTCATACACCTTTCCTGATCATCCCACATTGATGTTGGTGAAAAGCCCCCTGTGATCCACCATCACTTGCAACACCATTGACAAGTATCCCTTTCAGTTTATGTACTCTTTGGCAAGGTGGAGTGAGGCCCACACCATATTGCCCCACCACAGTAAGGGAACACCATCACGGCAAAACCATCCACTATTGCCTGCACATTGCCTAGACTGAGTCACTACCCTTCTTAGCAAAAGTCGATTAATGGCCCTGCACACTTGGATCACAACAGCTCTCATGGTGGATTTACCAACTCTGAATTGATTCCTCACTGACCGCTAATAGTCTGGAATTGCAAGCTTCCAAAGAGAGATCTCCACTCGCTTCTCCACTGTCAGAACAGCTCTCAGAGCTGGGGAAAGCGCTTCACAAAGTTCTTGGAAAGTGGCCTTCCGCATTTGGAAGTTCTGCAGCCACCGCTCATCATCCCACATCTACATAACGATGCAGTCCCACCAGTCACTGCTTGTTTCCTGGGACCAGAAAAGGCACTCCACTTTGTTCAGCTGATGTGCGACTGCCAGCAGCAACCAGGAAATGTTTAATTCTATGGCTTGCAGAAGGGCTGCTTGCATGACATCACCATGTTCTGCACAGTGGCTCCTGTCTCGGCTCTGGAAATACTGCAGATAAGGCATGAGGTGTTTGTAATGCTCACAACAAGAGTGCACAGCTGAGCAGGATCCATGCTTCGTGGGAGCAGCTAAGTCAGGCTTTCAAAAAAAGGCATGAAAAAACATGGGTTGTTTGCCATTGATATCAGAGGAGGGAGGGAGGGAGGAAAGTGCATCATGGGAGGCTGAAGCCACGTTCCCATTACCACCCGTGACAAGTTTTGGTCCCATGAGCGTTGCAAGCCCTTTCCAAAACACCCTGTGGCTAGGTGCACTGCTCTATGCATCGATCCAGGGACTGCTAGTGAGGATACATTCCACCAAGACAATGAGCGTGGTGTGGAAATGCACGACCAACTTAATTAATTCAGAGGCTTGATGTGGATTTACATAAAGTCAACTTAACTTTGTAGTGTAGACATGCTCTCAGTCTGAGTTATTCAGTCCATTCACACTCAGCCTAATTTCTTCACTCTCAAATAGCCAGTCTTCCTATCCATCAAAGGGCCAAATGTTGTCTTCAAATATGTGCCTGCAACTCCCATTGAACTAACATAATCAAGAGCAGAATTCAGACCTAGTAATATGTAAACTGTGGCAATGTATGAAAACATTGACCACCTTGTCATACTTCCTGCAGATTTTATACACGGGGCTGTCCTGTTTGGTCAATTTGAATGAAGGAAGGTTCAAAATGTTGAGGGAGATTTTTCAATGTCTTATTGAAACACTTTATTTGTTGGGAGCGGTCAGCATTGCTCACCTCTTCACAAAATGGTAAAATCCTTTCCCATAAGAAGACAACACTTTGAAATTGTTCTTAAAACAAATCTAAAGTGAGGGAGTCTCCCTACAAAAGTGTGAGGCAATATATAACATAGTGTACGTATGGGTATGCAATAGCCAGAAACTGCAAAATGTACCAGACACCTACTAGCTAGAGGAGTAAATTCACTAGTCATAGATTGATACAAAAGATGAGTAGGTTGTCCACAAGAAAACTCTCTGGGCAATATTCCAGTGACAAGCTCACCACCTACCTGCAGCTGTTGGAAAATGGAAGGATGTGGGATTCTTTCTCTGTGCTTTCCTAGGGATCCCGCTAGGAGGCTCCTTCTTTTGCATCAGATTCTAGCTATTGAGTGAATGATGCATTTGAAGGCCCTCTGGCCCCATTTGGCTGCTAGGGGGGAAAAGGAGCTTTCTCTAGTTCAGCTCTTGCCTGACGTATGCAATGTTTCCTTGCTTAACTTTATTTTTTGTCTTCTCTTCTCTGCCGATTACAGGGCGGGTGCAAGGATGTTTCGCACCCTAGGCGAAACTTCCACCTTGCACCCCCCTCCCCGAGCCCTGTGGCAGCTCTCCGCACCCCCTCCACCCTGAGGCACGCCCCCCCTGGCCTGGGGAGCCGTGCGGCAGCTCACTGCCCAGCTCACCTCTGCTCCGCCTCCTCCCCGAGCACGCCGTTGCCGCTTCACTTCTCCCGCATCCCAGGCTTGTGGCACCAATCAGCTGTTTGGCGCCGCAAGCCTGGGAGGGAGAGAAGCAGAGTGGGGCGGCGTGCTCAGGGGAGGAGGCGGAGCAGAGGTGAGCTGGGCTGGGAGTGGTTCCCCTGCATGCTGCGCCCCCCTTTACTTGCTGCAGGCAGCCCTTCCCGCGCCCCACCTGCCCCAGGTTCCTCCGCCTAAATGCCGACGACGACCGGGGCGGCCGAAGGACTCAAAATGCCACCACCAAAATGCTAGTGCCATAGGCGACCGCCTAGGTTACCTAATGGGTTGTACTGGCCCTGGCTGATTATTATCCATTTCACAGCTGCCCCCATGGTTCTGAATAGCAGTATTAAAACTGGCCAGTCTTGTTAATTTTAGTCTGTTTTGGGAAAAGTATGAGCAGCAGCAAGAACTGTTTGTACATAACACTGCATCAGTTTATTTTTGAAAGGTTTTCTCTGCAACCATTAGAGCTAAAACCGTTTTTTTTAAAAGCAAACTCAAATATCTGCAGAAACTAATGGTGTCCTGTACTAACCCAGGGTAAATGGATTTTTCAAATCCTACAAATAACTGTGGAATCAGTATGAGGTGTGTGTAAGGGGACTGTTGCCCCCTTACTAACATTCAGTGGGGGTGTTTTGGTTGCTAGCTCCCAGCACTAAAAGGGGAGGGATCGATGGCAAATCAGGACCCTGAGACTGACAGTCCCCAGGAACAATGGCAAGAGGCTAATGCTCCAGGTCAGCCTGATTGACAGGGCGGGCCGGCTAATCAAGGAGACAGAAGGCCAGGGTGGGCCCCGTCCTCCGTGTGAGCAGGAATGTGCCTGGAGTCAGATGGAGTGGGGCCGAGCTAAGGAGAGAGCGGGGCCCCAAGCTAAGCTGATGGGAGCGGAGCTGCAGCCCAAAAAGCCAGAGCACGGCCCAGAGAGAGCAGCCCTGCCCTGGGAGCAGAGCTGTAGCAACCAGAGCCAGAGGGGCCAGACAAGCAGCCCAGGAAGCAGATGAGAGCTCAGAGCAGAGTCACAGAAGCAGCCTGCAGAGCAGCCCTGCCCTGGGAGCAGAGTGGTAGCAACTGGAGCCAGAGAGGCCAGAGAAGCAGCCCAGGGAGCTGAAGTCAGAGCAGCAGCAGCCGCCGTGCTGAGGCAGAGTGGAGCTGGAGCTGGAGCAGGGGCAGTCTGGAGCTGAGTGCGGTGAGCAGCTGGGCAGAGCGAGGGGGACCCCGGGCAGTGGGCCCAGCGCAGGGAGATACCTCAGCCAAGAGGCCCTGCAGGCCAGACTGGGAGGGGGATTGTAACCCTGACAGGGCGGGGGTGACGCTGGAGAGAAGGGTCCTGCCACCCAGAGCCTGAGAGTGTGTGGCCACCGCCGGAACAAGTGTCCGACCTGCAGCGTCCCTGCAGCACAGCCAGGGCCTGAGAAGGAGGCCTGGGACCTACAAGGAGCAGGCTGTGAACTGCCCTGACCTTTCAGAGACACTGTTTGTGATGTTCCCTGCCACAGAGCAGGGTGATGTGTTTCCTGTAACCTTTCCCATTTTTCCTTATTCTTTTTTTAAAATTAAGTGTTAATTAAATAACTTGTATTTGCTTTAAATTGTATGATGTGATCAGTGGGTCAGGGATGTGCGCAGTGCAGAGAGAGTACCCCGGAGTGGGGACACCCTAGCCCCTGTCCTAGGTGACCACAGCAGGGTTGGGGGTCGAGCCCCCTAGGAATCCTGGGCCCAGCCTTGTTGGGGTTACGAGGACTCTGCCAGACAGGAGAGTGGAAGGGGAGTCCTCAAGGGCAGGGAGGCCTCTGGGTAAAGGAAGTGGGAGCGAGGACTCAGATCCTTTCGCTAGCCCACTTCACCGGGGTAGTGCAGAAGCCAGGAAAGTTCCCCACAATAGCGGGACCATTCCCCCGCTTACATAATTGGCGTCACGAACAGGATCCTATCCACAGGGTCCACCCCATTGGTTTACTGGTTGAGTTCTAGTAGCACTGTCCAGGCCTGTTTGAGCACTCTACCATGGCTGGAATTGAAGAACTACGAACCCAGTTTGCTGAACTTCAGCGCAAATTATCAGACCAAGCGGAGGCATTACAACAAGCTAGAACTGAACAGAGAGAAGCCTTATCGCTGGCCAAGGCAGTAATAGACCAACAGACAGCAGAAGCTAAGAAACCCCCTACTATTTATGTCCCACGGGAGCGGAAGGTCACGGAGTTTGGTGGCTTCCCAACTAGACCAGGAGACATTACGGTAGAGGAGTGGGTCAAGTCTGTGAAGGCAGCTCTGCGTGTGCTAAGAGTACCTGAAGAAGATCATGTGGACTTCATAGAGGAGCACCTCAAGGGCCAGGCCAAGGCCACAGTAAAGTTCATGGCAGTGGCAGACAAGAAAGATGTGGAAAAGGTATTTGAACTCCTTCTAGAAGTGTATGGAGACAAGGTACCTGTTGGAACCCGACTAAAGGAGTTCTTTGAGAGAAAGCAGGAGCCTGGTGAAACTGTCCGGGCATACGCATACGACCTCCAGGAGAGAATGAGTAAAGTGGAGCGGCGAGACCCTCAACGAGTTCCAGACCCAGATACAGTTCTGAAAGAGCAGTTGGTGTTGGGGCTTCGTGATGCCTCCCTCCGACGTGAAATGAAAAGGAGGTTTAAAGAAGAGCCCAGTAAGAAGTTCCATCAACTCATGCAGGCTGCCATTATGTGGTCAGAAGAAGAGGAAGTTCCTGTGGCAGAGACAGCCAAGCCTAACCCCCGTACACGAAGTGAGGGCCTAGTGAATGCAGCTGCTGGGGAAAAGGCCCTGTCCCAAACAGAGCTAACATTGGATAGCTTAAGTGAAGCTGTCCAAAAACTGATAGTCCAACAGGGGGAAATGCTGAAAGTGATGACCGAGTTGATGAAAGAAAAAAATCCCATTAGTATGCCAAAGTATCCAAGGGCACCGGGATCCCGAAGAGCCCCACTGAAGGATGAGCTGGGAAGATACATTTGTTACACTTGTGACAGGCCAGGACATACTAGCCGAGAATGTTCACTGAGAAGGAGAACAGAGTCCCAGGCACTCGAAACCAATGGGGCACCAGGAGCGAGTGGTCCATCTAGAGTAGAAGGCCAAGCAGTAGCAGAAGGATTCCTAGGCCTGTCCTTGGTGGAAAATCCCTCTGCATACAGTGAGAGGAACGTGGTCAGTGCCAGCATATCTAGCGACTTCTGTAAGCGAGCATTTGGAGACTGTCTAACTGCTGAAGTATGTATAGCAGGGGTGAAGACCAGATGTTTGTTAGATACTGGCTCAGAAGTCACCACCATTACAGAGTCGCATTTTAAAAAATATTTGAAGGACAAGGACCTGACCATGCACAGCACACGGTTTGTACGTCTAACAGCTGTTAATGGACTGGCAATCCCAGTGGTGGGGTGCCTTGAAGCAGACATAGAGTATATGGGCCAAACGCTGCCAGGAAAATGCATCTTCATCCTGAAAGACAAAGCCTCGAAAGGGAGCCATATGGGAGAAGTCGTCCCAGGGATTCTAGGAATGAACATCATTAGTGAGCTGAAGGAGCTACTCTTACCAGGAGAAGGAACCAGGAGGATGAACTGTCACGAGAACTCTACGAAGAATGCTGTGCTGAGTAGAGTACTGGCTCGAGCGGAGAGGCAGAGTCATTCCCTGGGCCCCACAAGGCATACTGGAAATGTTAAAGTGGGCAGAAAACGGAAGACCATTATTCCTCCGTGGAAAGGGAAGATCCTTGATGAACACCGCTGTGTACCAGAAAATGAGCTGCAGGTGATGAGCGAGAAGGGAGGACGAGTTACCTTTCTTCAAGAAAGATGTGATGGGAGACTGCCAGTTCCTGTTCAAGTGGCACGCCAAGGGCTGGTTCCTGCACATGTGGCTAACATAAGGGCGTTGCCAGAGAAGCATCAAGAAGTCTTTTCTAAGGATGAGGTGACCAATTATGATGACCAAGTCAAAGGTCACCATGACAGGCTGAAGATAGCCTGGAAAGTTGCTCTCAGTACAACTAAAGACACAGCCCAAAGTAGGAAAAGGACTTATGATCGCAAGTCCAGTGGGGCTCTCATCCGATCTGGTGACTGTGCACCAGTTCGTAGCAGTAGACGCCGGAGATGTAATAAAATACAGGACAAATGGAAGCCAAATCCCCACACTGTGGTCACCCACAACAATCCCGAACTGCCAGTGTACGCTAACCAGCCTGAACAAGGAGGTGCAGAGCGAGTAGTACATAGGGACCAGCTAAAGCGTTGGACTATTAATCTGACCAGGGCTCGTAGGAGGCATAGTGCAGAATTTCCCGAGGAGACTGAAACCAATGGGGTAAACCCAAACCCTAATGAGAATGGGAAGATCCCTCAAACTGACCCAGTATTACCCGAGGATAGGGAAACAGAAAATATGGGTAACGAACCACCAGTCTTAAGAAGGTCCCAGAGGGCTAATAAAGGTGTACTTCCTGTTAGACTTAGAGATAATTATGTTATTGGTTCTATGTAGTGTGTTGATTAATATTGTTATGTATAGTATTAAGAAGTAGATGTGGAGTGTTAACGATGTTGAATGTTCTTTTCGTAATTGTTAATGGGTTTTTAATATAATATGATGTGGATATATGTTGTTTTTATTGGGCCCGGATGTACTGGTGTGAATATTGTGGCTGTGGCAGAATTTTAGCAGGGGGGAATGTAAGGGGACTGTTGCCCCCTTACTAACATTCAGTGGGGGTGTTTTGGTTGCTAGCTCCCAGCACTAAAAGGGGAGGGATCGATGGCAAATCAGGACCCTGAGACTGACAGTCCCCAGGAACAATGGCAAGAGGCTAATGCTCCAGGTCAGCCTGATTGACAGGGCGGGCCGGCTAATCAAGGAGACAGAAGGCCAGGGTGGGCCCCGTCCTCCGTGTGAGCAGGAATGTGCCTGGAGTCAGATGGAGTGGGGCCGAGCTAAGGAGAGAGCGGGGCCCCAAGCTAAGCTGATGGGAGCGGAGCTGCAGCCCAAAAAGCCAGAGCACGGCCCAGAGAGAGCAGCCCTGCCCTGGGAGCAGAGCTGTAGCAACCAGAGCCAGAGGGGCCAGACAAGCAGCCCAGGAAGCAGATGAGAGCTCAGAGCAGAGTCACAGAAGCAGCCTGCAGAGCAGCCCTGCCCTGGGAGCAGAGTGGTAGCAACTGGAGCCAGAGAGGCCAGAGAAGCAGTCCAGGGAGCTGAAGTCAGAGCAGCAGCAGCCGCCGTGCTGAGGCAGAGTGGAGCTGGAGCTGGAGCAGGGGCAGTCTGGAGCTGAGTGCGGTGAGCAGCTGGGCAGAGCGAGGGGGACCCCGGGCAGTGGGCCCAGCGCAGGGAGATACCTCAGCCAAGAGGCCCTGCAGGCCAGACTGGGAGGGGGATTGTAACCCTGACAGGGCGGGGGTGACGCTGGAGAGAAGGGTCCTGCCACCCAGAGCCTGAGAGTGTGTGGCCACCGCCGGAACAAGTGTCCGACCTGCAGCGTCCCTGCAGCACAGCCAGGGCCTGAGAAGGAGGCCTGGGACCTACAAGGAGCAGGCTGTGAACTGCCCTGACCTTTCAGAGACACTGTTTGTGATGTTCCCTGCCACAGAGCAGGGTGATGTGTTTCCTGTAACCTTTCCCATTTTTCCTTATTCTTTTTTTAAAATTAAGTGTTAATTAAATAACTTGTATTTGCTTTAAATTGTATGATGTGATCAGTGGGTCAGGGATGTGCGCAGTGCAGAGAGAGTACCCCGGAGTGGGGACACCCTAGCCCCTGTCCTAGGTGACCACAGCAGGGTTGGGGGTCGAGCCCCCTAGGAATCCTGGGCCCAGCCTTGTTGGGGTTACGAGGACTCTGCCAGACAGGAGAGTGGAAGGGGAGTCCTCAAGGGCAGGGAGGCCTCTGGGTAAAGGAAGTGGGAGCGAGGACTCAGATCCTTTCGCTAGCCCACTTCACCGGGGTAGTGCAGAAGCCAGGAAAGTTCCCCACAATAGCGGGACCATTCCCCCGCTTACATGTGCATCAGGAAACATGGTTTTTATTCTCAGCTCTCTCAGTGACATGCTGTGGGACTGTAGGCAAGTCTCTAGACTGTATCCATCTGTAAAATGGAAATAATGCTTATTTACATTTTCCTTTGATTATAGTTGAAAAGCAAAAGTATTGTATCAAATTAATCATCATTCTGTATGTATTTAGCTATTAGTGCATTTAAAAATGGCTGTGTGCATATATATAATTACTATAATTGTTATATATAATATTGTGTATTTAGGTATATATGCAGTAATTCCGTCCTTCTATTGTAAATTTTCTTGCTCATTTGGAGCTGCATATTTTTCATTCCACTTGCTTCCTCAGCATTGTCTACAAAGTGAACATGTTTACATTCTGGGGCTGGAGCCCATCTTCTCTATGTTTCTTGTGAAGTATCTAATGCACAAAACAAATATTAATAACTTATAATGCATGTAGTTGTTCTAATGTGCATTATATTCATATGTCCATCTAAGTGCATACAATTTCAAAAATGCCTAGGGGCTTTGGATCTGGTCCTAATAGAATTAGGAACCTAGGTTCCATCTTAAATGCCTAAATCACTTTTGAAAATGACTTTTAAGCTCTCAAGTAATTTAGGCATTTTAGAATATTTTACCCAGTATCTATTATATAATATGGAATTGTATATTTATGTATATACATCTATTATATATCTGACAGTCCTGTTTGTAGATTATATGCATGATATGATTGTGACCATATGCATATGTATAATGTGGTAGTTATATGTGTATACAGCTATTACTGTAGATCTTAAAACTTGATACCATACCCACACACATTTATACTTATTTCATTCATACAGAAAGTTGTACAGATAATTTACAGATAGCAACAGTGCATAGACTGACATTCTGGTATGTAAAAGTGTGTATGAACAGTCTCACATTCAATTTTATATACTTATGTCAGACATACAAATACTTATATATTATAGATGGGGCTGGTAGCTTTGCCAATTATTAAGGTTGTCTGACACTTCGCTTTGTAAGACTGTTTTCAGTTTTCTACAACTCTGACACACTTTAACTGTCTGGACTGAAATTTTCCATGCTGGGTGTCTACCTTAGGTGGAATTTTTTGAAAAGTTTTTGCCAAAATGGTTCAGCCATTTCTGAGGACAAGGCCAGGGGAAAATGAGTTTTGCAATGTTTAAAAAATGTGGTGACCTTTTCTTTTAAAAGTTCTAGCATTCCCATATTTTGGAGCCGAGACTTACAGTTTGGTACCAGGGTAGCCTTTGTGTCAGGTATGTACTTTTTCCTGTTCCTAAGAAAATCCATTGAAATTTTTAGTCAGGTTATAAACTTGTGAAAAATCAGTGTGCGCAAGCTCAGTAGACACATCTTAGAGCAGGGGTCTCCAACACGGTGTCCCCGGGCGCCATGGCGCCCGCTGGGGAGTCTAAATACACCCGCGTACTGGCCAGCAGATGAGCATGCGCCAAAATGCCGCTGAATTTTGGCGGCAACGCCTCTGGATGATGCCGCCTGTCAGCGGCATTTCGGCGAATGCTCGTCCGCCGCCACGGTCCTCCGTGGCTCGTCATCTGGCGCCCGCCAGACGAAAAAGGTTGGGGACCACTGGCTTAGAGTATTATTGCTTAAATTCTATGAAGACTGTGCATACTGACTATGCTTCATCCTAGCTGCTCGGGACTCGGGTGGGGCCGGGCACTTGAACTAAGAGACAGTTTCTCTGTTCTCCTGTGCTCTGAATGACACCCCCTGCTGGCCCCAGGCCAGGTGAAGGAGGAAGCTGTTGTGACTTTAATGCAGAAGGGATAAACCCAGATGGGGGGAGGGGCGGGGGAGAGAAAGGAATACATTGGGACAAAGAGACTGATGAGACTGAGACTGGAAAAGAGAGGGAGGAAGAGAGAGAGTGTGACTGGGAGTTAGAGAAGGGGAGACTGAGACTGGGTGGGAAAGGGGACTGTAGGGAAGAGTAATCTGTGACTGAGTGGCCAAGGAGACTGGGAGCTGAGGAATGGGGGAGTGGAGGAGAGGGTGGGATTGGTTGGGCAAGGACACCTGGACTGGGGAAGAGGCAAAGAGAGAGGGTGTGTGTGTGTGCACATGTGTGCAGGTGGAACAGGGAAGAGACAGACTGGAGTAGGTGTTGGGAGGGAGGAACTGGGTTACCTGTACAAGGAGACTAAAGACAAAGATTTGGGAGCTGGGACTGGCTGGGCAAGGAGCCAGGGGATGAGGAGTGGGGGTGGGATGGTTGAGCAGAGACTGGCTTGGCAAGAAGACTCGACTAGGAGTGGGCAAGAGAGATGGACTCAAATGGGAAGCCTGGAGTGGGAAACTAGAACTGGCTGGGCAAAGAGATTGGGGCTGAGATGAGAAGATTTAGGAGTGAAGATTGGGACTGGGCATGCAATATGAATGGGACTGGGACAATGAGTCAAAGATGAGGAAGAGACAGGACTGGGACAGGACAGAAGGGTAAAGCTTGGAGGGGAACTGGCAGAAAGGTCTGTGCCCATTAGAGCACACTTTCCTTTAGAGCCTGGAATGGAACCAGGGTTTCCTGAGGTTCACAATTCCTCTGCTGTCAGCAAGTATCTGGGAAACCCACTGGCAGAGTGACCCATCCCTCTCTATCACTGGTCAACACAGAGAATTAAAACCTACGACTGCTATCAGTTACTCCCTTGGCTCAAGGGGCAGAAGTCTGTGCAATGGGAAAAAAATGTTCCAGTCGTCCTGCTGATGAACCATGTGCCACATAAAGGAATGAAGCCTTACACTCAAAAGTTAGGATATGGCAGAATTAAGGCTGCCTGTACAAATGTAGTTGACTCCCTTGTACAGTCTTTAATTACATGATCACATATTATTTTTTCCATAGGACTTCTATTTTTTCATTTAGTTCACAGATAGACCTGCTCTGGGGATGAATCAGGGTTGTGTAACGAAGGAAACTCTTGTGTGTTGCAACAGATGAAGCAGGGGTGCTAAAGTAGAAATGAGTGTTGTGAATGAGACAAGAGATTGCAGGAAGAAGAAAGAATGGTCTCATGGTTAAAACTGCAAAGAATCCTGTGGCACCTTATAGACTAACAGACGTTCACCCACGAAAGCTCATGCTCCAAAAACATCGGTCTATAAGGTGCCACAGGATTCTTTGCTGCTTTTACAGATCCAGACTAACACGGCTACCCCTCTGATACATGGTTAAAACTAACCTGGAGAACGGGATCAGGATGGATAAAAATCTGGGTTTTTTAAATTAAAACAATATTTGAATGTATGTAAATCAAAATTTTAAATGTAAACTAAATAGTTATTTAAATAAACCCATTCAAAATTTAATTTGAAATTGACAACCATTGTTAAGCCCTGAAAATAACATACTTTATTAAAATAATTTAAAGTCAAACCACTGAACAACTGGAAGACACTGGAAAAGCACCAGGATTTGTGGAAGTGTTAACCCAACTTTTGACAACAGTAGCCTCTTCTGAAGGTGTACTGCAACTAATATTTCTTCATTTCATTTTATTCAGTTCATTTAGTCAGTTAAATGACTATAGTTCATTCAAAGTTGAGAAACCAATTGGGATTTGAAAAAGTATGAAACCTTGTTTTCTCTACCAATTTGTGAATAAAAACTAGGTGTGAGAGGATAAGATCTATTAGTTCTAAAATCTTGAAGAATATAGTGACCAGAAATAATCAGTTGAATATACTAACTATAGGTAATATTTCCTTTATTAAATAAATCAGTTAGCAAAACATGTTCAAATAAACCTTTTGATACAATTTTTTCTCTTACATTTCCAGCATATTTGAGGTAATTTTATTTAATACAAAAATTAAATACTGTTTTTGTGCATTTTAATTTAATTTGAATTCCATCCACATGTAGCTTGATGCAAATAACAAGTAAGAAATTAATCAATCAGTAAATAAGAAATGCATCATTAATCATTTTCTAAAATAATAAAAAATAAGACTCTTAATAAATGTGAGTTAAACTATAAGATTGCCTAAATAAATGTGTATTGATATATTGTATTCTCACGGTTAGCAAAAAGAAGCACAATATTTAGTAGAAAGGCTATATGTAGTTGCAAGTCAGCATCTTTTAACAGTTACCAACCAGTGAGAATAAACCTTTCTTTAGGAAAATAAAAAAATACAAATGCTAAACTTGATTAAAATTGATTATTTAAATCAAGGTTTCCTGCTGGCTGATTTAAATCATGATTAAAATAAGTGATTTAAATCAATCCACCCTGAACTGGAGTCTATCTTTACTTGTGCCACAGAGTTCCTATCTGATTCTAGCTAAGTCACTAAACCCAAACTTTTCAGAGGTTTTCCCTAAATGTGTTTTTTATTTTCTGAGTACCCAACTTAAGACCTGGGTCTGATTTACCTAAGTGGTAATCACTCACAGCAACAAATGAAGTCAATAGAAGCTGTGCTTTTAACATATAAAGTGCTATATAATGCTTTTAACATATAAAGTGCTTTTAACATATAAAGTGCTCTGTAAAATCAACTGCTATGTGTCTCAAATTAGGGACCCAAAATTAGTGGAAATTTTTTATCTTAAGCGCTCTGTGTCTCAGTTCCCCATCTTTAAAATGGGGATAATAATGCTCCCTCATCTCAAGGGCAATTGTATTTTGAAAATAAATTCATTAATGTTTGTGAAGAACTTAGATATTATAGTGATTAGCATCATAGAATAGTCCATGAAGAGGCTAATAATTCTGTTTTCACAACATGGTTTGAGTAGTGTGCAATAAATAAGGCATGTGTTTAACAATGAGAAAACAAAATATTGAATAGTTGTTCATTAAGTGAGCACTGTCCATCCTTTACACTAAATGAGCAAGGGTCCTGTGGAAAAAATAGTATTTAATTAAAGAATTGGGTTGAACAGGAAGCCTTAATTCTGGCATTTACTAACTTTTGAGTGCTTGACTTTGCAATCATAATAATGGTCTTTTAACCTAGTTTTTTGTGTTTGTGATATATTGCACACTAATTTTTACACCCTCTTGAACTATCTGTGTAACTATATGTATGTATAAAGCAGGTATATATTTCTGTGTGAGAATGAATATATGCTTATTTATATACCAGTATAATTGTCTGCCTCTACACCTCTAGGTAGATATGTGTGTGTGTGTGTGTGTATACAGTATTTATACACACTCACATGGGGGCAGCCCTAGATTAGCTGCCAGCAACTGGCGCCCTAGGTGAACCATGCAGTCGGCACCCCCAGATCCCAAGGGCAGATCTAAGTTGAGGTTTTTGGTAAACTGGGAAACATTTTGCCCCTTTTTTCCTTTTAATATTTTTACACTTTTTTTGAAACAGAGGCTTAATTATTGGTTTGTCCGTCCGTCCGTCTGTCCAACCAATGTTTCTGAGATCAGATAAAAGAGAAACATGAAATTTTCAGAATAGATTTGTACATGACAGCTAGATGATATTTCAGTCCGATTTCAAATAAAAATGCATTAAACATGTTAATTATAATTTTTATTATTACAAATCCAAAATCATCCATTACACTATCCTGCTTTAATTGCCATTACTACCACATCCTATAAAGAAATAAATAAGAAAACTCTTCAATGAACTTTAACCTGTATTTACAAAACACTCTGAATAAAAAACACTCTGTGCTCTTAAAACATGCAGATTAGTAACATACACTCACTTACCTATTAAAACAGTTAGTTACAGCATTTACATGGAAACAAAATGACCTTTTTCGGCATTATAACCCAACACCGGTTGTTTGGAAAGTAATCCCCTTCCTCACCGTTACCTGCTTGGAGTGTGACATCATCACTTTCATAGTCTATTAAGCGTTAACACTGTTACTTTTTTTTTTATGGACCTTATTTATTACATGTGAACCAGTTATAACAAAGAAAAGTTCATAATTATACAGCCCAATAATCACGCTAAGGTTTAACGCTTAAAGATATTCACATTTTGGATTTATAATGCTGAAAAACATTAGTCTTTATTCTATGGCACCAAGAAACACAATTTTCCACATTATTTGCTCGATTCTTAACCATCTACCTGCGACGTGTGTTAAAATGACCATTTGACATGTATCAACTCGCGATATCTCCGCTCTACATGAATTTCCGGCTATGCGACCTTGATGTATATTTGAGTTAGGTGTCACTAACATCGCAGCTCTTGTTGCTGGCAGATGTGTTTCACTGTGGCTGAGTTACTGCTTATCAAAATTGCGGAGTGGGTCATCTTGACCCTACGTTGCAAATTGAAAAAAAATTCGCTATTTAGTTTTGCAGTAAATAAAAGATTTATGTATATAAATTCTCAGAAATGTAGAGAAATGAATTATAATTCATATTCCCTCCATACGTGCATGGGAATTGAAATAATGACATCTTATGTTATTTTATTTGTTTTTTTTTCATCTTTTTTATTTTAAATTTTTTAATTTGATTTTTTCCCTCTAATTTGGTGCCCGGGGTGAAAGTAACTTACAGGATTTACCGGTACTGCCGGAGTCCTGAAGGGGGCGTGGCCTCATCCAGAAGAGGCGTGGCCTCTCAAGATTTAAAGGCCCTGGGGAACAGGGCCGGCTCAGGCTTTTTTGCCGCCCCAAGCAAAAAAAAAAGGGGGGGGGGCGGAGCGGCAAAGCAGGAAGGGAAAAAAACAAAACAAAAAAGCCTGTGATGCGGCTGGAGCAGCAAAGTCGGGGGGGGGGGGGACCTGCAGTGCGGCCAGAGCGGCAAAGAAAACAAAACAAAAAAACTTGCGGCGTGGCTGGAGCGGCAAAGCAGGAGGGGAAAAAAACAACCAAACAAAAAAACCTGCGGTGCGGCCAGAGCAGTGGGGAGGAGGGACCTGCAGCGTGGCCGGAGCGCCAAAGCAGGGAAACAAACCAAACCAAAACAAAAACACCTGGGGCATGGCCAGAGCGGTAAAGCAGGGGGAAAAAAACAACAAAAAACAACCTGCCGGGCAGCCGGAGCCAGGGTGCAGGGGACTCCCTGTGCGACTGACGTGCAGCGGAGTACGCACCCAGTCTAGCGGGGAGGAAGGGGAGGGAGCGGGGTGTGGGATTGCATTATCCCTATGCTGCCTTGGTGGAAAGTTACGGCAGCGGACATCAAGGACAGTGGGGTGAGATAAAGTTGTTGTGAGAAAGTAGGGAACTGCCAGAGGGAGGCAGACGCCAGGTGGCCTAGCTGGGATCGGTTTCAAGGTGATAAACAAGTCCATAAATCAGATGAATTGCATGGGAAATGGGAAATCAGTAAGCAAAGGGCCATGCGTGTGAAAAGCGTGTGTATCGGACAAAGAACCAATCAGCAGCAATGTGATGTTGGTGTGTCTGACGTTTGCTAATATGGAGAAGCCTATATAATATGATGCATTGTAAATAATAAATGATTCTGCTTGCAATCATATTGGTTGTTGTGCTTTATCCCGGCCCGCATGAGATGCATGAGATGCAACAGCGGGGGAGAGAGAGAGCAGGAGGGCGGCCAGGGCTTCAGCGGGGCGCTTGTCCCACGGTCCCGACCACTGTGCTGCCTGCCGGGCGGGCTCTGCGCTGCTCCAGTCGGCGGAGAGGGAAGAACAGTGGCTGCCCTGCCAGTTTGCTGCAGGGCGCTCCCCTCCTCCGCACTGCCACCCCCTACAGGGCGGCCGGAGCGGCAAACCAAATAAAAAAAAAACTGGCCGTGCTGCCCTGGGTTTGGGCGCAATGCCGCCCCATAGAATATGCCGCCCCAAGCACCAGGTTGCTCAGCTGGGGCCTGGAGCCGGCCCTGCTGGGGAATCAGCTGTGGCTGGGAGACTCAGGGCCTTTAAATCAACCAGGGGCTCCCAGCTGCAGAGGTGGCTGGGAGCCCCCCCCCCCGCCCCCGGCTCAGGGGCAAATTAAAGGGCCCAGGGCTCTGGCTGCCGGGGGAACCCCAAGATTTGCAGGGCTGCGGCAGGGATTTAAAGGGCCCAGAGCTCCTGCCGCTGAGGGAAGCCTGGAGCCATTTAAATCCTGGCCCCAACCCAGCAGCCAGAGCCGTGGCCGGGATTCAAAGGGCTCTGGGCTGCCCGCAGCGGTGGGGAGCGCTGAGCCCTTTCAATCCCTGCCCCAGCCCAGCCGCCGTAGCCATAGCCGGGATTTAAAGGGCTCTGGGCTGCCCGCAGCGGTGGGGAGCGCTGAGCCCTTTCAATCCCCGCCATGGAAGTCGATGCGGTCCAGCACGGCGTACTGGCTCTTTTGCTGGTACGCCGTACCGGACCGAACCGGCTTACTTTCACCTCTGACTGTATGTATGTGTATGTGTATGAATGTGTCACAAACAATGCAGCTGCAGCCTGCCACCGACCAGCAGCGACCCCAGCAACCGGCCCCTGTGGGCTTCTGCCTGCAGAGAGCCAGCAGGTGCCACTGGGCTGGGTCTGCCAAGAAGTAAGTAACCAAGGCAAAAACCACAGCCAGCCAGCCAGGGAGGGAGCGGGACGGGGCGGGGGGGCGGGGGAGAGTCAGGGGTGAATGAAGGACAACTGGAATAGCCTTCATGAAATATGCAAGATATTTAGAGAAAGTTTTGTCAATTTCAGCCTCTGCACGCTGCAGGCAGGACAAAACAAAAAGACATCTGAGATTGCACCCGATGTCTTAAGGACATTTCAGGTGTTTAAATCAATATATAAAGAGGGTGGATTGGAATGAAAACTACTATTTCTTTCAAAGGAGGCACAATAATTTCCCTGAATATTCAGTTTTCCCCTCCAATCCCTTTGTGGTTTTGTCTATGGGGGCTATTTGCTTTCCCTGTGAATCTTTAGTTGCTTTAGCAAAATTGCTTTGCCCAAAATGAACCCTAATAATCATGACACATCTTTCCTCTATGTTTTTTGTGTTGTTTTTTTTTAAACAGTAACATTTCAAAGAGGATCTGCAAGCAGTTTGGCCATCACAACCATGATCCTCTGCTGGGGAGGGAATGGGATAGATTTGAACTTGGAAATGTTTCCTGATTTTGATTGTGTTTAGGAGATCCCCTCATACCAGGGGCAGAAAAGAACTGCCCCTTCCATGTCACACACACCCAACAACAACTGGGAGAGAAATTAACCAGGATGCCAGAAGCGGCTCATAACTCTGGGCACTGAACTGCACAGGTAGGGTGACCAGACGTCCCGATTTTATCGGGACTGTCCCGATATTTGCTTGTTTGTCCCGCGTCCCGACCAATGTTAGGTCGGGACACTGGACAAACAAGCAAAGGCTCCGGAGCCTGGAAGGGCTCGCGCCCTTCCCCGCCCCGACTCTGCCTCCTCCTTCCCCAATTGGCTCCCTCCCCAAATCCCCGCCCCCATCCCCGCCCCATTGGCTCCCTCCCCAAATCCCCGCTTCTTGCCAAGCACGCCATGCCCAGGAGACGCAGGGGAACGTGGGGGCGGGGTGAGTGTGAGTCCGGCCTGGCCCCAAGCAGGCAGGATTCGGGCGCGGTGCCTGGATGGAGAGTAGGGGGTGGCCTGCGGGGCCAGTCGGTGGCTGTTCTCCCCACTTGGGCAGCGGGACATGGGAGCAACCGCTGCTGCAGCTCCCACTGCCGCGGGGGGAGGAAGCGGCCAAGCACGTGGTGCCCGGGCCTGAACCCGGGCCTGCTGCGGGGACCCAGCAGCACGCACACTGTGCCCCGCCACTGGCCAGTCGCGTCTGGGCTGGCTGCCCAGCTGGTGCAATCCCGCGGCGGAGGCATCGGCAGCCCAGCCCCGTTCGTTCCCCTGTGGGACCCGAGCAGGATGGGGGGGCTGGGGCCTGCTGCCCCCACTCCAGGGCCGCCCGTGGGATTGCACCAGCTGGGCAGCCAGCCGAGACGCAACTGGCCAGGGGCTGGGCGCGCGGTGTGCGTGCTGGGTCCCCGCAGCAGGCCCGGGCTTGGGGGGTTCATGGGCACCAGAGCCGCAGCCGCTAAGTTTGGCCAGCGGCCGCTTCCTCCCCCCGCGGATGTGGGAGCTGCAGCAGCGGCTGCTCTCAAGTCCCGCTGCCCAGGTGGGGAAAACAGCCGCCGCCGCCTGGCCCCGCAGGCCACTCCCTACTCTCCCTACAGGTACCATGCCCAAGTCCTGCCTGCTTGGGGTCAGCCCGGACTCACACTCACCCCGGCCCTGAGCTCCCCTGAGTCTCCCGGGCCTCCCTCCAGCGCTTGCGGAGGGAGAAGGAATTGGGGGTGGGGAATTTTTTTTTTTTGCTCTGCCGCCATTTTTTCCCCCATTGCCCCCCACCCCCCGCGTCCCGATATTTGACCTGGGTGATCTGGTCACCCTATGCACAGGGAACAACTGAGTTTAAACTGTTCTTTTGCAGGCAGCAGCAGCAGGCATCTCAGCCAGTGTCCCTACTGCAAGCTAGAGCCTAGAGGAGAACCCCTGCTGAGGGGAGATAGGGGGGAGAAATGCAGAGCCTCGTCTGCAGCCTGGCTGGAGGAGAGGGAGGGAGGAACCGGGAAACCAATGTGACAGTGAGTTTTCCCCTTCCACCTGCTTTTATTAGCTCTGGATTTAAGCTGTGCAGCCAAACGCTTGTATTTGTTGTGTATATTAGTATTGGAGAGATCCCCTCCCGAAAAGGACTGCCGCTGCCATGGTCAAACACACCCTCCCCTCGACCCCCTCCCCCCAGCTACTGTGAGTGAAATTAACAAGGATGCCAGAAACCTAGCCCTGGGGCTGAACCATCAGGGAACAGCTGAGTTTAAACTATTCTTATGCAGGGAGCAGGCTTCTCTTTCCCTCCCTCAGTCAGTCTCCTTTTCTTACCGGTCCTCTGTACCGGCCCGTTCCAGCTTACTTTTACCTCTGTTGGTGCCCCATTTAACGTGGCACCCTAGGCGACTGCCTAGTTCGCCTATATGGACAGGCCGCCCCTGCACTCACACATTCAGTGTTGCCTGCAGTATAACTGCAGGGGGAGGTTTACCATCCTTATGCTTCTTGGGTCTAAAAAAGCCACAGCACTGAATGTCAGAGCCCAGGTCAATTGACTTGGGCTTGTGAGGCTCAGACTTTGGGGCTAAAAATAGCAACGTAGCTGCTCAGAGACCCACCTCTCTGCCTGGGTCCTAAAGTCTGGGCTCCCGTTGGAGCTGAAGGGCTACATTGCAATTTTATAGTTCTGCAGCTGAAATCCCAGGAGCCTGAGTCAGCCCTGGGGGTTTCATTGCCGTAAGATGCACTGTAAACCTGGGTTTGTGGGATCCAGGCATTGCCAAGCAGGGTGACCAGCAGGGGCGGCTCTATGAATTCCGCCGCCCCAAGTAGGGCGGCGCGCTGTGCCGCTCGCGCTGCCGGGCGCCGGTCCCGCGCCTCCACGGGACCTCCCGCAGACGTGCCGACTTGCCTGCCGGCCTCCCGTTAAAATGCCGCCCCACGCGCACGCTTGGCGCGTTTGGGTCTGGAGCCGGCCCTGGTGACCAGATGTCCCAATTTTATAGGGACAGTCCCTATATTTGGGGCTTTTTCTTATATAGGCTCCTATTACCCCCCACCCCCATCCTGATTTTTCACACTTGCTGTCTGGTCACCCTATTGCCACGCCTGTGCTTGAGCACCCATTCTTCACTGGGTTTCCAGGTGCTGGCTCACAGCCACGCCTGACTCAGGTCCAGCCTGCAAATTGACAGAGCTTAGACCCCAGTCACTGCAGGACTCCGGCACTGACCCGTCCAGCAGGAGCCTTAGACCCCGGGCCTGAGTGTGGCCACACGCGGGGCGCTCAGGCTCGAACCCGAGTCCCCGCCGGGGCTGAGCGCGCCCTGTGGCCAGACCCATGAAAGCCTGAGGCAAACAGGCGCTTTGCCGTTGACAGGGGCGGGCTGGCCCCCAGCGCCTCGCGCGGGCTGTGGCGGGGAGGCGGCGGCGGCCCCCAGTGCGGCTGGCGGGCATGCGCGGGCGCCCCACTAACATGGCGGCGGCGGTGGCGGCGGCGTGAATCCCGGCGGCGGGGGCTGCGCGCTGCTTGACAGACCCACGAGCCGCCGGCGGCGCGCGAGGAAGCGGGCGGCTCTCCCCGCCCCCAGCCCGGTGAGTGGCGGCGGCTTCGCGGTGCCCTGGGCTGCGGGGAGGAAGCGAGAACCCGCCCCAGGACCGGCCGGGGCAGGGGGTGGAGAAGCGGGGCAGCTGCCCCCTTGTTCCCCCGGCTCATGGGGGGGGGGGGCGCGTGGGGCTGCGCCGCCCGCAGAGGCCCCCGCTGGAGAGGTGGGTCTGGCTGGGTCTTTTCTCTCCTCCTCAGGCTCCAAAGCCGCCTCCCGGCCTCTCCCCCCGTCGCTGCCCCCTGCCACCCCGGGCTCGGCGGCGCCTCTCGGGGCAGGTATTGGCGCTGGCCCGGCTGCGCCCGCATGTGGAGGGGCGGCCGGACTGGGTGCGGTGCGGGGTGTGTGTCCCCGGTGTGTTGGCGGGGAGCAGCAGATGCGGCAGCAGCAAAGCCCTTGCCCGGGCTGGGGCCTCTTGCTCAGGGCACCGGTGCGCACCCCCAGTCCTCGGACAGGAAACGGGCGGCAGCAGGGGGGTGTCTGGAAACCGTCCCGCAGAGCTGGGGCAGAGCTAGAGGGGAGCCGGGGAATCTTCCCGCCCCCTGCACCCTGGACCGGGCTCCTGCAGCCCCCGAGGGTTTGGGCGAAGCGGGAGCAGCGCTGGCCAGCCCGAGCCCAGGTGCTCGGGGAGTAAAAGCTGCAGCGCCGGCTGGTGAGGGACTGAAGTCCCGCGGGTGCGGCGGGGCCATCCCGGCCTCTTCCCTCCCAACCCACGTCCAGGGGCGTCGGGGGTAAAAGAGCGGCCGCGAGGCGGGGGATGCTCTGCCTCCCCCCGGTTCAGTGAGCGGCCGCCCGCCCGCCAGTTCCTGGCGTCCCGGGGCTGGAGCTCTCGGTCCCGCCTCGCCCCGCTCTTGGGGCGCCAGCAGTGAAGCGCAGCAGCGATGGCTACGCTGCATCCTTGGCGCTGCTCATCGCGCTCAGCCTCGGCAGGGGCAGAGCGGGAGGGTGCCCGAGCTGGTGCCCCGTTACCCGTGCAGCTACCTGTCCCTGACCCGGGGGTCAGACGCTGAGAAATGCCCGGTGTGTCCCCTCCCCGAGCCTAGCTGCTGCCTCGCCACCGTGCGCACGGCCCCGTTGGTTGCGGGGGGCCCAGGATCGCCTCGGTGCGGATGTGAGCGTTTGACAGGGGCTGTGACTGGACACACCTCCCTTTGCTGGAGCAGCCCGCCGGGTATATCCTCCTCCTGCCCAGCAGCGGCGGCGCCTAAATGCACTCGCGGGGACCGCTGCTGCTCTCAGGAGCTTCACCCGAGCGGTTGGGATCGGGCACATTGGAGGAGCGGGTTCAACAGATCTGCACTTGCATCACCTCCTTAGTGAATGTGTACCCTCGTCAGTCATGCAGACCTCCAGCTAAAGTCAACGGGAGTTTTGCCCCAGGAAGGGCTTGGCCTGAAATGGGGCGGTGGGAGGAGAGAGGGATGCTCGGAGTGGGCTCCTGCCCTAGCGCAGCCTTAACCTGGCTGGCGGGTTCCTTCTCCAACCGGAGAGAAGTGCAGGGCAGCAGGAATAAGGTTTCCTTGTTGCTCACTGTGTGTGTGGTTAGCAAGAGACTAGTCAATGCCTCTCTGTTCAAGAAAAACCCATGATGGTCCTGAGCAGTAGATAACTGTGTTTTATGTTTTTCCCTTCTGAATTTGTATGAAAGTATGTTTACTTTTCAAATATCACCACTTAGAGACAGTGAAAACCTGTCTAATTTTGCATGAAGTGAAGTGAAGTACTCTAATAATTTTTAAACTTTGTGTTTCTTGAAACTGTGTTCATCTGAAAATGTAAAAACGATAGCAAAAATGCACAAAAAACAAAGAATAAACCCTCCAACCAACCAATCAAAAACACCTTTACCAATGTGTTTGTTGCTTTTCAAAAATGGGTCATGTTGTGATCATTTACTCAATAGATCACTGTTCAGATTGGCAGAATGCAGAGTATAAAGCTTTAGGGGTTGGGGAACACTCATACTACACTTGGAAAATATGGCATGTTAAAACATGCATAAAGTTAAGCTTAAAATTAATTTATACCATACATACAAGTGATTGCAGAGTGAGTTAGTATGGATTTATTGTATAAGGGATTGTTTTTCAGCTATACATTTCTTAACTTTCTTTGGGGTATATATATGCTTTTTGACAATGAAATATTCATTTGCAAATTTCATTAAAAAATCTTTATCTGTCAGCCCCTGTCTGTAGCCACTGGGGCAAATTGCAGAACAGATTGCAGTGGCGTAGTAATTAAGTGGAACCTTATTTTATTAAAGCTATATTTCATGCTCAGTTAAACTTTAGGAATAAAAAAGCACTTTCATTTGTTTTTCTTTCCGAAATAGTTACTTATTGTAATTTAAAATATGTTAATGCCTTTCTTCTTCCCACAGTCATTTAATTCTCCTCTTTCCGATTAATCAGCTATAAAGGACTGCAAAAATAATTAAACAGCTTTATAACCTAGGAATTATAACAAATAGGAGGAGGAATATTTTGCCCGGATATGTAAATATTTTGGTGAGGTATTTCATCTTAAAAATGATTTTAACCTCATTGTTAACTCTTGGTAATCCTAAAACTAATCTAACAAATCTGATGATTAAGTGACGAAAACCCTTATATTTTATATCTTGATAATGGCTTTTCAAAACACACCTGAAATGCCAACATTTCTTCAATAAAAACTTTAAGTACAATCTTAACTGAATATGGGATCTTTAATATTTTTTTTACTTATCAAATATTTCAGTTTTAAATTAATGTAGAGCTTCTCAAAGGCTTATAGCATAGATCACATTTTAGTAGATTGTCTCACGGACAACAACCCTACCATTTGTAATCACTTAAAGTCACTGTGGTAACTGGTGCAATTGATTACGTGGGAAAAGTAATGTTAGGAAAACTTTAATGTATTTCTAGATGTTTTTAAAGCAGTTTAACAGCAGGAAATAAGTAGGGGAGCCAGCACCATGTGGGAAACCAGTACACTCTGGTCCACCAGCAAGTGCCCCACAGACTACCAGTAGTCTAGTAACCACTGAGTTACTTCTGCATTAGCAGTGCATTCTGAAAATTTATTTGTACAATCAAACTATGTATTAACAAGAAGAGCTAATTTTGTGAGTAGTGCTTAATATTTACTATACTGCCAGGATGATATTACTTGAGTTAGTGTAAAGAAAAAAAATGAGAGTAGAACAATTTTCTGAACTTTTTATTTTTAGCATCTGATTTAATGAAAGCTTTGCAATAATGCAGACATGCTGCAGTGGAGAAGAGTGTGATGTAACACCAAAGTTTATCCCTCTAGTTTAAAAATAATTTCAATATTTATAAAGGCCCTTTTAATAACGTTTCAGGTGCACTGTTTGAATATGAAAGTCAGTGATCTGACTCTTTAAAACAAAATACTTGACATTAATATTTCACTGTAAGGATTAGCTGACAGTGCTAGTACTCTTGTTACCCGCACACTGTAGGGCATTCACCTTTACCCTTCCGTGAGCTCAAGGCGTAACCCGGTAAATTTAGGCACCCCCACACTTTCCTAACCAGTGAAAGATCCTTACACGGTAATATCCTTTACCTCTATTTATTAACAATTACCAAAACCTTACACTCTTGCTGTCTAGTTGCTATAAATAATACCGGCTGTCTAGCAAATTTGTTTTGCTATATACATATGTACTGTAGTGCATTTAAGAATAAATACTATGCGAAAACATTTGCTCCTTTTCTAGCATACACTATAATTGGTGCAAAAATATATTGCAGCAGCAAGAAGAAACTGAATAGATATCCAAAGCTCAGCTACAGCTTTGATGTCTGGAGTATTCTTCTATCTTAAAATCTGGTTATATGGTAAATTATTACTACACTTAGGAAAGTTGAGTGAAAGAGCAGCATCAGACTTCTCAAATATATTTTAACTTTTCTCATTACTACTTTAAGCAGGCAGGTGTCCTTTCCTGCTGCTGACTCGCTCACTGGATCCATGTGGAATGTCCTGAGCAAAATAAATAGCAAACTACTCCACGTTGCTGCTTAATCTCAAAGGAATTGTTGATAGGTGGTGTTTCCAATACAAGACCAAGAACATTCAGGCAACTACCTGAAGTTAAATGGTGCTGAGAATTTATTTATCCCAAGCCTATTCTTTTGTTTCAAGAGATGGTGACCCAGGCTTCCTTATGAATGGAGGATGTGAAAGGTGCTAGATAAAATTCATAGAGTCCCTGCTCCCTGCTCTTTGCATGTGGGTCCCCAGATCCTATTAAGCACATTCCATGTTTTTTTCTTCTGAATTGGGTTGTGGACCACCACTTCAACAAGCGAGAGAGAGTCCTGTGGCACCTTTGCTTTTTACAGATCCAGACTAACCTGGCTACCCCTCTGATACTTCACTTCAACGAGTGAGCTGGAAGTGGGGGAACCATTTCTAATTACAGTACTATTTATTCTGTGTGCGCCCAGGAATTTCAAAATCTGTTTTATTTATTCAGATTTAGAAAAATATCTATTGGCACACAATGTATGTCCTGGCTGTCTACCCCAGAAATAAAAACATGCAATGTCATCATATAAAGGACTGTGCTGTTAGGCTTCAGTGAGACTTAAACACCAAGAAAATGGGTCAAGAGACTTTTGAGGTCTGGGATTTTCCAGCTCAAATAAAGGACCAAGTGAACTTTAAAACTTAGAAAGTGAGTATAGTTATCTGTTAGTCTTGATAGGACAGTATGTAAATAGGGAGGACATGCATCCTCTCTTAATAAAGAAAATACAAAAGAGTGTCCCAGAAAATTTACTCCCTAAAGTTGAGGATGGTCTTGTTTTTTTAACACCTGATTTGATTTTTTTTTAACTTTAGACTTTGGTTTCATCACCTTTCCGATGATTTTATAGTTGGACTTGTGTTTAGTATAACAGGAAATGCCAGTATCTTAGTTAAAATTCCAAGATGTTTTGGTAATAGTTACTTAAAATGGAGCTTGGTAAGTTTTTAAAAATAGAAATTGTCTGGCTAAAATTTGCCATATTATGATGGTCTCTTCATGTAATGGTCGAAAGACATACAATATTTGTTGTGTGTTAGGGGAGTGGCTCTCAACCAGGAGTGCACGTACCCCTGGGGGTACGCAGAGGTCTTCCAGGGGGTACATTAACTCATCTAGATATTTGCCTAGTTTTAAAACAGGCTACAGAAAGCAGTAGCAAAGTGAGTACAAACTAAAATTTCATACAGATAGTGACTTGCTTATACTTATTTATGCTATACACTGAAAAATAAGTACAATATTTATATTCCATTTGATTTACTTTAGAATTATATGGTAAAATGAGACAGTAAGCAATTTTTCAATAATAGTGTGCTGTAACACTTTTTTGTATTTTTGTGTCTGATTTTATAAGCAAATAGTCATTAAGTGAGGCGAAACTTGGGAGTATGCAAGACAAATCAGACTCCTGAAAGGGGTACAGTAGTCTGGAAAGGTTGAGTACCACTGTGCTGGGTGATAGAGTTTATTTCTTTACTGAGTGGCCATGTCTGGTCGTGGCAAGGCATAGTTCAGTTAAATCATATTGCACGTATATTTTGATGTGTAGTTGAGGGACACTTCCTTTATTTCTGACACACTCTATAAAAAGTATAATGATTAAAGTTAAAAATGAACTTTTAGTTTCTTCTTCAGGTATGTGTCTGTATGAATCCCACTGTAGGTGCATATGTGCCTCATGCGTGAGATCAGGTTTTTTTGAACAGCATTGTCTGGGAGTGCACATGCACCCTGTGTCTCCTTAGGCTCCCGAGTGTGGGCATAACGGGTAGAGTGGGTGAAATTTATTTCTCCCCTTGTAGTTCCCTCTTATCAACCATGATAATGAGACAAAACCTGGCAAATGTCTGACCCACTGTTTTCTCTGATCTTCAAAGGCCTATTCTCAACTAGTTTGGTGGGGGGAAAAAAAACTCTCTCTTCACCCTCATTGGTACCAGGGTGGCACCAGTCACTGGAACTGAGACATTACCACATAGCACTGCCATGTGTAGAGAGTTACTCTTCATTGCTATTGCCAGACTTTGCCTTCTTCCTGGTATCAAGCAGGGATGTCTCTCCTCTATCTTCTGAGAGTGACCCTAGAGGCAGTACTGGAGATCACTCATGCAGGGCACCACTGCAAAGGAGGTGCAAGTGGCATTGGTTTAACCAGTCACAAATGGGCCAGTGTCAATATAAGAGGCTGTCCTGGCTCTACTGTGGACCATCATTTCAAGCATCCACAGCAGATTTTCCCCCTCCTGTGAAGAGGAGATCAGGCTCCCAGGCAGCATCACTGCCCAGATGGTCAATACCACAGTCTATCATTAGTACCCAAGAACTGGGAGCAATACATAAACAGCAGCATTCCAGTCTCCAGCTAAGGAGTAGTCATCATTGAGGCAGTCCCACCAGCCCATGCCCTGGTGGCTGACTACTTTAAAACCTTTAAGGATCTCTTATCTTGTATCACAGAGACATTAGATACCACAACAAATTACAAGAATTCACCAGCTCTTTGATGCCTTGACTACTTAAGCCCCAGCCGGGATTGCTCTCCCCATTAATGAGGGCATATTGGAGACAGCAACAGGCTCTGGCAAACCCCAGCCACGATTCAGCCCACATCTAAACAAGTGGCTGAGTGCTGCTAGGTGCCTTGGAAAAACTTTGAAAACTTCTATTCTCACTGAAATCCAGGAGCATTAGTAGAGGCAGCAGTGTAGGAAAAGTTGAAATCTATGAAAGGCATGTGGACAAGGACCTCCAAAAGCTAGACCTGTCCAGGCATTACTTGTCTTGCCTACTTGTCTGCAACTCTGGGTGGCAGCTGCCGGGCATTGTTCACCAAATATAATGTACTGACATGGGAAAGGGAGATCCCTTCTTGACGAAAGTACCACAGGACACTAGGGAAGAACTTAGAGGTCATCAACAAAAGCCAGAAGAGGTCTCCAGGATGCTATGGATTCCTCAGACACAGCCACAGGGTTGATAGTTATGGCCGTGACTTTCTGACTGTTGGCATCTGGAGTACCAAGAGAAGTCCAAGATGCCATCCAGGACCTCCTATTTCAGGGGATGGAGTTGTTCAATACAGAATGGATAAAGGACCACTCTGAGGTTGCTGGGGATGTATACACCAACCCATACAGGAAGCCCAACAGACACAACTGTGTTGTCCTTATTTTTGGGGCAGATAGAGTACCCACTGCAGAAACGATTGTGCTACTTGTCTGGTGGGCACCTTCTCAGCAGATTTGATGGGAATGTTAGCAACCATATTAGAGCCTATCAGGACTTAGCAGCCATCTCCAGGAGCTGCCTTGTCTCATTCCATTGGGCGTGGACCAACATCACTTCAGACAAATAGGTGTAGAATATAGTTGCCCCTGGCTATCTCATTCACTTCCATGCTCTCCACTCTACTCATCCCTTTCCTTGTTGCTCTTCAGGGATGCATCTCCTGAGAGGGGGAAAAAAAGTGGCCATATTGCTTCTGCTAGGAATCATGGAAGGGTTCTTAAGTAGTACAGGAGAAGAGGCTTCTACTTTCAGTATTTCCTTCCTGAAGAAGAAAGGGGAATTTGTCCTATCCTAGACCTGAGCAGATGGAACAAATTGTATGTATAGTCTCAGATTCCAGAATATAATGCTTGCCTCCAGCACCCCATGTGTGCAGGCTCTACTGGTTCATGGCTCTTAACCTGCAAGGTGAGTTCTTCCATGTAGCCATTCAACTGGCACACAGGAAGCAGTTGAGATTCACACTGGGACCAGATCATTATCAACATAAAGTACTTTGAGATGTTATAGTAGTCAGTGTAGATCCCAGGACCCATCCTTCATCCCTGAATTTTGGAGTCCATGTCCTTTGAACTGCTAGGGCAGGGGTCGGCAACCGGTGGCTCCCGGCTCGCCAGGGTAAGCACCCTGGCGGGCCGGCCCGGTTTATCTGCCGCGTCGGCAAGTTCGGCCGATCGCGGCTCCCACTGGCCGCGGTTTGCGGTCCCAGGCCAATGCGGGAGGCAGGAAGCCGCGGCCAGAACATCCCTCGGCTCGCGCCGCTTCCTGCCTCCCGCATTGGCCTGGGACCGCGAACCGCGGCCAGTGGGAGCCGCGATCGGCCGAACTTGCCGACGCGGCAGATAAACCGGGCCGGCCCGCCAGGGTGCTTACCCTGGCGAGCCGGGAGCCACCGGTTGCCGACCCCTGTGCTAGGGTATTGATGGAGGATAGCAGCTGAGGAGGAGGCACAAGGCACAAGAGTGGCCTCACAGGAGCAGACACCACTATTTAAAAAAAAAAAAAAAGTTGCATGTGCATGAGATACGTGCCCACCTACAGTGGGATCCACACTGACTACACCGGTGGCTCTCAACCTTTCCAGATGCATAGACTCATAGACTTTAAGGTCAGAAGAGACCATTATGATCATCTAGTCTGACCTCCTGCACAATGCAGGCCACAGAACAACTGTACCCCTTTCAGGAGTCTGATTTGTGTTGCATACCCCCAAGTTTCACCTCACTTAAAAACTACTTGCTTACAAAATCAGACATAAAAATACGAAAGTGTCACAGCACACTGTTTCTGAAAAAATTGATTACTTTCTTATTTTTACCATAAATTATAAAATAAATTGGAATATAAATATTACATTTGTGTATAGTATATAGAGCAGTATAAACAAATCATTGTCTGTATGAAATATTAGTTTGTACTGACTTTTCTAGTGCTTTTTATGTACTTGTTGTAAAATTAGGCAAATATCTAGATGAGTTGACGTACCCCTCTGGAAGACCTCTGCGTACCCTCATTGGTATGTGTACCCCTGGTTGAGGACCACTGGACTACACCATCTTGAAAAACCACCCCCCTCCTCCCTCACCACACACATGCAGTCTCTTGTTTGTTCTCTCCTTAGGTCACGTCTAAAATTCTAGATTGTAGGCTCCTCAGGGCTCTGATCTTGTGTGTGTGTTCTGTGAAATATCTACCATTATTTATCTCACATTAAAAGATGTGGTAGGTGTTGCTTGTAACTATAGTAGGCACAACTTTCTCAGACACACTTTTTTTTTTTCAAGTTGGTGTCCCTTTAACATATAGGCAGCTCTCCCCTTGTTTGTTGGTGTCTTAAGCAAGTAAGGCATTGAAGGTAGAGGTCTTCACCAAACCACTTAGTTTTGTAGCTGAACCTTCAGCTTTAAAATTTGACCAACAATTTTAGTTAAAATGTGAAATGGTAAGGAAAGTGAGTCTCCTACTGGAGGGAATGGGCTTCTTTGCCAGGTATCCCAAATTGTTGCTGTTTTAAGGTAAAATGATATCTTTTTTAGCTTGGACAAAGAGTAGGTTGAGACTGTTAGCATACATTAGGTCATAGAGCATCTGAAACTTATAAAACCTACAAGAGAGTAGCATCATTTTAATTAGGTGCATGTATATTAAAAAAAGAGAGTGTACCATTATTTAAGCACCTGATGGATTCTATCATGGTCAAATATAGGAAAACCTGATGGAATAGATGTCATTTTTGTGTTACTTTTTAAAGCCCATGTAAAAGAAAAGTTTGATTATGTAAGTAAATTTTGTGAGAGAAAGAAGTGAAGGGCTTTCAGTGCCATGCATAGTTGAGTCAGAGTTACCAGTGGCACCACCATGTAGTTGGAACTGAATAATTAGGAGTCAAAATTGAGTGGAAAGGACAAATAATTATGAGAGGGTTATATTGGCGGTGATAAATAAAAATGATAAATAGTTATGTCTGTAGGGGTGGGAGTGAAGAGATCAGGAAAGTTAGTCTGCGGTACCAAGCAGTATTTTCTTCTCGTTGCAGAAAAATGTTAACCATCTGGATTTGTGAATGCATTTTTACTGTGTTCAGCTACAACAAATTTTGTGGAAAAAAACCGACAGTTTGTAAAGGAAGACCGTTATGAAATGCTTTGATTTAACTGGAAAACTCATAGTCTGTTTTTTCCACCATATGGAATGGTATGGAAAAGGGGCTTTCAGAATAATGCAGCTGGGCAAATACTGCGGCAAAGTATTTGCAAAAATTCTGATATTTTTTGTGATCTGTTGTTGTTTGTGTTTTATCCACAAGAATGTTTTGCAGAAAACACAGTGTTTTGGGGAATTTTCACACAAATATGTTTTTGTCAGTATTAGCACTGGAAATGCTCCTACTGGCTTTTGAAAGTTGGGATTTGGAAGCCAATTGCAAGGGGAGGGAGGTTGTTTTTTGCAGAGGAGCAAGAGTTAGCAGGTGGGGGATGGTATGCAACCACCACCATCAGAGGTAGTAGAAGTGTGTCCCTAATCAGGCATAGGAATGTGTAAGAGCCTGGAGTTCAGCTGTGTAGTTTAGGAAGGGAATAATCTTTCTGGGACCTACTTCCTTCAGAAGCATCTTTTGTGACTATAAGGAGAAGCTTGTGTCCTGTCCTGAGGGGTTTTCAGCCTCCCATGCACAGATGACTACACTGGTCTGCCTGTGTAGGTGAGGATGAGCTGCAGCAGTAAGTAGTTCTGGTGTGGGAGGATCTATCTGTATACTGCCTTTGTCAGCATCATCTAGGTGGTGGCAGTTGGATAGTGCTGGCTTTTTTAATTGCGAGTGAGAGAGACACCTTAAACGCAGGGAGAGGACACTCACAGAATGTATGTCTCCTAGCACTGTGGGTGCAGGTAGCATGGCATCTATTTAATCCAGTATCAAACTGCCACATAGGAGGAGTTTGTAGCCGGCTTTGAGGAAATAGTGGGCCTGCAACTTCTGCCATTTGCTGCTGTGCTGGATCCTGTTGATCTTGCTAAGCTTCCTCTTGCTGCTGCAGGGGCCTATGCTGTGCAGACTGACTCTGTGCCAATAGGTTCCAGGACTGTCAGTGTTGCCCATGCTCCTAGCTCTCTCTCTCTCTCTCTCTCTCTCTCTCTCTCTCTCTCTCTCTCTCTATATATATATATATATATATATAAAAAAATAAAATTTGGTATTGTTAGGTTTGTGTTAAGAGGCCAACAAAATCAAAGTTATTGTTTCATTAGGTGCTCAATTGTTTTAGTGTTTACTAAATTTACCCCCAAGTTGTTGGATACAAAAATTATTTTAGGGGAAGGGAAGTGTTGTACTTCCCCCCCCCCCCCCATGTATTTAAACATCCAGCTTATGGGCACAGGGAGAGTGTCACTATTTACTACACACAAATTTTGGGTGCACAGAATCTTTAAGATATTTTGGAGATAAGCACAGTAGCTGTAAAATGATCAGCAGTGATACAGTTTAACACTACTGACAATGAAATGGTCATCTTTAGTTTTGGAATGAGAACCTTTCTGCACTATCAATTAAAGCTGTCCGCAGTTACACTCTGTTCTTGGGAGACTTACTTCGGGACCATGAGGGTTAAAACGTTTTTGTTTTTTTTTAAAGATACCTTCAATTCTGGCTCACAGCTCTGTGGCAAGGGGTAGATTTCACAGAATCCAGAATAACAGTGCTCTGTCCATAGACCCTCTGTGATCCTAGCTTCCAGAATCCTGGAGCTTACAGGTAATGCTGACTGAACCAGGCCACAGTCCCCTAGATAATTGTATAAGGACTTCCCCTATACCTTCTCTAAGTGCTGCTTTTACATTGTTGGTTCTGCTGGTTGCTTTTGTAGAGAAGTGCAAACAGCTCCATAGGGATCGTTAGCATCCCATTCCATACTAGTGTCTGGTCATCTCTTATTACACTTGTAATAGGAATTCCCTTCTCTTCCCCCCTACCTGTTTTATTTGTACTATGCTCAAAAGTATGCTAGGTGCCTCACTGAACAAATAATAAGCTTCCTGCCATGGCAAGAGAAGGTTAGTTAAAGTTACAGGGGTTAGGGGTGGGATTAAACAGGGCACATAAATTGTGATATGGAGATGTTAGGCCCATGCTAATTTCTTAGCATGCTAGCAAAGATTTTTCTTAAAGTTGAATATTTTAATTAATTTGTTTTGTGGCAGAAATGTGTCTTTTGGCAGGGATTTGAATGAGACTAGGGTAGTGGCCTGATGAATATGTTCTAAGAAAGTGTTCCAGGCTTGTATGGGGACATGGAAAACAACACAGATGTTTAAGATGGTAAATTTGCCAAATTGTTTGAGTGTTTTTTCCAGTACTTATATAATGTAAATATACAGTATTAAAATATAGCTTACAATTTCAGCCAATCTGACTTTGAATTTCATATTTAGTTTAAAAATGCTTCAGGACATTTTTTGAGCTGTTGGGAGTATGAATAAAAATATTCAAAATCTCCTCTTTTGTGGGCAGACTGCATTGAAGATTTTGGTTTTAAGGATGTTAATAGGCTTGGGTCTAGCTTTCTTAAAGATCTGGTGCCTCCTTACATACTATTTCATCATTCTAGGTTGGAAGATTTAGAATTTTGAGAACCTGAAAGCATGATGGGAGAACTGTTTGCATTTTGCATCTGCAGCCTTAAGAAGGGTGGCACGCCTTCTCTCATCCTTGAAAGGATTGCTGATTTAGCTAATTTTGAATCTAGTTTCATATTTTATTTCAGAATTCTTTTGGCACAAGTAATTTGGTCTGTCTTTGCTCTGTTTGAACAGTGAAACTACATTGGTCAGTTTCACATCTTGGCTCTCATACAGTAACAAAATATGGTTTTGATTTAAATTTCATAACAGTGAAGAGAAGTCACACTTTAAAAAAATAATTGAAAACTTCTATTTTTCTGTTCTTATTGTGACAACTCTTCAGCCTAAAGTATGTTCAAGTACACCTCTACCCCGATATAACGCCATCTGATATAATACGAATTCGGATATAACGCGGTAAAGCAGTGCTCCGGGGGGGGGGCGCTGCGTGTTCCGGTGGATCAAATCAAGTTTGATATAACGCGGTTTCACCTATAACACGGTAAGATTTTTTTGGCTCCCGAGGACAGCGTTATATCGAGGTACAGGTGTAAGGTTTTAAACACAGTCTCTTGATGGAAACTGAAAGTTACTTCTTTGTATTGAATGGATTATTATGAAATAGATTTGTGAAGGATCAGACAGTTTGATTTGATTCTAATGACATATTGCTTTTTGTCTAAAAAGACTCAAAACTTTGCAGTATAATACTGTTTGTAGATAGTTAAAATTCAGTGCTTTATATTTATGCTAATTATATGTTGCATATTGTGCTGTAAAGTTTCCCATAATCCTATTGACAGTACATAGAAACTTGCTTAGTGATCTTTATAGCAACGGATAATACAAAGGAGTATTTTTGTTAAATAATCAATATATTTCCAACTCAGGAAGGAAATATTTAGATAAAGTTAGTTTTGGTGTTTACCATCTAGCTGTAAGATTTATTATATTTGCTCTTTTACTGGCACAAGTCTGTAAAAAGCCAAGATATGTATTAAATATCTGGCTCAGCATTTTTTATGAACTAGAAGTTTTTCTGTGCTAATGGTTTATCAGCATTGCAGTATAAAAAGATGAAAATTGAATTTCTGCTTCTTGACAGCCTTCCTTTCTTAAATGTATGGACGAAAATGGATTCTACCTTAGACCTAATTTCCTATTAAAAATATCTACTTTTTATCTACAAAGGAGGGAAAACTACTTTTTAATGATACATTGTGTTACTGACATTAATATTAAAGGTAGATTGCTTTAATTTTATAATAAATGTAAAATATGTTATTTTTTCATGTCTCTCTTCCACTAGTACCTTAATTCTGTTGTTCAGTAGGTCCCAACTGCCTGCATTAGGATTATGGAACATCTGTATTCTTTTTGGGAAAAAAAGTAAACCTATTCCAGAATGGCAAATAGCAAAGGTGCTTCTGAAGTATTTAATACCATATAGTAGGCTTGGAATGATGAGGTTTTTTTTTTGTTTGTTTGTTTGTTTTTTGTGGGGTGTGTGTGTAAATGTCAGTTTCTCACGTGCACAACCCTCTATGAAAAAATATTTCCATTGATGATTGAAATTTACAGATAGACGAATTAAGAAAAATGCTGCTTGAGAACTCATTAGAGTTGAAGGATATTTACTTTGTATACTTGACTGGATGTTGACCTCCCTCCTATAATTTCACACAACTGTGAAAATTTAAATTGATAAAAATCAGGGGGTGGGGAATGCTTAAAAATAAGTATTCATGCTATCTGTCAAAATTATATATAAAATATAAATAACTTGCTGCAATTCTGCCTATACCTTCTCTTATCTCTCTTCTTTTCCAACCTCCAAGACTCTTGTCAAAACAGCCTCAAACCTTCTTCTTAATTTTTTTTTAAAGAGAGATGGGTAGGTGCTTATTAAATTTAAGAAATAATTTTTCATTTTTCAAAATACTTTGAAGGGACCCCATTAACTTAGAAGTCACATTTCTGTCTAGAAATACTGTACCTGTGTCTGCATTAAGGTAGCACTAAGTCTGAATCAGGATTGTGACCTCATTGTACTGTGCACAGCTCAGCACAGAGTAGGACAGTCCCTGCCATTAAGAGTTCTGCCTAATTTAAATTAGGATGTAATAGTGGGTATGACAAACAGGAGGAAGGAAACAAGAAGAATGTTAATATAGATCAGCTATGTACAGAGCTGGATAGTTTGAATTTATATATAAATGTTATGAGACTAGTAATAAATGGATAATAGTATTGCAAAGATATATTCTCTAGTCCAAACAGGAATTAATCCAGCAGAGTCCTATGGCCTGTGGTATATGGCAGGTCGGACTAGATGATCACAATGGTTTCTTCTGATTATATAATCTATGAAGTAAAATTTATGATTAATATAAACGAAAGAGATTAGAGGGGCACAAATATCAGTTTGTTTACTTTGTACGTTTGACAGCTCTCTCTGTATAGCCAATTCCCCGGTTCATCCTGCACAGTAAATATCCCATAGTGTTTATGTGGGACTGTCACATAGAAGACAAGGTTAGAGGAAACATTAAGAAATTTAAGGAAAAAGAAAAACCACACTGGTAGCGATAGTACCTGAAATTAACCGTGTCTTTTCAATGTGACTGTGTCTTTTAAACAGTTGAATCTGAAATTTGAGAGAAGTTTTTAAATTATTCTCATATATCTGACTCTCCTGTACATTTTATAGTTATCCTTACACATTGTGTGAAAGAAATCAAGTGGACTGAAATGGGTTCCTAGTCTTTACCCAGCCAAAATTTCCCATTAATTTTGTTTAACTGAGAATTGCAGAATTAAGACTCTGAGCTATACCATCAATGTTAATAGGACCAAAAACCTAATCCGCTTTAAGAATGTTACTGCTTTCATTTAACTGTCCACCTGAGCCTGAAGCATTTGATTCTTCAAAACAAAAGTCTCCAATCTCTATGCTGGGTGATGACAAAAATACAGTAAACACACCGAACATGAAGAAACAACTTAACATGTGAGTTTAACACATGATATTTCAAAGAAACCTAGGTTGAGTGAACAGGCAGGGTATTGGGACAAATTTCTGTTAGATAACTGTCTTGCTTGCTTGTAAGAATGGTGTAGATCAGGGGTTCTCAGACTTTTGTACTGGACTCCTTTCACATAGCAAGCCTCTGAGTGCGATCTCCCCACTTATACATTAAAGACACTTTTTTATATATTTAACACCATTATAAATGCTGGAGGCAAAGCAGGGTTTGGGGTGGAGGCTGACAGCTTGCGATCCCCCATGTAATAACCTCGCGACCTCCTGAGGGGTCCCGACCCCCGGTTTGAGAACCCCTCGTGTAGATAGCGGAAGGGATAGTTGTGATATGCCAACCAAAAGAAACTATGATTTTTGACAGTCTCTCTTTAAAAGGCTGACCTCTCTAAAAAGCAATAATTCTTGCCCTTCAAGTTGACTTTCTAAATTAGCAGAATGATTATTAGAGTAGGATGGAAAATATTTTTCCATCATATGTAGTAGTAACTTTGGAAATGCAAATGCTTTAGGCTTGTCTATTCATATATATTTTTAACCAAGAACTCACACAGTGGGAGGTGACTAGTAAGGGTGAATGGGGTTTGACAACAAAAGCCTTATCAAGAAGTTAAAGGCAGAGACAAGCTCACCATTTAATTCAGAATTAAATGAAGTAGGAGGAATTAAACAGAAGGGATGAAGCTGAATTTACTGGATGCTTTAAACCCCAGCTATAAGTAGTATTAGTAGCAAGCATGTGGACATCTTCCATATTGACTTTTTTTTATTGGGTTCCATTTACAAACATTTTAATGTTGAAACTAATATGACACTTTTTTCTCTCTTGCCCTTTGCCTTTGATTTTCAGTTTCCCTAGCTTAGGTCAAGTGACTTATTGTTGATCTCCCCTGTTGATCCTATACTTCCAAGGTCTGAATTGACTCTTCTTGGGGTGTTTCCTGTATTCTGACTGACATAAGTGCTGTTCCTAGCTTGACTGATTTTTCTCCATATTTTTCTTTTTTTGCCTTTGGTTTTCTTTCCATTCCCCTCAACTCTCCCATTACTTTCTTATGCCTATTTATTCCTAGTTCTCTGTCCTTGCATCTGCCTTTCCTACTGTTTCATTCTCTTACCTGGTTCATTCCTTCGTTTCTGACTTCCATTGTCTAGATTTATGTCTACCTTCCTTCTTACCCTAATTTCCTATCTTTTTTTCCCAACATACTCTGCTTTCTTGTTCACTCACATATTCAAGGATATCTTAGGCTTTCCCTCTTCCCTGCCTGTCCTGCCCAAGGATCTCTGCAAGCTTCACTTTATATTTATCCAGCTTTTTTGCAGTTTATATATGGCCAGTGATGTTGGAAGTTGTATGCTCCCACCCTGGCTGGGGTAGGGAGTAGGCAGCAGATAAGAAGGTAATTAATTAGGCGGGGTGAACTAGAGCAGTGTTTCTCAACATTTTTGATACCAGGGACCAGTTTGCTTCCTTCCTTAATCTGTGTCAGGGAGATCACAGGGACCAGCACCGCTCCACGGACCAGTCCTTGAGAAACGCAGAACTAGAGTGCTCCTCAACTCTACCCCAGAAAGGAGTTATGTTCTGCTTCAGTCTGACTGCACTGTCTCTGCAGAGATTTAGCTTTCGTGCTGTTCTTCAGAATGGAGGCTCAGAAATTCAGTTTTTAAGTACAACTTAATTTATATGACGAGAAATAATTTTTAAAAGCTCACTTAAGCACCGTGAATAGAATAAACTTGGTGCAACTGGCTTTTAAGTAACACCTCTTCTAAATAGTAATAAATTTTATCCTGTTGTTGGATTTGCGCTATTTCAAACAACGGTTTAGAATTTCCAATTGTCTTACATTTTTAACAGGCTGGTGAGCATGTTGTAAAATAGCCTATCTGGTGCTACACAAACTAATGAAATGCTGGAATCCTTTTTATGTTTCTGACAGACACTCCACTTGTGCTAAACTTGATGACTATCACTGCAGGGTTGGAATCTTTATTACAGCACCAAGTGCAATCTAGTGTTTGGAACAAAAAAGATAAAAACCATGCACTGTTTTAAGTAATCTATCCATAAAGGCAGCTACTTTGACTCTGCAACACCTTTCATAGTTTATTGCTTAAAGAGGAAAAGCTTTGAAATGCTTTGGGGGAACTCTACAATCATGTCAAACATCCAAATTATTCATTTGATGATCATTTATAGCATTATTGTGTAGCAAAAATGCTTTGCTTGTTTTAGTATTCAGTTTTATTTTTTAATCTTTAATTTTTTGCATTGATAATTTTAGTGGTAATACCTGTTTGGTACATTACGAATATTTTTAAAACTAACAAATGTAATTAAATGACATTAAATTAAGTTTTCAATTGGTTTTATCCACATGAAGTATACTGTAGACGTAAAAGGTCATGTGATGAAGTCCATCGTGATAGTATATAATTTACAGACTTTAAATTACCTTGAAATTGTGAAGCTTTGGTAAAAGCTATTCAGCTGTTTAACGAAACAACGAATGTTTAATGTGTGTGTTTTAAATGTTCTAGTATACCCCTGTGAAGTTCAAGACATTCTGAGTTAATACTTCTGTAGCTTCCTTAGCTTTGAGCTATTGTTCCTTTTATAATAGATATATTGTTTAGATTGATGAATGCTTGCAAGTCTGGCTTCTGTAAATCCATGGTAGTATCTTCTTTAGCCAGATTTTGTTGTAACTTAGACATACACATTTTCTCTAAAAGACTCTTAAAACAGAAAGTTATACACTAAACATAATAGAAGCTGACAGCCTTAAAGGGAAACTGTCAAAGCTGGTAGCTTGAAAATTGTGTTAGATTCTTACCATATCTATCTATATATATATATATACACACACACACGAAAAATATGTGACTTGCTACCATTGTTGTTGCCAGACTAACCCATGACTGTTCTGATTTCAGTGGAATGCTGATGAATTTCATCAGTAAAGTTCAGCAATGTGGGTGCTAGTAACAAAACAGATATTGCTCGTTTCTCTTTATTGAGGTGGCATGGCTTAACTAACTTGGACCTGCTGGTTTTTAAAGCCCGCAACAACTTAGGCCTGTGCTATATTTGAGACTAGTGTTATCCTTATGAATATCTGTGATCTGACGCTACCTGACACCAAACATGAGTTCATTACTCCTTACTTTTTAAATAGCATAATATTTCCCCCAATGGTATTTTCTAGTATGACCATTGTTGGATTGTGTGTATGTAAGATGGAAGGAAAAAAGATTCAAGCCGTTGAAATTGAAAATAATCTTTATAATCTTAAAAAGAAAACTTAAGAGCAAAAGCATATTTTTAATGTCAAATCATAACATGCTATGTGAAGCAATCTGATTTTTCTTTTCAAGGGTTTACATCATTTTAAAATAAAGTAATAAGAAAATTTAATTTATTCTCCTCCTCCAGTATTGCTTTGATTTAGCTCTTGTTTACACGAAGTTCCTCTACAAGTAGCTTGTTAAACTTTTGCAGCTTTAAAACAGCAAGATAATGGTGGTTGTTTTTTTTTTTTTTGTATTGGATCTACAACTAACTAGCTGTATTACTACTCTACAGGAAACTGTTGTGCTGAAAGGAAGAATTAACTGGTCTTTCAACTTCAGCCTTTTTATTGTGAGAAGGACGATCACAGAAGTGTTACCATGGGGAGAACAGCAGCTAAAGGTAAGGTTGGTGGCTTTTATCCAAAAGGAAAGAAAGTAGAAAACATAAAAGCTATTTTTGATTAGATGGGGTATTATTATACCTAATAATAATAACTGCTGTATTGTTAAGTTGAAATAGGATGGTGATACGCATGGAACTTGTTATGAATCAAATTAAAGTAAAAAATCCCAAACTTACAGTAGGCATACTAAATTTAGCCTTAATTGAAACCATTCTATATAATTTCACCCAAAATAACTGTTGTCCTCTGACAATGTACAAAACAGTCCAGTAGAAGATTTAAGCACATATCTAGATGTGTTGTTAAAATACAATCCTTTATAGGTGATAACTGGATTCTGTGACATCTGCATAGTTTATCAGAGTAATGTGTAATATCAGGTATTAAGTTTTGCAATAGCAAACTGCATCAGCAACTATCTTTCAAAAGCCCACGTAGACAGGTTAAACTGTTTGTTTTATGCAGTTTAATTTCTCATCTATGCAGTGGCATTCTCTCTAGTCATGTCTTCTACTGTGCTGTATTGGGGGGAAAACATCATAAGTTATGGTGTTTTGCACCAACTTGAGGGTGAGATTTTCACACATTCACTTCTGCTCAATAGAATAGGCATGAAATGGGAATACAGAATCTTGTGAAGAGAGCCCAAATTCTCTGTAACTGGTTCTTTTCAGTTTTGGGACAGGTAGTTCTGCTCTATAGAAGATGGCTAAGATTTTTGCACCTAATTCATGCCTTCATTTCTTCAGCCCAGTTGCTTTCTCTGCAGTTGTCTACTACCTTGTAAATTGAGTGGTGGTCTGTGCTGCAGTGGATCATGTATGATGACTGCAGTTGTGCATGTAATAGTTGCACAAGTTGATGCAGAGCCTGTGGAGGAACCTTACTCCTTGAATGGCAGGCTTCTGCCCTGCCCGTTTGAAGATGCTGCAAGACAGGCCCTATTCCTGGCAGACAAACAGGCTGGAAGCCCATCTGGGATGGGTCACCTAGAGAATAACAAACACAGGTTGAAGGAGATGGAGCTGTTCCAGATCCACCCTGCTTCAGAGTGTACACAGATTTGAGAGAAGTCCTGATGGAAGATGTTAGCCTGAATCTCCTCTTCCTGCCCCACTCTTGGAGATGGATAAAAGGGCCTAGACAGAGTCTTAGGTGCATTATGGATCAAACATTTCCCCCTCCTCTGGTTGCCATCACAGGTCTTCAGAAGGGCGGTGGTCAACTTGTTGGGGAATGCTCCCCCCACTCCGCCTCAGTCCTCCACTCCAGAGGTGCAGCTGAGGCCTTCTGTGGGGGTGGAGGGAATAGTCTTTCGCCATCTGTCACTCTAAAGTGCTTGACAACTCTGAGGAACAGAGGTAGAGACTCTTCAGAGGGAGGCTCCTCACACATGATCAGAGCTAGCCAAGGTGGAAGACTTTGACTCCCTTGTTGGAGTGGTGTCTGGAATCTCAAGAATAAGTCCTAGGAAGTGGCTGTGCAAATCTTGATAGACCGACCCTCTATTGCTCCCTTCCCACAAGGACATCAAGGAAATAGTGTCTTGGGAAAAGACTGAGACATACTTTCTAAGGCAATGCACTGCTTTCATTGTGTCCCAAAAAGAGGGGCACTCTCCTATTGGAGGTGTAATAGTAATATAATTGGTTAACAAACTGGCTCTTCTAATAAGGGGTATTTTCTCTGAAGGCTCTCTTGTGTCAGGAAACTGGAGTTCAATGTTAGGAGGAACTGTAAGTGGTCACTAGGATCATCTCAGTTGCTTCTACCAGACTCTATGCTCGAAGAAGTTAGCCTTCTTGGTCCCTGGTGGATTGCAAGTCAATGAAGAAAGCTTGGGTCAATCTCCAATTGTCTCTGATTTCTTGTATGATGACTGTGATTACTCTGGCTTGTCTTCTGATGAGTGATCTTAGCAGCAGAAGAATTTAAGTCTACAGATTGGAAAGAGGTGCTCCAGGCCAACCTCCCATACATAGTATCTGTAAAGTGTAACCTGGGTGGATGGAACTGCTCAACCATGGTTCCATTCTGTTCAAAACTTTGGGTCTTACCAGAAGGCAATGGACAATTTTTTGTCACCCTCAAGATCTCAGTCATGTGGGATCCAGCATGATTCAATCTCCAAACACTTCCTATTCAGTGGGAAACTGCTTTGGAAGTTTTGTCCATTCCTAAATCTTACAGATAATGCTAATGACAATTCCACTTATATTTTTCATGTAATCCATATTTACAGTCTCATTAGTCTCTAAATATCTAGCAGTGATCTTACCTTGGAAGAGAACCGTTTTCAGATTAATTCCAATTAGACCAAAATAATGTTGATTTGGAAGGGAATTGCATTTGGAGGAATGGGATGGAGTTGTGACTGTTATCCCTATGTAAGGATATGTATGCACACCATCTTGGGATTTTATTGGACCTTTTACTTATCCTTTTCCCTGGTGTTCGCCTTACTGCCTTACTATTTTTGTCTGGATAGTCATTCTCAGGCATTGAGTAGGAAATGGAAAACAGGCCAAAGAAGAGGGAGAAAATTTCCCCTTTAGTCAATAGACCAGAAACCAGAACTCTTAATCTTTAAGAGATTACAGCTCAGTAAGGGATTACTGGCTCCCCATCTTGTATGCAGGCCAGTAGATCATATCTTTGTTCTTAGTTTAAAACATGAAGAACACTCGTTGGGTTAACAACATCAGTGAAAATGTTAGCCCAAAAGGTTACATTGAAAATGGTGCAAGAAAACGGGAGCTCACATTCACTATAACTGTGGGTTGCATTATAAAAAAAGGAATAGTAGCTTACTGTTTATGCTTAAAACGCCTACTGTGATCACAGCAGTGATTCCTCATCATAGCTGTGAAATATCAAGGCTGTCACTGATCTGAATGCAATAATGCTATGTTTAAATATACTTGTTAACCAAGAGAAATAGAGACTGAGATTTGAAATCCACTGCCTTAGTTCTAGCCAGTTCTTCCATCTATTTCATGGCTTGAAAAAATTACCACCTTCTACACAGGGTGAAAAATAACCTATGCTGTCTTTCTCTGCCCAAAAGCAACAAAGAGCACTTGCTCACTTATTTGCTTCCACTTCTAAATTGTCTATGTTGGAGATAATGGCGTCTCTCCTTGCTTCTGTGACACACAAGACGTATAATCCTCTTTATGACATTGGATTGTACCTTCATTTTAGTTTCCAGGTAAGTATCAAACATCTGTCAAAAATATAGACATTTGGTATGGAACTGGCAATTGAAATTGAAGTATGATCCTAAACTGAAAAGGGAATTGAATGCTCTGCAGCACAATGGGTGTCTTAATATTTGCTAATGTGGCAAAGCTGTGAATAAAGTCAATTATGGATAGCTCATCTGTCTTTGGGTATCTTCATGGCTAACTTCTCTTGAGTTAGGCTAGCTTGAGTGAGAGCAGCGACACTGAAGTAGTGCTCAAGCTGCACAGAATGGCTGTGGTAGCAGCCGAGTAGTTGTGCTCACTGGAGCTGTAGCATATACCCCTTGACAGGCCAGCCAACTTGAATTAAAAGCACCACTACACTCAAGTTAAGGGATTTTGTGAGAGGCTGGAACTTGAGTTAGGGGCAACACTCACATTATGGCTTGAGTTATCTTTTCAGCCAGTCCTACTAGTTTTATTCCCCTTTATTTGTTCCCCACACACAGGGCTTTTCCTTGTGTACTGATACCTGAAGTAAGTAAAGTGGAATTGATTGTGTGCTACTCAAGGGTTTCACTCCATCTTTTTCTGCTGATTCATTAGTGTGGTATACATGCCTGTATTCAATGAATTAGTGTTGCAGTGAGACCCTTAACTGAGAAATAAACTGTTAATATTTTTTTCTGTTTGTTTGTCAGGACCTTCACCAAGATTGTCAAAAATGATTAATGATATTGGGTTCAGCAGTTTTTGTGTGGCCAACTTGAGACACCTTAGAGGGGCTTGAATTTTAGAGGATCGTGTGCAACACATTGAGCATCAAGACCTTTTCTTGTGTCTCAGATCACTAATGTCTTTTGGAAACCCTGGCTCAAAGGTCCAAGATGTTCTCTGGTTTAATACTCTCCCTCAAACTGTAAAACAAAATAAAAGCAATTCGAAAATAAAAGTAGATTGCAGTTTTTAAAATTTTGGAAAATATTTGTTTGTTGACGGCCAAGAATCATTCTTTTTAGAATTCTTTCTTTCTGTGTTTGTACCTTTTATCTTGATGTTAGTTTCTCTTTTAAACTCTGAGATTAACTAGAATAAGAATAAAATTTACCTTTTTATGACATAGTGAGAGATATACACAAAAATCTGTGGTTAATAGAATGTATTTGTCTTGAGAGTTACGTTTTAAAAGTGCTCTATATTAGACTAATTGTTACCCTGGACTTTAGTATGATGTGAATGCTAAATCTGTTATGTAATGACATTTTATGTGTTGTAGATTCAAAGAATGTTAAAAAAGAGAAACATGGGAAGAGTCAGCAGTCAAACAACGTGTCTTTAAAAAATGGTAGGTATTTAGTCAAGGTAATGTTTAAATGTAAATATTTGGATTGTGTTGTCTGAGTATATTTTACACCTCTCAGGCTGTTACTGATGACTGGAATACATAAAAGAATAGAATCATCTGAACCACTGCTGTTAACTTCATTAGCGGACAGTGTTTTGATATTGCACCTATAAATGTCTTTGGAAGAATGAAATGATTGACTTTAGCATAGTAGTTCAGCTGACCAAAAGGCAAATACTAGTTACCTATGTAATCCTCTGAACAAAAATAATGTGTGCATCTCAATTTTTTTAAGATGAAGTTTTCTACCTCCTCCTTTAGTCCTATCTATACCTTTTCTCTGCCTTTTCTCTGAAAAGTCTCCATTGTTTTTTCTCCTTAACTACCATGTTTGCTGATACTGAAGAGAGGAGTTGCAATAATTGGGCTGAATCTTCATTAGTGCTAAATGAAGGTAGAGAAGGTAAAATAATCTTATGCATTTGTTCTTCTGTAGGAAAAACTAAAAAGCAAAGTTGATTGTTTGAGACTAAATTGCATCTGCAGTTGTTTCCCATAATTTGAAATAAAAAATGGATACCTTCACTCTCAGCAGAAAATGATGTTTTTTTTCATCAGGGACAATGGGTCTGTCATTTGGAGGGGGTGAGGAAATCACCAGTCATTGTGTTATGCAAGTATGTTTGTTTGTTTTTTAAAGCTGATCCATTGACCTAACTACATGTCTTATAGGCAACAACAAGAGTTTTCAGTACGTTGTTGCCACCATCTCTTTCCTATTAACTAACAGAAGGGTGGGGCACTCCCACTGTCAGAGCCCATTGAGCACACACTTGCTCCTGGGGGAATTCTGCGCTTAAATTAAAAATTCTGTGCACAATATTTTTTAAAAAATTATTTGTCAAAATAACACAATATAATCACACCAGTTTGTTATTTTGGTAATTTATTTAAAAATACATATCAGCAAGTATGTCAACAACACAGAGAATGAAAAAGATTCTCCCAGGAGTAGAGAGTTTAAAGAAACACCTACGACAACCGTGGTTTGAGCATTGGCCTGCTAAACCCAGGGTTGTGAGTTCAATCCTTGCGGGGGCCACTTAGGGATCTGGGGCAAAAATTGGTCCTGCTAGTGAAGGCAGGAGGCTGGACTCGATGACCTTTCAAGGTCCCTTCCAGTTCTAGGCGATTGGTATATCTCCAATTATTACCTTTATTACCTTTTTAACCCATTTCCAGTTACAGGGTGCTGGAGAGGGCTGCATGATTCTTCCCCGCAGCCCAGACACATCCTCCTCCTCTCTCTCTAGAGACCAGTCGTGCTGCCCCACCCCAGACAAGTGCCCCCCCACACCTGCCCGAGCCTGCCCCCCGCAGGTTTGTCCCACTGAGGGACGTGGTACACCCCTGCCCTTCCTCACCCTTTGCCAGAGCCGGGTCTCCCAGGCTTGCTCCCATTAGGTGAATGAGGATCAAGCCCTGTTGCCAGAATGTGAAGAGCTTCCATTCTCGCTAGTCCAGGCACTTGGCTCACTGCAGAGCCTGGCTCTTCTCCAGCACGCAAAGTCCAGTGGCCCCTACAGGTGGCCAGTAGCTCTGCAGCCCCAAGTCTATGGGGGAAAACATGAAATTCTGTGCAGGACATTAATTCTGCACAAATTCGGTATTGTGCAGTGGTGCAGAATTCCCCCAGGAGTAACTCATGTGATCACTGCTGGTAAAGGGAAAAGCTGCCAGGTAGAGGAGCTAGTTAGAGACTTCATGAGGCGTGGAGGTGGTGAAACATGGTGGGTAATGAATTTGGGAAAGGTGAGAATAGTATGGAACTGACAAGAGTTTTGTGGAGAGTATTTTACCCAGGGAATGTCACATGTGCTGTTGACTGAGGTAGAAAACTTTTGAAGGGGTCTTTTGTTAAAACTTTGATAGCACATCAGAGTTATAAAATTTCATAAAACTAAAACACTAAGGGCTTCCATGGACATCTAATTAAATAGAAGTTTTTAGTCTGCTACAGAGACTTCTTGGCTGCTACCCCTGAAGATCTTTCCCATCAGAGGAAGAGTAGTCTCATTGGTCCTCACACTGGCTGGGAGCTACTTTTTCCATAGACTGGCATTGCAGTGAACCACAAATAATCCATGGAATGACATCCTCATGTCATATTAGATATCTGTATTGCAACTGTGTAGTTATCATGACATCATCACTTGCAGATGTAATCTTACCACAGTGTTGTGTCTGCAAACACGTTAAAGCTCTCTAGAACTTCATTTGTCATTTTGACTCATTTTCTTCTCCTCCCTAAGGCTGTAGGGAGAGAGGTGCTTTTTTCCCCTCTTCCATTCCTAGCTACTGGGAGGGATCGTTGCTGCCAGTAAATACTGGGCAGTAGAGGAAATGGTTATGTGATTAGTGTTCCACTTGCTTTCCTTTGCCAGTTTGAGTGAGAGGAGCTGCAATCACACTTAGGGACTCAAATGTCATGTCAATACTTGGAAGTATTGCTCTGTTTGACATCTAGCTTAATACACAGTGTGAATGTCAGCATGCGGAATGGAGCCGATCCCATCAACCACTCCCTGGTACCGTTCAGGGAGATCTGAAACCCTGTGCCATCAACTCTGGTTCTGGCTCTGGGTGTCCATTGAGTCCCATATTGAAGAGGGTGATGCTGGCACTGGCTGTTTCTGCACTGGTGGTATATCAGGTGGCAATGGACCTCCTCTGCCTTTCTGTCCTGACCTCTCCCTTGGCCCTGGACTTTGCCAAGGCTGCTTAGTTTATAGCACTGTTGGCTGGGTGGGCTGCTGAGCCTGAGGGTCTGTTGGCACCGCACCCTGATGTTTCCCTTTGACAGTCAGTGAAAGTGGGACTGGTGCTGGGCTCAGCACAAGGGACCTCCCCAGCACTGGGAACTTCTTGGCACCCCTGCTGTTGACACCACTGATGTAACCATGGCAGCACGCACCTCCCTCCACTTCAGCAGTGTCAGTCACCTCGACTTCAGGGTTGACATCACTTCAAGTACTGGAAACAACGGAGGTGTATTTGATGCCAGCAGTACCGTTTCCACCATCTGCACCAGTTCCCTCTTCATTCTGGGCTATGGATGAGTCAGGCCAGTTGCTTGCACCCTCAGGGCTGGCTCCACCTTTATCCCCTGAAGCTCGGGACTCCTCAGCATTCAGGTTGGGATCTCCCTCCACCCACTCTCCATTGCCTGACCTGCATCAGGGCCCAGTCAAGGAGAGCTATGGGTACCATGATAGGTGCTTGTCTCATGGTGGAAATGGAGGCCCCGGCCTGGTGTCTACTGGCCATCAATGCCCTCTCCATACTAGTGGGCTGCTTGAAATCTGTGGGATGCACCTCGGTTGCGTAGGTCCCACTCCTCATCTTGCTCTAAGGCAAGATCATTGAGCAATCCTGTGGTAGTGACGGTAGATCTGCCACAGGCCCAGTCACCAGTGAACTTTTCCCATGTGGAGCATCCAGAGTCGTCCTGTCCAGGTCTGTCAGTCCTGGAGTAGGATCTGGCTCTGGCACAGTTAACCGCTTTGTCTTCACCCCCAGATGATTCTGTGGTGCCTGGATCTTTCTTTCCTTTGGTACCAGAGGATTTCAAGATGTACCAGGACCTTTTGTGGCACGTGGCTGCCTTCCCTGGGTATTCATACAGAGTTCCTGCAGGAGAATATTCATAAGTTGTTGGACATCCTGCAGCCATCTGCCCCTGGGAGAGTAGCCCTCCCTATTAATGATGCACTCCTAGAGCCTGCTAAGGTTTTCTGGAGCATGTCGACTTCAGTAACCCCTATTGCAAAGCACATGGAGAAATTGCTACTTCACTGTGGTGCAGGGATTTGGGGGTTTTTACTCCCATCCAGCCCCAAATTCCCTGGTCATAACCATGGTGAACAATAGAGGCCTGCAGGACAGATTTAAGTCCACTCCCAAAGATAAGGAATCCAAGCAGATGGCCCTGATGGGTAGGAAGATTGACACATCTTATTTGTAGATGCACATTGCTAACCAGCAGGCATTACTGTCTAAATATGACTTAGTGAATTGGATGGCTATGTCTGAATTTGTGGACCAGTTGCCCAAAGTCTTCAGGGAGGAATTTCGGGCATTTATCACTAACTGCTGCTTGGTGACTAAAACTTTGTTATGGTCCATGCTGGACATTGTGGATACTTCAGCCAGAGTAATGGCTTTGGTGGTGACCAGGAGAAGGGATTCCTGGCTGCAGAATACAGGCATTGTCCTGGTGTGCAACAAGCTATAGAGGATTTGCCCTTCAGCTGATGCTTTTTTCGGACAAGACGGACGAGATTCTGTACTCCTTCAAGGACTCTAGGGCTGCCCTATGATCTTTGGGGGTGTGTATGCCAACAGTGCAAAGGGGCCACTACAGTGATTGATCAGCAGTAGCAGCAGCAACAGTATTGTTTGCAGCACACATTTGGGAAGCCTTTCCCTCCCCTGAGACAGCAGAACTACCCCAGAAAGGGGCATAGGTCCTAGAGGAGGAAGCATTTAGATCCGGGGTTTGGCCACTTGACACACCTTCCCCGGAGCCCCCACCAAGTTCCTGATTTTGACTTCTTGGTCCAGAGCAGTGTTACAATTTTTGCTCTCTTCTCCCCATTCCCTCTGTTTGGGAACAGACTGGCTTGCTTTCACAATGCTTGGGGCTTGATCACCGCCGACAGCTGGGTCCTAAGCACTGTCAGATTGGGGTATGCCATCCAGTTCCTTTCCATCTTCCCCACCCCTAGTTCCCATCCCTTTTCAGGGACCCCCTCTTATGAAATTTTGCTCCTCAAGCAGGTTTGCTCTCTGCTGGCTTTGGGAGCGGTAGAGGAGGTTCCACTGGAACACTGGGGTCATGGCTTCTATTTCTGTACTGTCTGGTGCCTAAATTCAAGGGAAGGATAAGACCCATTTTCAACTTTCTCGGCCTCAACAAATATATCAGATACATGAGGTTCCAAATGGTCACTCTATCAACTATCCTCCCCCCGTTGCCACAGAACAACTGGTTGGCTGTTCTTGACCTTCAGGACACCTAGTTTCATGTGACAGTTTTGCAGAGAAGCAGAAAATTCCTTTGATTTGTCATAGCAGAGCACCATTTTCAGTATACGGTGCTTCCCTTCTGCCTCTCTTCTGCCCTTTGGGGTTTTACCAAATGCATAGTTGTGGTGAAGGTGTACCTCAGCAAGAAAGGAATCCACATCTTCCCATATATGGACAACTGGTTACTGAGGGGCAGGTCCAGAAAGGAAGTCCTTTCCCATGTCAATGTATAGTGCGCTTGTTTGATCGTGTGGGTCTCATCCTAAACATTGAAATGTCAACTTTGGTTCCCACTCAGAAAATCAAGTTCATTGGGGCCTTAATAGACTGTACACATCTTTTCTGCTGACTGACCTTTTTCAGGCATTTTGCCACCTTTGGTTTAGTATGCAGTCTCAGACTTCCGCAGTAGTTTGGATGTGCCTAAGGCTCTTGGGCCACATGTCTGCTTGCACACAGGTGGTCCAGTTTGCAAGGTTGTGTCTTTGCCCCCTTTAAATGTAGCTCAGGACAGTTCACCATCCGACTCTTTACTCCCTGAGCATATTGGTCTGCCTCCTTCCACTGGTCCTGGACTCCTTGCAGTGATGGACCCTAATGGAAAATGTTTGTCAGCGTGTTCCCTTCGTCCAGTGCTTACCAACCAGGTCTGTTGTCACCAATGCCTCCCTAATGGGTAAGGGAACACATCTGGGGTCACTGAAAGTTCAAGGTCTGTGGTTGGAGCAGGAATCGTCACCGCATATCAATGTGCTGGAGCTTCAGGCCATCTACAGTGCATGTTATGCTTTTCTGGACTCATCAGTGGCTCAGTGGTTCACATACTTACTGAGAATACCACAGCCACATAGGTGAACAGGCAAGGATACTCTGCCAAGAGGCAATCAGGTTGTGGCAGTTCTGCATCAAAGAGATGATCACTCTATTAGCCACCACTTGCCCAGGGTCCAGAATCATTTAGCGAACAATCTCAGCAGGAATTTTTCCCTGAGTCACGAGTCGTCTCTGAAGACAAGTGTCTTCCAGGTCATCTTTGCAGCTTGGTGCATTCTGACGATTAACCTGTTTGCTACGAGGGACAACAGGTAATGCCATCTGTTCTGCTCTCAAAGGGATCTCAGTACAGGTTCCCTGTCTGACACTTTTCATCTCAGCTGGCTGTTGGCTATCCTGTACACTTTTCCTCCAAGTTATTTTCAAGCTGAAGATGGATCTGGCCAAGCTCATTCTCATTGCCCCAGTGTGGCAGAGGCAGTGCTGGGTCTCTGACCTCCTTGTGCTGTCAGTTCAGCCTCTCATACCCCTTCCTCTCCATCCTGACCTACTTGCACAGAATCATGGTCGCACCTTATAGCTCAGCTCCCTGCATCTCATGGTATGGCTGCTTCATGGCTAAATGAGGAGGAAGTGTGGTCAGCAGCTGTTCAATAGGTTCTACTCAACAGTAGGGAGCCCTCTACCAGAATGGCCTACTTGGTGAGATTGAAGCGGTTTTCAGTGTGGTCATTGGCCCACCCAATTCAACTGATGCTGGCTTCTATTCAGGACATCCTGGAATATTTGCTGCACCTTGTGTCATTGGGCCTTGCACGTAGCTCATTGAGAGTACATCTGGTGGCCATATCAGCATTTCATTCCCCTATTCAGGGAAGATCTGTCTTCTCCAGTGCCGTGGTAGCCAGATTCTTAAAAGGACTTCATTGCATACTCCAGTCTGAGAGTCGGTTCCTCTGGTGAACCGTAACACTGTCCTAGCCACTTTAATGGGACCCCCGTTCAAGCCCCTGGCATCTTGTACCTTTCCACTTTTGTGTCAGAAGTCTGCGTTCCTGGTAGGATAACATCTGCAAGGAGAGTCTGAGAGTTGCAGGCTCTAACGGCAGATTCTCCTTATACACAGTTCTCTAAGGACAAAGTGACTTTATGTCCACATGCAAAATGTTTGTCTAAAGTGGTTTCTCAGTTTCATTTGAACCAGGTGGTATTTTTACCTATGTTCTTTTCTAAGCCACATCATCTCCAGAGGAGCAGTGTCTACATACATTAGATGTCAGTTGATGTCTAGCCTATATGGACATGACTAAACTGCTTCATGCTTCACCTGACCTGTGTGTGTTGTATGCCGATTGTACGAAGGGGCAAGCGGTCCCTTCATAGACACTCTCTAAATGAATAACATTCTGTATCAAGACTGAATATGAAATAGCTTTGGCTATACCTCGTTAGAGGGGGTGCGAGCTCATTCTATGAGAGCAGAAACAATGTCAATAGCATTCCTTAGTGACATCTTGATATTGGATACTTGCAGGGCTGCTACATGGTCTTCCATACATACATTTGCAAACTATTATGCCATTACCGCATCTTCCATAGTGGATGCAAGTTTTTGTAGGACAATCCTGCAATCCCTGTTTAGGTAGACTCCAAGCCCTACCTACTGGGGTGAATACGGCTTGTGACTCACCTAAGTGGAATACATGGTCACATCTACTCAAAGAAGAAGAAATGGTTACTTGCTGTTACTGTGGTTCTTCGAGATGTGATTCAGACATGTATTCCCGACCCAGCCTCTGTCCCCTATGCATCTAGCGTCTGGGTGTTTGGTGTGAAGGAACTCAGGAGGGTTGTGGCGGCACAGCCTCAAATAGCCAGGGCAGGGGATATGGTCACAAGGCGTGAGCACTGCTCCTCTACCGGTACTGCTAGGCAAAATTCTCTGGCTTCGGTGCACTGGGCGTGCACACACCTAAATGGAATACACATCTACATCACATCTCGAAGAACCACAGTTACAGTAAGTAATTGTTTACTCTGTTTGCCCAGATTGGGAGGTGGCTAAGGAGGCAACTTTTATCCCTCCTGCTCTTGGGATTTGAGTAATGGCTGTCTCTCCTTTCATGACCACATTCTAACTACCCAGCTTCTCTTGAGCGCACTCTTTAGTGATGCAAAGGTAACCCATATATCGGAGGCAGGGTGATCACAGGGTACTGGACTTAATCATGAGAGCCAATTTCTGCTATGCCATAGACCAGAGGTCGGCAACCTATGGCACACGTGCCAAAGACGGCATGTGAGCCGATTTTTAATGGCATGCTGCTGCCTGCCAGAGTCCTGGCAGGCAGCAGCATGCCATTAAAAATCCTGCCCGGCCTGCTCTTCTCTGCCCTTTGATTCCCCCCGGCCGCGGGGCAGGGGGCAGAAGCTTGGTCCGGCCGGCTCCCCTGCCTCTTCCTGTAGTGTGCTGGGTTCCTGCCCCTCCTCTGCCTCTCCATCCCTCCCTCCCCTGCTGGCCGATCAGCTGATGTCCCTTGCGAGGGAGGGGGTCAGGAAGGAGCAGAGTCAGCGTGTTCACTGCTCCCGGCGGAGGCAGAGAAGAAGCGGGGGAAGGGCCTTGGGGAAGGAGGTGGTGGTGGAATAGAGGCATATCCCCTCCAGCCCTCTGCCCAGAGCCCCGTAGCCCCAGACATCCCTGAGGCCCGTGCCCTGAGCCCTGTGCCCCCTTCATACACACCCAGCCCTCTGCCCTGACTTTTGCACCCACCATATCCCCACCCTGAGCACCAAACAGGAGCTCCTGCACCCCACCCCCACATTCCCACTTGCACCCCTCACACCAAATGGGAGCTGCCCAGGTAAGTGCCCCACACCCAAATCTCCTGCCCCAACCCTGAGCCCCCTCCCTCATTCTATCTCCTGGCCAGACCCTTCACCCCCAGCCCTGTGCTCAGTGCAGAGAGAGGAAGAGAATGGGCCAGAACCAGGGTTAAGGTGGGTACCCACTGTATATGGGCAGGGCCGGGACCCCAGACCGGCAGCGGGCTGAGCGGGTCCGGCAGCCGGGATCCCGGCTGTCAGGAGCTGGCAGATGGAACCCCTGAGCGGCAGTGGCCGGAGGCCCCGCTCAGCCCGCTGCTGGCCTAAGTGAACAGAACCCCAGACCAGCAGCAGGCTGAGCGGGCCGGTGGCGTAAGATCAACATTTTAATTTAATTTTAATTGAAGCTTCTTAAACGTTTTGAAAACTTTTTTTATTTTACAATACAACAATAGTTTAGTTATATAATATATAGACTTATAGAGAGAGTCCTTCTAAAAAACATTAAAATGTATTACCGGCACGCGAAACCTTAAATTAAAGTGAATAAATGAACACTCGGCACCCCACTTCTGAAAGGTTGCTGACCCCTGCCATAGACCAACTGCATGATCCTGGGCAAGTCGCTTCACCTCTCTATACCTCCATTTACTCATTCATAATACTAGGATAGTAATACCCTCCAATGTAAAGCTCATTGAGGTTTATGGATGAAAACAATTGTTCCTTGTTTGACTAGAAGAGAGACAGGGAACTACTCTTAGTGTCAGCTGAACAGAGTGGCCTTAGAATGCAGAGTGCCTCTACAGTGGGAGCCTCTTGGTCTTGTAGTAGGACTGCGGGAGACTCGCCAGTTAAGACTGGAAGTAGAAGAGGAGGTGAAACTTGGAGCTGTGGGTAGGAGGAATGAGGAGAGTAAAAGAACTGAAGGAGGGAAGGAAGGGTATGGTAAATCTTGTGATGAGGAGAAGGGCTCCAGTAAATCGATGGGAGAGGATATTTGGGAGTGGGAGGACTGAGGATAATGTACAAGGGAAGGGAAATATTTGCATTATGGGGATAATTTTTTTCATATTTTAACTCATCCATTTGCAAGAGTATGTGAGGCTATCAACTCATCAAGCAAAATTAGAACTAAAACCCAGGATTGATAAGGAGAGGGTGGGCTAATGAGTGGAAAAAACAGGATATTGAACGCGTGAGGCTCCCAGCGTTCTGCACGGGAAGGAGAGAAGACTTGAAGAACAAGCAAGCAGTGGCAATCCTGGAAAGAAGAGTGAGTGAAGTTTCAGCTTTCATTAAGGCTGCTTGCATATCTGTAGCAGCACTCTACTTAAAAATGAGGTTGAATCCAAAGAGAAATTTATAGGTTTGGATACGTATTTCAATTTAAACCACTCTGATGTGTCTTTACCAGCAGCCATTGGTGTGCAAGACGGCGAGGAGCTCTGTGTATCACCAAAGTAGTGAAATAAATCTACATAAAATCCATACTTGTAAAATTTGAGGACACCTTACTTGTAACCTCAGTGTGTCTGAGGGGGAATACAACTCTTGGAGGTGGAGGGGTGGGATGTTAAGAGGGGTTTTTGGGATGGGAGCGGAGAGACAGACCCCCCCCACCCACAGCATCAAAGGGAGGAGGTGTAAAAAGCGACAGAGTCCTGTGGCACCTTATAGACTAACAGAAGTATTGGAGCATAAGGGTACGTCTACACTACGGGACTATTCCGAATTTGCATAAACCGGTTTTGTAAAACAGATTGTATAAAATCGAGTGCGCGCGGCCACACTAAACACATTAAATCGGTGGTGTGCGTCCACGGTCCGAGGCTAGCGTCGATTTCTGGAGCATTGCACTGTGGGTAGCTATTCCGTAGCTATCCCATAGTTCCCGCAGCCTCCCCCGCCCCTTGGAATTTCCGGGTTGAGATCCCAGTGCCTGATGGGGCAAAAATCATTGTCGTGGGTGGTTCTGGGTAAATGTCGTCAGTCACTCCTTCCTCTGGGAAAGCAACGGCAGATAAGCATTTCGCGGCTTTTTTCCCTGGATTGCCCTGGCAGATGCCATAGCATGGCAATCATGGAATCTGTTTTGCCTTTTGTCACTGTCACCGTATGTGTACTAGATGCCGCTGACAGAGGCGATTCAGCAGCGCTACACAGCAGCATGCTTTTGCTTTTGCATGACAGCATGACACCATAAATTGGTAAAAAAATGAGCATGGTTACCAGTCGTTTTGCACCATTTGCTGCTGTCATAAATGCCCCTGGCTGCTCTTAGCCAGGGGCGCAAAAGCCAAAATTGGGAATGACTCCCAGAGTCAATCCCTCCTTTTTGGTATCTAAAAATAGAATCAGTCCTGTCTAGAATTTGGACAAGTGTATTAGAGAACCACTGTATCATAGAACCAGAGAGCACAGCTGCTCTGTGTCAGATCCAGCAAAAATAATGAGCTGTATGCTATTCACAGGGGGTGCTCCTGCAACAACCCCACCTGTTGATTCCATTCTTCCCCCAGCCTTCCTGGGCTACCGTAGCATTGTCCCCCCACTTGTGTGATGAAGTAATAAAGAATGCAGGAAGAAGACACAGTGACTTGTTAGTGAGAAATGAGTGGAAGGCAGCCTCCAGCTGCTATGAGAGTCCAGACAGGACAGTAAGGAGTGTGGAGGAGAGGAGCCCAGCATCCCTCTGCTAGTCCAGGGGCAATTGAATCTTTTCTTTACACATGAAGGGTGGGGGCTGATGGAGCTCAGCCCCCTGTTGCTATGATGACGATGGTTATCAGCCATACTGTACCATCTACCAGGAAAAATTAGGACCAGGCGCCCTTCATTGACCTCACTGATGCTAGTACGCATGGTTACCAGTCCTTTTGCACTGCCCCATATGCCAATAGGCTGATGATGACGATGGGTATCAGTCTTATTGTACCATCAGCCACCCATAGCGGGGCGGGGGAGCAAGGATATTGGCGTTGAGTGCTGCAGCATCGTGTCTATCTGCAGCATTCAGTAAAGATAGGGTGACATGTAAAAGAGTCAAGAGAGGATTGTTTTCCCTCTCACTTCTGGGGGTGGGGGAGTGCGTAAATTGCCGAGCTATGCCCTGACCCACCGCTGACACTGTGTTTGACCCTAGAAGCATTTGGAGCTCAGCCAAGAATGCAAATACTTTCGGAGACTGCAGGAACTGTGGGATAGCTTGAGTCCTCCAGTCCATGAGCGTCCATTTGATTCTTTGGCTTTCCGTTACGTTTGTCACGCAGCAGTGCGCTGAGCCCCTGCTATGGCGTCTGTCTGGAGATTTTTTAAAAATGATTTTGAATTTCATCTTCTGTAACGGAGCGCTGATAGAACAGATTTGCCTGCCCTTACAGCGATCACATCCGCATGATCCATGCGGGAGCTCTTTCTTTATTTTGATTTTTAACTGCATTGCCACACGTGCTGATCTGAGCTCCACGCTAGGCAAACAGGAAATATTCAAAAGTTCGCGGGGCTTTTCCTGTCTACCTGGCCACTGCATCCGAGTTCAGATTGCTGTCCAGAGCGGTCAGTGGTGCACTGTGGGATACCGCTCGGAGGTCAATACCGTCGATTTGCGGCCACACTAACCCTAATCCGATATGGTAATACCGATATTAGCGCTACTCCTCTCGTTAGGGAGGAGTACAGAAACCGGTTTAAAGAGCCCTTTATACCGATATAAAGGGCCTCTTAGTGTGGACGGGTTTGGCGTTAAATCGATTTAATGCTCCTAAAACCGGTTTAAACGCGTAGTGTAGACCAGGCTTAAGCTTTCATAGGTGAATACCCACTTGTAGATCCTAATGAGCCAAAAAAGATGGAGGTTTACAGCTTTCTGCTCTGAAAAGACCTATGCCAGCCTTGAAGAAAGTACCAGCTACTTGTAGTAGTCAACTGAGCAGAAGAAATCCAGAGAGAACCTCTAAGGAGCCATGCCAGCCCAGAAGAAAGAGCTCAGATGTCAGTTTGGGGACACAGCCATGTGCCAGCACCCAGAATGAGCCTGTGGAAAACTAGAAATTGGCTGAGAGCCTGAACCTAGATAGGGGGGCCCAATCTGCTAAACACCAGCCAGGCAGGGGGAAAGCTTTGAGAGAGAGAACAACTGAGTTCTGATGCAAAAACTAATATTGTGGGCGTTTGGTTTTATACTGTGGTGGGCAGGCTTAATAATAAATATAATAAAATCTGTCTATTTAATGTATTGTACATAAGCTAGATCTTTGAATCAGTCTAAGAATTCTGAATACAAATTTCTGGTGTTCTGATAAGGATTAAATATAATGTACAGTTGCATCTGAGGGTTCAAGGAAAACATGAAAAACAAGTTGCTGTGTAAATGTCTGTAAAATGTAATAGAAAGTAAATAATTGCACAAGAGAACATTTTTGGTAACTTTTTGTGTTTATAATAAACCAGTGGTTCTCAAACTTCTGTACTGGTGACCCACACAGCAAGCCTCCGAGTGCGACACTTTTTTATATTTAGCACTATTATAAATGCTGGAGGCAAAGTGGGGTTTGGGGGTGGAAGCTGATAGCTTGCGACCCTCCCCATATAATAACCTAGTGAACCCCAGTTTGAGAACCCCAGTAATAAACATTTTCATTGGAGATATCCAGTTTGTGTAGTTTTTTCAGAAGAGCAGGACAATCATGAGGGGATGATACTGTTTAATCCATTGAGTGCAGTATCGATGACAGGCTACCAATGATGCCATTGCTGACTAACTGCAGTGCACGAACATTCACAGTTCAGACTATGGCCAAGAGTTCAATAACTGAAATAAAACAGAAGACAAAACTTAAACATAGCTGCCAGTTCTAAAAACCAGTCTGTCTAGACCGGGGTGGGGAACCTCTGGCCCGCGGGCTGGATCTGGCCCACTGCTTAATTTAATCTGGTCAGCGACAGGTCTCCACGCTGTGGGCTGGAAGCCCCGAGCCTCAGTGCCCCTGCCTGCAACGTCCAGGCAGAGGGGCGATCAGGAAGCTCCATCTGCTGACCCCAGCACTGGCTCTGCAGCTCCCATTGGCCGGGAACCGCGGCTAATGGAAGCTGTGGGGGCAGCGCCTGTGGGCAGAGGCAGCACACACCACGCAGAGCCCCCTGTCTGTGACTCTGCCTAGGGGCCGGACATGCCGGCTGCTTCCAGGCACAGCATGGACCTGCTGTGCTGCCACCTGGAAGCTGGCCAGAGCCTGAATCCCCTGCCCCAGGTCGGAACCCCCTGCCGCACCCCAACTCTTTCCCAGACCCCGCCACCCCTACCCATACCCCAGCCCCACCCCGCACCCAAACTCCCTCCCAGACCCTGCACCCCCACCTGTGTCTCAACACCCTGCCCTAGCCCTGAGCCCCCTCCCACACTCCAAATCCCTTGGCCCCAGCCCGGAGCCCCCTCCTGTACCCCTTACTCCTCATCCCCAGCCAGCCCCAGAGCCTGCACCCCCAGCTGGAACCCTCACCCACTTCTGCATCCCAACCCCTGATCCAGGCTGGAGCCCCCTCCCACATCCTGAACCCCTCATTTCTAGCGCCACCCCAGAGCCTAGGGGAAGCCCCGAGCCTCCACACCTCCCTGTGGGGCTCTTTGTGGCCCACGACTGATTTTTTTTGTGTGTCAGTGGCCCCTGATAGAAAAAAGGTTCCCTACCCCTGGTCTAAACCTTTGAAAGGATAGTATTAGCAGTACTGGCCAGATTGGTAGTACACTACATTTGTTTTCTTACTGTCTCTGGTAATTCAGCATAAAATTACCTGTGTCTTGAATTGGGATAATATAGAAGGAAATTTTTTTATATTAAATGCTTTGTTGTGAGCTAATTTTCCTGTAGGTTGAAGTTTTATTCTACCTCCATTCCTGAAATTCTCTCCAATACTAGAGCCTCAGATTGGTGTATATGTTCAGAAAATAGCATTAGTTTTTTATCTGCAAATGATCTTTCACTGGATATAGAGAAGCATGTTTTGTTAAGAGCATTATTTACTCATGTGACTGTTTCTGTAGACACACACATCCTCTTTCTGTTGTTTCATATTCTCTTCATGAAATAAATTGCACAATATTAAGTATTAGTTGTGAATGAATTTAGCTTTAATTTACCTCAATTTTGATCTATGCTCACAAATGAAGGAAACCTAATGCCAACTTCAGACTGTGAGGAAAGGAGCTTATAGATAAATCCAGCTATTCAGGTAAATGATCTGCAGGTGAATGAAACTGCAGACTCCCTCAATGGCCAGTGAAAGCGCTCTCCCTTTTAGCTACCTGTGTAGTTTTCTGTTTGTTGCCTTATTTTGTTTACTTATTGTAAACATGATCCCCTGAGGAAAAGACCTTTCTTGGCTCCCTCATTTTGCTTCTGAGTCATCCTATCGATTTACAGCTACTACTGCTGTGATCATTTGGGAAATGCTGACTATGCAGAGATAATATCTTGAAGATATTAGCCAAGGCCTTTCCTATCAAAGGCTAGTGCTTGTGGAATATTTTCCCATGGGACAGTCATTGATGAACATCTATGGTATCTTTCAGGGCAACACTGAAAAGTTTTCAGTCATTTGTGTGTTTTGTTGCTTAGGAAAAGAATTGGTTTGGGGGTATTTTTCTGTTTTCCTTCTTTAAATGGAGCTGTGTGTTTAATGTTTAGTTATAAATGTAGCCGAATAACTTCATTGATGCCAGTTCCCAGAAGACAATTTGATTTGATTTTACTAGCTGTCTAAAACGATTTTTTTAATGCAAACACTGATAGCTATTGTTTATTGAGCCACTAGATGGCACCATTACACCATTTATGTTCTCATTTAAACTTTGTGAAGAGGTGATGGACAAGATGACTGTTGCTTCTCTTTCCTGTTTTTAGAGACATCAACTTAAAGATTGTAGACAATTTCACTGTAGAAGCAAAATGTGCGCTGTACTATTTTAGTTCTTGTCTTTTCTTGTGACTTGTATCCACTTAAGCCACGCTTATTTGGATCATTGGCCATATTATATTTCATCTTCATTAATTCATATAACTACATTTTTGTAGCCCTTTGAACAGCAGTCTAAAAATCACTGAAGAATTTGAAAAGCCTAGTGATATATGAAGTGTTATTTGATTCTGTTGCTAAGTATTAAGGCAAAATATTTGCATATTTGGTTAGAAAGGCAGCCTCGTCTAGATCAAATGTAGGACAGGGAGCCAGAAATTCATGGGTTCTAGTTGTGGAGCTAGGGTCATGTTCACAGACTGCACTAAACCCCAAACCCATTCTGGTTTGTACTGGGGTCAAGGTACTAGTTGATTCTTCTGCACAAGTCTTCTTGATGTGCACACTCTTTATTAAAATGCTTACATGGTCCTGTATATAGAGTATATGACAATAGAATATGACTGTCTCACAACCTTTAACAAATTTATCCTCACTCCTCCAGCATAGGACATGCTGCTATTCTCGTTTTACAAATGTGGAACTGAAGCACAAAGGCTTGCACAAGGTCATACAGGAAGTCTCTGGAGCAGCACATGGAATCCCGCTCTAGTGATTCCCAGCTTAGCATCCTAACCACTGGACCATCCTTCCTCACTACTGATGAAATATGTTGAAGCTGGTTTCAGAGTAGCAGCCGTGTTAGTCTGTATCTGCAAAAAGAACAGGAGTACTTTTGTGGGCTACAGCATATGCTCAAATAAATTTGTTAGTCTCTAAGGTGCCACAAGTACTCTTGTTCTTTATGTTGAAGCTGTGTACTGAATCTGTCTGTGGTGTGTCTTTCCTATGGATTAACAAAGTTTTTAAAGTCTCTCAAAGGCTGTCAGTCTGGTGTCTTTCACACAAGAGGAATTCACTTTTTAGAACTTACTTTAAAAAGGCTAGAATTAGAGTTCACCTAAACAGCTGTTTCCCCCTAAAAGTTTGCTCAATACATTCCCTTAAGAGTTGTCTAACTTTTTTTTCTTTTTATCTCTTCTAGAACACTTTAAGTGGGATAATTACTTGAAAGAGACTGGCTCGCTAGCTGCTCCTCCACATTGTTTCAGACAGGTACACGAAATTATTTTATGTAAATGTGCGTGTGTGTATGTATGTGTATTTCAAGGGGACCCATAGCAAGCCTTATATTATAGGTGCCTATGGCTTCCCTTTGTAACCTCCTGTTCTCATTTGCTTATAACTTTGGCAAACCTTAACCATTTAAGCTGAAGTTTTCTGTGCTTGGTGTCTGCCTCAAGTCAAATTTTCTTCGAAAGGTTCATCAAAAATATTGCAGCTGTCTTTCAAGAACAAGGCTAGTGGAAAAATAGGGAATCTTGTCAATGTTTACAATTTTTACAGCTCTTTTTGAACAGCTTTAGCATGTCTCTCCATGGTTTAGAGCAAGAATTTAAAATGTGGCTGAGAGTCAGAGTAGTGCCTCTTGCCACCCTTTGCCCAAATTCCTCATTTGCCCATCTGTAGTAGAACTTCTTTAGCACTTGTCCCTTAATTTTCTGAACCTTCCAACTGCACTGTGCTGGCTCCCAGCACTCTGAGTCTCCAGCATCATTCTGAAGTAGCCCTACAGAATTGAACCTCTGAACAGGACACAAACAGTATGGTGGCTGCTGCAGGTTTCTCCCCAACAAAATTAACAAGAGTTGGTATAAGAACATATCAATCAATATAAATTATTAAAATAACTGTGAAATCATTTGGTATGTTTTTGTTCCCTTAAGAACTTTCTCTTGAGAAATTTAATTAAAATTGCATTACAGGAAGTTTGAGAATTTTGTTGTACATATTTCAATTAAACATTGCCACAACACATAGGTGTACCTGTTCTGATTACTGGAAAGTGTCATGACAGTCTTGTATTTTGGAAATTAAACCCATATTGAAGTGTCATAAAAGGTAATCAATAAAACATATCACGGAGTTGTCTCTTGCATTTTTTGTTGGGGAGAAGATAATTGTATCCATCCTTCCAATGTTGAAGTTTCAGAAATGTTTCCAGGCAATAAGCAAATATTTCCAGTGAGAGAACTTAGGCTTTGGTGTATTCTGTTTTTTGCTGTGTTTATTTTTTTGGAGTTCAGTGGTGTCTTGCTCATCTGTCACCTTAAGCCCAGCCTGTGAGGCCACTGAAGTCCAAGGCATGCCATTCTCATTTCCCTCTTTCTTCTTCAGACAGTTTGTTCACAGCCCAGAGTATTTAAAGTAAGTAAATAGATATTAAGCCTTTATACAGTATCCTTTGGCCTCTCAGGATCAAACTCTTACCTCTGGTTAAGGATTTCACAGCCGTCCTTCCTGTGGCTGTGCCATGGCTCAAACCAGCTTCTCCAGCTCACCAGTAGTCAGGTTCTTTTCCTGCTTCATAGTCTCTCTTGGCTCACTCAAGGCTTCTGTTTTTATCTCCATATCAGAAGACCTGATTTTAGCTGCGTGACCTGCCTGTCATGTGACTGTTTATTTTCTTCACTTGGGGAGGTGAGCTCGGTGTCACAGGTGGGGTTGGACCCATCAATCCTTAAAGAGCCAGTCACCCTGTGACAGCTTTCCACTCCCTCAAACTAGAACACATGTTTTAGAAGGAATTTTCCTGCTGCTCACTTCTTCTGATGTTGAGTGATATACGATCTTTTCACTAACTCAGATTGCTTTTGGTGTACCATAGTTCTCTGTTCACGAGCGCCATTTCAGATTTTGGTGGGGGATAGGGCAACTTTAACTGATTCCAGGGGTTACTTAGCTTTCTTGCAGATAATTTAGAAATTAGCTGACAAGAGCACTGTATCTAATTCCCATATAAAGAAAGGAAATTAAATAAATGTTAGACCCACACAGCTTAAATACTAACATGTTCTGACATCTTGTGTCAAGTCACTTAAGGGACATTGGTTAGGTTTAAAATTTTAATGTATATTCTTGCTTTACTAATTCTTGAATACAACAATTGTAGAAAAATCTAGATTACTTTCTATCATTTAGGTTACTTACTTTTTGAAGTTCATCAAGCTTGGACTAGATCATTTAACTTTTGGAAACATCCTACTAGGGCAAGACCGGGTGAGTTTATACTGCACCTGCCTGGAGCTCTAGTAGTGTTACCCTACTACAAATAGTAATAGGGTAGAAACTGACTTTAAACAGGAGTGAAACTGACACTTTCAAGTCACTTTCCAAAAGGATCTTAAACACAACACTACAGTGATTTGAATTGCAATTCTCACAGGAGAATATTTAAAATCAAATGCCAAGAAAATTCCACGTTTTAAAGTTGAGAAAAAAATTGAGTCTTGTTTATTATTTAGAATTTGTATATATGTTTTTGAAAGTACTATTCTGTGTTTGAAGACTGTGCCTCAGTTCCCATTGCTATAAAATGGGAATAATACTTTCCTGCCTTCCATAGGAATTGTAAGGATAGAGATCTGTGGGGCAGAAACTGGGCCTTCCTAATGGTTTGTGCTTAGCACAATGGGGGACTCTACTAATTAAGGTCTTTGGGTGCTACTGTAACATTAGTCAGCTGTTGAGATGCCCTCTGGTGGTAGCTAAAGGGGACCTACCTAGGGGGTGGGATGTTGGTGGAATACAGGTTGATCTCTGTGTTGGCCAGCAGCACAGCCATCCATCCCCCTGTGCTCAGCACCTGCTGGCTGGGTTTGCAGCACAACACAGACACACAGCTGTCCTTGAAGTTGCAACCACTAATGGACGTGACAGCTCAGGACAAGAAGGTTCTGTCTCTGGTCTCTTCCCAGAGAGAGCTGAGGGTGCTCCATGCTTCTCTGAGGGCAAATGGGACCCAAGACCCACTTAGCTGCTCCTAGTCCTAGTCCCACACCTTTCTTCAGCTCCCCCTCCCTCAGCTGCTCCTTCCACACTCACTGCCCCGTCCCTCAGTGCACAGCCCTATGTCCTCACTTCTCCCTTCCTCTGGAGATTGACTCCCCTTTCCCATCCCACTTCCTCCCCCTGCCAGTGGGGGCCCTGTGCTCCCCCTGTCCTTCCCACCACCCCCACCCCGGAGGACCCTATGCTTCCCCACCCTCACTACAGGGTATCCTATGCTCCCCTACCAACACTGTGGACCCCGTGCTCCCCTCCACCTTGATTCACCCCCCCCCTTTCTTGCCTGCCCTACCCCCAAAGGCCGTGCTCACTGCCCCACTACTGTTGGTTAGGAGGATTGTCACTCTGTATAATCTCAGCTGCTGATTGGTGGAGGCAGATGAGGCGGTGGGGTGGGTGAGCTAGCATAGTAGAAGAAATTGACCAGGAGAGTACTGGCTCCTGGAGGAGGGGACCTGGCTTCATGGGGCTACAGCTAAGAGCGCCACCTGAACTGGGATGTGTGCTTTGAGCAGATCTCTTGTACGAAACTTGAGAGAGGGGTGTCCCCCACTCTCCCTAAATGGTGTCTCTGCCTATGTTGCTTGTGTGTGTGCATCTGCACAGCCCTGTAATGGTAGAGTGTACTATTTTGGTACACCTAAATAACTCTGTTCCTGATTTGGAAGTTTAACAGAAACTCTTCCAGATAAAGCTATTAGATTGTGCAGTAATTACATTTGTTCATTTGGTATCAACCAATATCCAGTCCACCAGCCCCACAGAAATCTAATGCCCTCAGCTCCTAAAAATGGTTAGCTGAGTTTTGTTCAATGGTTGACCCTTGAACAAAGCAAAGGTTTGGAAATTTGGCTGGCTCGCTTCACAGAAATATTGTTTACATTTGGACCAAATAATTTTCTTTGGGAAGTATTTGTAATTAGACTAAAGATTATCTAATATACACTGAGGGCCAAAGATTTTTTTTGTATCAGTGGTAATATAAAGGCTGAAGGCTCAGGTTTCTACTGGGTTAGCTAGAAATTGGAGGAGTCCCTCTGGAAGGGTATGGCAGTGCAAGGAACCTATGCCTTACTATTAAAATGAAATGTATTATATATTTTGGGAGGTCTCTTGTGGCCAAAATCAAAGTAGGTAACGTTTGTGCAGTGTTTTGAAAATCTAAAGGGTGTTATGTTGGTCAGATGTCTAAGTAATGGTTTCAGAATTTGCTAAATGCTATTTCAGTCATTTAGACTTAAGTGCCCAAAAACTTAGCTGGTGCAGAGTTATGGTTCCCCTGTAGTGCCGGGTGCCCTTACAGAATGTGGAGAAGGGACTACATTTAAACTTCTGAAAACCAGGAAATAAAAAGTTAATTGTGGGTTTTGGGAGTTAGGGGGAATTGGAACAGAAGCCTCTCACTATATAGCTCTGACCCCTTTCTCTCCAACCCTCTCTGCTGTGCACCGTTCCAATAGCACCCTCACTGCACCCTTCTCCCATGCCATAGTCCACCAACTACTCAGGTTCCACTACCACTGCTCCAACTCCAACTTCCACTCCATCATGCCAATTGCTCTGCACTCCCTAGACATACACTCCAGTGCTTGAAACCTGCCCCCTCACATTCCTGCTGCTTTGAGTCCCCCCATCCACACACCAGTTCCATCCTCCTCTTTGCCACTCCATGTTCCTGGAAAGCTTGGAGGGACAATAGTAGGGCAAGTGGTGGGACTCTGAGAAGTGCATGTACTAGCTGGAGGCAGGAAAGGGAAGAGTTCAGAGACCCTGTCCAAAATCTGGGCCTACTGTAGGGAGAATGGGCTTTGCACATCCATCTGCCTCACAGAAGTGTGAAATGGCTATTTATCTTAATGAGATGTTCTGAATAAGAACACCCTGTGGAGATTAATAGGGCCTGAAACAATAGCTGTGACATATGTGAACAGCTCAATGGCAGTAGGTGTGCTCAAATCCCTCAGTCCCCTCCCCCCCGCTTGTGCGTGTATGCCATGTATGAAGCATGCCTGTTCTTAGCTCTTCACCCCTGTCTCAGCACTGTGTGCTTGGTGCATGCTGTGAGCATGGCTGTTCTCAGCTCCCTTCCAGAGAGCGGGGGCCCCAGATCCCAACTCACACAGAAGGGGGCACGGAGAAGGGATCAGACCCCCCAGAGAGGCCTGGCTCCCCCAGTGCTATCTCATGGGGGCAGAGGGAGAAGAGATAGCATTCAGGTTAAAAGGAGTGATATGCCAGCAACCAGTCTCACCTCTGCGTAGAGCATGTTTGACTTCTTCTTTGAGTAGTGTCCTTGCATTCCTGACAGGAGGTAATAATTGGAGATATACCAATCTCTTAGAACTGGAAGGGACCTTGAAAAGTCATCGAGTCCAGCCCCCTGCCTTCACTAGTAGGACCAATTTTTGCCCCAGATCCCTAAGTGGCCTCCTCAAGGATTGAACTCACAACCCTGGGTTTAGCAGGCCAATGCTCAAACCACTGAGCTATCCCTCCCCCCTGAGAGGAGGAGAACTTTGATAGTAGTGTCTCTTAGGCCTGCGCATGAGCTGTCTCTCCTCATGCTGTGCCATGAGGCCAGCCAGTGCATATAGGCTAACCCCCCGTCAGTTTCTTCTCAACTGCTCTGGCTAAAGATGGAGCTACTTGCAGTCCATTAGGATCATACGCTATTCGCATTTATATAGTTAGATTATTAGTATACTATAGTTATAGTTGTTCTTTACCCTCGTTTATTTTATCCACACAAAAATAAAAATAAAAACAAACAAACAAAAACCAAAAACTTTATTTTCCCACTTTTCTCCCCCCCTCCCTTCCCCCCCCCCCACCCCCCAGCAGGCATGCCCAGTTCAGTGGCTTTAAGAAGTGCCTTACTCGCAAGGAGGCAATTCTGATTGCAGACAAGCACTCCCACGGCATTCACTGCCTCGGGGAGGGCCACATCCATCAAAAGTGTGGTCTCTGTCAGCAACTCTGGCCATGTTCCTGTAAGGACAGAGAGCTCAGGCAGAAGATCATCTTCATGGAGGCAGCTCTCAGACCCTTGCAGGATCTGCACCACGAGTCCCTGGGCAGATGTGAATCTTCCCCCGCAGCCCTCTACATCTAATGGCTGTGGATTGAAAAAACAGACTGCTGATCCCCTTGATGGGCAGGCCACTAGACTATTCTCTCCAACTGATACAGCTGACCAATGCTTCATACCCATTTGGCCACTGATTGGCAGTGTTCCACAGTGCCTGGGAATGCATAACATTGAACCGTGAACTGGGTACTCCATCCATTTTACCTCCCTACCTCCTCTACAACACCTTTCCTCGTTTATGAGAATATACTACAACAAGAAGTAGATTGTCTCCTCTAGTTAGGAGCCATAGAACCAGTACCTCAACATCTACAAGGAAGAGGGTTCTACTCTTATTTCCTAATACCAAAGAGGAAAGGAGGCTGGAGATCCATCCTAGACCTCAGTGCTCTCAGCAAATTTATCAAGGCGCAAAAATTCAAGATGGTCACTCTATTGACGATCATTCCCGCGTTAGAACAGGGAGACTGATTTTTGGCCCTTGACCTTCAGGACACACATTTTCCTACTGAGTCTTAGGGTGAATCTGAGAAATCGCCTGCAACACGATCACTACCAATACAAAGTGCTCCCCTTCAGTCTATCATTGGTCCAAAGAGTATTTTCCAAGGTTCTTTTGGTGCTGGCTACTCACTTATGTTCTCAAGGGATACTGATCTACCCTTATCGCGACGATTGCCTACTTGGAGCTACATCTCTCTGGGACGCTCACCGAGTAACCAAAGTGACTATGTGCTTGTTTACAGATCTGGTCCTACAGATCAATACCCAGAAGTCAACCCTCATTCCAGTGAACACCTGGAATTCATAGGGGCTGACCTGGACTTGTTACAGGCCAAAGCCCTCTTGCCTCAACACAGATTCTAGTCCTTAGCCACGCTTAGACACTGTTTAAAGCAGCCCACAAATATCAGCCAGACTCTGCCTCCAACTCCTGGGGCACATGGCAGTGAGCATGGTGTTAATACCACTTGCCAGGCTTCATATGCGATGTCTCCAAATGTGGTTCTACAGACCAGGGACAGGCTGGACAAATCCCTGTTGCCTCCCACCGGGGTCAAAAACTCCCTAGACTGATGGAAGAGCCCAAGCAACGTTTGCAAAGCGATCCCCTTCTCCCAAAGCTCACCATCGTTGCTCATCATGATTGATGCATCACTTACGGGAGTGGATGCATCTAAATGGCCTCACAAGACAAGGCAAGTGGTCACCCATGGAGATGTCCCTTCACATCAGTCTCCTTGAGCTAAGAGCGGTTAGCAACACCTGCGCCCATTTTCCTTCTGCTGATCACAGGATCACAAACGAAGATCCTAACAACAATATAGCCCAGGGATCAGCAACCTTTGGCATGTGGCACTCCAAGGTAAGCCCCCTGGCAGGCCGGGCCGGTTTGTTTACCTGCCACGTCTGCAGGTTTGGCCAATCACAGCTCCCACTAGCCACGGTTCGATGCTCCAGGCAATGGGGGTGGCAGGAAGCAGCAGCCAGCACATCACTTGACCCGTCCTGCTTCCCGCTTCCCCCATTGGCCTGGAGCAGTGTATTGCAGCCAGTGGGAGCTGCGGTTGGTCAAACCTGTGGACGCGGCAGGTAAACAAACTGACCCACCGGGGGGCTTACCCTGGCGGGCCACATGCCAAAGGTTGCCGATCCCTTATATAGCCTGTATGTACTACATCAATCGTCAGGGAGGAGCCGGGTCACCTTCCCTATGCACCAAGGCATCAGGCTGTGGAATTGGTGCATCTCTCACAACGTTACACTGTCTGCGGCTTACCTCCCAGGCACACACAACTGGGTAGCGGACAATGTCAGTCTCAAATTCCCACATGAGCACAAGTGGGAGATAGACCTGCCAGTACTTCATGACATATTCAGGCAGTGGGGGATACTGTCCACAGACTTGTTTTCCACTCACCTGAACAAGAAATGTCCATGCTACTGCTCCAGAGTGGGGATGGGTCAATGTTCCCTGGGCAATGCCCTCCACATCCCATGGAACAGGGACATTCTCTATGCCTTTCCTCTGTTTCCCCGACTGGCGAAGGTCCTGATAAAAATTAAAAAATGGAGCCCATGTCATCCTGATTGCTCCGGCTTGGCCAACGCAGACCTGTCACAGCTCGTGACATGCCCGCCAATCCCTCTCCCGGACGTACAGCATCTCCTCTCGCAGGACAGGCTTCTCCACCACAAGGCATGGCTCCTGCTCAGTTCCAAAGCCTAGAAAGCTCCTGTTCGAGAGAGGCACAATGGGTTCTGTTACACAGTAGAAAGTCCGCTACTCGATGCACTCACCTGCAGAAATGGTCCTGGTTTCAGGCTTGGTGTTCTATCCAGCAAATCTCCCCAACATCGACAACTCTTATCCTAGACTCTCATATCCTAGACTATGCATTGACCCTAAAGAAATCATGCCTATCTCTATGTTCTCTAAAGTCCATCTTGCAGTCATAACAGCTTTCCACCAACCTATTGAGGGATACTCAGTGTTGTTGCACCCAAACCACTAAGAGGTTCCTCAAGGGTATAGTAAACCGTTTCCCACAACCTTGACTTCCTGCTCCCATGTGGCACATAAACCTGGTGCTGAAAGGACTGACTAGGCTGCCCTTTGAACCCATGGCCACCTGTTGGTTGATGTATCTATCAATGAAAACAGTCTTCCTGATAACAATTACCTTGCCTAGGAGACTAGAGGAAGATAGCAGCTGTGATGGCGCATCCCCCTAACACAGTATTTTTTCCAGACAAAGTTAGGCTCAGGCGCATCCAAAGAATGTTAGATTTTGTAAAATACTGTTTAGGGAGGCACCCCCATGAGGCATAGCAAATTTTAAGACACCCAGGATAAACATGCAAATGTTAGAGCACTTTGAAGAGTTGACCTTTAAATAGAAAGTGATGCTCAACCTTGACTATTGGACCTGGCACTCCACTGTAATTAACAGCATTAATTTAGTGTCTGATCTTTGTGTATGTCTAATTTGATTTTATTGGATTATAGTGGCGCGGTAAGGCTGCTATAGTAAAGGTTGCATCATGATTTCTGTTTAAAGGTCGACTTTTCTAAGTCTTCTAAAATTGAGACGCCTAGTCAGAGTCTGTTTTAATTTGGTATACCTCAGGAGGGTACAGGATACAGTTAGTGACTCAAATGTTGGGTCATTTGAGGCAGACCTTATGGAGATATAAACCCCGGAAAAGCCATTTTTCAAAAAAATTCTAGCTTGTAGAGGTTTTGGTTTTTTTGTGTGCAGGGGTAAAGATCAAACCGTTGAGGGTCAAGATGGGCTCAATCTGAGTTTTGCTCAAGGTAATGCATGTGGCACTCACAAAATCTTTGGGGGACCCAAACTTAGAATGGTATTTAATACATTTTTTTACGGTGCACATGTGCCATTATAGAAACCACTTTATATGCTTTAAAGCTTGACTTTTGTAAGTGCTTTAAATTCTGACTAGCCAGACTACCGACTTCCTGAGTTCCTGGGGGTGCTCGACCCTGGCTCTGCCCCCAGGCCCGCCCCACCTCTTCCCGCACCATTCCACCCCTCGCCTGTCTCTTCCTGTCCCTGCGCCTCCCCTACAGCGCCTCCCACATGCCACTGAACAGCTGGTCACTGGCGAGCAGGAGGCACTGGGGAGAGGGGGAGGAACTGATCGGCAGTGTCTGCTGGTGGGCAGGAGGCACTGTGGGGAAGAGGGAGGAGCTGGTCAGAGGGGTTGCTGGTGGGTGCTGAGCTCCCATTATTTTCTTCCCATCGGAGTTGGCACCTATGCGACTAGCAACTTTGATTGCTTTGAAATTTGGTTTGCCTCATATGCAGGTGCAGAATAGTGTTAGTGAGCCAAATTTGGAGTCATTTATCCAAGAGGCTCCTGAGATACAGTTCTCCCCCACTCCTAACTCCCCCCTCCTCCCACCAAAAAACAGTTTCCTTCTGCTGCCTTGTACCATTAAACTGAGAGGAAATAATGACTGGGTGAATCACGGATCTGGTTGCTGTGAACTCATGCTTCAATTAACATAACTAAGGATAAGTGAATCACAAGTCACCACCTAAGACAAAGAGTTTTGGACTGAAGGGCTGGAGGCTGTTATAATTTGTGAGTCAGGGATGGCAATTCTATTTTGGGAGGATTGTAATCAAAGCAGTTAGGGAAAAAATTGGACGTGACGGCATCCGGGGGGGGGCAGTTATTAGGGGACAAAGGAGTGGAAGAATGAGGTGAGGGGTTTGAGGCTGTGGCAAGGAGATGGGGGATTTGGGTTGGGAGATAACTAGGAATGGGGTGGTAGGGGAATGGAGAGAAGCTGGGGGCTCAGGTGAGAGAGGCATGGGGGTTAGGGGTGTGGGGAGTATGGGATACTAGGAAGTGAGGAGTGAGTGACAAGAGGACTTGGAGAATAGGGGCAAGGGCACTTGTCAGCCTCATATTCACGCCTTCAGTGTGTGTGCCCATATCTGGGGGGCTTTTGCCCCTCTGGGGGTGTCTGAGTCCCTCTTATGCCCCCTGTATATGTGCCAGGATCTGGGGACCCCATGCCCATCTACGACGTTTGGATCTCCTCCCACCCTCACTTACATGAGTCAGGTTTCGGTGAGGGCTCACTCTTTTATGAGTGTCTGAGGCCCCCTTCCAGCCCCCACGTCAGCCAGAATCTGGGGAAGTTCTGCCCGTTCGGGTGGGAAGCTGAGAACAGGTATAATTCATACATATCCCAGGTTCTAAAACCATCAGAAGGGGTATGGGAACACCCACTGAGATGAATGGAGCAGTTCACACATTTGAATTAGCCTTTTAAGTTCTAGGTTTTAGAGTGGTAACTGTGTTAGTCTGTATCAGCAAAAAGAATGAAGAGTACTTGTGGCACCTTAGAGACTAACAAATTTATTTGAGCATAAGCTTTCGTGGGCTAAAACCCACTTCATGAGATGCATTCAGTGGAAAATACAGTAGGAACACACACACACACACAAAACGGGTGTTGCCATACCAGCTATAACAAGAATAATCAATTAAGGTGGTCTACTATCAGCAGGAGGAAAAAAAACTTTTGTAGTGATAATCAGGATGGCCCATTTCCAACAGTTGACAAGAAGGTGTGAGTAACAGTAGGGGGAAAATCAGCATGGGGAAATAGTTTTTACTTTGTGTAATGACCCATCCACTCCCAGTCTTTATTCAAGCCTAATTTATTGGTGTCCAGTTTGCAAATTAATTCCAATTCTGCAGTTTCTCGTTGGAGTCTGTTTTTGAAGTTTTTTTGTTGGAGTATTGCAACTTTGAGGTCTGTAATTGAGTGACCAGGGAGGTTGAAGTGTTCTCCGACTGGTTTTTGAATGTTATAACAAACAACAAAACCACTAACCCAGGAACCTATCCTTGCAACAAAGCTCGTTGCCAACTCTGTCCACATATCTATTCAGGGGACACTGTCATAGTGGTGCTGTTTACTTGTAAGCCTTCCTGTATATGTGGGTGCCGGCCAGTGAGTAATGGGGTCTCACAGGACATATGACCATGTCACCTGGTACTGGAGTCCATCTTAAACCTGGTGCTTTTCCATTTAGAAGGAGGAGTGGGGACCCAGAGAGACAAAAGATTCCTGAAGGGGGTGGAACAGAACAAAGGGGGCTGCCAGTCGTGAGAAATCCCCTAGTTACCACCTGATTTAGAACTAACAAGAACTATACCAGGGGAAAGGATTGGGCCCAGACTAAGAAGGAGGAGTTATAGAGTCAGAGTTATAACTATAACTATCAGAGTTATAGAGGGCGGACAATTTATGAGTTTACCCTGTATAAGCTTTATACAGAGTAAAACGGATTTATTTGGGGTTTGGATCCCATTGGGAGCTGGGTGTCTGGGTGCTGGAGATAGGTGACTTGCTGAGTAGTTTTTGGTTAAAGTCTGCAGCTTTGGGGGCATGGACCAGACCTAGGTCTGTGTTGCAGCAGACTAGCGTGTCTGGCTCAACAAGGTAGGGTTCTGGAGTCCCAAGCTGGCAGTGGAAAATGAGCTCAGAGGTAATTCCAGCATGTCAGGTGCCAGTCTCAAGGGGGTCTCTGTGACCGAACCCATCACATATAGTATGGAGGTTTGGAGCTGACAGCACAGATACCCTGACCGCTGAGGGAAAAGAAATGTGTGCTGCCAGAATTATCATTGTGTGGATTCTAGGCAATTCCTTGATCATGAGTTTGCAGAAGTTTGTGTGAGAGCAAGGAGTACACCAGGGTAGTCAATTAGTTTTTGTCACGGTCCAAATTTCTTGGTTAAGATATGGTCAAGGTCTAGACTCCAGAGAAATATTTTTTCATACCACAAAGTGTCCTTCTTCAATGAACACATACAATGCTGAAATATACCCAACGCCTATTTTGCTTATATATATATTTACTGCATTAAATAAAAATAAAATCAAACCACTGGATAACCTAAAAATAACCTCCAAGAAAGATATAATTTATTTGAGGCTTTGAGAAAGTACTTAGATAAAATGTCAAACAAAAGCAAATATTCACATTAAAAACACTTTAAGACAACTGTTTCAAGTTTTGAATGAGCTTTGTCAAATACAGTTATTGTAATGTAGGCATATCTGCATATAGATAGATGAACATATTCAAAACTTTTTAGTCTTTTGTGGTTTATTTAACATAAGTATCAGAGTTTGAAGGAAAATAACACTTAGTACACATGAACTCATTATCTTTTATGATTCAAGTCTTTCCAATAACAAATACAAACCCACCTACACATGTATTAAGCAAAAGAATCATGAATAATTACTGTGAAACACCTGTTAAAACTGTGGTATCACTACTGAAAATGTAATTTTATACAGCAATACAAATTTAAAATAGAATAGATGTGAATAATGTATAAGTATAGTACTCGCCATCAGTGGGAAAAGTGACAGGTCCTCTGCTGGACAAGGGCCTAGAAGATCGGAGTGAGTTCAGTCAAGGCAAGATGGAGGCAATTCCACAGATGATTATCAGTCAGAACGGAGCAATTATGTGATTTAATGTTCTTCATTGTTGAGAATGCTGATTCATATACATATGTCGAGCCAAACATAGTCAAACTGTGAAATGCTGCCTTCCTTACGTGGGTAAGCATAAGGGTTGTCCAGAAAGTTTCAGATGTAGTTTGTGTGCTGCATCTTAAACACTTCATCCACTTCTAATTCAGTAAGCTCTAGCTGTAATTTTGCTTTTTCAGCATCTGGAAAGGATGCTTTTGTTTGATCACACTAAGTACCATTTGCTTGTACCACGAATGGGTTCCTTAGAAACAGGAAGTTGTCTTTAACACTTCCAAATTCTTGGAAACTCTGCTGGAAGTTTTGAAGAAGCCTGTCCAGAGATGATGCCATCTGCAGTGTCCTGGCAGCGTAGCAACGTTGGGAAATGCAGCATCTCCCCAGTTTCCAAATCACTTTTGAAGAGACTCTTTGTTTGTTTTCAGATAAAGTGACACTGCTGTGGAGATCCACTACATTGCGATTTTGCCCCTGTAATTTTAAGTTGAAATCATTTAAATGGCCTGTTAAATCAACAAGGAAGGCCAGGATGCTCATGCTTTTGGCATCCCTCAAAAATGCATGTAGCTCTTCTGCCTCTCCCCCCTCCCCCCCCCGGAATGTTATGTAGATATTCTTCCACATGAACTTGAATTTCCCACAGCCTTCTTGGTTCTTGCCCTCTGCTCAGAGAGTGGATGTCATTACGAATCAACAGTTCATCGTAATTGGCAGATACTTCTGAAAGAAAGCTTCTGAACTGTCTGTGTTGCAGTGATGACTTTGATTGAAGGAAGTTGACAAGTTTAATCACCATTAACATTACATTAGCATACTCATAGATAAGCCCTGCACAAAGCGCAGTTTGGTGGATTACGCAGTGATAGGAAATCAGATTGGGGTTCAGATCTTGCAAACATTTCACAAGCCCTCAGTGAGTACCGATCATGGCAGGAGCACCATCTGTTGTAATTGACACAATCTGTGTCATGTCAAAACCTTCATTAGACAAAACAGTTCTTCTCCTGCTGTGCGATTGTTATGCGGTATAAGGGGCAACAACTCCTCCCCACATTTCTCTCCTTCAGAAAAAGGACATACAGTGCTAGCTTTGCGGTGACCTTGGTATTACAGGATCCGTCCACTGCCATGGAAAATTTTTGAATGTTCAGTTTCTCACACAACTGCTTGAAAATGTCCTGTGCCATCATCTCAGCGCACCTAATAACTGTTGTGTCTGAGAGTGGCAGTTGTCTGAAGGGGTCAGCAATGTCTGTCTTCTCTGCAAAAAGGGGTTTCAGCTGTAGTAACCATCCACTGCTTAATAATGTCCGCATCTGTAAAAGGTTTCCTGTATTTTGCCATTAACACACACCTCAATGAAGCTTCAGCTGCCTTTTCCTGAGCACAAGTAGCCTTTGAAATAATATTTGTGCTCTGAAAATGTGTGTCCTTTAATGAAGCAGTCTTGTCTGTTCTTAAATGGGAACCCAGTGGATATTTGTGGTCAAAATCCATGTGCTTCGTTTCATAGTGGCATTCGATGTTCCCACTTTTAACAACAGCCACAGTCTCTGTTCAAATTAAACATACTGGTCAACCCTTTGGATGTTGTGGAAAGACAAAATAGTAAGCTTCGGTCCACTTTTCTTTAAATGAACGGTTTTCAGTGTTAACTCGTTAAACGTCGAAAGCACCAGAGATGGGAGTACCTTGGCTCACCTTTGCTTCTCCTGCAGTTCTTGGGGCTTTTCACTGCTCTGAAGCCCTGAGTCCCGGCACGATTCCAGGCAGGGCTGAAGAGGTTCAAGGGGAAGAGGAGAAGAGGGAGAGGCAGAAGAGCCCTCTCTTTGTCCCAATAGTAGAGGGAAGGGAAGAGCAGAGCTGCCACAAGCCACTGAACTCCTTCCTCTCTCCTGTAAAAATGGCGCCTACTGAGGGGCAGGGGCAGAGAGCACCACTTTTGTCCCACAGCAGCCCCGATTGGCTGTTGTTTTCCTTTGCTGCCAATCAGAAGAGGTTTTCCCAAAACAGGAACTATGCAGCCTCAGCAGCTTGGGTGGTATTGTGGACATTGTAATTGCAGGGTCTGTGCCCCAGGGGTGTCATTTTAGATTTTGATTGGGGTGGTAAGTAGCATTCCAGGAGATACTTGGCTGCCAGCCCCAGGCAGCCAGGCTGCCACTGTCATGGCTTAAATACAGGTGCACCAGATTGGAGCTGGATAAATGTTTGGGAATCCCACTGTGTCTCCTGTTGGGCTGAAGCGCTAGTTCCCAAGAGCCTCCAGTGGGGCTGAAGCCCCGAGTCACAGTGCACCTCAGGCCCAGAGTCCCGGCAGGACTGAAGCCTGGAGTCTCACACGCTTCCAGAGGGGCTGCCCCAAGTCACAGCATGCCTCAGGCTGGGCTGTTCCAGCGTGTTTCCTGGTGCGGCCAAAGCCCCAAATCCCTGCATGCCTCAGGTGGGGCTGAAAACCCTGAGTCCCAGCACTGCCTTCAACAAGGGGCTGAAGCCCCGCGTGCCTCAGGTGGGTTGAAGCCCCGAGTCCCGACAGGGCTGAAGCTCCAAATCCCAGCGCACCTCCGGTGGGTCTTCAGCCTGTGGGAAGCGTGCCTAGACTTGGGGCTTCAGCCCCAACAGGAATCAGAGTTTCAGCCCACGGGAGGCGTGCCGGGACTGAAGCCACGAGCCCCAGCATGCCTCCGCTTGGACTTGGGGCTTCAGCCCTGCCAGGAATCCGAGCTTCAGCCCAATGGGAAGTGCCTTGGGACAGAAGCACCCCCCTGTAGGGCTGAAGCCCTGAGCCCCCAGGAGCCCTACAGTCCACTGAAAAGACACTCATGGTCCAGATTTGGGCCACCTATTGACTCTCCCCGATATGGAGATTGCTGACTACAGGCTGATTGTGTGGAGAGAAGTGGCTTGCATTGTCATGTTTTGCCCAAATGGTGACTTAAGAAGTTATGATCTACCAGGCATTGTGGCGATTCACCTTATTCCTGGTGTGCACCTCATACAGTGTATGAGAGCAGATTTGGATCACATCAGTTATTTGCGTCTAGGAGCTGTATTTGAATAATTGCTACAGTGACCATGTGAAAGCTATTAATACATGTTGGAAAACATTCATCGGGAAATCGGAGGATTTGTGGCTGACCAGGAGACGTGGTACCGTATGGTATAGAAGCTCTGACACCTCACTGTTGCTTGGAGATGGGATGCATCTGTTGGACAAGGGTCAGAAGATCTTTCTCTCAAACAGAAAGCTGTCCGTGTTTTGGCACAAAAACTCTGTCTGTGACTTCTCTCACCAGCTCTGCCACAAACTCCTCCCTCCAACCATTCTGAAACATGACCAGGAACACCTTTCCATTGTAACGTAATTGTCCTCCTCTCCAGGCACTGCATGTGAGTTAGGTTAGAGGAGGGAGGAAAGTAATGGCAATAGATTGCTTGTACCAAGGAGTGAAGACTTCAGGGAGATGTGTTCCCTGCTCACAGTGGGGGAGCCTGGGTACAGATGTGGGGAGGGGGCCGGGTTGCCATGAGAATGCAGTGACTGCACTGGAGCCATGGCTAGGGAGGTGTGCTGAAGCAGACCTGGTGGAGCCCAGTGAAAGGGAAGGGTGGGGAGGCGGGTGTTGACTAGCTCAGTATGCAAATTGCAGGAAATGATAAGTACAACTGCCTAAATTACTATTTACTCCTACCAACAACATATCTTTTCCTAGTTTTTATGAACAGGTAGTTCAGTGGCAAAAAACTCTGTTAACACAGATTTAAAGTTGTCACTCCCTTGAAGAGTATGTAATGCTATTAAAGGACAAAAAGCAGGGGGGAAGGTAGCCCATGACCCCTTTCTTCTACCATCTTTGAGCAATGCCCCAGTACACACATACTCACGCTGGCCCTTGGCACTACAAGATTCAGGAGGTTCCAGATCCTACCTACACTCACACATTTAGCCAGTTCCCCAGAAAGAGTACCACATATGTACAGTGTGAGAACTACTACAAAGCCTTTAACAACTCCTTTACTCTTACCCACAGGATGCTATCTCAAACTACACTTTCACGTACCCATCATTAAACCATTAGAATCCTGTCATATTCCACATTACCACTGACAATAGCCTTTGTAATAAAAGCCCTGTGCCCTGCTAACTATATAACATACAATATTCTGCATAGAAATGATGCGTACTGGATCCTGAAGGTACACATGCACCAATTCCCTTTCCTCACACACATGAGAGAGTGAAAAACACAGATCTTCTCATATTATAATCACGCTCTGTCACGCACCTCAAAGTAGTCCACACATATCCTCATATCAGAGAGACACCTTTATGAAGCAGGCCCAACTACTGCCTCCACCGTTCAATGTAGGTACACCTAACACACTGACAGCCTCTGAAGTGTATCCAAATTATTCCTATTGTTTACTGCCAGCTCCTGGGGAACAGAGGGAAGGTGATGTGGGCAACTGTCGTCGCCTGCGTGCCCTCCCCCCCTTTTTTGTCCTTTAATAATGTTAGATGGAATCCTCTGGATGAGAGGGAATGGGTTGCAAAAGGAGGTGATGAGCTTGTGTATTTCAGCAACTGTGGGGCTCACAGAGTAAAGGTATGCATGTTAATGGGGCATGTTGGGGCAGTGCTGAAAGAGGGCAAAGATATGGATGCATGGGCAATCTTAATTCTGTTTCCTGGGTTTCAGAAGTTTGTTTTCCTCAACTCAGTGTTCTGCAAGGGGATGACATACCACCAAACAACCTCAAGTCTGCATTAACTACGGTTTTTTGCAATTAAATATACAAAATAATAGAAAGCCTGTGAACGTGTCATCACTTTGCGTAATGCGAGGGAAGGGGCTGATAGTATACCCTAGTGGCCAGTCAAATAATTTTCTAATGTACGGGCCAACAAGATAATTAACTTCAAAATGCACAAATAAGTGAAAACCCAGTAAAATAGGTTTTAAATCAAGATAAAGGTATTTGTAAGGCAATGCTCCATAGACTCAATAGTTAAAATTATTTTAGAATTATTATTTTCTATAGTTTGTTTAAATTCTTTAACTATCTGAAATCTGCATCCCTTTCTCTCATTCTTTGTCCTGTCTGTTTAGATTGAAAGCTGTTTGGGGCAGGGACTATCTCTTACCATCTGTTTGTGCAGCACATAGAGCAATGGAGGCCTGATCTCAGTTGGCTTCATATGCAACCATAACGCCAAAAATAAATATTATGTATGATATCTTTTAATATACCCCCCTCCCCAAGTATTGCAATTTAAACCAATTTCTCTTTAAAAAAAACAACTAACTTTTCCATTTAAATTGACTTTCACAGTTGTGGAGAATAACAGCTTGACAAGCAATATCCTGACATTGAATTGCCCTTTAAATTTAATATGCCTGGGCTCCCCTCTCAGACAGCCTGCTGTCTGAGTGCTACATTGACAGATGCTAGGCTCCACACACTGAATATCTCTTGTCTTTTTATTGTGCAGCGTCTGATGGCTCCTTCAGGGCTCCTGCTGTTGATCTGGGGTCTGTCTCAAACAGTGCTTCTGCACTCACAGCAAGAGGAACTCAAGATTTCAATATTTTTAAAATTTCAGAAAGGCAAAGGGGGCAGGAAATGCAACCCCAGTTGTTATCCTAGTAAGTCTTGCATCACACTTTTCCTGTCAGGCTGGAGAGACACAGTTCCTACCATTGACTGATACCTGTCCATTTTAAATAGATATTTTAAATGGATACATATTTCTTTGTGGGGTGAATACAATTTCTCTGGTCTTTCCTCTCCCTCACAGCTTTGGATCTGATTGATCCTGATCTTCAATAGACCGCTACTAGGTTAAAAAATCCTGTTTAGTGCTGTGCAATTGTCATGCATCAATCATCCCTGCCTTCCTGGTACAGAAATTTCTTAAAGGATCTTCCTCTCCCTTTTTCTTCCTAATTTACGGTATGCTAAACACTGAGCCAGTATCAAAGACCAATTACCAGAATGGGCGAAGTGATGATGCAGATGTCTTAAGTCCAAAAACTGATGCGTGCTTACATCTTTGCATCCAGTGGCTGACACTTCCTCTGTGTGTGTGTTCAACTCCATGAGAGGAAGTCACTGAACTGGGACCTAGTAGATCTAGGTTCAGTTCTCAACATTACCACAGACTTCCTATGTGACCTTGGGTAAATCACTTTTTCTCTCTCTCTTTTCATTTCCCGTCTGTAAAATGGGGATATTTCCTTTCTTCTGCCCTTTGTCTTATTTATCTACATGTAAGCTCTTTAAGGGAGGGATTGTCTCTTACTTTGTGTTTATACAGTACCTAGCACAGTTGTGCCCTGATTTTGCTTGAGTTCTCTAGGCCAGTGGTACTCAACTAGAGGTACGTGTACCCCCTGGGGGCAGGCAGAGGTCTTCTAGGGGGTACATCAACTCATCTTGATATTTGACTTCTGTACAGAAGTCTACATAAAAAGCACTAGTGAAGTCAGTACAAATACAAATTTCATACCGATGACTTGTTTATACGGAGATGTAAGTGCAATATTTACATTCCAGTTGATTTATAAATATATGGTAAAAATGAGACAATATGCAATTTTTCAGTAACCGTGTGCTGTGACACCTCTGTGTTTTTATGTCTGATTTTGTAATCAAGTAATTTTTAAGTGAGGTGTGACTTGGGTATACACAAGACAAATCAGACTCCTGAAAGGAGTACAGTAATCTGGAAAGGTTGAGAACCAGTGCTCTTGGCACTACTGTATTATAAATAACACATAATTTTCTGTTACTTTTTGTTATGAATGTAGCATACCTCATGCCATAAATCCTTAATATGTCTTCAGCTATTATATCACATCAGGTAGTTAGTCTGGATCTAATGGCAATTTTCATTGTTCTTTCCCTCTTGTATTCTCACGTTCACCAAATGACCCTTGGTCTCCTCATCTATGCTTGTTCTTCTGACTACTGAGAATTCATCATGTTGATATAGAAGTAATACCAAGTCTCCAAAGTGGTTGCCACCCTAGTTCTTAAAAGTGGCTTTATTGAAATTTTGTTTATTTCACAATGCCTTTTTGAAACATCATGGGTACAATTGCTTGTAATTTTTTGCCAGAAGGTAATCATTGTAGTATGTTTCACCATTCTCAGTATAATCATTGCTCTCTTGTGGAGTCCGGCAGTGCCATGGCACAGTGATCCTCAGCTGTGCTATTCTTAGGCAAGGGATGTCGGTGCTCCAACTGCTAGTGCTCTAGCACTACATGGTCTCCAAAGAGTACTCCAGCAACACTCTGACTAACCCAGGCACCCTGTCTCGGTGAGCCACTCTTCACCAACTGCTCTCTGAACTGCCAAGGAGCCTTCCACCTGCTCCTCACTTCTGACCCTGCAGTACAGGAAAGAAAAACAGCAGATCAACTCCTGGCAGAGTCATGCTAGTCTAGAATTCCAAAGCCATTAAGCCAACAGAAACTAACTGGCTGATTAAACACTTCCTTAAAAACCTGAGAATTTTGCTGTTTGGGGGAGAGAGGCTTTGGACTCCGAAGTATCTTGCCAAGTATCTTGCTCAGGTGTTGCTAAAAAGCAATACAAGCCAGCCAATTATTTGTAGTGATTCTTTTCACTGACTAAAGTTCATACACTGATAAATATAACAGCATTTTATGTCTTTATTAATGGAAGCTGTGTGTTTATAACTGTCCAATATATTTAGCAACCCTTTTCATAGTACCTGTCTGAATCTGTTTCAAGCTGGGAGACAAAAATAAGAAAAATATCTTTTTTTCCCCTCACCCATCCCCCTCTTATAGTCTAGGATCCCACCTAGCAATGAGTTCAAAGTTGGTATGAAACTGGAAGCTCACGACCCACGCAATGTTACCTCAGTGTGTATAGCTACAGTAATTGGAATCACTGGTGCCAGATTAAGGTTGCGGCTTGATGGAAGTGACAACAAAAATGACTTTTGGAGGCTTGTGGATTCCTCTGACATACAGCCAATTGGGACCTGTGAAAAGAAAGGGGGGATGCTCCAGCCACCACTCGGTAAGAGACAATGTTTCTGAACTAATGACATGGTATGTGTGTCCACAAGATGCTACTCCTATGGTTAGTGTTATCTTGTTTTCTTGGCAAGTGATGCTTGAAATAATGATTCAAGTGAAATGTTAGCAGCAGAAGGATAAATGCTAAGTAAAAAAGCTAATAAAGAGAGTAAATGAGCTGGACCCCACTTTGTGTATTAATGAGTCTGGGAATGGATAGAGAAATTTAGAATTTGAGCATGAATTCTACTATCCAAAAAAATTTCCCTCTTCCCAGAATCCCCCAACTAATCACAAGGAGGGACAGACCCTTGATGGCCTTTTCAGTGACTGCTTGATGGGTTACACATAAATATTACATTAATCTACTTAATTTATCCTCCTTCACCCCATAATTTATAGAGAACTGTGGCATTACCTTGTGGGCTCTACATTACTTTCAGTTGTGGAGAAGAGTCCCAAAATGCTTCCTAAAGCCACATTTCTTACAACTTGCATGGAGCTTCTGAATTTGGGTCTCTGGTGTATCAGGTGCACTGCAGAAAAGGGAGATGTCTTTTTAAAATTTTAATAATTTTAAAAACTCACAAACTCAAAATGATTTCCACAGGAATTGAATTTATATTTTATAAGCAAAATGAAATACATTTAAAGTATGCTCTTGCCACTACAAGGTCCTAAATGCCTCTTCCCATAAAACTCCAAGGAGTAACAGCTTGTGTTTTGTTGCTTTCTTTTCTTTTTCTTTTCTCTTCTACTTTCCTATCTAATTTAAGAGTAGGCTGACTGGAGTGAGGGTGCATTTTCTTTCTTTCACTCACTCTGCATGTTCATTCACTCTTTTCTCATTCTTAGTCTAGGTAAGCTCTTAGATGAGAGAGGAAACAGAGGGACCTACATTGCTTCAAACCTTTTTCTCTTACACTTCTGTACCACTGTATGTGGTGATAGTAATTTTCCAAATATATGTATCAGAGAATAGGAGCAAATGTAGTACACCTCTACCCCGATATAACGCGACCCGATATAAGATGAATTCGGATATAACGTGGTAAAGCAGTGCTTGGGGGGGGGTGGCGCTGCGCGCTCTGGTGTATTAAAGCAAGTTCGATATAACGCAGTTTCACCTATAACATGGTAAGATTTTTTGGCTCCCGAGGACAGCGTTATATTGAGGTAGAGGTGTATGTGTTTCCTGGGTTTAGACTGATAACTTCACACTACACTCTTTATTGCTGCTCTACAGAAGCCAACAGTCTCTTGCTACTGTCCTTCCAGAGGTCGTCTTCGTCACATAATCTTCCTGCACACTCAGATATCCATAGTTTCCTTTCCAAAAAATCCCTCCAGTAATTGTACAGGTCTAAACTCAAGAGCGTTTTACTTGTATAGGTATCTGGGTGTGATCTCTGCCTGGCATAGCTGTACTAGCAAAAAACCCTACTGGAGATGCAATGTATACTGGAAAATCTGTGCTTTTACTAGTTTAGCTTAGAGCACTCCTAGTGTGGACACAGCTTATATTGGCCAGCAAAACTGTACTAAAAGTAGAACCTCAGCGTTACGAACACCAGAATTACGAACTGACCAGTCAGCCGCACACCTCATTTGGAACCGGAAGTACGCCATCAGGCAGCAGCAGAGATACCCCCCCCCCAAAAAAAATGGGGCGCAAGCAAATACAGTAAAGTATTGTGTTTAAACTACAAAAAAGAAAAAAAAAGGGGGGGCAGCATTTTTCTTCTGCATAGTAAAGTTTCAAAGCTGTATGAAGTCATTGTTCAGTTGTAAACTTTTGAAAGAACAACCATAATGTTTTGTTCAGAGTTACAAACATTTCAGAGTTATGAACAACCTCCATTCCTGAGGTGTTCATAACTCTGAGGTTCTACTGTAGTGCAGTTTTGCTGGCCAATATAAGCTGTGTCCACACTCGGAGCGCTCTACTGGTATAGTATATCAGTATATCTTTTTCAGCAAAATGCTTCTAGTGTAGTCATGGCCTATTGTGTAATATAAGAGAAAGCAAAGCAGTGGTTCCTGTTCACTTCCTGTGGGTGGTGATTAGTAGCAGGAGCAGTTTCTCTCAGCAGCAGAGGAGAGTGTTCATTGTCTATTCTGTTTTGTGCATAAGCCCATCCTTAGGCTTGTATTTTTGTGGAAGTATTTGTGACACAAAATCACTTCAGGCAAAATAAAAAAAAACTAAAAAAGAGAGACTTCTTAGGCTTTACTTAAAAATACTAAACTTGAATTGACAATGCCATTTTCAAATCACACTTGCTAGTTTTATGAGGAAAAATAATTCTCCCTTAAGGCTCACTCAGCCTTGCTGCTGACAGTGAAGCTGTGTTCTTTGTGAATCGTACGTTGCCACCAGGATCTGCATTCAGAGCTCACTTAACGATAATGATGGTGCTGATGCGTGAATCAGAATAGAATCTAGGTCACTCTTTTTGTATTAGAAGTTTGCCCAGGCCCAGACCCAAACCAGATCCAAATCCACCCAATCTGAACCCAAGAGTGTTGTCATTTTCCAACCTGACCCTGACCGTTCCCTCCAAACCTGAGTTAGCGGCACCACTGCCACCTCCTGCCCATGGGGTTGGTGTGGTGGTGGCAGCTGCTTGTCCCAATCCTGTCGGCTGCCACCCCCTGCTGCACTGTGTGTGTTCTGTGGAGTGAGAGGTGCAGCACACTCACTTGGCAGTGCATATACTATTCAGTGAAGCAGAGGTGGCCGGCAGGAGCGGGGCACGCAGCCACCACTATGCCAACCTCCTGGGCAAGAGAGAGACTTCAGAGGTGACCTGACCCGAGGCTCAGAGGTTCAGGTTGTTATCTGACCCAGCCCAAACCTGATACTTGTAGTTGTAGAAGTTCTTGTAGAATTGCAGAAATCTACTCTACTTCTGTCAAATACTGGTTTAGCACTCAACAGACTCTGGTTCCAGGTGCTTAGCCAGTATTTTCTACCAGTTCAGTGGTGCGACTTTCTTTAAAACTTGGCAGCAGGCATGTACTGCTTAATGTTATTTTTTATATTCTAAATAGCTTTATTTTTTTTAAAGTGTTTAATATAAATAAAAAATGATTTTTAAAAAATGTTACCCACCCTGTTTTAAACCATTACTACACTTTCAAAAGTAAACATTTTCTGTACTGTGATTTTGACTTTACTGTGGCATTTCCTATACTTATAATGTATCATGTATGTTGTGGTGAAGTATACTTAGTGTGGTGTAGTAAGTATTTTACTCTATAAGGTTGCCTGTTGAATATAGTTGGATGAGACTGCATTCTGACTTTCCAAGACCCTAAGCAAATTTAAACAGCTGCCATTTTATAAACCAGGCAGAGAAAATTTTCTTTCCTTTTCCCCAACAACACAAGTGCATAATTTTGCCTAAAAATTATACTTCCTAAAACAGCTATTCTAGTTAAATGTGGCACATATGAGAATATGGTATAAAGTTGTGTATTACAATATTTTCATATTAATATTTGGGAAATCCTTCATCTATGGGCTTCTGACTACTGGGTGGATATTTTGAGAGAGATTTTTGTTCTGTTACTATATCATTGGCAGATGGATAAACAAGTGCTTGGGATCCATGAAGTAACTGTTCAGCTAAAGTTAAGAAATATAGAATGAGACTCCCTCTCTTTTTCTACCTGTGATATTCCACTAGACCACCAGGAGGAGCCCACTCTTAATTCAACAGTGAAATACTCAGTACAGTAAGTCCAGAGTTAATCACTAGGGAGCCATCTGGATGTTTGTGCATTAGTACTCTGACTGCTCAGGAAAATGGTTGTATTCCTGGAGAAGTGAAAGATAGGGTAGGTGGTCATGGCTATATTGTAGTTCACTTACACTCCCAGATGCAAGAAAAATGCAGGTACCTAATGGCATCAGAGAACTTTTGGACAGACTGATCTTATATCAAGTACAAGTTGGGTCTCCACTACTGCTGATCCTCAGCTGCCAAGTAATATTATGTTGCAAGGCTCAGTTAATAATTGTTTTGAGATCCACTGGTGGAAAGGTGAAGTGTGAAGTACTATTAAGAACCTTCCAAATTTTGTGAGAGGGGGATAACCAAAATGGAGCAGCAATTTTCTCTGTGTGGGTCTGTAATCTATTTAAAGTGTTTCAAAATACAGTGCTTATGCCACTATAATTATATTGCTTTAGGACCCGATATAATGAAAGCAGTATAACCCCCTAATGTGGATGCATTTATTACAAGTATAAAGGTGCCTTGGTTGGTATCAAAATAGGCTATACTGATATTAGCACCTTTTATATTGGTATAACTACAGTTATACTAGCTAGTTGCACATTTTTAACTTTATCTATCCTTAAACTAATACAGTGGTACAAAAAACGTGTATAGACCAGTCTGTGGCCAGTGATGTGTTCTGATTACCATTTCTGTTCACTGAAATTAGTTGAAATGTTATACCTAATAAGCAAATGTTTTTGTACTATCCAGGAATGCAAGTTTGGCTCCTCTCATAATGATCGTCAGCCATTCTATTGCATAGTTTATTCAGAAAAGTAGTAGTCACACATTGTCCCTCTAGTCCTTGATTCTTTAGCGATAGCTAGGTTCCAACATTCAAACATCCTGGCATATATAGATACATTTTTGAAAAAGCCTTTTTGGCACTTTTGCAGCATTCTGTTCCTGGGTAAAGCTGGGAGCTAATTGGGTGTATAATTGCCTCCTGCTAGACACTTACACAACTGATTTTCCCAAGTGGAATGGAGCCTTCTGGTCCCAACATTTGATTTCTCTTACAGTAACAAATGAGTTAAAATAGTCCCTCCCACCTGAGCTCTAAACATATGTTAGTTTCACATATTACATCAGGCTCAGTAGTGTTCAGTGTCTAGTTAAGGTTTCAAATTCCAACTTCCATTTGAAAATACTTTTTTTTTTAAGTACTTTATAATGTTTTCAAACGAATTCCTTTGGGGATAACATTTTCCATGCTCTAATTAGAAGTGATTTTTTAAAGAAAGCTTAAGTGAAATCAGTTGAGCTACTTTAACTGAGTAGTGTCACCACCCTTCCTGTTATTGGCATGTGCATTCACGCACTCTGTGCTTTCCAGTGAGAAATGCTCTACTCAGCTAATTCAAAAGGTGAATCTAGAAACTTCCAGAATGGCATGTTTTATAAATCATGTTAAGACTTAGAAATCAATCCAAGTTTAAAAATCAGCTCAGTAGTTTCTCAGTTGTGAACATTTAAACATGACAATTTCTCACATATATAAGATCTCGTGTATCCAGTTTTAAAATGCAATTTAAGAAGTTGTGGACTTTAAACAACTTTTACATCTGTCTGCTCAGTTAAGCACAATTTAAGGCCACTGTGTCAGGGAGCCATTACCCACGACAGGAATTAAGGTTTAAATAGTAAGTAATCAAAAGTCATGTAAACTTTTCCATATCTACTATTAGTGTTTTTTTTAAGTCATACCTAGATTGTAAGGCAATTCTTCAAGTCCAGACAAGGATTCTAGTAGTAGTTGCTGTAGAGAGGTTTCCGATTAGGTTCCTGTTTTGTTGTGTTCGCTTTTTTGGGGGAGAACTACAACAGACTTACACCTGCTAAAGATCTGGCCCAAAATATCTGTTGTCTATTTGAATCAGTCTAGTAGCTTCAAACACAGCCCTGAAGGTGCTTCGAAAGCAGAGAGAGATATAAGCATGTTTCTTCCTTTACTGGGAGGTACTTGGTTCTAAGGGAGAATGCCATGGAATGAAGGATATTCCCACCAAACAATTGTTTTGATAAGATAAAGTTGTTTTTAATAAAAGCAGGTTTGGGTTATAGTAACTCTTTGTGCATTGTATTCACTTATTTTTTGAATGAAGAAAACTGGCATGGAAACATTCTCCACTTTATGCAATTGCAATATGATGCAATACCAAGATGTTTCATTTCTACCATTCCTTGTTTTGTGTTCTTGTCTTTGTAATTAAAGGAGGTATTGTTTCATTGAAAATTGTTTGCACTTCCTTGTTTCTTTTTGTGAAAGAATCTGGTGAAAGAGCCTCAGTGAAGAAGAAAATGTGTCTAATAAATAAGAGTTAGATGACAGAAGCTAGATCAGAGGATGTCATTTGAGAATGAAAGAAAACTGCCCCAGTAAATATAACTGGGTACTCTGCAAGGAAGATGGTTTGGGACCAGGGAATATAGAGAATGATTTAATCTGCAGTACTACAGCTTGCATGTCTCTAGTCACACTTAATATAGTAACCATGATAAATGATTTTGCAGGCAAATCACTCCTGAAAGGAAATACACTATCCAACACGTTTATTGCACTAAACAGCTGCCCTATGCATTCATGTGTCTTGGCCACATTTATTTCTAGCCAAGTCCAAACCAGAGGGTTTTAGACAGTAGTAGGGTAAATTCTGCATCCTTCTTCTTCCCATATATTAATGTTTTATAAAGGTGAGTCTAGGATCTTTTACACAACTAATCTATTTATGTTAATTAGGTTTCCAGATGAATGCATCATCTTGGCCAATGTTTCTGTTAAGAACACTAAATGGCGCTGAAATGGCACCTGCAGCATTCTTCAAGAAGGTAAGAAGAAAGGGGCTCCTAGTAAACAAGCTTCCATCAACTGGCCCATGATTACATGTGTATTGAGGATGCCAGGATATTGTACTGTTCTCTTCAGCATGGAAAGGCAACAGTGTTATTTAAAATTACTTTGAAGTGGATTGGCAAGCCACAAAACTGGACAGGAAATGATCATCTTCTAGTCCAAATGGATGAGCACCTCTTTTCCTGTGTTTGGACCTTTAAGGTATGCTGTATTATTTAGAAAAAATTGTGTTAGCTTGGTTTTTTTCATGGATTTAAGATGTTATGCATCTTTCGTTTGTTGACAGTAACATGTTCATGATGTGTCTGTGTATGTGTTGGGCTAAAACTGGTAAGGGAGAACGAGAGCCACAGGAACGCATGGCGAGTCTATGCTGAATATTTTTATTTGGTGCATACTTCACAGTAGAGCTGTTAAGAATGTAGTGGGGACTTAGCTGAAAGTAATAAAAAAATGCTATCCGTTTTAGAAGTATGGCCTTTATGCTGAAGGAAAGAGGATCTTAAGAAAAATTTGTGAAATGTTTTTATGCAAAAAATATGTAGGGATGCAAGTATGACTCAGCTGATCTGTTGATTTGATTTGTCCTCTTACCATTCTTATGAGCTTGCTAAAATCAAAGTGTGAAGTTCAATGATTTCTTTCTTAGTATTGATAATGGCTTTGCATGAGTTTGTGTTAGTAAAACGTACATTGGGCTTGATCCTGTAAGCTCTTTGCTTGTGAATCCCCATTCATTTTGAGAACATATTGATTTGAATGCATTCATAAAATAGCTATGGCATGAGCAGTGGCACTGCAAGCTTCTCGATACTGTCCCAGCAATATGCCTCAGTCCTTTTCTGGAGGCTCTACCTCTTGAGGGTGAGATGTAATTTGGTTTCCCTTCAATCCTTTGGCCTTTCTGCTAAGACTCACAAGAGTTACATTGTGGACCGTTGTGTTGCTGATTTTTGTTTTATTTGTCTGAGACCAGCTTATTTCACACAGGCCACTAAACAGCCTTCAGATGTTAATGATTTGTGTGTGCATTTGGATAAGTAATAAAGAAGTGAAAGATTCCCTAGTCCATTATCAATCCCCAGAAACATCCAGTCCCTCATAGAAGTACATTTTTCTGATCCTGTCCTCTCCCTACATAAAACTATGCCATTTATTTTTAGTGTACGTTCACTATCCCACCATTCCTGTAGAACACATCAGATTTTCTCAGCCAACTGCTTAAGTAGACTCAGCATAACCTTGCTCCCAGTCACATAAGTAGGAGCAGAATTGAGCCTAGATAATCTAGAACAGGGGTAGGCAACCTATGTCACGGGTGCCGAAGGCGGCACACGAGCTGATTTTCAGCGGCACTCACACTGCCCAGGTCCTGGCCACCAGTCCGGGGGGGCTCTTCATTTTAATTTAATTTTAAATGAAGCTTTTTAAACATTTTAAAAGCTTTATTTACTTTACATACAACAATAGTTTAGTTATATATTATAGACTTATAGAAAGAGACCTTCTAAAAACGTTAAAATGTATTACTGGCACGCGAAACCTTAAATTAGAGTGAATAAATGAAGGTTTGGCACACCACTTCCGAAAGGTTGCCGACCCCATATCTAGAAAATTTAAAATAAACTTGTAACATGTATTAAATATGTATTGTATAACCTTTTTGGGGTAGTCAGTATGAGAAGTTAGAATGTTAGAGAAAAGTAGCTGTTTTTCAAGAGTTCATGGAAACCTAGATGTTCTGCAATTTTATTTTGACAGGAACCACCAAAACCTGCTCCAAACTATTTTAAAGTTGGAATGAAACTTGAAGCAGTAGACAAAAAGAACCCTTATTTAATTTGCCCAGCGACCATCGGAGATGTTAGAGGAGATGAAGTTTTCATTACATTTGATGGCTGGAGGGGAGCATTTGACTATTGGTGCAAATATGATTCTCGAGATATCTTCCCAGTTGGATGGTGTGGCTTAACAGGAGATGCACTACAGCCACCAGGCAACAATGGTAAAACCACCAGTAATAACGCTTAATCTGTCTTCCCAAATTTTGCTGCTGTCAAGCAGCTGGGACTTAAGAACCAACTGATCTTATGCAGATTTTAGGATTTTGATATGTAAACAGCTGATGCAGATGAAATAGTGACACGTTTTCACTGTATCATACCCAAGGATTTGAATTAGTCACAGATTCCATGACTTTATTGGACCTCCATGACTTCTTTGGCTTCAGCTGTCAGCGGCCAGGGCAGAGTCAGGGCTGTGTTGCCTGCCCCCCCGACCCAGTATGGCACTGTGCACCCCAGGGCTACAGCCGGGGCTGGAGCTGTGTGCCCCTCCCCTGCAGCTGCTGTCGGAGTGTGCGCCCTCCCTCCCCTTATGCCTAGAGCAGGGGCTGTGTCCCATCCCTCTCCTGTAGTGGTGGGGCTCGGGCTGTCAATCTCTTCCCCCTGTCCTCCCTCCACTCCCGCCCCATGGGGCTCCAGTTGTCATTGCTCCTCTGACCCCTGCTTATTTTTAGTAAAAGTCATGGACAGGTCATGGCTCCTGTGAATTTTTGTTTATTGCCCGTGACCTGTCTGTGACTTTTACTAAAAATAACCTTGACAAAATCTTAACCTTAATCATATATTTTTCTGTTGTCTCTTTGAGAAACTATTATTGCTCATTTACAGTAGTTCACAACTATTTGTGCACACAGTAGCTCTGGAAACTCTTCTTGACTGACATTTACATGCCATAATTTGTTTCTTTATCATTCCTGCTCTAATTCTGATAATGGTTGAAGACCAAATCTAAACAAATTCCATTAAAACCAATTGCATTCAAATTCTTCTGCAGTGAGAGATCTGTTTATGTTCAGTTCTCTATGTACTTTTTGAAGAATATTGGACTTCATCTAGACCTTTTACTTATAGTCTCAATAGTTTTGGTAGCTGCATTAATTGAATATCATAGGAATTTATATTCAACTTTGCATCAACACCTTACCTCAAGGTTATAGAATGGAGCTCTGAAGAACAACAAAAAAAACTGTTTTAAAGTAGGAAATGCAATAAAATTTTCTTTGTTTCCAAGGGATTCAAACTCTAGGCTTACCTGTAGCATTTGCTTTGGGCTATAAACTTTCTGTTTTTGAAGTTGTATATTATTAGGATCTTCCAAATACTTTGTTTGCTGCTTACCTACCTAGGTATGTGAACCTATAGATAGAAAGCCCCCTTTGCTAATAGCCAACTTTGCTCTGTCATTATATACCCATTTCTTTCTTTGCCAAGGTATGTGAAATGAAAGAGGAATATCATTGTTTAATATTTGTGATATGCTATGGGGTCTCTTCTAAGATATCTAAAATCTGAAGTTTTGCTGTAAAACAATTTGGGTTATATTCGCTTACTACTTTCAGATTCAAGATGTGTGAAAGGAGTTTTTGTAATGAGGAATCACATTTTAAAATTAATTCTACTGTTACTGAGTAATTTGTTCTAATCATGAACGGTTTCACTGTGTGTGTTAAGTGAATGAGAAACAAGAACAGCACATTTCTGTAGAAAAGTTGGGAGAACAAAGAAGACAAGTAACCATTTATGGTTCTTTTCCCAACATATTTTATTTTTAGGACAACAGTGTAAGAATCAGAGGTAAGGCTAGCCACTAAAGATTGGCATGAGAATTGGGAAGAGTTGTCACAGAAAATCTTAATGTAATAGAACCTGTTAGACTGAAACAGGTTTAGGGAGGAAAGGTGATCCAGTGGTTATGGGCCTAGCCTGGGACTCCCTGCTCTGTCACAGACTTCCTTGGACAAGTCACTTAGTCTTTCTGTGCCTCAGTTCCCCATCTGTAAAATGGGGATAACACCACTGCTCTAGCTCACAGGGATGTTGTGAGGATAAAGGCTAACAAATACAGGCTATGAATAAGATGTGTTAAAACTTGTATGGAAACTTCGTGTATGTTCACTATGAAAAGATTTTCAAAAAGCATTGAGGCACTCAGATACTACGATAATGGGGGTCATGTAAGTACCTTAGGTAGGTAGAAGAAATAATACTGTCTTTTTTAAAAGGCTTTGAAGATTGGAGGGTTTTCGCCATACAGTTGCATTTCTATCATTTATAGCTAGGAACATAATTTTAAAGCAATACTTCTGTGAGATTGGTGATGATGAGAAGAAAGCTGCATTTCCAGTCAATTCCCAGGGTGATTCTCGTATTAAACAAGAGATTTAGATATAAGAAATATGTTTCTTAGTTGATTTTGGTGACAGCTTCAGCCTTTTCCTCAGCAGGTTTAGCTTGGGATCTTAAAAGGTGACTAAGAGTTAGGCATCCAATTCCCATTGAAAGTTAGGTGCTTAACTCCCCTAGGCTCCTTTGAAAATCCCACTTGTAATTTGCAGCATACAGAGAAATGTCATCCACTGCCTGTTGTCCATCCAACAGTTTAGGTCACGTGGTCTGGTTTTTTTTCTATGAATGTTTATGAAATTTAAGGAAAATATCAAGGACTTGGATTTAAATCTAATCCCAAATCTTAAAATTGCATAGGATTTTGGAGAATGGAAATGGCTTTGATCTCTTGTATCAACATTTTATCTTGATATATGGCACCTCTGTCATCTGAAGATGCAACTGCAAGCAAACTGATCCCAAGTTCATAGGATTTAGAATCAAAGATCTCTCTTCTATATTCAGACCTAATATATAGCGACCTGATAGTCTATATTCAGACCTAAATCCTTCCTGCAGTAGTGGACCAAAGAGGAGATTATGATCAAGGGAAACCTTTGAATGTGTGGCTGAAAAGAAATTCAGAACTAAACTAATTTGAGCTATGATAATCTGTGGGGTACTGGCTACTACTGAGTATAATTGGTAGGAAAGAGGCTGTATTTCCTTATTGTTTTGGAAGCTAAGTCGAAAGGAATGTGATGTGCTATTTCCCAAAGGAAAAATTATGGAGCAGGCTACAGCTTGATGGTTTGACTTATGCTGTTAACTTGCAAATATCTGTTGGAGAAATACCTGCCTTTCACTTTCTCACCCCCCTTTGGACCACTGGAATTTGGGCACATTTGAAAGATGACTCCTTTAAAACACTGTGTTTCAATATCCCAATCTTTGAATTAGGAAAGATTTTTCATGGCTTTACAGAAGTGTTGTGAAGCTTAATTTTTTTAATGCTTGCAAAAGGTTCTTTCTTCCCTTTTCTTTATCACCTAATTATTTTCATCTTGTCACCTTCAGTCTTTTTTTGTTGCATGCTTTAGGGCTGAAGTGTAGAGCTTTTTTTACATTGAGGCCTGATCTACACTAGAAAATTAGATCATTTAAATTCACACTCCTGAGTGGCATAATTAAGCCAAGCTATGGCCTTGTCTACGCTACATAGTTTTGTCAACAAAAGTCAGCTTTTGTCAACAACACAGTGAAGGTGTACATACTGCAATGCTCCTTTTGCCCACAAAATTAGTCTGCTTTGTTGACAAAATAAAGCATAGAACTTTTTGGGGGGAAAAGTTATATCAACAAAGAGTCAGTCTAGATACTGCACTTGGTTACATTGCTATAATTGGCCTCCAGGAGGTGTCCCACAATGCCCATCCTGATTGCTCTGGTCAGCAGTTCAAACTCTGCTGCCCTGCACCTAGGTACACAGACATCTGTCCTTCCCCCTTTTAAGACCCAGGAATTTTTGAAATGCCACTTTGTTTGCTCGGTGTGGACAGCTCAGATCGCATCTTCCCAACTGACCATGGCAGCTCCATGAGCAAATGCTTTCCAGCTTGGAGCACACCTGGGTTGTTGGATATGTGTGGGGAGAAGAGGCTGTGCAGTCCCAGCTGAGCTCCAGACGTAGGAATTTTGATACTTATGGTCAGATTTCTCATGGCTTGCGTGATAAGGGCTATGTGGGACATGCATCAGTGCCGTACAAAGATAAAGGAGCTGAGGCAGGCGTACCAGAAGGCAAGGGAGGCAAACTATTGCTCTGTGCTGCGCCAAAGACCTGCCACTTCTAGAAGAAGCTGGATGCCATCCTTGATGGTGATCATACCTACACCACCAAGAGCCCCATGGATACTTGGGTGGGGCTGGACAGCGGACTCAACCCCAAGGATGAAGTCATGGGCGACGAGGTTGAGTTGGAGGACGATGTGGAGCCCACAACAGGGTCATCCGATGGTATGGCGAGTCAGGACCTCTTTTCCACTCCAGAGGGGTGTAGCCAGTCAGTCTCTGGCATGCATGATGTGGGAGAGGAGAGCTCTGGTAAGTGATCTTTTTGAGTTGATGATGCTCTGTTATATGAGGAAGAGCTGTCCTTTGCTCTGTATATTCTAGAAGTGAGTGAAAGGGTAGAAATGTACAAGATTAGCTGTGTTTGCATGTGCTTCACATTACCTTGTGCAGCTAAGCAGTGCAGTGGAACACTTTGTTAGTGCACACCGAGATTTCACAGGAATCCTCCAGAGAGATCTCTAGGAAACTTTCCTGGAGATACTTGCCAATTCTCTGTCGAAGATTCCTTGGCAGAGCTGCTTTGTTCCTTCCCCCATTGTAGGAAACCTTTCCTGCGCCAACTGGCAATCACTTGTGCAGGGACTAAAGCTGCACACAGGCAAACAGCATAGGGACTGTGTTTGAAGCCGAACGCTTCACCTTTGCATCCTTGCTTACCTTCAGGAGTAAGATATCAGCTTCACTGACCCCCCACCTGTGGAAAATTATGGCAGAATTTACAATATTGTCCCTAGTCGCCTGCAGTGATCCCCTTAAAAATACACCGAGACCCTTCCCCCATCTTGAATGCCCAACCCCCCCCATCCCTCTCTGGGCCGAACTCACCATGTTTAGGGTGTTCGCCGAGATGTGTGCTTGCCAAGGGACAGAGAGAAAGTGATTTCATATGTTAAAGGAGGTGTATTTTATTTATAATGATTCAATGCTGTGTGTGAACTAACAGTCATGCTTCTGTGTATTATTTCTTGTGCTTATGCAAATATGGCCTATAGGGGAACGCTCTACACATTGGTGGAGCACCTCTGCCAAATAAGGAAGCAGCTAAGCCAGAACAAGGAAGACATGTTCTGAGAGGTGCACCAATACTCAGAGGCCAAAAAAAGAGAATGCAGGGACTGGTGAGAGTCCCTGAAAGAAAAATTTAAAATAGCAAGGCAAGACAGAAAGGAGAGTGAGGAGTGCATTGTAAAGGGTCAGGAGTGGATGATAGAAGTGGTAGAGGAGCAAACAGAGATATTGAAGTCCCTAATCACACTGCAAGCAAAAGACATGCATTCTCACCACCCCCCACAGCTGATACACAGCTGCTTTCCGTGCCCTCCCCAGACTCCTCGCAACTTCCCAAACGTGTCAGTATCCCATTCACTCCATCCCTTCGGACAGCTTCCAGAGTGATAGTTGGACTTACACACAGCTATGAGAGCCTACACTGCCCTGCACTCCTATCTGCCTTCCCACCAAGTCTTTTATGTGTGTGTGTGTGTGTGTGTGTTTTAATTGGTATTGAATAAAAACAAATTCTCTGAAAGATAAGCAATCTCTATTTGTCTCCTACATGTGGTGGTTAAAATGTAGCCCCCTGTTGGGCCACTCTAATAGACCGGGTATCTGGCTGCTCAAATTCATCAGCCAAGTGATCTGTGTCTGCGTTCCATTCCAGGGAAAACTTTTCACCCTTAGCCTCACAAATATCATGGAGTGTGCAGTAGGCTGCTATGACTATGGGAATATTTTCTCATTTAGGTCTGACTCTGCCAGCATGCTTTTAATCTGCCGAAGACACATTCTATAGTCATTCTGCACCTGCTCAACCTGTTGCAGTGCTCTTTGCTGCTGTCCAGGTTTCCCGTGTAAGGTTTCATGAGCCATGGGCTGTAAGAGGTGTGATGGGTTGGATCATAGAATCCCCTTTGGGACTGCCACCTGATGTTCCTAGACTACCTCTGAGCCAGTTTTCCTTGCCAGCTTGGGACGTCAGTGCCTTTGCTTGCTGCAAACACAGATCCAAGTCTGAACCACGTCCCCCACAAGCTACAGGCTTAACTGAAAACAGCTTAAGAAGTGCTCCTGTCTCCAGCACTCAGATACCCAACTCCCAATGGGGTCTAAACCCCAAATAAATCTGTTTTACCCTGTATAAGCTCATAAATTGTTCGCCCTCTATAACACTGATAGAGAGATATGCTCAGCTGTTTGCCCCTCCCCCCGGTATTAATACATACTCTGGGTTAATTAATAAGTAAAAAGTGATTTTATTAAATACAAAAAATAGGATTTAAGTGGTTCCAAGTAATAGCAGACAGAACAAAGTGCATTACCAAGCAAAATAAAATAAAACACACAAGTCTAAGCCTAATACAGTAAGAAAACCGATTACAGATAAAATCTCTCCCTCAGAGATGTTTCAATAAGCTTCTATCACAGACAGGACGTCTTCCTAGTCCGGGCACAATCCTTTCCCCTGGTACAGTCCTTGTTCTAGCTCAGGTGGTATTTAGGGAATTTCTCATGACTGCAGCCCTCTTTGTTCTGTTCCACCCATTTATATATCTTCTGCATGAGGCGGAAATCCTTTGTCCCTCTCTGGGTTCCCACCTCTCCTTCTAAATGGAAAAGCACCAGGTTTAAGATGGATTTCGGTTCAGGTGACATGATCACATGTCACTGTAAGACTTCATTACCCACTTGCCAGCACACAGGTATACAGGAAGACTTGCAAGTAAACAGAGCCATCTGCAGTCAATTGTCCTGGTTAATGGGAGCCAGCAAGATTCCAAGCCACCACTAATGGCCCACAGTTTGCATAATTACAATAGGCCCTCAGATTTATATTTCATATTTCTAGTTTCAGATACAAGAGTGATACATTTATACAAACAGGATGACCACACTCAGTAGATTATAAGCTTTGTAATGATACCTTACAAGAGACCTTTTGCATGAAGCATATTCCAGTTACATTATATTCACACTCACTAGCATATTTTCATAAAATCGTATAGAGTGCAGCGTCACAAGGGGTATGCCAGGTCTCTCAGGATCACTATAGGCATGTCAACATCCCCCACTGGAATCTTCTGGTCTGGACAGAAAGTCAGTGCTTGTAACTTTCTGTACAGGTGTTCCCGAAGATGCATGCATCATGCACCTTCCCAGACCACTCTACGTTGATGTCAGTGAAATGCCTACAGTGTTCCACAAGTGCCTGCAATATCATAGAAAAGTATCCCTTTTTATTGATATACTCTGTCGCAAGAGGGTCCGAGGCCAAAATTGAAATATGGTGCCATCTATTGCCCTGCTGCAGTTAGGGAATTCCGTTGTCACAAAGCCATCCAATATTTCACACACATTGCCAAGAGTCACAGTCCTTCATAGCAGGATGCAATTAATGGCTCTGCACACTTGCATTACCACAGCCATAATGGTTGACTTCCCAACTCCAAACTGTTTAGCAAATGACGGTAGCAGTCTGGAATCACCAGCTTCCACACAGCCATCGCCACGCGCTTCTCCACCGAGAGGGCAGCTCTCATTTTGGAGTCCTTGCACCGCAGGGCTGGGGCGAGCTCCGCACACAGTTCCAGGAAGGTGGCTTTCCGCAGCTAAAAGTTCTGCAGCCACTGCTCATCATCCCACACCTGCATAATGATGTGATTCACCACTCAGTTCAACAGTCCACCATGTTGACAAAACTCTGTAGTGTAGACAAGGCATAAGTCCCTATCTAGGCAGAGCTATGTTGGTGGAAGAATTCTTCTGTCAACCTAGCTACCACCTCTTGGTCGCGCTACAGAAGCGCAGCTGTGCTTCTGTAGTATTTTAAGTGTAGACAAGCCCATAACTGTTAGCAATTGCAGTTAATTAGCATGGTTCCATGTGTGAAGTGCTTTCACACATCACTGAAGTGTGAATGCATCTGATGCTCCTGGTTGTCTTGAAGTAGTATGCTGACTAAACACGGCCACAAAGAACCGTGAGGCCATGTCTTCACTTCAAAATTATATCGACCTAACTTATGTTGGCATATAGCCACCACAGTTATTAAATCACTTCGGTGTGCACACACGTGGCTCCTTGTGTCGGCAGTGTGCCTCCTCACCAGGAGCACTTGTATCAATTAAAATGCTCTGATTTTTACTTCAAAAAACTGCTTTCAAATCAAATTAAAGGACTACATTTCAATGCAGCAACAGGAGAGTACATATAAAACCATCATGGTGAATTACAAATGTAACAGCTTGTACAATATATTTCACATAAGGTTTTATTTTTTACATCTTCACAATCTGTAGTCCTGGTTTATGAGAAAAGCAGGGTGTCGAGAGCTGGAATTTTAGCTTGCCCAGAGTCATAAGAAACAAACTGCTAGACTTAGGCTGTGTCCACACTGCCACTTTCAGCGCTAAAACTTTTGTCATTCGGGGTGTTAAAAAAACAAAACAAAAAAACCCTGAGTGACAAAAGTTTTAGCACTGAAAAGCACCAGCATAGACAGTGCTTTCGCTCCCAGCGATAATGCTACCACCGCTCATTGGGGGTGGGTTTTTTAATCGTTGGGAGAGTTCTTCCCCATCGATAAAGCATGAATACACTGCCCACGTCAGAGGGCTGTCATGGCCATGCTGTAACATGGGTAGTGTAGACATACCCTCAGAATCTCAAGTCTTTTTCCTTGGAGGTGGTAATTTTCTTCCTCGCTGAGATTCTTCAGTCAGTTCAGTTTGTAGCAAGGACCTTCATGGAAACACTTCAGGCCTTCTTAAAAACAAACATATATGTTTGTACCCAGTTAATTTCTGCAGAAGACTTTCTTCAGAAGATATTTAGGTGGCAGCTGAACAATGTGCTCAAATCAGTATAATTTCTTTGAGAAGCAGCATTAGCGATAACTTAGACTGCTCAAGAGCTCCAGCATTGACAACTCTAGTTAATTACAGTTGAGGCTGAGGCAATACATTTGTAAAGCATCTTTCTGAGTTTTTGTTGTTAGAGCCTGAGCCTCAGACTCACATACTACATTATTCAGCAAATAAAAGTAAAATTCATTAAATCATTTGAACTCTAGAAGTACAGTAGATAATAGTCTGATTTGTTATATATCAGGCTTGGAACATTCATAAAATCTTTTGCTTTTGGTCTTACCAAAGATGGTAATTTTGGTATTCTTAAGAACATTTCTAACGTAGGTCATGTGGCATCTTTTGATAGTTACAGTCACAAATGGACAGGGGTTGCTTGGGAAAATTTGGCAAATTATTTGTTTTTATTTTAAAAGTGAGCCAAAAGATCGTTGCAGCTATATTAAATGAATTAACTTTTCTTGCTGCCCAGAATGGGAAACAACATCAGCAAACAAAAAGTTGTTGGAAAAACTGGTCTGTGATTTTAATTTTTGGCTTTAGGGATGACGTAAACATATACAGTATAATTTCAATGTATATTAGACATACTCAGTATATCCATGTCACAGTTTCAGGGTAACTGCACTCATATTTCCCCTCCCTCCTGTGATCCACTGCAGGTTTGCCAAGTCAGGTCTCCAGCCATGACTTGCCCTTGGATAGGGACTCTTGTCTCACTCCCTTCTTACTAACAGCTTTAGGGCTGCACAGCCCACTGCCATCCACTCTGATGTCCCTAAGAAGCCAGTCTGCCCTAAAGGCCAGCGTGTACGTTATGTTATCTCAGAGGACAAAGACAGTTTTTACCAGTGACCACACAGCTATTCCAAGCAAGCACATTTATTCATAGGTTAAAAGCATTACAAGAAAACATAAGTAGTGGCTTGGAGTAGTTCCTGTCAACGTCAGAGGGAGGCTGCTCCATTTTGCCAAAACCACCAAGTGACTGAGAGCTGATCAATAGGGGATTAGCACTAATAACAGTCTGTACCCAGCTCTCTGGCTGGGGCAGGCACAGTCAGGCTCAAGCCCTCTGCGTGGGGCTGAGCAGAAGCAGTCTATGACCCAACTCTCTGTCTGGGAAGAACAGTGAACAAATTCAGGCCATCTGTCCTACTGTGGGTTGGCTGCCAGCCCAGGGATGGGGTTGGCACCAGGCGCTAGGGGGAGCTGGCCCACCCTACTTCTCTGAGTCCCAGCCCAGGACCCTAACAGTGGCTGGGAATCTGGGCCACTGGGTCAGCGGGGATGCTGCCAAAACACACTGACCATAGCTTCAGCAAACATAACCGGACTAATGTCTGGTTTCCTTGGGCTACTTCCTACTCTCACCTGTTCATAGGGCTTCATCGCTCATGGGCTCAGAGCATTTACCGGGCAGCAGCTCCTCCGGATATTCCTCCAGAGGCAGGGGTTGAAACAGCTCATCCCTGGTTCAGGGGCTGGCAGCAGTGTCCAACTCCTTCCCTGGGTCTCCCTCAACTGAGCAGGAGGCCCCGCCTCTTATACTTCCTGTTCCGTCCCTCCGCTTCTGACACAAGGGGCAGGCCTGGCTTGGCTCCACCCACCGGGGGGAGTGGTTTCTGCCTGTCAGCATCAGAGAGAGGCCACTCCACCTCACTACAATATTAAAAAAAAATAATAATAAACAGATTTTAAATCCATACTAAACATACCGGAAATCACCCATCTTCCATTGGTAGATAGGCCAACGTCCCATTTAACAATGGTTGGGCTCTCCCTTTGGACAGAAAGTCATGTCCATTTGCTGAATCAAAATGAAGAGGGTACTTACTACCTCTCTAGAATTGTTTAGTTTCAGTGACTCACTGTAATCCATGGAGTACAACACAATCTTAATGAGCCATTCATAAATTTAGTACAGTGGTCCCCAAAGATACTGCATGGGGTTGCAATGTCCGTCACAGTGAACATCTAGATAGCTTTCTAGATAGCTTAGGTAGATAAACATTTCATATTGCTTACTTTCAAGGTAGATTATTCATTACCATCGTATCACTTTCAAGCCTACTTAAAAAGGGAAAATAGTAGTTCTAGTCATGCTGCACTTTTTAAAGGTGAAAGTAATTGTACTAGCAATTTGTAGTCAGTGTGTTTTAATTCTGAAATATTAGGAACGACTTCAAGTTTTCTAATTAGTATAGCAGTCTTTTTAATCTTGGATGCCATGATCATATACTTGGTAATCTGTCAGGGCAAAAAAAGTCTGACAGATTTAAAGTGAAGGATACAAGAGCAAGCAGAGACTTTAGGAATTAGCATGAAATATTATGGCATTATCTTGGTCTAAAGACATTTTTCTACAGGTTGGTTAAGTAGTTTAACATTTCTGATGTAAATAATTTATCATAGGAGGCGGTAGAAATAGCATGTGATGTATATAGCATGGAGATAAATTCAGGTATAAAATGAGGGATATCCATCATAAATTTATAATAGCACTCACGTGTGATAGATGTTTCCATATGCATGAATCTCTGTTCCAAAGAACTTACATTTTAAGGGCCTTATCCAGAATCATGAAAGTGAAAGATTACCATAAATTTTGATAGGCATTGCATCCTGCCCTAAGAAAGAGATAATAAAAAAAGGTAAAATTGAGAGGGAAGAGCTAACTATTGATTGTCTAAAACAAAATATTGTTTAACCAGATAAACTATAGTTTATAACAGCTTTGGGTGTTAGTCTTATTGCTGGTATTTCCCATGTTTGACTCTTTCAGAGTAGTGGATGTAGGGAGGTATATGAGAAAAAGAGAGAGAGAAATTTTGCAACAGTGTCTCGTTGACTAGTTACGATTAACTAATCCTAAGTTCCATCATCATAGGTTTGGCAGACTTTATAAAATAGTAACGCTATCATTCAATGTGTTTTTTGTATTTCGCTTTGCAATTTTGTACATGTTTAGCTATGACTTTCTCACTCTGATAACTTTGTCAATGTGTAACCCTCAGAACCCTTGTTTGATTGTAACTGATGTAAGACATCCCAACCACACTTAGTGTAGTGTTCTGCATTGTAACTAGCAGTCTGGGGTTTTTAAGGTTGAATTAGGTGAAAACTAACGTGGGATCATCGGAACAGTCTTCAAGCTGCTGTAGAACTTCATAGTAAGAGAGAAGTTTCTGTTGGACATTTGTGTGCTCAAGTTCATCACACATCCGTTACAATTGTCTAGACAACATAATACATCTTGTATCTGTATTATGAGGCAGTCACCTTTCCCTGCACAAAAGAACACACAATACTGCAGCAATTGAAATGCTTCCTTAAACAAAATGAAATTTAGTGAGAGGATTTTTGAAATTCAGTTGGAACCGAGCTCGTCTGGAAATTGATAACTATATAATTAAGTAGCTTCATCTGCGAAGATTGAGTAGCATCTTTCATGCAGACAATGACAGGAAAAAATTCAGTTTCTTTCTCATCAAGACCTTCCTAGACTATCAGAATAGGGATTTAAAAGAGCCAAGATGTGGAAAAAATGAGATGTAGGCAATAGGGGGAGTCACAGAGGGAAATCTCTAGCTGAAGTGCTGCAGAGACAGATTTTAGTGACCAAAAGGAAGACTGTGACCAGTAATCTAAATATAAATGTGATATGTGATGAACTACTGCAGCTTTTATCCTCAGCCGCCTCCTTTTCCCCTCATAAAAGTGCCACCTCATCACTTATCTCCCAATGCAGTCCTTTTATTGTTGGTTAGAGCAGTCTTCTTTCATTACACTAATCAACCTGTGATATTAACGGTCCCCTTCAGGAGCTGCTTGCAGGCTTAGGGATAGTGCAGGCAAAAGCAGATAATGTGAAGTACCTTGTTGTCTGTATCTTTTACTTTTCAACAATATTTTCAATGTCCAATTTCTTTATTCAGATCAGATTTTTTCCAAGATGATAGTTATCAGAAATTCACTTTTTCAAATTCAAATATTCAAATTATTTTTTATTTAAAACTAACTGTCCTGTACCTTGATTTTTTATTTATCCAAGTTTAGCATGTAATTAATGTTTTTGCAAACAAACAGTGAACAACTGAAAAAATAGTTTAATGAACAATTTCACTAAAAATTAATACAATTACTCTGGATTCTGAAATTTTTACAGTCCAAAACCTTAAATTAAGCATTATATACAGCACAATATTTGTTTTTTTCAGTGGAGCATTAACAAATGTTGATGTAACATTTTTATTTTGGTGTAGTTTACATTTTTCTCTAACTCAGCTTTGTTCCATGACCAGGTCACAATAGTTAAACCAGACACACACAAAATGGCAAATGTATATTGTCTTCCTAGTTTTATATGAAAAATCCACAATGCTTGGGGCTAAAAATATGATTTGCCACCATTCTCTCACTGTTAGGCCTATTTTTCCCCTCTTAATATTTCTTGGCATCTCACAAGTCCCATGTGGTATCTCTGTAGCCTGGTCTACACTAGGCGTTTAAATCGGTTTTAGGAGCGTAAAACCGATTTAACGCCACAACCGTCCACACTAGGAGGCACCTTATATCGATTTTAATGGCTCTTTAAATCGGTTTCTGTACTCCTCCCCGACGAGAGGAGTAGCGCTAATATCGAGATTAACATATCGGAATAGGGTTAGTGTGGCCGCAAATCGACGGTATTGGCCTCCGGGCGGTATCCCACAGTGCACCACTGACCGCTCTGGACAGCATTCTGAACTCTGATGCACTGGCCAGGTAGACAGGAAAAGCCCCGCGAACTTTTGAAATTCATTTCCTGCTTCCCCAGCGTGGAGAGCTCATCAGCACAGGTGACCACGCAGAGATCATCAGCACAGGTAACAATGCAGTCTCCTGAGAATCGAAAAAGAGCCCCAGCATGGACTGCATGGGAGGTACTGGATCTGATCGCTATATGGGGAGAGGATTCAGTGCTAACAGAACTGCGTTCCAAAAGACGAAATGAAAAAGTATTTGAAAGAATTTCTAAGGCTATGATGGATAAAGGCCACAGCAGGGACTCAGTGCAGTGCAGAGTGAAAGTTAAGGAGCTCAGACAAGCCTACCAGAAAACCAAAGAAGCAAACGGAAGGTCCGGGGCAGGTTGAAAAACATGCCGCTTCTATGCTGAGCTGCATGCAATTTTAGGGGGCTGTGCCACAAGTACCCCACCCCTGACCGTGGATTCCGAGGTGGGGGTTGTAATCTCTGCCATGGCTGAGGATTATGCAGACGGGGAAGATGAAGATGAAGAAGAGGAGGAAGACCTAGCAGAGAGCACACAGCACTCCGTGAGCCCCAGCAGCCAGGAGCTTTTTATCACCCTGACGGAATTACCCTCCTCCCAGCCCTCACAAGCAAGTATCCCAGACAATGACGCCATGGAAGGGAGCTCTGGTGAGTGTACCTTTGCAAATAGCAAACATTGTTTTTTAAGCAAGCGTTTTTTAATGATTGATTTGCCCTGAGGACTTGGGATGCATTCGCAGACAGTATAGTTACTTAGAAAAGTTTGTTAACATGTTTGTTAACATGAGAGGAAATCCTCCAGGGACATCTCGATGAAGCACTCCTGTAGGTACTCCAGAAGCCTTTGCAGAAGGTTTCTGGGCAAGGCAGCCTTGTTCCGCCCACCATGGTAGGACACTTTACCACACCATGCATGTAGCAAGTAATCAGGTATCATTGCATGGCAAAGCATAGCAGCGTATGGTCCCGGTGACTGCTGGCATTCAAGAAGCATCCGTTCTTTATCTTGTTGTGTTATCCTCAGCAAAGTGATATCGTTCAGGATAACCTGGTTAAAAATCAGGAATTTAATTAAGGGGGATGGCCATTTTCCTACTGGGTTCGTGGACTGCACCAGCTTAAAAAAAAATCCTTTCCTCCACGTAGCCAAGCGGGGGGAGGGGAGGAATGAATTGCCGATGATCTTTTTTGTGTTTGGTCAGCGGGGCTTCCCCAAGCTACCAGCCACGCAGTGGGTGGGGGGGTGGGAAGGGTGTTGATTAGCAGGGAGCTAGCATGGTATTAGCCATGCATTGGGGGGAGGGGTAAATCACTGCAGAAGCCGAAAGACAGTGGCTTACCATGGCCGCATGCAAGCTGAATTCTGATGCCTGGACCTGTGTCTGTGAGATCTGTAACTCCAGAGCTGCAGGCACTCACTATTAAGATGAAAAATGCGACCTTGCAGGGAAATCACATGTGCTATGTAAGGTGAATAGAGCTGTTCACTGTGAAAGAGTATAACCATTGTTCTGTAAAATGTATCTTTCTAAATATTTATCTCCCTCATGCAGCTGCAAATTTTTCAACCATCCCTCCTCCATCCCAAAGGCTAGCACAGATAAGGCGGAGGAAAAAGAAGACGCGAGATGAAATGTTCTCGGATATTATGGAAGTTACACGCAATGAAAGAGCTCATCTGAATGAGTGGAAGGACATGGTATCAAATTACAGGAAAGAGGCCAGTGAACGTGAGGACAGGAGGGACACCCGAGATGAGAGGTGGCGGCAGGAAGACCGGCAGGAAAATCAGCGGTGGCGGCAGGAAGATCAGCGGTGGCGGGATGCAACTCTGGGGCTGCTGCATGATCAAACTGACATGCTCCGGCGTCTGGTGGAGCTTCAGGAACGGCAGCAGGATCACAGAGTGCCGCTGCAGCCCCTGTATAACCACCCTCAACCCTCACCATGTTCCATATCCTCCTCACCCAGACGTGTAAGAACGCGTGGGGGGAGGCTCCGTGCACCCGCCCACTCCACCCCCGTGGACAGCCCAACCAGAAGGCTGTCGTTAATGTGAAAAATTTTTAATGGCCTTCTCCATCCTTCCTATCCTCCTCCCAAACCACACCCTTACTTCTCTCCCTCTTTTTATAATAAATTAATAAAGAATTTATGATTTTTAAACGAGAGTGACTTTATTTGCATAAGTAAGCTGTACTCGAAGGGGGAGGGTGAGTTGCTTACTGGGAATGAGTCAATCAAGGGGGGTTGGGTGTTCATCAACAAACACAGCAGTCACACTGTACCCTGGCCATTGATGAAGCTCGTTTTCAAAGCTTCTCTGATGCGCACCGCTTCCTGGTGTGCTCTTCTAATCTCCCTGGTGTCTGGCTGCGCGTAATCAGCGGCCAGGTGATTTGCCTCAGCCTCCCACCCCGCCATAAAGGTCTCCCCCTTACTCTCACAGAGATTGTGGAGAATACAGCAAGCAGCAGCAACATAGGGGACATTGGTTTGGCTGAGGTCTGAGCGAGTCAGTAATGTCCGCCAGCGCGCCTTTAAACGGCCAAATGCACATTCCACCACCATTCTGCATTTGCTCAGCCTGTAATTGAACAGATCCTGACCACTGTCCAGGCTGCCTGTGTATGGCTTCATGAGCCATGGCATCAAGGGGTAGGCTGGGTCCCCCAGGATAACGACAGGCATTTCAACATCCCCAACTGTTATTTTCTGGTCTGGGAAGTAATTCCCTTGCTGCAGCCGTTTAAACAGAGTAGTGCTTCTGAATACGCGAGCGTCATGAACCCTCCCTGGCCATCCCACGTGGATGTTTGTGAAACGTCCCTTGTGATCCACCAGTGCTTGCAGCACCATTGAAAAGTACCCCTTGCGGTTTACGTACTGGGTGCCCTGGCGCTGCGGTGTCAAGATAGGGATATGGGTTCCATCTGTCGCCCCCCCACAGTTAGGGAATCCCAGTGCAGCAAAGCCATCCACTATGGCCTGCACGTTTCCCAGAGTCACAACCTTTCGTAGCAGCAGCTTAGTGATTGCTTTGGCTACTTGCATCACAGCAGCCCCCACAGTAGATTTTCCAACTCCAAATTGATTCCCGACTGACCGGTAGCTGTCTGGCGTTGCAAGCTTCCACAGGGCTATCGCCACTCGCTTCTCTACTGTGAGGGCTGCTCTCATCTTGGTATTATGGCGTTTCAGGGCAGGGGCAAGCAAGTCACAAAGTTCCATGAAAGTGCCCTTACGCATGCGAAAGTTTCGCAGCCACTGGTAATCGTCCCACACCTGCAACACAATGCGGTCCCACCAGTCAGTGCTTGTTTCCCAGGCCCAAAATCGGCGTTCAATGGATAGAATCTGCCCCATTACCATCAGGATCTCCAAAGCGCAGGGGCCCGCGGTTTGAGAGAATTCTGTGTCTACGTCCTCATCACTGTCATCGCCGCGCTGCCGTATCCGCCTCCTCCTCGCCTCGGTTTGAAGGTCCTGGTTCAGCATATACTGCACGAGAGTGCGCGAGGTGTTTAAAACATCCACGATTGCGGTATTGAGCTGAGCAGGGTCCATGCTTGCTGTGTTATGGCGTCCGCACAGTTCACCAAGCAAAAAAGGCGCGAAACGCTTGTCTGCTGCTTTCAGGGAGGGAGGGGTGAGGCTGTACCCAGAACCACCCGCGACAATGATTTTTGCCCCATCAGGCACTGGGATCACAACCCGGAAATTCCAAGGGGCGGGGGAGGCTGCGGGAACTATGGGATAGCTACGGGATAGCTACCCACAGTGCAACGCTCCAGAAATCGACGCTAGCCTTGGACCGTGGACGCACACCACCGATTTAATGTGTTTAGTGTGGCCGCGCACAATCGATTTTATACAATCTGTTTTGCTAAACCGGTTTATGTAAATTCGGAATAATCCCGTAGTGTAGACGTACCCTGAGTAAGGCATCTGTTGTAAAAGGAAGAAAGGGTTTTTTCCCTTCTTCCCAAAGAAGAGACTGTGTTGAATGTCTTTGTATGAATAAGCCCGGGAGATGCTTTAGGTTAAGGGCATTGGAGTTCTCTCTTTTTAAAATTATGTTATAGCAGTGTTCCAAGTATTATTTGTCTTCCCATTACTTAATGGATTCTATTTTCTCATTTCTTCTGCTTTTTGTTCATCTCATGTACCTTTGTGTCATGAATGTTACGGCCCATACAGCGGCTGGGACTGGGTGAATTTCTAGCAGTTGCATCTCAGTATGTGTAACCCACCCCAGGAATAACAGTGCCATCATTCAAGTATGGTACTTTTCAGACAAAACAATTGGCCAGTTTCCAGGGTGACTTTATGTTCTTCTTAGGCTTGTTGCATTTTATTTTCCCATTTGGGGCCCAATCTTGCGCCCAATGAAATCAATAGCAAAACTCCCATTGACTAAAATGGAAGCAGAATCAAGGCCCTTTAGTTTCTTGGATGTCTTCTCACCCTCCCCAAATTCTAATTATTTCAAATATTGAGACCTAAGAGTTTTTTTCCCTTTCCAAGACATTTAAGGCTAACTCCTGCCACCTGGTACACAGCTGTAGAAAAGGTGTGAAGCAGAGAGGCAGCTAAGGGGGGACTCAACAGATTGCTTCATGGTGCAGAGCTTCACAGTGGTTCTCCTTGTTGGCAGGCTTGGAATAAGTGTGTGGTTTGTACAGCCTCCAGCACAATGGGCCTTGCTGGGGGCGGGGGGGAGGGGCTGTAGATGCTACTGTAATACAAATAAACAATAAATATTGGGCATTGTGCCCGGATAATTGAGCCACAGCTCTACTTGGAGATGGCTGAGTGTGACATAAGCACTACTGCAGCCCCTGAGCCAAGCTCTGCCATGTGCTCAGCTCGCAGTCTCTTAGGGTTCACTGTGGCATCCATCACCATAGTATCTGAACGCTTGCCGGGTAACTTAAAAGCTGGACAGTAAGATCCCTCAGGAATTACAGGGAGTTTTCTTCTGCTCCTCTTTCCCAGTGAAAGAGGCTGTGCTTGGAGATTGTAAATAAGATATCATTTAATTTTCAGTCTTCATTTAGTTGTAATTGAAATGCGTTGTTAAAGAGGAGGATCTTGCAGCAAGCCCTACACATTTTTCTTGTTGATGCTTGTTTGTCATCTTGTTGTTAGTTTGACCTAGAAATGGGAGGCTGGAGACAGGACAATAGTTGGGAGTCTTATACATAATGTTGGCTTTTTCAGGATGGGGGGAACTTCGTCCTCCCAAGGAAGATTGGCATGTTCCCTTCTCTGAGGGTGGTGGTGATTTATTTTGGCTAATAGTGGATCTAAATTACTTAATCTTTTTGCTGCCATTCCTCATCGGTAAAATAGAAAGAGCACTTTCTTTTCCCCAGCCTTTCTCTTTTCTCTTTAGTGCTTCAAGCTCTATAGAGGCAAAAGGACTGTTTTTTAATATATACATATAGTGGTGCTCAGCGTGGGGGGAAGGGAGGGCAGTCTTCTCAGGGGCCCAAAGTCACTACTATACTACTAGTAATTAGTAATATAATAAAGAACACAAGCAAGACAACAATGTGATTTAATGTTAAACTTGTATAACTTTTTTGCATAATAAAATCATTCCGTTCCCCAAATTGACATCTTGGGCCTATTCTAGCAAGTGCTCTGTACCCAGAAGTTCAAGGGAGTTCTGCACACAGATCTGTCACAAGATTAAGGCTGGGGTCTGTTTTCATGTAATTTCACTTCAGAGTTTCTAATAATTTTATATTATAATCACCTATCGGCAACTGTCTGAAGCAACAGAATTTCCTAGCTCAGTATTCCAAATATGTTACAAATTCTGTAGTTTTATGACTTTGCTCAAGATGAACAACATAAAATGAAATAATTGATATGGAATTTTAAGAAGAATTCTATTAATTGGAATTGCACTAATCTTCAGTCTTCTGAACTGTAGTTTTTCCTTTTTCCCTATGTTTGAGTTCTTCTGTAGCATTACGTTTACCAATAGCCTTATAAATCTAAATAAGTCTAACAGGAAATACCCAGGAAAACATTCTGGGTTCAAATTCTGCAGTCCTTTGCAAAGATTCAGTCCACTCAGTCAGTTGTCCTGCTTGTATGAATAAGGTAAGCAGAATTTGGCCCTGAACAAAAACCTGATCCTTGAAAACCGTACTCTAGCAAGTAGAACCAGTTGACTTCACTGGCTTTGCATGTGCAAGGACTGGACCCTCGGTAAGTTGCAGGATTTGGGGTCCTGGGATATTTGAATTTTTTTGCTCCTTTAAATATTTGTTACAGAGTTACAGATTTTGTGTTCTCTGGATAATGACAACTTTGGAGCTTTTGAAAATGTTGTCATGTTACTAATAATTGAAACCATGAAAGATCTTTAATTTGTTTATGTATTAACTTATGTACCTAGAATATAGTAGTGTAATTAGAGAGCTCTGTAAACTATGAAAACTCTGAATATTTATTAACATTTAACATTTTATTTGCCTACTCTATGGTTTATAATATTTTTAGTTTAGTTTATCTTTTCTTACAGTTTTTACTTAGGATAAGAGACATGGGAAAGAACACTGCTCACTAAATTATATGCATAAAACCAATGAAACTTGAACAGTTGATATTTTATTTTTTTCAGTAGAGCAGCATGAAACAAATGCTTTGTTTTGTTTGTGCAAATGAGAAGACCATTATAATGCAAAGCAGTGTCCTGAAAAAAAGCAAATGTGCTTTTTCTGTTGTAAATATCCCTGCTAAATGCTGCAGTAATTGCAAGCAGAGCTTGGTGTTTTTTCTCTCTTCTTTTCATTGATATATTTTAACAAGTTCTCTTGAGACTATTAAAACGTCTTAGTTTTTGGAACATGTGGTCCAGCGGGGATAACTTTGTCTACAGATGCAGTGGGTTGGCAGCTAGATTTTGCATCTCTTTTCATTTCTTTCCAGATTCTTTGACCCAGTGTAACCTTTGGTCTCCCTCTGAAGGCAGGGGTGAAGGAAGTATGAGCAGGTGACTGATGATCACTGTCAATACAGCCTGCAGACAATATGCGAATTACTTTAGCAGTCTCTCACTTCCCTCCACTCCCCCATCTCTTAAACCAACAAATGCAAATAGCTCCATTCCCATTTGCTAGTATTTCAGTGCTGCTGCTCTGGCAGCATGGGCTTTGTTGTAGACTTGCTTATTCAAAAAGGCAGTTTGAATCCTAGTAAGAAGAAAAATTATCTAATGGGACTTAAACCCCCTTAATGGTCAATGTGGCTAGTATTTGGCCCTCTGGAATATAAAGGTAGGAAGATGCTGAAAATAAACATATTTTATATTGTATTTCAACAGTACAGCAAGAAATGATTAGTACTGTTTGCATTGTTAGCCTTTGTTTAGTAAATAATATAAATCCTTTCTACAGAGCAATTGAAATGTGCCCACTGTGTAGAAACATGTACCTGTACTCCTAGAACCTGTTGGCATTTAAATTTGTTATTGGGATTATCTGTGTATTTAAACATTTCATTTACTATGCAAAAGAGACAATGAAAGTGTTTGCTAAATTTCAGTAGAGTCAAACAATGAATCTATGAAGCACATATTTCTTTGCAATTTCTTGACTTTATTTATTAAGCACAGAATTGTGTGGTCTGAATAAAATAGCCAGATTTTATAATAATTTTGTTTTGCTTTCCAGATATGTTGTCTATTAAGAGTTGTCACTTGGAAGATTCAAAAGCATAACATAAAAGAGTGATGTTATTTGTATTGGCTAAAATTCAGTTAAACTTATTTTAAGTTGCTACTGTATATGAAATCTTGTAAGTACTATTGTGGATAAATAGAAGGAAAATGATTACTTTCTTAATGCAGAAGCTCCTTTTTTCCAGTTACCTAGAAGTAATTTGTGGCAGAAAATATATTTAATATAATGTATTTAGGATTATATACATTAGTAAAATAGGACTTTTTTTTAAAAATTGTTCAAGGACATTTGATTCATAAATGAATTAAACAAAACATACAAAATGTATTTAACATGTCCTAAGACTTTATTAACTCGTTTGAATAGAAGTTTTGTTTTATATGCATCTAAAGTGTCATTTTGGGATGTTCAGTTCACTTTACCTTGATACTTTCTCTTCAAATGATTTGTTTGTTAAAGTTAACTCATAGGGAGAAGTACTTATAAAATGAAAAGCACCACTTATAAGACTGAGCACTAGACTGCTGAGGTGCACATCACATGTATGGCTAGGCATTGTTGTATAGACTAAATAGTAATGGTTTGTCTAGATTCCCTTGACAATGTAACTTCTAGTTTTATTTGTGGTGTTTTGTGGGTTGTTGTTTTGTTTTTTTTAATAAATCTTCAATCACTAATAGCTCAGCAGTAACAATTTTCTGATGTCCTACAAAACTCTGGTAATTAGAATAAAGTCTTAAAATCCACCGTGAACTCCCCTTTCAGCTTACAGTAGTGTTCCAGATCAGGCATTTTGGCTTTGGTTATGTCAGTTCAGCTTTAACATTAACTTGGAATTTCTCAAGTTTTGTCATGTTAAGTACAGGTTCATAGATTTTAAGGCCAGAAGGGATCATTATGATCATCCAGCATGTGTTATGCAGGAGATCAGACTATAGAATGTGTGTGATTCCTGCATCAAGGAACCTCATATGCTTTAGCTAAGCCAAAAGTTCTTTTTAGAAAGACATCCAGTCTTGATTTAAAATAAATACTTCACATGCCAGAGAATCCATCAAATTCAACCTTTTTGTCTCATATTTCTTTTCCTTTATGTGTGTACATGTGTATTCATACATGTGGGTGGGGGAAAAGGGGACAAGAGAAGGCTTATTTTCCTCTATTTTATTTGTTAGTTTTAATTGAACTTTTCCCTCTTGGGGTACAAGGGTTGTCCAATTCTCTCTGTTTTTGCCTTTTATTTCCTCACCACTTCCTCAAAAGCATCTATATCTCTGTTGTTCAGTCTTCTCATCAAATGACAATAGATAAGTTTCCCTTGGAATCAGTCATTGCTGTTTGAGTTGGCCAGAGGAGATACTGGAGACTGACATAACACATTTTCCCATCAGTGGTATATTTGTGTATGTAGAAACTCCTTCTGTTGTGTTTTAATATCAGTTTGTTGCCAAGGAAGTGGGGGAGGGATAGCTCAGTGGTTTGAGCATTGACTTTCTAAACCCAGGGTTGTAAATTCAATCCTTGAGTGGGCCATTTAGGGATCTGGGGCAAAAATCTGTCTGGGGATTGGTTGGTTCTGCTTTGAGCAAGGGGTTGGACTAGATGACCTCCTGAGGTCCCTTCCAATCCTGATATTCTATGAAAGTTATCATAAATTCTTCATGATGACTTTACAGCACAATCAAATAGGTGAAAATACATTATTAACTAGGAGGCTCTTATTGAAGAGAAATCTGGTCATGGCTTGCAGGCTGTGATCTAGTCAGCTGGAGCTGCATAGGGTTAGCAAGGTTTGCATTTGGTGGACCCCTCACAAAGGAAAACTTTGATATTACAGGAAATTAGTAGGTCATTCTTTCCCCTTTGAGTCATGTTGAATCCAAGTCTCAGTGGGCATTGTGCTCCTAGAGGACATTCTTTCAAATGAAATTTAAAACTGAACTGCTGATCACTCAACATAATCTTTGCATGCAGTGTTGTTGTGGCCATGTTGGTCCCAGGATATCAAGGTGGGTGAGGGACAATACCTTTTATTGGACCAACTTCTGTTGGTGAGAGACAAGCTTTGGAGCTTACACAGAGCTCTTCTTCAGGCCATACCCACCTTGTCTTTATAATTAATACTTGGCATTTTTCACAAGAACTCTGGATGTTAAACTTGATGTCCCGGACACATCCCAGTTATTAAGATTTTGACCATCTTCCTCTTTACTTGAATGGTATTCTTCACTTTCTGCTGTGCACAGTTGAATAGTTGATGTTGTTTCGCAGCTGCATTTAGAGTGGACAGATTTCTTCTGTAGAATTTGTTAAGCACTTTGGGATCCTTCTTGATGACAGGCACTATATGAATGTAATAGTTGTGGTAGTAATGGAAACTATGAGAAACATCTTTAAGGTGAGTGTATTGTGACAGGGTCAGGCCAGATGGATACAGAAGAGTGTTAGAAGGCACATATATTTGTTCCAGATTAAGTAGATCCCTTTTCCCTGGGTAAGGTAACAGGGGCAGTTCCAGAACAAGCAGGAACTTGCTGGAACCAATTAAGACAGGCAGGCTAATTAGGACACCTGGAGCCAATTGAGAAGAAACTGCTAGAATCAATTAGGACAGGCTGGCTAATCAGGGCACCTGAGTTTAAAAAGGACCTCACTTCAGTTTGTAGCGTGTATGCAAGGAGATGGAAGCAAGAGGCACTGGGAACTGAGAGTGGGAAGGCATATTGCTGGAGGATTGAAGAGTACAAGCATTATCAGACACCAGGAGAAAGGTCCTGTGGCTGTGGTGAGGATAAAGAAGGTGTTGGGAGGAGGCCGTGGGGAAGTAGCCCAGGGAGTTGTAGCTGTCACACAGCTATACCAGGAGGCACTCTAGACAGCTGCAGTCCACTGGCCCCTGGGCTGGAACCTGAAGTAGAGGATGGGCCCGGGTTTCACCCAAACCTCCCAACTCCTGATCAGACACAGGAGGAATTGACCTGGACTGTGGGTTCTACCAGAGAGGAAGGTCTCTGGGCTGTTCCCTGACCCACATGGTGAATCTCTGAAGCGAACAAATCCACCAATAAGTGCAGGACCCACCAAGATAGAGGAGGAACTTTGTCACAACTGGTGTCAGGGTGGGATTTGGTTTGCACAGCGCGGCGGAAGAAGGAGGGTGATTAAAAAAAAAAAAAAGGGAGAGGGTTTATTTTTTTCACCATCAGTCATGCGGGCACTGATACAAGCCTCGGCTGCCCAGCAGGAGCCTACCCGTGTTCAGGCAGCCGCCCAACAGGAGGCAGTGTGGCTGAAGCAAGAGACTAATCGCCTGCTGATGGACCAAGCTGCTGATGGACCAAGCTGCTATGTTGAGGGAACTGGTAAACCAGGTAAAGACCCTTACAGAGTTGAACTGCAGCCATGATGGGACGCAGATCATACGGGCCAGCCATTGGTTGCAGAAAATGACGCAGGAGGATGATGTAGAGGCATACCTTCTGGCCTTTGAGAGGACAGCCCTACAGGAGGCCTGGCCTCGAGATCAGTGGTCTGGCATCCTCGCTGCATTCCTGTGTGGGGAGGCCCAGAAGGCCTACCATGATCTGCCTGAAGAGGCTGCAGCAGACTACCCTCAGCTGAAAGCAGAGATCCTGGCCAGATCTAGGGTAACGACCGCAGTGCGGGCCCAGCAATATCACGAGTGGAGGTACCAAGAAGACAAAACCTCGCGGTCCCAATTGTATGACCTCATCCATCTCGGACGAAAGTGGTTGCGAATTGAGTCCTGGAGTCCAGAAGAGATACTAGAGGTTCTGGTCATCGATTGATACATGAGGGGACTACTGCCAGACCCTCGCGCCTGGGTAAGCCAGAACAAACCCTCCACCTACGACGAGGTTGTCGCACTGGTAGAGAGGCGAAGGACAGCGAGAGAGCTGACCCAACCAGTTAAGGAAGAGGCACCCCGGGTTAAACTAGCAGCACCAAGTCCTAGAGCTCGGGTGACTGGGCCACCAGGAGGGCCCAGGTGGAAAAAGAGAGGAGCTGAAGGCCCACCAGAGGCCACAAAGTGTTGTAGCATTGAAGGGGAAGAAGATTGTGATGTTAGACTGCCCAAACCAAGAGACCGGGGAACGCCTAGGGCTCCATATAGATGTTATGCCTGCGGGAAGTGGGGACATATAGCTGCACAGTGTCCCAATGCTGAAGAGCCGATGCAGTGTAACCTGGGGAACTGGGCAGACCCATGCTCCCTAATCCACCTTGTGGGGGTCTCACTAACCCCACATATGTACACCAGACCAGTGAAACTAAATGGGGTAAAGACCACGGCACTGGTTGATTCGGGGAGTGCTATCGTGCTTATCTCATGGAAGCTCGTGAAGTGTAGTTAGCTGCTGCAGGCTAAACGTATGGGGATAACATGCGTCCATGGGACGGTTAGTTACTACCCCACCATCCCAGTAAAAATCGAGATCCAAGGGAACACTACTGAGGTAGCAGCAGGTGTAGTCCCTAAACTCCCATACCCGGTATTCATAGGGAGGGACTTCCCAGGGTTTGGAGACTTACTCCCAGTAGGGGAATTGGAGAAAGATGGGAACCCTGAAATTAGTGAGGCATCCACAGCAGACTGTCAACCCCCAACCTTCCCTGAAATATCCCCAGATTTGTTCCCCACTCCCAGACAGGGTAGAAAGATGAAAAAGGAAAGAAGGGCAGCTATGGCCTTGGGAACCCAAATACTGACCCAAAGCCAGAGGGTCGCTCTTGTAGGCAGGCAGACCTGAGCAGCTGAAAAGGAAGCCGTCCGGGAGGGAGAAGCACCCGAGTCTGACCCACACACTAACACCTCTGAAACAATAGAGGCAACAGAGACTGGGCCCCTAGATCTCAGGCAGATTAGCCCCGGGAGAGGAAATTTTGGATGGGACCAGGCAGAAGACCCAAGGTATGAACATTAGGAAGGAGGTGACTGAAATAGACGAGGTCCCCGTGGAAGGAAAAACCGAGGGACCAGGACTCTACTTCATAAAGAAGAAGGATCTCTTATACCAGGTTGCACCAGTACAGAGGCAGAAGATACAGCAGATCCTAGTACCTCAGAAATACCAGAACGTTGTATTAAGTCTTGCCCATAGTCATCTTTTTTGGGGGCATTTGAGGGTAGAGAAGACCCTGGCACGGGTCCTACAACGGTGGTTCTGGCCCGGAGTTCATGAAGAAGTGCGGAGGTACTGTGCATCCTGCCCAGAGTGTCAGCTGTACAGTCCCCGTCCCCACTTGAGGGCACCTTTAGTACCCCTTCCCATCATAGAGGTCCCCTTCGAGCAAATAGCCATGGACCTAGTGGGACTCCTGGAGAACACAGCTCGGAGCCACCAATATATACTTATTGTTTTGGACTATATTACTCGCTACCCAGAAGTCGTCCCCCTGCAGAACACGGCCTCTAAAACGATAGCCAAAGAGCTGGTGGGACTCTTTGCCCAAGTGGGGCTACCAAAGGAGATATTAACAGACCAAGGAAACCCATGTATGTTGAAGCTAATGAAGGACATCTGTACGCTGCTCCATATACATACCCTGAGAACTTCAGTCTATCATCCACAGACTGATGGGTTGGTAGAAAGGTTTAACTGAACCCTCAAGTCTATGACAAGGAAGGTGGTAAGTCGAGACGGGAAGGACTGGGACACCCTACTACTTTACCTTATGTTCACTATCCGGGAAGTACCTCAGGACTCAACTGGGTTTTCCCCCTTCGAGTTGTTATACAGGTGTCACCCCCGTGGCATACTAGAGATCGCCAAAGAGATCTGGGAAGAGGAGCCCAATGAGGGGAGAAATATAATAGAACATGTATTGCAGATGCGAGACCGGATAGCCCGGGTCACCCCTATTGTACGGGAACATTTGGTTCACAGGAGGCCCAGTGAACCCATTACAATCGCCAGGCAAAAGTCCGACAGTTCCAGCCAGAGGATCGGGTGATGGCGTTGGTACCCATGGCAGAAAGCAAACTTCCGGCCCAATGACAGGGGCCCTATGAGGTGGTTGAACCCATGGAGGAAGTAACCTACAAGGTGTGGCAGCCAGGACGCCAGAAACAAGAACAGATTTATCACGTTAACCTCTTGAAACCGTGGCACCAGCAAGAGGCATGTGTGGTGGCCCAAGAGGCCCCAGCCCAGGGAAATAATCTACGTGAGCAGATCAGGATATCCCCTGATCTGACACCAAACCAGAAGAAGGAGGTAACAGATGATCAACGGTACCAGGACGTGTTTTCAAACCAGGCCGGACCACCGAAGCATATCACCACATTATCACAGACCCTGGGGCAAAGGTAACTTTAAGGCCCTACTGGGTCCCAGCGGAAAAAAGGGAGGAGATCAAGGCAGAAGTAAAAAGGATGTTGGAACTAGGAGTCATTGAAGAATCCCATGGTCAGTGGTCGAGCCCGATTGTGTTGGTGCCCAAACCCGATGGCACCACTAGGTTTTGTAATGACTTTCGCCAGCTGAATGAGAGATCCCATTTTGATGCATGCCCCATACCCCGCATTGATGAGTTAGTTGACCGCCTGGGCAATGCCCGATTTTTGACAACCCTTGATTTAACAAAGGGATACTGGCAGATTCCCCTTGACAAAGATGCAAAAGAAAAGACGGCATTCTCTACACCAGAGGGTCTGTTTCAATATACTGTTCTTCCTTTTTGACTGCATGAGGTACCTGCCACCTTTCAGCATCTCATGGACAAGCTTCTGCAGCCCCATAATGGTTATGCAGCTGCGTACCTGGATGACGTAATTATCCATACCCCTGACTGGGAGACCCACTTGAAAAAGGTGGAAGCGGTTCTGGACACGCTAAGACAGGCCAGCCTCACAGCCAGCCCAGCCAAGTGTGCTATAGGGCTAGCTGAGGCTAAATACCTTGGCTACATTATAGGAAGGGTCATGGTCAAGTCCCAACTAAACAAACTAGAGGCTATCCAAAATTGGCCCCGGCCGAATCGGAAGAAGCAAGTCCGGGCATTCCTGGGTGTGGTGGGGTACTACTGGCGATTTAGTCCCCATTTCACTACCAGAGCGTGTCCCCTGACAGACATGATAAAAGCCCGGGGTCCAGACATGATGGAGTGGACTGACACTGTGGAGAACACATTCACGGATCTACGGACAGCCCTCTGTAGTTACCCCGTGCTTATAGCCCCGGACTTCAACAAAGACTTCATCTTACAAACAGATGTATCTGAAGTAGGATTGGGAGCTGTCCTATCGCAGATGGTCGGAGACGAAGAACACCCAATCCTCTACCTCAGCAGGAAACTCCTCCCGAGAGAGCAGAAGTATGCCGTGGTTGAGAGAGACTGCCTAGCTGTGAAATGGGTCATGGAAACACTACGTTATTACCTTCTGGGACGACAGTTTACCCTTGTGACCGACCATGCATCCCCCCAGTGGATGCAGCAAAATAAAGAGAAGAACACAAGGGTGACCAGATGGTTCCTGTCCCTACAACCTTTTCAATTCACCATACAACACTGGGCTGGAAGCCACCATGGCAATGCAGATGGCTTGTCACGGGTACACTGCCTGACGTCCCAAGTTGCCCAACCCCGTGGTGTTGAGCAGGGGGGTCGGGATATGTGACAGGGTCAGGCCAGATGGATACAGGAGGGTGTTAGAAAGGCAGATATATTAGTCCCAGATTAAGTAGATCCCTTTTCCCTGGGTAAGGTAACAGGGGCAGAACAAGCAGGAACTTGCTGGAACCAATTCAGGCAGGCTAATTAGGACACCTGGAGACAATGGAGAAGAAACTGCTAGAATCAATTAGGACAGGCTGGCTAATCAGGGCACCTGAGTTTAAAAAGGACCTCACTTCACTTTGTATTGCTGGAGGATTGAAGAGTACAAGCATTATCAGACACCAGGAGAAAGGTCCTGTGGTTGTGATGAGGATAAAGAAAGTGTTGGGAGGAGGCCATGGGAAAGTAGCCCAGGGAGTTGTAGCTGTCGCACAGCTGTTACAGGAGGCACTCTAGACAGCTGCAGTCCACCGGGCCCTGAGCTGGAACCCAGAGTAGAGGGCAGGCCCGGGTTTCACCCAAACCTCCGAACTCCTGATCAGACACAGGAGGAATTGACCTGGACTGTGGGTTCTACCAGAGGGGAAGGTCTCTGGGCTGTTCCTGACCCACATGGTGAATCTCTGAAGCGAACAAATCCGTCAATAAGCGCAGGACCCACCAAGATAGAGGAAGAACTTTGTCATAGTATTATTCAAATTATATCTTTTTCATTTTTTTAATTTGAAAATTGTCCCTTGTAGGAAAGTCCCTCTTAAATATATTTTTTGTGGGGGACTGGATTTGATTCTTTCTGGATTTAGTTAAATGAAGTAGTTTGATACGAAACACTTGTTATGTTTAGATATCTTCATTTTACACTAATTTTAAAATTTAAATTAATATGTAGCAAGTTTTTAAAATCATTAGAAAAGTTGTTTTTGTAGCACAAATTAATCTCTGGACAATGATACAAAATGCCTTCAGCATCTGGTATTAATTTTGAGGTGAGGTTTTTGTTTTTTATTTTTCCCCTCAGTTTCCATTACAAAAAGAGGTGCAAAAGCCCAGAATTCTCCCTCCAAAGTGACCCGGCGTTCAATGCAGTCTCCACAGAAGTCTGCTCCAGTACCAGCACAATGTGGCAGGAAAACAGGTCGGGACAACCCCCCTGGACAATCTACAGTTCCTAGGAAGGGAAGATCTCCTAAAACCATTCCTCTGACAAAAAGCACCTCTACGGAAAATCTCAAAACAAGGAAAAAAGGTTTAAAACCTGGAAGAAAGGTTAGTTACAGTTGCTACTTTAATTTGTATCGTGGAACTTTGTAGTGATTCGTTATTTTGAACATGTTTATAATTCCATGTACAGTCTGATGCCGTTTTCCCTTCAAGCACTTACGGCTTGTCTCCACTTGAAATTTACCAAAATAAGTATTCTGGAATTCTTATTTTGAGATAAGCCACCATGTGAACACTCTTATTCTAGAATAAGAGACCTTTTTCTGTTTTAGATTAATCCACTGGATGGATGGATGAATAGATTGATTGACTGATTATTTACTATTCCAGAATAGTTTTTTCAGTAAATTTTCCAAGTTTTAACAATCCCTTAGGTTATTAGATTTAATTATTTCTTACTGAAATAAATGTTAAGTTAGCACATTTACCTTACTTTAGGGCGTGTTAGAAACCAAGGCTTTGTGTATAATTTCAGACTGGAAATGTAAAAATGAATTTCTTCTGAAATTCCATAAAAGGTTATTACTGCCACATTGTGTAACATGTTGCTTAAGTTACTGTAAATGTGATTTAAAATTCACCCTCTCCATCAAACAGTATAAATATAAAGCTCTGCTGACTTTTGTAAAATGACCCATTGGTTAAAATTAATAAAGATTCTGTCTCAGCATTGTTTGAATAGAGTTACGGCTTATATAGGATGATGTTTAGTTGTTTTTATTAATGTCTTCCATTTTACCACACACTTTACACAGAAGAATAGTTTAATTAACTCAAGAAATATTATACACACACATTTTTTGACACATGGCAGGTATTACCAAAAGAATGATGAAACAAATAAAATGTCCCATTGACCACATTTGGGAGTGCCACACTCAGAGAGCTTGTGAGAGTCATACTGAATATCATGAAGCCTGCACATCTAAGAACAAACATTAAATATAGCAAAGTGCCTTATGCTTAAAGGCCGCTAGAGTAAATGTTTAAGGCCAGTTCAGACTGAACAAGCCTTTCACAAGTTCTTTTTATGCTAGTTTGAAAATATATAGTTAAGGAGGTCAGTCTTTGATCAGTACATTGTGAATTTGTTTAAATTTCCAAATAATTCTCAGGTGGAGAAGCAGTCCATTCTGTTGCAATATCTGTTTTTTATCAATATGTAATATTCAGCATTTCTATCTGTAGCAATAGCAATAGAAAATACGCTTATTTTGTATGTAGTGTCTTTCATCCAAATACTTCTCAATATTGGTGCAATAAAGTTCAATGCAAAATCCCCCTTACCTGTATTTTGACTCCTTACCATCTTTCTCCCAAATTCAATACGTAGTGTTTTTTATTCATTTCAATTCTATTGTGAAAGGAAAATATTTGTTCTCTTTATATTTTTTTATGTATTACTTTTTAAAAGTATGCTTTAATTTAGCAACATGAGTAACCAGACTACAGTCAAAACAGACAGACCACATATTTCAGTATTTCAAATAGACAGACTGTACCTTGGTCCTTAATGAGGATGTGGGGAGTAGCCAGTCAGTATATGCACTGTTGTGTTAGTTGTTGAAGATGTTTGTCCCTCCGTGTCTTCCACATGAATGTTCATATTATTTCTTTTTCATGTCTCCATCTCTTCACATGTTGAATTTTCCTCTCTGTTATCTATGGCTTTCTGTGCTATGGAATAGCAATGGCCCAAAAGCAGAGTGAAGTCACCTCTTGTAGTGTTGTATAGAGAGACTTTCTAGATTGCCTAGGAAGTTGGAGCTTTTGCTCTAGCTAACTACATGTTTATTCTCCGTGTCCAGGATGATTTGAATCCTTTCTGTTATTGGATATTTAGGTGTATTGCATCACTCTGGGAAGCTGCCACTGACTGCCATGTTCAGTAGAATATTATCCCATCTGTTCTAAACCACCATCACCTGTGTCCATCATCAGTTCAATATAACTCCTGCCACTATATTTATTATCCTTATAGCAACTTCAGTCACCACCCAATGCCAAATAGATTTTCCAATCACTTTCTGGTCTGTTGACCTTTACCAAATATCTTAGTCCTTGCCACGTACCATGGATTTCAAAGCAAGCTAAAGCTGAGCAGTTCCAGCAGTGCTCAGAGTGAACTCAAAGACCTGTATTTTGGTTGTTTTAAGATACTTAAGTGAAAAGTCACTGTGTCAATATAAAATTGTTTCCAAAATCAAATAACGACTTTTTAATAGCTGAGTAGCTTTTTAATACAATTTTTGGCCAAAATCAATTATGTTGGTTCACGGCCTAAGGGAAAGATTGTCATGTGCACCTTTTCTCATCCTTTCCCATTCACAGTTGCACAGATCATCTCCCTTCCCATTTGTGATCTCAACTTCCTTAAGGCAACTGTTTACATGCAAAAGTGATACAGAAAAACATTTAGTCTGGGTTTTCCAAACACACCTGAGGGCATTATTTTCCCAAATTCTATTGAAGGCCAATGGAAGCTGGTTTCCTAGCTGCTGTAGTCTCCTTTTGAAAACTCCAGCTTCAGTGAATTTTAGCTTTTAATGCAGTTCAGCAGCTAGCAATGAAGAGAACCCCCACCACATCACCAGCCAACTCTCTGCTGTGTGCAAATGGCAGGCAAACATCTGTTTGAGGTACATCTGACTTAGGTCATAATGTTAGTTTAAGTGCTAACAATAATATGTTTATGTGGGATGTATGAGCGCATGGAAATAGCCATTTTTTAAAATGTCACCTGTTCTGATGAAGAAAAATGGGGAATGTGGGTAGAACTGCTTTAAATCCCCTGTATTTTCATGTATGCTCACAAAGTTTATTAGAACATTAGAATAAGAAATGCTCTGCTGGTGTAATAAAGGGCCAAATTGTGGCTGCTCTGTGCCTGTGTGTACTGAGAACCCCTCTCATGTTACATTTTCCAGTGCAGGAGGCACCTATAATATGTAGCATGAAGGGGTGGAGACTGACCAACCTGTGCTGTGTAGAGCAGGGGTCCCCAACCCCCGGTCCGCGGCCCGGTACCGGTCCGCGGCCTGTTAGAAACTGGGCCGCGAACCGACCCAGTGGACCTCCCGCAGGCGTGCCTGCGGGAGGTCTACCCGAGCCGCGGGACGAGCGCTCCCTCCGCAGTCATGCCTGCGGGAGGTCCGCTGCTCCCGGGGCTCCGGTCGACCTCCCGCTGGCATGACTGCGGACGGTTCGCTGGTCGCGCAGCTCAGCTGGACCGCCCGCAGGCACGCCTGCGGGAGGTCCACCGGCTCCGGTTGCGCTGCGGCAGCCGTGCCTGCGGGCGGCCCAGCTGAGCCGCACGACCAGCGAACCGTCCGCAGTCATGCCTGCGGCAGCTCAACCGGAGCCGGTGGACCTCCCGCAGGCACGCCTGCGGGCGGTCCGGCTGAGCCGCGGGACGAGCGCTCCCGACCGGTCCCTGGTCCTCAAAAGGTTGGGGACCCCTGGTGTAGAGCATATGCAGTGGTAGAAACCTTCATGATTTTGTGATTTGGTGTTTTTACTTAAAGTAGACAAGTGATCATGGAGAATCTCAGCAAATTTCTAGTGTTCCTGGTCGCAGAGAAAAGCTTGAAAATGTGACCTGAATGTATCTTGAAGACTCAAATGAGAAAGCAAATAAAGTTCCCCAAATCTATTATTTTTAAGACAGTTTCACAGTTTGGGGGGTGGGGCATGACACCTGAGTCTGTTAACATTTTGCACTAGCAATATTGCATGAGCTCACCTTTCTGTGCACCAACTTGCAGCTGCAGGGCAGTGCTTAGAGAAGCACAATCTGCATCTGTGGAACAAGTATAGTATCAGCTGACTGTGAGTTTGTTCTCTTTCTCCCTCCACCCAGCACCTCTGGAGGCCTTCTCTGACCTTCACAGGCCTTCAGCTATCCTCATGTGAGCAGTAAATCTCCCCTCACCACCACAGCCCCTCGTCCCCTAACTTCTTACGTGGCCAGATTCTTAGATCCGTACATATGAATGTTTATCAAAACCAACTGTAGATGCAAAGAAAGGTTTAAGTGGAGCTGAAAGTAGAAGGCAAGATACATTTAGCATGGTGATTTTGGTTTTTTTTTATTTAGCATGAAAGTGAAACAGGATCATTAGTAACATTTCTACACCAAATTCACTGTTATGCTACTTCAGATGACCTGCTCTAGTGTAACAGGCCACTACCACAGCTGGAAGGATTGAGGTAGTTATGGTATTGAAACAAATCTTAACTGAGGCTATACTTTTTAAAAATAATTTTAAAAATAATTTGTTTGGAGTGAAAAGAAGATTAATGTTACAAATGCAGTGCCATCAACTGGCAAGCTACTGATTTGACATAAATGATTCCTTTTTCATGAGTGACTTCTCATTATGCATGTGTTAGTTCTTGTTGTTTTGGTGGCCCGTCTGGCATTTCCTTTCACAATATTAGGGCCCTATCCCGCATTCTGTTGTGTTTTGCTGCAGTACCGTAGCCATGAGGAGGCCGCATATGGGAGCTGCCTGAATGCCCAACCAGCCTATCCAGAGACTTGATCAGCTCAGAGCATGAAGTGAGGGAGAGTAAACCAACATGCCAAGTTTATGCTTGATAAGAGTTAGACAGCACTATGAGCTCCCTATTTCTTGACACCTGTATGGCCTATTCTCACTTTGTCCCTCTTTTCTCTCCCTTCTTAGACAGAGGGTACACTGGAGCTGGAGGTGTAATTTCCAGCTCAGGTAGACATACCTGATCTAACTCTGATTGAGTTAGGGCATGAAAAATTAGAAGTGTAGCCATAGCAATAGGAGGGGCTACCCACCCCAAGTACTTCCTTAAGGTTTTACACAAGATCATACTTGGGGCAGCTAGCCCATCCTGCTACTTATGCCACCACAGTTATGCTTTTATTTTTAGTATGCTAGTTCAATGAAAGCTAGCACGGGTACATCTATCGAAGCTGCAAATTATACCGGTGTAGACATAACCAGAGATGACGACTTTCAGCCATGTCACAAAGCCATAGTGCAAAGGTCTGACTGTCTTGTTTTAGTTAAATACCCTGAGTGGAGTACTGTTTCTAGAACGTCTTCCTGTTGGGGAGTTGAGTTTCACTGTAGTAGGTGGAACTCTGAAGGTGTGTTCCTTACCTCAGTAGTGAATGGTGATTGATAGTGCATAGTTTGTTTATGAAGGAGAATTGTTTAACAAAAGGTCACTTGCTGATTTTGTGTGTGTTTTTTTTTAACAGAAAAAAATCTTGCCAGTGAAATCTCCTCCTGCACCTTCTCCTCCTCTTACTTCTCCTGAGGGGGACAATGGCAGTACACAGATACATAAAGATGGAGGTGGCATTGCTGGTGCAACAGCAGCAGTTATATCCACAGGTATAAAAGGGCAGTCTGAATGTATGAAATTACTTCCCCCTTTAAATACAAATAATTATATTGTTTTATGCTACTATTATTCTAAAACATCTGCTGAAAATAAATTGTTTTGCTAACATCTTCATATGAAAATATATTTTTATATTGCAGTTCTCCAAATGTGCTTAGGTAAGGCTGGTATTTGGTGCACGGGCAATGGCAAGAAACACCAGAACTTCAGGAATTTGATGTCTGGTTAGCATGCTTTTTGGTGTGTAAATAGGAAAGTCCATTGCACTTTCAATAGTCTTCCATAGCCTGGAGTACAATGCTTGATAAAGAAGAAAGGGCATGCTTTGTCTTACCTTACTTTCATCCCAACCAGTAGCAAAATGTACTGGAAATGACTGTTACCAAAAGGCCATTAGACACTACTGTTACATTCCAGAGAGTATGGAAATAGAGATAAAGATGACAAACTATGTCACTGAAAAAACAAAATCCAGGAGAAATGGGCCAGGTTAAAACAAGAACTCATTTAAAATGGAAAAGCAGTGAACTATATTATAAAATGGGTGGTGGAAAAGCTAGTTAGAACTACCTCTGAGTAGTCTCTTTATTACACAGTTATGGGACAATTTGTAAATTGTCAGCTATTTGGTCGTCGCCAAATCCTGGGACCTGCTAAAGTGCCCCCCTCAAAAAAAAAGTTTGCTATGTTTTTAATTTTTTGCCATTTTTAAGCTGCTTTTACAAAGAAACTGTCCCTCTGCTTTCCCTTCTCCATGTCCTTGCAGCTACCCCTCTTTCAGTGCTAGACAACATTGGGGCAGAATAGGCAATCATTTCCTACTAAAAGAAACCTGTCAGGTTTAAAAACATTACTGAGCCCAAATAAGAGTTTAATAACATATTTACAGAGTTTTCCTGTTCTCTCCACATCCACATCTGTGCCTCCCACGGCTTCTGCTGTCAAACAGAAAATAGACATGAATGCAGAGTTTGGGAGCATTACAGTCTTTTTACAAAAAGAATGAGGAGTACTTGTGGCACCTTAGAGACTAACAAATTTATTTGGGCATAAGCTTTCGTGGGCTAGAACCCACTTCATCAGATGCATGGGTTTTAGCCCACAGAAGCTTATGCCTAAATAAATTTGTTAGTCTCTAAGGTGCTACAAGTACTCCTGTTCTTTTTGCTGATACAGACTAACACGGCTACCACTTCTACCCGTCTTTTTACAAATATCAGTTGTTTGAAAAATCCAAGTTTCATTTGAGCACAAATAGTACTGTAATTCATTTAAAAAAAAACAGGTTTATTTTATCTTACTTAATGCTTCAGTTTATTGCCTCACCACCAAGGCATATCCTTATTAGACCACAATAAATCCTGGTCCCACTGAAGTTAATGGAAACATTTCTATTGACTTCAGTGGGGTCAGGCTTTCACCCCTTATTTTGTCTTGTTGCTTAACCACAGATTATGATCCCTGTGATAGGTCTGAGTTATTTCAGGTGCCTGTCTTTTCTTGAACAGGCAGTTGCTTTTTTTTTTTATTTTTTGTTTCTATAGAAAGGGTCTTCCTAAAATGAACTTGACTGTTGTTTTGGCAGATTTTAATTCTAGAAATAACACAGGGCATTTTACAGTAATGCATTTTGTTAAGGTCTTCACTTTGACCCCTGTATTCTTATAGCTCAGAGCATCTACCGGGTTAGATGTAGTGTAATGGAACCCATATGCGGATGGAGTTCAGCAACAAGCACAGATGGGTGTAGGCTGGGATAAACTCATCATGGTATGGTAGTGTGATGTAGGAGGGTTTTGGAGGCTGATTCATCAGGCTGAGAAAGAAGGAAACGAATACTGCTGTGAATGGCTGCTGGGTTGGAGATATTTGTCATGGAGTTCGGCACCACCATGTTGTTGTGCAGTAGGTACAATTTTAAAAGTAAAAATACTGGAGAACCGAACTGCATTTTGTGTCAGTGAGGAGACAATGCAATGATGATGCTATTTTGAGCATCCAGTGCAGAGAGATTGCCCTAGAGTTGCTTTAAAATATACTGGGATGCAGAGGGGAGGCACTTGAGTGCAATGTGGTCTTCTAAAGGGGAGGGGAAGCCTGGGTAGCTAACAGTTTTGGTACCTGGTCAAAATCCTGTTTTTACTTTAATCTGCCAGGATTTCATGACTTATCCATTGCTGCATTGCATGCTAAGCTGTTAACTATTGGTAAACCGTGTTATTAAAGAAAGAAGTGTATGCACAGAAGGTGTATGGTGTTTTTGTGTTTAGTGTGCATCAATCAAATTCAATATGATTTTCAGTGAGAGCCACTGAAATACATTTTGACTGAGTGTGATTGTGCCTGAAGTGGGCAGATTCCATAAATATGGCTTGTAATTTTTCAGTTTGCGTCTATGTTAACAAGCATGGGAACTCTGGACCTCACCTGGATAAAAAGAAAGTTCAGCAGCTTCCAGACCACTTTGGACCAGGTCCTGTAAATGTGGTACTTCAGCAGGCTGTGCAGGCCTGTGTAGACTGTGCCTATTTATCCAAAACTGTCTTTGGATTCCTCAAGTCAGGGCATCATGGAGGGGAGATGATAACAGGTATGCAAAGTCCTTGAATTTTTCCAATTTGTTCACTGGGTTCTGTTTGAGAAATTTGAGTATGGTGTAAAGTAGGGGAGTTGAAGTAGTAGCAAAGCAACGATTAACATTTTTATGTTACTTTTGTAAATCTTTAAGCATAGCTAAGAATTTACTGGTGGTATATCTATGACCACCACTAAATTTACATCTTAATATAGGGTATATAATGATACAGCCAGTTTTCTTAATTTGAATTCAGCAGTGACTATATAAAATTACATATACCATACAGCATTGTTCAATTTTTTACAAAGTAACACTTGCATACCACAGTAAATAGCCATAACTAAACATGTGTCAAATAAATTCAATGCAAGTCAAAGTTCAGCTTTATTAATTCACGTCTTATCCATACACCGTGTTTGTCTTCTTGATGTTGTAACCAAGTGGGTAAAAAGTTTAAAACTAGTCTGCTTAGGTTCCAGATAACTGATTCCATATGTTAACAGAACTGCTGTTGCTTCCCTTTTTTTTTTTCCTGTACTAATATTCTAGAGGCGTTTTAGGGTCACTGTTTGAGCACCTATGTCCTCTGCTACAGTGGTTCTCAACCTTTTTCTTTCTGAGCCCTCTTCCCCCACCTGGTTATAAAAACTCCATGCCCCAGCTGTGCCGCAACTATTTTTCTGCATATAAAAGCCAGGGCTAGCATTAAGGGATAGCGAGCAAAGCAGTTTCCCGGGGCTCCACACCACAGGGCACCATGAAGCTAAATTACTTAGACTTCAGCTTCAACCCCGGGCTGCAGTCCTGCATGGCAGAGCTTCGGCTTTCTGCTCTGAGCCCTAGCAAGTCTAATGCCGGCTATGCTTGGCAGACCCCCTGAAACCTGCTCAGGGGGCCCCAGGCCTCTGGATGAGAAGCACTGCTCTACTACAGAGTGGGTTTATTTCTTATGTATGCCAAGGGCAGCTCTGTAGATAAATTATCCTCATAGCTCAAACTCAGTATCTGCATCTTGTCATTTTTTTCCCCTTCTGGGTTGGCAATCTTCTGTATAGTAGTAAGCCACATCAATTCATAATTTCATCACTGGCAGTAAAAAAAGGTTTGTCTTACTTTAATCTCCTTATATTAATACCAGATGTGAAAGATGATTAGTGGAAGGCAGGTTTATTTAAGCTCTCATAAAAGAACTCGCTGCCTAACAGTGTTAAAATACAGCATCCTGACCCGTGTGCAGCAGAACTTGTCTAATCCTCACGCACAATTTGCACACCAGTTTGTTCCCAAAATGGAGCTCTCTTCTTATTTCTCAAAAAAAGTTTAGCACCTCTGTACAAATGTGGTTTTGTTACTAAGATATTTTTATATGTTTACTAGCACATTAAGTATTGTCATAAATAATTAACACCAAAAACTGTCAAATCGCAAGAACAAAATACATTTCATGATGCGCATTATCCTTGCTTTTTTATTGATTGCTTACAAGGGACTAAATCCTGGCCCAAGGGATGTATAAGTAAGGGGTGTGAATTGAAGTAGGCAGACAACTGTAATTCTGTTTCCTGGAGGATTTCGTGATTTTGAAATTTGGTTTAGTTCCAATTTGGAACAAAAGCCCAAAATTCTCCACAGAATGGAATTATCATTCTTCCATCCAACTCTCCTGGGAATCCAGGCTGCTGAGGAGTCGCAAGTGAGGGCCTGGGAGTCCTGCTCCCAGCTCCCCATTAGTCTGCTAGTCAGGCTGCCAAGGAGCTGGGCAGGCAAGCTGGAAGGAAAACATTGGGATCCTAGCTGGTTTCTGGCAGAATTTCACTGAAATTGAACATTATCCTCAAATGTTTCAGCTTCAACAAAATGACAGATTCTGTTGAAAAAATGTTTTATCAAAAGTTTTCCAACCAGCTATAGATGTGAACACGGAGCAGGGGGAGGAATTGCTTAGCAGAATAAAATGAGGAGTAACAGAATAAAATTAAGAAAGGGAATGTGAAATCTGAATATTAGGAAAAACTGATCCTATGGCTTGTGGAATGATGTCTCAAGGAAAGTAATGGAAGTTCCAGTGTTTGACAGTTTTTTCTGAATAGACCGGACAAAACATTAGTAAATATAAAGTAGGTTGGCCAGCTTTGCAAAATTCAAACTGGACACTCAGGTAGAGTGATATCTTTGGACTGATTGGTTAAAAAACATCATTTCTTTCATTAACTTTATCATTATAAAGGATAAGCAAGTAAATTGTGTCTGGACTGGTGAATTGTCTTGACAAATTGTCTTGTCTGCAGTGACAGGCAGATGGACAAGATGACAGTAAGTCTTTCCCACCTCTAGATTCTGTGACAACAGCTATGGAGCTGGGAAAACCACCAAAAAGCTATCACACCGGGAACAAGGACCAGGAGGAGTTCCCATACATGTTTTTTTTTAAATAATATTTTCTTTGGGGCTAGGAGTTTTGCAGGCAATATCACACTCTTCTCCCATGATTGCCATGGTGCTTTGTGGGGCCTAGGGAGAGCTTCTTTTGCCCAGATTATTTATTAGTGATCCTCATCATAACAACTGATTACTTCACAACTGTTACTGGATTTACTCTCACAACATCCCTATGAGATGAAGAAGTATATTTCCATTTTATAAATGGGAAACTGAGGCACAGAGAGTAAGTGGCTTCTCCAAGGTCACATGGGAAGACCACAAGACCATCCTGATGGATCATGGATTTTCATTGTGATGGACAGTGCTGTTTTGCAGTATGTCTATCAGGAGGTGTATGGGAGGCCATGTAGCCCATTCAGTCTCCTAACTGATTCAGAGCTAGGTGGAATCTGCTCCCTGGGTACCCACAAAATAACAATCGGAGTCTTCTGTGGGTGACCCTGAAGTGGTACAGTGAGTCCTTAGGAGTTCATTTGGACTTCAGAGTCTTGTTAATCTAGTGACCTCAGTGATTTCTTTGCCATGAAGGAAAGAAGGGCCAGGATTTGTCCCTAATTCAGTGATTCTCATAATTCAGTAATCCTCAATGCGTCATCCAGTTATGAGAGCAAATGAGCAAGGTTCTGTTGTAGCATTTTTATATTTTATATTTACTGCATTTATAAAATACCTGTACAACATCGCTTCACATTAGAGGTGTTATTTGTATCACCTTTCTGATACTAGTTTAAACCACTCTAGATATGTTTTTAAAACTGAATACATTGCCCCTTATTGATCGTGGAATGATTCTCAGCATGGTATGGCTCCTAATTCAGATTTCTGCCATTTAATGTCAAACTTGCAAAGGTATTGTTTTTGAAAGCACACCACTGTTTCCCTATCAATGGAATATGATGCTCTCCAGCACTTCTTATTTTTTGCAGGGAAACTCTTATACTAAACTCTTGCACACACCCAAATCATACTTGATGAGCAGGGAAAAGCAGGAAGGCAAAATAGTAAAAATTTTAAAATTCATAACAACGTCTTTGTAGCCATAAATTACATGTTTGTTACCTGTTAGATTTGTGATGTGTTACACTATACATTATTTCTAGTTAGAAAGTACACAGCTAATGCAATGAGAATTGCTCATCTAAAGGCCTGGAATTAGTGTTCTTAACTTTTTTAATCTCACTGTTTTCCAGAAGAGGAAGTTTGGCTTTTCCCTAAAACATTTTAATTCCTATTGATGCTTTTAATACAACAAGCTGCCATGGGATAAAAGGGAAGGTCCTCTCATGGATTGGTAACTGGTTAAAAGATAGGAAACAAAGGATAGGATTAAATGGTCAGTTTTCAGAACAGAGAGAGGTAAATAGTGGTGTCCCCCAAGGGTCTGTACTGGGACCTGTCCTATTCAACATATTCCTAAATGATCTGGAAAAAGAGGTAAACAGTGAGGTGACAAATTTGTAGATTATACAAAACTACTCAAGATAGTTAAGTTCCAAGCAGACTGTGAAGAGCTACAAAGGAATCTCACAAAACTGGGCGACTGGGCAACAAAATGGCAGATGAAATTCAATGTTGATAAGTGCAAAGTAATGCACATTGGAAAACATAATCCCAATTATATATATAAAAAATGATGGGGTCTAAATTAGCTGTTACCACTCAAGAAAGAGATCTTGGAGTCATTGTGGATAGTTCTCTGAAAACATCCACTCAATGTGCAGCGGCAGTCAAAAAAGCTAACACAATGTTGGGAATCATTAAGAAAGGGATAGATAATAAGTCAGAAAATATATTGCCTGTATGTAAATCCCTGGTGTGCCTACATCTTGAATACTGCATTCAGATGTGGTCATACCATCTCAAAAAAGATATATTGGAATTGGAAAAGGTTCAGAAACAGGCAACAAAAATTATTAGGGGTATGGAACGGCTTCCATATCAGGAGGGGTTAATAAGACTGGGACTTTTAAGCTTGGAAAAGAGACGACTAAGGAGGATATGAATGAGGTCTATAAAATCATGACTGGTGTGGAGAAAGTAAATAAGGAAGTGTTATTTACTCCTTCTCATAACACAAGAACTAGGGGTCACCAAATGAAATTAATAGGCAGCAGGTTTAAAACATATAAAAGGAAGTATTTTTTCACACAACACACAGTCAGTCTGTGGAACTCCTTACCAGAGGATGTTGTGAAGGCCAAGACTATAACAGGGTTCAAAAAAGAACAAGATAAATTCATGGAGGATAATCTCATCAATGGCTATTAGCCAGAATGGGCAGGGATGGTGTCCCTAGCCTCTGTTTGCCAGAAGCTGGGAATGGGTGACAGGGGATGGATCACTTGATGATTACCTGTTCTGTTCATTCCTTCTGAGGCACCTGGCATTGGCCACTGTCAGAAGACAGGATACTGGGCTAGATGGACCTTTGGTCTGACCCAGTATGGCTGTTCTTATGTAACAAATATAAAATAAAGTAAAAGCATATCACCCTTCATGTTATCTAAGATGCATGTAATAAACTGACTTTTAAAGCAACGTAACTACTATTGGTGTTTGTTCTTGGTTTCCTTACATTGTCAGAGTTCCTACTTAAATAAATGGGAGCTTGACCTGCACAACCACTGCTGGAATGGGTTCTATAATGTTGAATAACACAGCTTCTTATAATAGCAAGCCAGTTACTCCTGGCCGTCACTATAATTGTAACAGGTGACAGTCTGCAACAGATGAGTATGAGCAGTTCATGTTAACAAATGAGGTCCCTCAAAAATCCCCAAGTACTATAAAAGTTTTCTTCTGTTTTATTTCCTGTAAACATTTGACATGTCTTGCTGTTCAATAAGCAAATAACACAGACAATGTTTAATTTCTGTCAGGGGAGCTAATCTGAATTTACACAGGTGTAACTGAGATCAGAATCTGCCCTTTGAAGGAAAATTTGCTTAATAGTCTCATAAGATGCCAGAACAATTGTTTACCTCTCTTTTTACCTCTACACTGTTTTAATCAAAGCAAGATGTATTATATTTTAGTTAGTGGTGGTGTTATACTCTACTTCCTGGTGTTTGGATGGTGTCTGACATCATCTTCTTACTCACAGCCGCCTTTGATGGGGAGAAACATGCCATCAATCTTCCTTCCGTAAACAGTGCATCATTTGTCCTGCGTTTCTTGGAGAAGCTCTGCCACAGTCTGCAGTGTGATAATCTTTTTAGTAGCCAGCCCTTCAGCCCTTATATGGGAAGTGCACATAGTCCTACAGAGTATGATAGGAACAAACCAGGTAATACTAAATTACACTATTTCTTTTTCAAGTACAACATGTTTTGGCGTGTATGGTTATTTTGTGCAATTCATTTTTTGATATGTCCTCCTACAACTTGAATTGATTGAAATGAGTACTGTGTGGTTCTTAGTAAAATTAGTCCTAGTGTGATGGGGTGATTTAAACCACATGTGGAAAAACTGTATTGTTAAGCAAATTATTTTCTTTAGGCAAACAAGGCAATGTATACATCATCCCACTGTGATGCTGTAGAAGATCTAGTTTAAACTTTACATTTAATCTGCTTGAATTATGCACATATAGTAAAATATATTTAATTTACAGCAGCAAAATATAATTATTACCTGCCTAAAATAATTTTGCCCTATAAGACTCAATGCAGCCCCCCTCTACCCAACTGAAAGGTGCTTCATCCTGATTCGTCCTTTCTCCCTTCTGTGACCATTGCAAAGTTGTTGAGACTACATATAGTCTATCATAGGTATGGAGAGAAACCAGGATTTATAGATGGCTGGCTGTGGTGGTTTAGGAAATGAGGAACCCATTTCTGCAAGTGAAGAACACAGCACCCCACCCAAAACAGCACCCCTTACCTTGATTGCAAGGACAAGCATGGTACCCCTGAGGTCTCCTTCTGCACCCAGCTGCTGTCAGGCGATTAAAACAGTTGCGATTAATTGCACTGTTAATAATAGAATACTATTTATATAAATATTTTTGGATGTTTTCTACATTTTCAAATATTTTGATTTCAATTACAACACAGAATACAAAGTGTACAGTGCTCACTTAATATTTATTTTTTATTAAAATATTTGCACTGTAAAAAAACAAAAGAAATAGTATTTTTCAATTCACCTAATACAGGTACTGTAGTGCAATCTCTAGCACGTAAGTTGAACTTACAAATGTAGAATTATGTACAAAGAATAACTGCATTCAAAAACAAAACAATGTAAAACTTCAGAGCCTACAAGTCCACTCAGTCCTACTTCAACCAGTCGCTCAGACAAACAAGTTTGGTTATAATTTGCAGGAGATAATGCTGCCCGTTTCTTGTTCACATTGTCACCTGAAAATGAGAACCGGTGTTCGTGTGGTACTATTGTAGCCGGCATCACAACATATTTACATGCCAGATGAACTAAAGATTCATATGTCCCTTCATGTTTCAACCACCTTTCCAGAGGACACGGGTCCATTCTGATGATGTGTTCTGCTCAATTAAGATCCAAAGCAGAGCGGACCGACTCATGTTCATTTTCATCATCTGAGTCAGATGCTACCAGCAGAAGGTTGATTTTCTTTTTTGGTCGTTCGGGATCTGTAGTTTCCACGTCGGAGTGTTGCTCTTTTAAGCCTTCTGAAAGCATGCTCTACACCTTGTCACTCTCAGACTTTGGACGGCACTTCAGATTTTTAAAACCTTGGGTCAAATGCCGTAGCTATTTTTAGAAATCTCACATGGTACCTTCTTTGTATTTTTGTCAAATCTGCTGTGAAAGTGTTCTTAAAACAAACGTGCTGGGTCATGATCCAAGACTGCTATAACATGAAATATATGACAGAATGCAGGTAAAACAGAACAAGAGATATACAATTCCCCTCCAGTGAGTTCAGTCACAAATTTAATTAACATATAATTTTTTTAATGAGCATCATCAGCATTGAAGCATGTCCTCTGGAATGGTGGCCGAAGCATGAAGGGGCATATGAATGTTTAGCATATCTAGCATATAAATACCTTGCAATGCCAGCTACAAAAGTGCCATGTGAACGCCTGTTCTCACTTTCAGGTGACATTATGAATAAGAAGCAGGCAGCGTTATCTCCCGTAAATGTAAACAAACTTGTTCTTGTTCAGCTAATTGTGAAGACAAAGTAGGACTGAGTGGGCTTGTAGGCTCTAAAGGTTTACATCAGGGGTCGGCAACCTTTCAGAAGTGGTGTGCCGAGTCTTCATTTATTCACTCTAATTTAAGGTTTCGCGTGCCGGTAATACATTTTAATGTTTTTTACAAGGTCTCTCTCTACAAGTCTATATATTATATAACTAAACTAGTGTTGTATTGTAAAATAAACAAGGTGGGTTTTCAAAATGTTTAAGAAGCTTCATTTAAAATTAAATTAAAATGTTGATCTTACACCGCCGGCCCGCTCAGCCCGCTGCTGGTCTGGGGTTCTGTTCATCTAGGCCGGCAGTGGGCTGAGTGGGGCCTGCGGCCGGGACCCCAGGTGGGAAGGGTCTGGCAGCCAGAACCCCAGACTGGCAGCGGGCTGTGCGGGGCAAGCAGCCGGGACCCCAGACTGGCAGCGGGCTGAGCGGCTCAGCCCACTGTCGCTCAGGGGTTCCATCCGCTGGCTCCTGCCAGCCGGGATCCCGGCTGCCGGACCCGCTCAGCCCGCTGCCAGTCTGGGGTCCCGGCCCTGCCCACATACACTGGGTACCTACCTTCTCCCTGGTTCTGGCCCATTCTCTTCCTCTCTCTGCACTGAGCTGAGAGTGAGAGTGACCGAGCACAGGGCTGGGGGTGAAGGGTCTGGCCAGGAGCTAGAATGAGGGAGGGGGCTCAGGGTTGGGGTGTGGGGGCATGTGGGCAGCTCCCATTTGGTGTGAGGGGTGCAGGTGGGAATGTGAGTGGGGGTGCAGGAGCTCCCATTTGGTGCTCAGGGTGGGGGAGGGGATGTGCGGGGTGCATGGGATGTGGAGGGGGCTGGAGATGTGTGGGATGCAAGAGTCAGGGCAGAGGGCTAGGCACATGTGAGGGGGGTGCAGGTGTCAGGGTAGGGGGGCTGGGTATGTGTGGGGGTGCCAGAGTCAGGGCTGGGGTCATGCGAGGGAGTGAAGGAGTCAGCAGAGGGCTCAGGGCAGAGGGCTGGGTTACTGCCACCCTCAGAACCCCCAACCCCCCTCACTCCTTGTCCCGACTACCCACTCCTGGGACTCCACCCCCTATCTAAGCCTCCCTGCCCCTTGTCCCCTGACTGCCCCCCTAGGACCCTACCCCCTACCTGTCCCCTGACTGCCCCAACCCTTATCCACACCCCCGCACCCAGACAGAACCCCCTGGACTCCCCATGCCTATCTAACCGCTCCCCGCCCCCTGACAGGACCCCCAGAACTCTGGACCCATACAACGCCCCCCTGCTCCCTGCTTGCCCAACCCCTCTCCACACCCCTGCCTCCTGACAGCCCCTCCGAACTCCCAACCCCCCCAGCTCTTTGTCCCTTGACTATCCCCTCCAGAGACCCCCCCCTCCCTAACTGCCTCCCCAGGACCCTCCTTGCTCCCTGTCCCCTGACTGCCCTGACCCCTATCCACCCCCCACCCCCTAACAGACCCCAGGGGCTCCCATGCCCCATCCAACCCCCCCTGCTCCCTGACTGCCCCCTCCAGAGACCGCTGCCCCTAACCACCCCCCCGGGATCCCACCCCCCCATCCAACCCACCCTGCTCCCTGTCCCCTGACTGCCCTCACCTCTTATCCAACACCCCCCCCCCCTCCGGACCCGGACCTGGACCCCTTACCATAAGGTTCCCCGCTGATCCGGAGCCCTGCCGCCACGCGCGCAGCGCTCTGAGGGGCGGGGTGGGGCTACGCGAGGCGGTGGGGCTCCGGATGAGCGGGGAGCGTCTTTCCCTCCCCATGGAGCCAAATGCTGCCCCGTGGGAGCGCACAGCCCCAGCCCCCAGAGCGCTGTATGCGGCGGCATGGCTCATGGGGAAGAGGGGGAAGGCGGGGGAGGGGCAGACGGGCTTGCTGCGCTCGGCCCGGCACTCCTGCTCTGGAGCGCGGACCCTGCAGCTTGCCACATCAGCAGGATTTTTAATGGCACACTGGGGTCCCAGCAGGCCCCAGTGTGCCATTAAAAATTGGCTCGCGTGCCATCTTTGGCACGCATGCCATAGGTTGCCGACTCCTGGTTTACATTGTTTTGTTTTTGAGTGCAGTTGTGTAACGAACAAAAAAAAATCTACATTTGTAAACTGCATTTTCATAATAGAGATTGCACTATAGTACTTGTTTGAGGTGAATTGAAAAATATTATTTCTTTTGTTTATCATTTTTACAGTGCAAATATTTGTAATAAAAAAAAAATAAAGTGAGCACTATACACTTTGTATTCTGTGTTGTAATTGAAATCAATATATTTGAAAATGTAGAAAAACATCCAAAATATTTAATATATTTCAATTGATATTCTATTGTTTAACAGTGCAATTAATCGTGATTAAATTTTTTAATCACAATTAATTTTTTTTAGTTAATCGCGTGAGTTAATTGCGATCGACTGCCTTAATGTTTAGGTGATTGTACACAGGCAACCAAAGAGAAAGAGAAAAATAGACTAAGAGGTGAAGCTAATCTTCTTCTTCTTCTTGTGCTTGCTCACGTTCATTCCACGTAAGGTGTGCGCACACCGCATGCACAGTTGCCATAAATTTTTCCCTCAGTTGTATCCATTGGGCCAGCTTAGCACCCTCTGGTGCCATGTGCTCATGTGCTGATATAAGGGGCCTGGTTGGCCCCGCATCCTCTCAGTTCCTTCTTACAGCCCGTGATGGTCACTGGAACAAATGATTTTGCCTCGGCAGGGCATTCAATCAGTGGTTCTGTTATTCCCGACTTTTTTTTTCCACATGTTTAGTTACCTTCATTTATTTATTTATTTTACTATTTAGTGTATATGGTTAGATCTCCCCCCACCCCCATGTTTAGCATAGAGGGACATCCTCTACCCATAGGGCCGGGCATGCCCTAGTCTCCAGGCTTCAAATCCTTTGTCTCCTGCAGCAAGCCCAGCTTGAGGACCAGCTTCAACTATGCCCCCTCACAGTATTCCTCCCAAAGGTGGTCTCGCAGTTTCATAGTAATCAGGTTTTTTTTCCTGCCAGTTTTCTTCCAAAAATTGCACAAGAATTCGGAGGAGCAGCATCTCCACACGCTGGATGTTAGGTGTGCCGTGGCCCTCTACATTCAGAGAACCAAGCCATTCCATAAATCAATGTAGATCTTTGTGGCAGTAGCAGACAGTATGAAAGGCCTACCAGTTTCCACTCAGAGAATTTCATCCTGGATCATTTTCTGCATTTGTACAGGCTATGAGCAGGTGGGCATCCTATCTCCTGCCATCTTGAAATCCCATTTGATGAATGCTCAGGCTTCATCATCAGCGTTTCTGGCCCAGGTCCCAGTCCAAGACCTCTGCAGAGCAGCAACTTGGTCTATGCAATCACCCAGCGGACAAGACATGATGCCAAGTTTGGTAGAGCAGTGTTGTGATCCACATTTCTGTGAACTCTGACTCCACTTCCTTGAATTCTGCTTGGGATTCACTTAAAATGGAATGAACATGAGCAAGTAGGTGAAGAAAAAAATAGTTACTAACCTTTCCATAACTGTTTTTTGTCAATATGTGTTGCTCATGTCCATTCCACAACCCACCCTCTTGCCCCTCTATTGGAGTTAGCTGGCAAGAAGGAACTGAGAGGATGCAGGGCTGGCCAGGACCCTTATACTGGCGCATGAACGCGCAGCCCCAGAGGGTGCTTGAACCGGCCTGACAGATACCTCTGAGGGAAAAATCTCCGTCAACAGTGCATGCCCACCTCACTTGGAATGGACATGAGCAACACATCTCAAAGAACAAGAGTTACAGAAAGGTTAGTAACTGTTTTTACCCTATTCCTGTAGCTCTTGATTTTTGGTTAAATATTTCTAGCCGAAATATAGCTGCCATCTATATGATATATAATAATAATAACAGTGGGTCTCAAAGCGCTTTACAAAGGAGGCCAGTAACATTATCCCCATTTTACAGATGGGAAAAGTGACTTACCCCAGGTCACCCAGCAGAGTTGGGAATAGAACCCAAGTCTCCTGAGTCTCACAGTCCAGTGCTCTAGCCACTAGCTCATAACTGCAAACATTTGATCTGGCTGCAGTCTCAGAAGATTCTTATTAGGGGAGAAACTTGGATGGCTGTATAGAAGCTGCGGTGTTCCTGTGTGCTCCTTTGGAAGTTGGTGTTTTTTCCTTTTATGGAGCTGCTAGTTAAAACCAGCTGTAATCTGACTGTAATTTTGTAAGTTTGGTTAATAAGGTGGAAAAATAGATGCAATATGCCATTAAGCTTCCCTTATCTTGTCTGTCAAGCAAGAAGCTCTGTATTTTGAACTCTCTTCAGGGTGAAGCCAGCTCAAGGCAACTTGGGTGATAACTGTCTGACCCAACTATGTTTTAGCCCTGAAAGTTTGTGTGGTGATAACTGAGCCTGCCTGATAAGGTTAAGCTAATAGTAAAAGATATTGTCACTGAAGACTTGTGGGTAATGTTTCAAAATGGTGTAAGGTAGTACTGTCTGAGTTGTGCTACAGTCATTCCAAGACACACAATATAGGGAGCAGAATTAAAATCCAGTGAGTGAATACAGCACACATTCACCTCACTTCTATATCTTTCCTCTTTCCCCCAACAATTTTATTAGTTCTGAAATGAAAGACTGTAACTTTTTCTGTTGACAGCAAAAGAGGAAATATCAGAAAACAGAAGTACTAAACGATATTCTCAGGATTCTCCACCCTACACTGCCCCTCTCTCCCCTAAACTCCCCAGACCTGACGCTCACCCATCTGAAGGTAACTTAAGTGTATTTGTTGCATTTTGTCGGAGGGTTATTTATGTTCATAGTATTTCAAATAAAAGAGAAACCAGTACAACTAATTTTGCCTAGCCTTAGCCATCAGCAGTTGACAGAATGCATAGTCACAGTGGTGTGTATGTGTGTAAGTAATTATTGGTGAATGGGCACAAATGTTGCACTTTGAGAGAACTAATGTAGCTTTGGGAGCTTAGGCCACTAATGCAACTAGCTCTGTTTTGGGAAAGGGTTTAAAGATTCGCTGCAGACCATTGATGAATGAAGCTGTCTGCTTAATGTGCAACAGCTTACTAAAAAGCCAGTAGGATGCTACATCCCATTAAAATGGGATAGAAAATAAACTACTATAACAACTATATAAAATACACATACTCTCTGCACCGCTAGAGTATTGCACTGACTGTTGGTAGCCTAACTTGAGTTCAGAAAAGGACAGTGAGGATGGCAGGAGATTTGCAAGGGTTGATTATGAGAGTCAATTAGAGATTTGTGACCTGACTTTTGGGAGGTTCTGAGCTCCTGCAGCTCCCGCTAGCTTCAGTGAGATCTCTGCTCCTCTGCAGATGGAGCCATTATACTATATTTAGAGAGCAAGAGGAGATGAGGATAAATGCTAGGCTTATTTAAGACAGGTCAGTCATTCCTTTTCTAGTCTAATAACAGAAACAAGGGACCTAGAAATTGGTAGCAAATTTAGAATTGATATAAAACGGAGATGATATTTTATACATACAATAAATCTGTGGAATTGAGTCAGACATTTCTAATGGACTTAGAGGAGTCTGGGTATGTACATGAATAAATATAGCACACGTAGCTATACTAAAGTAGGGTTGCTCAAACTGGAGCAAACCAAAATGTATGATTCAAATATAGGCCAGTTAGCTGCAGTATCCAGTAAGGAATCCTGTGCACTCAAAATAAGCGTGATCACTTTCCTATCCCTATTCAATATATAGGTCTAATAACTACATAATACAAGGAAGTTTTAAGAACCAGGAGTTCATTTATTATAAAGTATGGTTGCCTGGATTTCCAAAAAAAAAAAAAATGTAGGACAAATAAATGTGTTGTCATATTTAAGGATCAGAATGTGTGTTGTTTCCCACTCAGCCTTTTAAGGCAGTGTCCTCTACTGAAAATCTGGAGGTAATTTCAGATCTCTCACTCATAGATTGGTTAGCAAGAAAGACCAAGAATATCTGTTGGAAAGGATCTTCTTTTAGCAACGCTTTTTTCTTTCTAATCTGCTCAAAGATATTTCTTCAGGTTTTTGCTATCTGTTCTGTTAGATGACCGTTTCCTCTTTGCAGTCATGGAGGATAATGGAAAAAAGCTGCAACCTAAGTGACTAACTACTGTAGCCAAGTACATCACTCTAAATCCTGTATTAAGAAGAACCTTTGACTTCTACTCCCAATTCCCAGAGGATCTAAAAGATTTTTCAAATTCTTGTGAAGATCTTCAGGCTAAGACATAAGCCTCTGTTATGCTGAACCATAAGGCCACTTTCCTCCGTTGTCAATAGCTCCAAACACCAAGGATTCAGAAATAGAACTTCCAATGAGACTTAAGAAAACCTCATGTCTGTGCCTGCTCTCTGTAGCTTATTTCAGATATTCAAAATATCAGAATGGCCAAGAAGACTGTAACTATCAAATACCAAACTCACTCAGATCTCAGACCAAATGACTGCTGGTTAGACAAGGTCTCCTTCAAGTGCAGCCATTACAGCATCCTAGATTCACTGCAAAGTGACAGCCTGCTTTAAATCAAGGGGGATCTTGATTTAAAGAGAATTATTCTGAGCTGGTTATATCAACCTGGGATTGAGTGATCAGGAGTTGATTCAGTTTAAATTAAATGGAGGGATAATCAAAGCCAGGTCATCAACTGTGGTTTATTTTAAAAAGGCAGATTTTGGGAAATAAGGAAATTTAGTTAATGATATCAACTGGACTGGTGAGTTCAAGGATCTAAAAGTAGTGGAGGCTTGGAATTTCTTTAAACAAATATTCAAAAACTATCCGCAATTTGCATCCCAAGCAAAGAGAAAAATCTTGTACGGGAAGCCCCCAGACCAACTGGATGAGAAACCACCCCAAAAAGGTTATTAGGAATAAGCAGAGACCCTACAGGGAATGGAAAAGGGGATCGATTAGCATAGACAGCTATATGTTGGAGGTTAAAAATGTAGGAATAAAGTGAGAATTGCTAGGTCTAGCTTAATTAACCCTTTCTCATAAAATTAAAATAAATAACCAGAGGTTTTTTAGTTATATAAATTAAAAGTGGGTAAGGATGGATGAGGTTGGGCTGCTATGGAGTGTGCATGGGGAGAAGATTAAAGATAATCTAGGTATGGCCCAAAACCAAAATGAAACTTTGCCTTGGTTTTCAGTCTGGATGATAGTAAGGATCATGAAGGCAGTATGGCTGATGGAAATAAGTGTATGGGAACTACCATGTCTGAAGTGGAAGAAAAACTTGAACATCTTTAATGTACTCAAATCAGAGGGGACTGGATAACGTCCATCCCAGAATACTGAAAACTGGCACATGATATTGCTAGTCCAGTAGCAAGGATTTTTAATAAATCTATCTATTTAGGGGTAGTACCATATGACTAGAAAATAGCTAATGTTTAAAAGGGGGGGAGGGGGAAGTGAAGGGATTGGGCAATTTTAGACCTGTTAGTCTGACCTCAGTTGTATGCAACGCTTTAGAAAAAATTGTGAAGCAAAGAATAATTAAATTCATAGAGGTAAAGGGGAAGTAATGTGACACGGTTTACCAAAGGTAGGTCATGCCAGACTGATCTGATTTTCTCCTTTGAGAAGACAACTGATTATTTTAGATAAGGGAAATTCAGTGTACTCATCCTCCAAATTCCTTTTATCTGAAAATTCTAATGATCTGAATCCACCGTGTGTCCCCCAGGCAGCCCTACTGAGCACAAGGAGTACATCCACAATAACAGAATATGGCAGTGATAGCCTTCTGCTTAAAGAAATTCCCCTCTGCGAACAGCATCCACCTACTAGGGATGTGCAAGGGTGGAGAAAGCTAATGTGGAGCAATGTGTCTGAATCACATGGTTGCATAGCTGCAACACTGTATCCAGTTCAAAGTGCAGTCCATGTAACCCACCCACTCCTCTCCCATCACAGAGCCCCACGGTGTGGGACACAGCCCTTCCCAGTGACCAGCAGGGCGGGGGTCTTGCCAACATCACAGTCACCACTCGGGCCATGTCTAGCCACAGCCCAGGGCAGGTGGGTGTGCAGGAGAAGATCTGACACAGTGTTGCCTTTCATTGGCTCATAACCTGGAAGGGTAACAACAGTAGCCAGTCGGGCAAAACAGTGCCCCAGCGTGACTCTTCAGCCCCCACTTCCCAGCTGTACCCAGACCTTTACTGCCTTCCAGCCTGCAGCAGGAATCCAGCTCAAAATAACACTTCTGTTTATCTGAGTGCCTGTTTATACAAATGTTTCCCCACAGGCTATTACCAGTTTGTCTTATATCCCTATAATCTCATGCTTCAGTGTCTCAGATGGTCACCTGCAGGGGTCAGGAAGAGATTTTTTTGCCCCAGTGTACTCTGGATTGTTTTGTCTCCTTCCTCTGAAGCATCAGAGATGGCCATAGCTGGAGATGGGACTCTGGATGGGGTGGGCTGGTGCGCTAGGATGGTACGGAGCATTCTTTCTCTCTCAGGTGCTGGGCTGGCTAATTCTTGCCTGCATACTCTGCATAGTCTAGCTGATTGCTAATAGTGGGGTCAGGAATGAATTTTCCCCAGGTCAGATTGGCATTGATCTTGGGGTGGGAGGGTTGCCTTCCTGTGCAGCTTGCCGGGATCATCTGGTTATATCTCTTTTAATCCATTCCCTGCCATTGTGGGGGCGTTGGTGCACCTCCTACCTCTCCCTGTGGCACATAATAGTTTAGTCTCCTGTAGGCTGTAATACTTTGGACTAATTTTGGTTGCTGGGTTTAGTGTGTGGGTGCTGAGTGGTGTTGGTGGCCTGTGATACACAGGACATCAGACTAGATGATCTGGTAGCACTTCAGGCCTTAAATTCTGACTTCTATGAATTTCCTACCTTGCATATGTGAATCCAAGGCCTATTTTAGGAGAGGTTCAAATCCCTAATATCTTGAAAAGAAAAAAATCTCAATATCCTGAGACTTATATCTAAGTTGATTCTCAAACTCTTCTATTCAGCATTTATATATTCATTTATGATTCCCCCTCCCTCTTTTTTACTTTCCAGACTGAAACTTCCAGCAATGTCTCATTTTCTAGCTTCTCCTGTTTTTTTCAAGTCCTCTGATTTTTTTTTTTATTGCTAATCATTGACTACACATCTTGAAGACTCTCTGAACTTTTGTGTAGAATGAGGTTACTATTGGTTTTCAGTTCAGTGATGTTTTAAATTGGAAAACTTAAAGGGGTAGGGATATATTATATGTGGGCCTCAGTAGCCAAGAGGAGGATGTTTTCATCTTTTGACATGGATGCATGTCTAGCAGACTTTTTAATCTCTTGCACAGTGATAGTTTTCATTTTAGTCTAGTTCTGGAAAGTCTAAGCTTTTAAGGCCTGAACCAATCTTACTCAATATTTGTGACAGAAAGTTGGTGTTCTAAGCAGAGGTAACCAAATACACAGCCCTTGAAACCCTTCTTTCTTCATTTAGCAATTGGGTCATGTCAGCAAGAAGGATTTATTAATTAATTGCTTAAACCATAGAGAGAATTGCTTATTTCTTATTTTCCTTCAGGATTATGTTAAAATAATCACTGCTAAAATAAACCCAGTGCTTCCAGATCTCAATAATTCTAAACCAAGTTTCGACACAGAGTGCATCTGGCATATGGTAGACCTCTAAAGCCATATGTGAAAACATCACAAGTTTTCAGGAAAATGGTTCTTTTACCGTCATTTTAATTCCAGATCTTGGTGTGATGCAGGAAATAAATGAAAGCTACAATTGCTAGAAGAGTAAAGAGCATGCGTTTTAGAAGCATATTTCACAGCAGTTATCAGTCTTTCTCCAAAAGAGTAAAGACTGCATCATGGGTATATATGATGTACACATATACTGAAAAGATTTGCAGGGTGGCAGGATGGGTTTAGCATTTGCACTTTCATGAGCAAGTGTAATATATATATTTTTTGCTCCCAGAGATGCTGCTTTTGGCAGGTGGATACTCTATGCTGGGATCTCAACGTAGTTTTCTTTGAAGTGGAAAGTTTTTCTTAATTTTATTCATCATTACTCCCTTCTTTTGTCTTTCTCAGTGCTAGATGTTTGTCTAACGTGAGCAGAGAGAGATTATTGCTAAAAAATGGAACCATTTCTTGCCAACTAATTTCTTTTTTTCTCAAATAGCATATTGACCAATCCGGGCCATACTTTAATCAGAATATATTATTAGTCTTCAACAGTCCTGATTTAAAAAAACCTGAAACAGACCAAACGCTCAGGCCTTATAGGCAGGTGGAAGGACTTTGTTATGTTGCTGTATAGCAACAACCTTTAGCTAACTCAAAAGCAGTATGGCTAAGCTCTGCATTCAGTCCTGTGAAGCATCCAAGTGGAGTTAGAGAATATGTTTTAAAGACTAGAGATTAGCTGATAAACACTTCCCTTTTCAAGTTTTATCAAAGAATTGTTACCTCTTTCTTAAGCCAGAATGTATTTAATTGAGTTGTTTCATTTATATTTTCATATCCAGAGAAGAATTGCCTGCATGTAAGTGGAGTACAGTGGTCATTATTTCTTAATAATCAGCACAGCAGTATCTGAAATACCAGGATTTTCCTCAATACAGGAAATAATTGTGGCAACTGTTTTCAGTCTATTGACTTCATAAAGAGGGCCATTGTATCTGAAGATAGTATGATCTATAGATACACAATTGCACACTTGTTTATAATTAGAAGTTGATGGTTCTCTTTATTGTTTAGACTAGGCAAATTAAATATTACACAGTAGGTTTATCTTTTATTCATATTAAAAATCTCTTACAGGATAAACATAACACAGGCTTAATGGCTGCGCTTTAGAAAAAATGTTTAAACCGTGGATATGCTTCCTTGGTGATGATGTGTATGCCTATAACTGCAAATATATTGATATTACCTTCAGATAATTCTTAGAGAATCAACTCTCCCCCTTTGTTGATAATATAGTTTTGTTTTGTATAGAATGAAATGACAGCGAAATTAAATATTGAAAATTCATATATTTTATATGATCAAAGTAACCGTCAAGCTCTCATCAAAGTCTACAATAATCAGTTTCTTTTTTTTACAGATGTAACTTTAAATGTATTTTAGGAACTTCCTACTGACTACTTTTACTTAATAAGAGAAGGAGAATGGTGCTAGTTGTATTTGGTGCTTGCTTTATGGCTTGTTGACAGGCTTAAAATTGTAGTTAGTGTTAAAAATAAGTAGCATGGAATTAAATAACAAGGTTACAAAAATCTAACATGTTGAACAGATCAGTATTTGTATTACTCATATTGTGTAGCAGAAACATTGCCAACTGAAGAAAATGGTACTCCCAAAGAACACCGATTTTCTGAGGACTCTATGGATTCCGCGCTCAATTCAGTAAATCCTTCAAGCCCAACCCGCCGAAATTCCACTGAATATCGTATCTCAGGGAGTGCAGCATATTACAGGAATTCCCTTCAGCCAGTGACTGCTGCTTCAAACTCAGCCCCAATCCTACACAGGCTGTCATCAAGCGCTGCTGGGAACAGCAGTTACTATGAAGTCAGTAGGAATCGAATGCAGAGGAGGATTGAAGGTATGGCATACACTTAACCTTTTAAAATATGTGCTTTGCTAACCTACTTTTTAGTAGTATGCAAAGTCAGTGGGTTATGAATTATGAAGCAAAGTGTTTTGACATCCAAGACTTCACATAAGGAGTCAGACTTTGCCAAACATGTCAGACCATCTAATGTGATTTCAGAATACAGAGTTTAAGCTTGTTAACTCTAATACTGTACAAGGCAGAGAAATCCTGCATATGATTTTTTACTCTGCTAGCTATCAAAGACCCTGCAGCCTGCCTGGTTGGGCAGTGCTGGTTACAGCTCCTTATTCAGCTTCTCAAGTACTGCTGCCAAGTTGGCTGAAGGGTCACTGAAATTTGCAGCCAGGGGTTCCCTTCCCTCAGGGAGCACTGCATTCCTGCACAGCATTTCCAGCTGCTGGTGTCTTGGGAGCTAGGAACCAAATGTCTCAAACTGATCCATAGTGCTAACACTTATGCCATTGTGTGTATCTGCAGTTGTAGAAGTCATCTGAATGCAAATTCATGCTGTTACCCAAATAGAACATCTTGGTGACTTTTTAGAAGGAAAATCAAATATTTTTCATTTTAATACATTATAAAAGAATTTGAGTGATCTTAGCCAGGTTGATACACTGGTAGAAGAGAGAGGACTGCTACAAATACAGGACACTAACAATGTCGTATTTTTCCATTCACTTGAGTCTGCAAGGATGCGTTTTTACTACATTGACACTTACAACATTTCTCCCTTTGCCAATGTTTTACATTTAAGCTGCAAGTTCTACAACAGGTCCTGATCTCAGTGCACTAAAAAGGGAACCCTCACGAGTACCAAATAAGGATCCTTCTACCTGGTCAATAGATGAAGTAATGCGATTTGTGAAAGAAGCTGATCCTCAGGCATTAGCACCCCATGCAGAACTCTTCAGGAGACATGTATGATATTTTCTATTTCTATTCTGCTAGACTTGATCACATTACTGATCTGCGCAGGAAGTTTTTGTGAGTTTCCCTGCTATTATTGCATTTGAAATGAAAGGTGGAGCAGATGCTACCCACATATAAATTCATGAGAGATGATTTTCTTTCTCTAGAAAGCATCATCCAGTTTTGCTACGCCTGGGAGCCATTTACTTGCTCTATGCAGTGAATTTGTTAGAATGCTCTAAACAACTGTTGCTTAGGCCATGTTTACAGTACTTGTGCTACCGTGGTACAGCTACGTTGCCATAGCTATGCTGCTGTAGTGTAGTAGTGTAGGTGCTTCCTGCAGTGAGAGAATGGGTTTGTCCATTGCTGTAGGAATTCCACTTTCCTGAGTGATGGTAGCAAGTTTGACGGAAACGTTCTTCTGTCAGTCTATCTGTGTCTACACCAGGGGTTAGGTCTGCACAGCTATGGCGCTCAAAAGGCAAAAGCAGGACGTATGCAGGAGCCCTGCTCCCCTCTATGGGCCTGCCCTGCCCCTTGCTCCTCCTCTTCCTCCCCAAGGCCCAGCACCCTTCTCCTACTTTTCTCCTGAGCTTCCACACTCTGCTCCTCTCTCCACCGAAGCCCTGCCCCTGGCCAGGCCAAAAGCCAGAGCTGGTCAGTAGTAAGAGCCACCCAGAGAGCCCCAGACCCTCCACCTGCCCATGGCAGCATGCCCAGGGGGCAGGGACACAGCCTCCCCTAACTTGGCCCTCCATACGATTTCTGAAACCCGATGTGGCCCTCAGGCCAAAAAGTTTGCCTGCCCTTAGGCTAGGGGCTGCTGTCAGGCGCCCAGGGTAGGTGATAGGTCTGGGCTCCCTGGGCAGCTCTTACTCCTGCCTGTCTCCAGCTTCTGGCCAGGGTCAGGGCCTTGGGGGAGAGAAGAAGCAGGGGGCGTGGCCTCGTGGCGAGGGGGTCAAGGTCCATTTGGGCCATCCCACCGGAAAGAGGCTGGCGCTGTTCCTGAGCCTTAGGCAGGTGTGGAGCAGCACCGCAGGGAATCCGGGACAAATGCTGTCCTGGAGTCATTCCGCCCAGGACCAGGACTTGCACTCTGCATTCCTGAACTGTCCTGCCCAGTTTGGCACGGGAAGTCACGCTAGCTCAAGAGTATGAATTGTTCACACTCCTTGAGGGCCATAGCTTTGTCAGCCTAATTTATAGACCCAGCCTTACTAGCTATACAATGAGTACGGTGTTCCCTGGTGCCCCATCATCTGAGGGCCACAAGGACTTCCATCCACGGTATTTCTAGAGATAGTAACTGTAGCTTCTTCTTTGAGTGATGGTCCCTATTCTGTTCCACTGTGAGTTACTCATGTACCCAGAGCTGGAGAATTAGAAAGTATTGTCTGCTGGTCTGCACATGTTCCCTGGCTCACCTCATGTCTCCGACCGAGGGGATAAAGGGCAGGCAGACCAAACGCCTCTCCAGTTCCTTCTCACTGCTGCACAGTTTGAGTCAGAATCTTTAGAGTCTCCAGCTTTGTCTTCGGCCTACAAAATAAGAATCATCTAATTTGCAAATAGTTTGACAGTTTTAATAGTTTTTACTGTTTAGCATTAGATTAGTCTCCTGGGGGGACCCCCTCCCTGGTACCTCGTTCAAGTACCGGACTATGTCCAGGACTCCAGGCTTCAAACTGTGTGCTTCCTGCCCATGATCCTTCTTGATCAGTGATGACCACCAGCACTACCTGCACTGCCTTGGGGAAGCTAACATGGCGGCAAGGTGCAGTACTTGCTGATCATTTCCCAGGCATACCCAAGAAGGGTGGGAAGTTCGTCTGCACAAATACTTCATGGAGAAAGCCATGAGACCCCAATCAGATCCAGGCCAGGGAATGCCCCCATACATTGGCCTGACTCAGCAAGGAGCGTGCCTCCTACTGCAAAGTCTGACTCTGGTGTGGGACAGCCAAGAAGCACTCTCATAAACATGAAACCTAGGCTTCTCAAAAGTCCACTTCAGAGAAGTCTGACTCTGCCGTAAGCAAGCTTACCAGCTCGGCCCGTGAGGAGTTAGGGCATACTAAGTGCCAGAAGCACAACAAGAAAGCCCATAAACTCTGGGCTCCATCAGTACCAGACTGTGTTCTGTTGGTACCGTCATTCCTGGCTCCTACCAAACCCTGGGATCTGTGGACACTGACAAAGTCTGATCACTTGCAACTGGAGTTTCTTTGAGATTTACAGTCCCTATCTGTATTCCACTTCTCGCCCTCCTGCCCCTCTGCTTTGGATATTATCTGATTCACGGTAATAGAGAAGGAACTGGAGAGGCGGCGAGTCTGCCTTTCCCTTTTTCCCCTCAGTTGGAGATGAGCCAGGGCACATGCACAGACCAAGGGACAGTACTTTCAAATTCTCCAGCTCTGGGCGTGTAGTGTGCATGTGTAACAATGGAATACAGATAGGAACCACACATCTAGAAGGATCTCCCAGTAACCACCTTTTTCAGAGGGATCTTCATTCATGACTTTGGACACCTGGGGCCACTTAGACACCACATATCGTATATACTCGTTCATAAGCCGAATATTTTTGGTAAAAAAGTGACACATCAAAGAGCGGGGGTTGGCTTATTAACAGCTCTACACCAAAATTTGATTATTTTTAACTCTATGGAATCATTGAATTGAATGTCTAATACAGGGATCGGCAACCTTTGGCACGCGGCCTGCCAGAGTAAGCACCCTATTGGGCCGGGCCAGTTTGTATACCTGCCGCATCCGCAGGTTCGGCCGCTTGCGGCTCCCACTGGCCGCGGTTCACTGCTCCAGGCCAATGGGGGTGGCGGGAAGCAGTGCAGGCCACGGGATGTGCTGGCTGCCGCTTCCTGTTGCCCCCATTGGCCTAGAGCAGCAAACTGCAGCCAGTGGGAGCCGCAATCGGCCGAACCTGCGGACGTGGCAGGTAAACAAACCAGCCCAGCCCGCCAGGGTGCTTACCCTGGTGGGCCGCATGCCAAAGATTGCTGATCCCTGATCTAATACATTGTAGTTGTGTTTACCTGGAGCGCCTGCAGGCATGGAGCCCTTCAGCTCCCTGTGGCTGTGGTTCATCGTTCCCAGCCAATGGGAACTGCGGGAAGTGGTGCGCCATTTCCCGCAGTTCCCATTGGCTGGGAACGGCGAACTGCGGCCACAGGGAGCTGAGGGGCTCCATGCCTGCAGACTCTCCAAGTAAACAAAATGTCCCGACCCCCCAGCGGCTTACCCTGACGGGCCAGGAGCCAAAGTTTTCCAACCCCTGAAATATAAGGAGGGCTTATGAAAGGGTCATACAGTTTTTGCTATTTTTACCTATCCATTTTGGGGGGTCAGCTTATAAACGAACGGGCTAATGAACGAGTATATATGGTATGCTCCCTCCCCAGGATAGAGCTTTTCTGATATCCCAGGATAGCTGATCCTTAATATTAACAGTCAAATGCAAAGCTTGGTTGCATTTAGACAACACAGTTTTATTAGGCGAGAGAAGAAAGATGAAAAGCATTTACCTGGTTTGATCTAGCCAAGATGGTGCACATCTTCACTAGAACTAGCTAGATGATATATTTAGGAAGGTCAAAAGTTAGTAGCTCTAACAGTGCATGTCGGTCCCTGTATACTCCTTTCATTCTGCCTTGTTTTCCTTTCACTGTGTGGGTTACATGATGGGCTGCCTAATAGAGAACTACTGTCATCTCAAAATGGCAGTGTCCCCACCAAGAAGTGTATGGCTTTTTTTTTTTATTGTGGACCCAACGAGCCAGAATCTTTACTGCCTTATGTATTCCTTTACACCTGGGCAAAATGGGTGTAAAATGGTAACATTTCGCATTCACTCTGCACCAGTTCGTAACAAAAATTCATTTAAGTTTGGAGGAAACTAGGTCCAAAGGAAACTTCAAGATACTGAAATATAGATAGATAGATGTAAAAAACCAAAACCACCTCCTCTTCTTAGTTTTTCTGGACATTTTTGGAATAGGGATCAAATTTCATAGTATTTTTCAGCCTATTCTATTTTTTTTTAAAAAGTGGTTTCAGTATGCAATTTTAGGGAAATATTTGCTGAAATGCCAATACTATGTAGAGCTTTTAATAACTTAGGCCTGTCCAACTTCAACAGCTTCTTTCAAGGCAGTGGAAATCTGTTCAGTTGTCCTTGCTCTTGATCCTAATATTCCATCTGGTTTAGGCTGGACAATCTGTCTTGTGTCACAGACCTAGATGATGTATAACTCCCTTCCTCTGTGTGGGGGTGGGTGTTTGCATGCATACCAGAGTCTCTCTACAGCTGTTTTCAAGGTTCAGTGCAAGGCCTCAGTGTTTGGGTCATTTCATCTTTGACTAGAGAGGCCTCTCTTCTTTAGCAGCTCTTCCTTTCCGGATTTTCCTCTTGGGCCAGTTACCTTTGTTTTGGTTACAGTATCTGGTTTTGTCCCATTCCTTTTATTATTGACTTGTGCATTCTCTCAAGTGCCTACCAAAAGGTGCCTTAGAAAACACTAAAATAAATATTTAAATACAAATCAGTTTGGTTTTAATAGCCATCAGAGGTATTAAATTATAGTAAATTACTGTTTTATATACTCTACATAAAGTTTTACTATGGTATAAACTAATACAATGTACTTTTTGATTTTACCATGTAACCTGTTAAAGCAGTTGTGTGTTGTATTTATTCCTTCTGTAGGAAATTGATGGAAAGGCACTACTGTTACTAAGGAGCGATATGATAATGAAATATATGGGACTGAAGTTGGGGCCAGCATTAAAGCTATGCTACCATATTGAGAGACTTAAACAAGGAAAGTACTAGCCAGTGGAGACACAGTAATGTACGTATTCATATCAGACTTAACTCTCAGGTTCACAGAAATGTTCTTTATTTAAGAATATTTTGTCATTATAAACTGTCTTCAGTTTGCAAAGTTTCCTCTCAAGTGAAAAGGACTGTTACATTCTAGTATTCTAAACTGTTTTAGAAACGTAACACAAAAAGCCAATTGCTGTGTGTTTTTTAAAAAGCAATGCTTTCATGAGTACTAACTTCACACAGAGTGCTGAGAAATCCATTCTCTGCTACAGACTTCAACTGACACATTCACATTCAGAACCAAAACAGCTTAATCCCAAAGGAGAAAAACAGAATCAGGTGTTTGATAACTTTTACAGGGGTGGCTGTAAAACTTTACATTATAAGAAAATTTTAAAGACGCAACAGTAGACTTCATCTCTTTAGTGAATACACTTTGTCTGGTGCTCCAGAAAAGTAATATTCATCTAAATTATGCTATACAGATTTCCATAAAGGGAATAGCCATATGAATTGTTTGAGTTGTGTGTTTTTAATACAAATATAAGCTTTTATAAAGTGTGGTTATCAGTTCTCTGGTGAATTATGAGGACAAATGTACAGTATGTTGTCAATTTATGCAAGGGGGCATTTTCTTGGCCATTTTAAACAGCCAACTGTTCTGGGGTGAACAGACTTCCAAATTTCTATGGAACAGAATACCCGCATTTTAAACATTCCATCTTTTTGCTGAACTTGGCATGGATATTTGTATTCATGCTTATGTGTATATATATGTGTGTGCGAGTGTGGTACATACATATATACTGTACATATGTATTCAGTTTTTTTAAAATGTGTTTAAAATATACTTTGCACTGTGACAGAGATAATGAGAAACTGTACAGTTCAATTTTTTTTTTTACCAGTAATTTTTTTGTGTACTTCTATATTCATTAGCACCTGTCCACTTTGCTTTCCATTCGTGGGGGGTAAGGAACAATCAATGGATGGGTGGATTCATACAGGAGAGTGCCCTGTACTATGCAAAACTCCCAGTTACTCATTACTTAGCTCTGAGCCATTTATTCTGGTATGGTTTCTGGAAATACGCATTTTGGTTCTGATGTTTCTTGTTTTTTTACTTCTTTAATTTAAATATTTCACTTGTCATGAAGAAGTGGTACTCATACTAATACTCTTATTTTGCATAAAACTTGGTGCTGTTTATATAAGCTACAGAAGTGAGTGTTGATAATAAAATAGCTTGCTATCACTGCCAATAAAATATACATCAGGGACAAGAAATGTACATTTTCTGTGTAGGAAATCGAATGTACTGTATGTCGTGCAAGTGAGAAAAAAGAACTATTTACTAGGGAAGACGTAGTCCTAAAAGGATAGGTTTTATTATATTTCTTATTGTCTTTTTATATATGAAAGCTTCTAGTAAAAAATGTGTATTTTTTACAAATTTCTTGTTTGAAAATGCCTTGCTTATTGCTAGTTTAATATTCCTCAGGTTTTAGCAGAAATACTGCAAAATCATATTTTGTAGTTCTCAGATTTCCAAGTAGTCATTTAAATAACTGCAACACAATTTTAATTTAGAAGTTCATTTGTCTTTGAGGATTGTTTTGTTCTGCTATCACAAAACATTTGACACTAAGGGTTATGTGGTTTGGTTTACATTACATATCCTTTGTCCACATGTGTGTTTAGATGGACAGCACACACATGCCTGCTTTATATCTAGAAAAGGGCAAAACAATGATGGAGAAATATCTAGTATATTTGATATATATTGCTTATGCCACACTTCATCAATATGTTAAGCATTATGCTGACTTTTTAATGTGAATGAGAAACAACACTCATAAAATTGCATTGGAAGTAATTTGGTCTGAAACTATATTATTGCATTGTCCAAATAGTTGGTATAAATAAAATTAAGATGTTTATGTTGTCTGTTTTCTACAACATCCGCATAGAACAATGAGGTTGTAGCCTCTTTTTCATACACTCCATGCCTGTGGTATAATATTTGTACAAAGTTTGTGTGCACATATGTGCACATGAAAAGCTAGAATGTCATAGTACTAGAGTTTCACATTGTATTATAGCATGAGATCCAAGCCGTGTAACAGAATATATTTTTAATTGTTTATTTTCAACTGGATGTTCTTCTCTAAAATAATTAAAAAAAAATTTTCAGTGTTATAATTGTCCATTTTGTTTGACATTGTAGATATACTCCTGCTTCAACTAAAGTTTGTGCAGACATCATAGTTTGCTATATTATCCAGCATTTTGCAGAACTTGGCAGTTCATGTAAACTTCTGATGTAAAGTTTTTTTTATTACAGGAATATAACCTTGCAACAAGTGCTTATCAAAAGCAATTAATATATGAACTTAGATGGATCTGTGTTTTTGAAAGATTTGTGATGCATACAGTATCTTGCTGCTCGTATGATTCACAAAATTTCCACACAAATATCCATTAATTTGAAAGGGACAGGAGACCCCTACGAACCTCTTATATGATCAGGCACTACTTATATATTTTTTTTCTTTTCTAAATCTTGAATGTTGAGAAGTGTAGAGTAGAATATTTTCCTTTCAGTTTAATGGCTGCCTTGATAGAATCTGGTTCATAACTGGTACACCAAGTGCATTGTATAAGAATTCTTTGGATTTATACTTGTGTTTCATCTTATGTATAAATATATACTGGAATCTGGGCCATGCTTAAAAATGCAGTTAAAAAACATACAGACAGACTGCATACATAAATTAAACCAGATTCTAGCCTTTAAGTTTCAAGTGACAGGACATAGATTTAGTTGTGGCTGTGGTTTCCACAGGGATCTATTAAATGCAAAAGGCTTGCATTTGGTATGTATTCTGACGGGGCTCAATTTGATCACCAGTGCTCCCAAGGCCTTCTGTTGAAATTGTGGGTGTTCATCACTTCTGAATCTGGCTCATTGTTCTTCCAATACACACTGCCCATACTTGTGTCCTGTGTCTAAGCAAAGACCAAAGTATTTAAGTCAAATGTTTTAATATCAACTAACATAGACCTCAATTACAAATTAATGTACTTCAGATTTTATTACCGTTACACAGTAATGCTGTTACACAGAAGTCTATTGTTCTGATGCCAGCGCTGAACAATCAGCTTGCAATTTAGAAGTAACTTAATCAAGTGAATAGTAACTTCAAAGCAAAACATGGACAGGAAAACTACAGAAGTTGGGATCCAGCTAAAATAATCAAGAGGTGGTTCGAATTCAGTCTCTCAAAATATATTGATTACATGCAAAAAGGAAGAGTATACATGGAATGTGTTCTCTGCTGCTAGCATGTTTTGTGGCTGATCGTTTCTATAATTCTTTCTTTTCTAGTTCCTCTTGCTGTTATAAGGCAGCAATACAAGTTTTATATAGGACTCTATAAATATTTATTTAACCTAAAATTAAAAATTAACCCCTTGACATTAAGTTTAGGGATTTTTTTATTTTTTTTTACAATAGCATCTCTAACTAGTCTTGTAACTCTTGTAGCAGAATAATGATGTGGTTTAACAGAAATGAAGGAGTTATCTAAGACAAGGCTCCTCAATCGTTGTGATTGACGTGGTTACAACTGCAAACAAATAACTGTAAACTATTACAGTACGTTGCTGGAATAGACCAAAACTCAGCAGCACATTATATAAACTGTGATTTGGATGAATACAGTGGGGAGGCGGGTTGTTTTTAATAAGGGCACTTAATTATTTACTAATGGGAGAAGGATATATTTGCTCAGGAATATCACCTTGAATGCTCATGACATTAAAAAACACTGCTTCCCTTTCCCCCCCCCCCAATTATTTATAAACAAAAGCTCCCTGGAAGCATGCTAATCTTGCTGGAGCTGAGATTGGTGCATGGGACATTCAAAATTCATGCCTGAAGGCTCCTTAAAATAATTCCAGTAATCCTATGTAAGATTAGGAATCACATTATCTGGGTTATTCCTGCAAAGGTATGATGGAGGCTTGAGTAAGAACCTACAGATGTTGGCCCATTTACCAGGGGATTATTTGTGTGTTCTTTATTTTGGGTGTGGGATGACTTGGTTGAGGGGTTCTTAAATGCTTTCATAGGGTGGACTGCATCTGAATAGTTTTTCTCATTCACATTCTCCCAGGCCACCCAACCCACTTTGCATAATCAAATAGCATCCTTGTGCTAACTATAGACATTTTGTACATGCAGAAGTAATTTAAGGAAAGCATTCAATATAGTTTTAACTAGGGCTGTCAAGTGATTGAAAACATTAATCGCGATTAATCACACTGTTAATAATAGAATGCCATTTATTTAAATATTTTTTGATGTTTTCTACATTTTCATATATATTGATTTCAGTTACAACACAGAATACAAAGTGTACAGTAATCACTTTATATTTATTTTTATTACAAATATTTGCACTGTAAATAACAAAAGAAATAGTATTTTTCAGTTCACCTAATACAAGTGTTGTGCAATCTCTTTATCATGAAAGTTGAACTTAAAAATGTAGAATTATGTAAAAAAAAAAATCCTGCATTCAAAAATTAAACAATGTAAAATTTTAGAGGCTGCAAGTCCACTCAGTCCTACTTCTTGTTCAGCCAATCGCTCAGACAAACAAGTTTGTTTCATTTGCAGGAGATAATGCTGTCCACTTCTGATTCACAATATTACCCACAAGTGAGAACAAGCATTCTCATGGCAATATCATGGTCACAAGATATTTATGTGCCAGATGCGCTAAAGATTGATATGTCCCTTCATGCTACAACCACCATTCCAGGGGACATGCGTTCATGCCCATGACGGGTTCTGCTCAATAACAATCCGAAGCAGTGCAGACCAACGTATGTTCATTTTCATTATCTGAGTCCAGTGTCACCAGCAGAAGGTTGATTTTCTTTTTTGGTGGTTTGTGTTCTGTAGTTTCTGCATCGGAGTGTTGCTCTTTTAAGACTTCTGAAAGCATGCTCCACACCTTGGCCTTCTCAGATTTTGGAAAGCACTTCAGATTCTTAAACCTTGGGTCGAGTGCTGTAGCTATCCTTAGAAATCTCACATTGGTACCTTCTTTGCGTTTTGTGAAATGTGTTCTTAAAATGAACAACATGTGCTGGGTTATCATCCGAGACTGCTATAACATGAAATATATGTCAGAAGGCGGATAAAACAGAGCAGGGGACATACAATTCTCCCCCAAGGAGTTCGATCACAAATTTAATTAATGCAATATTTTTTTAACGAGCGTCATCAGCATGGAAGCATGACCTCTGTAATGGTGGCCAAAGCGTGAAGGGGCATACGAATGTTTAGCATATCTGGCATGTAAATACCTTCCAATGCTGGCTACAGAAGTGCCATGCAAATGCCTATTCTCACTTTCAGGCAACGTAAATAAGAAAAGGGCAGCATTATCTCCTGTAAATGTAAACAAACTTCTTTGTCGTAGCAATTGGCTGAACAAGAAGTAGGACTGAGTGGACTTGTAGGCTCTGAAGTTTTACATTGTTTTGTTTTTGAGTGCAGTTATGTAACAAAAAAAAATCTACATTGTAAGTTGCACTTTCACAATAAAGAGATTGCACTACAGTACTTGTATGAGGTGAATTGAAAAATACTATTCCTTTAGTTTATCATTTTTACAGTGCAAATATTTGTAATAAATAATATACACTTTGATTTCAATTACAACACAGAATACAATATATATGAAAATGTAGAAAAATATCCAAAATATTTAATACATTTCAATTGATATTCTGTTGTTTAACAGTGTGATTAAAACTGCGAAAAATCATGATTAATTTTTTTAGTTAATCGCGTGAGTTAACTGCGATTAATCGACAGCCCTAATTTTAACTTATTTATATTACTGTAGCACCTAGGGGCCCTTGTAGCATAGCTAGTGGGGTGCAGGGGAAGAAGCTGCTTCCCCTCAGCACATTTTCAAAAAAGCAGCGCCTTAGGCGGGGTTACCATGGCGCCAGGGGCAGGGCCCATGCTCTGCTCTGAAGCTTGGCCTGCCCCGCTTCCCCCAGCGTGCTGCATACCCCGCCCCCGCCGATCAGCTGTGTCTCCCAGCAGGAGGGAGACAGCTGATCGCGCGGAGGGAAGGGGAAGAACTGAGCTCCAGCAAGCTGGGCTCCTGCAGGCAGGCTTTGCCGGCTTCCCCTAGTGTGCTGCATAAACCCTGCCCCCTCCCCCCCTTGCCGATTAGCTGTCTCCCAGCAGGAGGGAGACAGACAACTAATCGATGGGGGAGGGGGAAAGAACTGAGCTCCAGCAAGCTGTGCTCCTGGGGAGGAGGAGAGGCTGGGGGCTTGGGGAAGAAGGGGGTCGGTCGGGTCATGCCCCTATAGGGGGCAGGGGCACCCACCCACCAGTCAACTGTTTATGGGGCCCATGGGGGCCCACGAGCCATCAGCTGTTCGGTGGGGGCAGGGGCAGTAGGGTAGCTAGCTAGGAGAGTGTGAGTGCTCGCTGTTTAGCTGGTTTTTGGCCACCAGCCAATCAGCGAGGGGAACTGCTCCTGGAGCAAGGGGCTGAGCAGCTGAGACACCCCACCTCCTTCTCCTACCTGCTTCTTGTGGCACTGTGGCAGGTGTGCTTTCTCTGGCTCTGCAGCAGCAGCTCCTAACCTCTCACCCAACTAAAGGCAGCCAGTAGCAGCAGCTGGTAAGTGTATTTCAAAGTGGGCCTTTCTTGTGGTGAGGGTGGCTGGGGGGGGACTGGAAACCCCCCAGGTGGCTGTGAGAGCCAGCACCTGGCTGCTGGTGGGATGGCCGTCTGCATGGTGGGGGGCAGAGGGCTCAGCCAGAGGCATCTCCAAAAACATCCCCTGCACCCAGGCAGCTAGACCAGGACAGGCATTGGGGGCTGGGGAGGCGCATCTCTTGGTCTCCTATGGGGTGTGGTGTCCCTGCTTGCCCTCCCTGCCCAGGCAGAGACGCCTGCCTCTCAGAGACAGTGGCCATGTAGTGTGCTTGGTTCCCCCTCCCTGGCATCTGGGTGACTGCCTCTTAGAGGGTGAGGGGTGGAAGGGAAGAGGCAGTGGGGAAGGGATAGGGGTGGGGGGAGTAGGAGAGGAAAACTGAGACTATCAGGGGAAATCTTCATAGCAGTACAATCTCTGCCTTGGGGGTGTGGATGGAATTGTCTCCCAAGGGAAGGCTGGAACGAACTATCTGCTGTTGTAGTATGTGTTTAGTTTAGTCCATGTGCTCTGGCAAACACAAGTCCAGGCACCATGGGGGGGGGGGGGGCAGAGAGAGGTAGCCTGATTTTCCCTCTCCTATCAGGAAAAACCTGAATTGTCTCCTAAGGTATCAGAGGGGTAGCCATGTTAGTCTGGATCTGTAAAAGCAGCAAAGAGTCCTGTGGCACCTTATAGACTAAGGGTATGGCTACACTTGAGAGTTGCAGTGCTGGTGGAGGCTTTCCAGCACTGCAATTAGTAACTGTCCACACCTGCAGGGCACATCCAGTGCTGCAACTCCCTGGCTGCAGTGCTGGCCGTACACCTGGGTCTGCTTGGGGAATAAGCATTGCAGTGCTGGTCGTAAAGTGTGGCCACACCAGCGCTGTTATTGGCCTCCAGGGTATTAGGAGATATCCCAGAATGCTTTTAACTAAATTATTCCCTTTGTTTTGTTATGCAGCCTCTCTTTGTTTTGTTGTGAATGCAGCTCCAGGAGCTGCTTATCTAAAAAAACAAACACAGCTCCTGTTTGCTGTGATCAATCTGTGAACAATCAAATGAGATATCCCCCTCCCTGCGTGATTCACAGGAGTTGAGTGTTTGCTTTTTGCTTGACCAGCAGCGAGAAAGGGAGTCGGCAGCTGCTTATCTGGTCTGCAGGCTTTTGCAGTTAAAGAGTAAGGGGTCGGAAAAAGTTTCTGATTTTGCAAGTCAGGGAGCCGATACACAGTGCTGGCTCCAAAAATCCACTCTCTCTCTCTCTCTCCCCCGTTCCCTGTCACACTACATTCCACCCCACCCCCCTCTTTTGAAAAGTACGTTGCTGCCACTTGAACGCTGGGATAGCTGCCCATAATGCATCACTCCCAACAGCGCTGCAAATGTGGCCACACTGCAGCGCTGGTAGCTCTGAGTGTGGCCACACACCAGCGCTGTCCCTGCACAGCTGGACAACCAGCGCTGTAACTCTCAAGTGTAGCCACTGATGAGCTGCCAAAATCTTAACAACGGGTTCCCTATAAAAAGTTCTGATTTAACAACGGGTTCCCTATAAAAAGTTCTGATTTAAGGGATGTGCGACAGCATGTATTTTTTGTACCAACAGGGTTACCATACGTCCATATTTTCCCAGGAGGTGATTAAGAACCGAAAAGCCTGACATGTCCAGGAAAATACAGATGTATTTTAACCCTACCTAAAGTTCTTTTTTAAAAAGATGGGGCTGAACTAGAAATGAGCTCCGTTTCACATGTGTGGGTGGTGATCAGGGACAGTCTCAATTTTTGGGTCTTTTTCTTATATAGGCTCCTATTACCCCTCACCCCCGTCCCGATTTTTCACACTTGCTGTCTGGTCACTCTAGGGTGTGCACATGTGTGGGTCCCAGCTGCTCCCTGCCCCCCCCTCATTAAAGCAGGTGTGCAGGTTTACTGCCCTGGGAACTGCAGGGCACCAGTGGATGTGGGGCTGGCTGCAGATAGGGGCGTGGGGCAGGGCTAGCTGGAGGCAGGGAGTGACACGGGCTGGCTGTGGGCAGGTGATGCAGACGGGCGGGCTGCGGGTGGCTGTGGGCAGGGGGTGGCTGCGGGTGGCTGTGGGCAGAGGCTGGCTGCAGGCAGGGGGTGGCTGTGGCAGGGGCTGCGGGCAGAGGCTGGCTGGGGGCAGGGGGTGGGGCAGGGGGTGGCTGTGGGCAGGGGTTGGCTGCAGGCAGGGGGCTGGCAGGGGGCAGGGGGCTGGCTGCGGGCAGGGGCTGGCTGGGGGCTGGGGGCAAGGGCTGGGGGCAGGGAAGGCGGGGGAGGGGCGCAGACACTCACACGGGGGGGGGGGGGCTGGGAGCAGCAGGAGGCAGCCGGGGACTCACCAGGCAGCAGCCGGAGCCCCAGGGCCAGAGGTCCAAAGAGCAGCAGCAGCAACAGGGCCAGGAGGCAGCCCACATGCCTCTCGCAGCACAGCGCAGCGCCCCCCGGCGGCCGGGAGGAGGAATTACATGCTTCCCAGGCAGAGCCCATCAAAGCTTCCCTCGCAGGGAAGCTAGTTAACAAGCGGTTCTAAAACCGCTTCTAAATTTAACAACGGGTTCGCGCGAACCCGCTCCAGCTCACCCCTGAGTGTAGCCATACGCTAAAAGGGCTTGTGATCATGTTGGGAGGAGGGGGAGGCATTGCTGAGTCCCAGGGTTGAGTAATTATCTGGTGATGGTGGTCATTAAGTTACTAATCGTCATTCGCTTGCTGCACACAATGGCTGGTGATGGTTTAACATCCACCCAGCCATTTGGTCAATGCCTTGTTTCTTGGGAGTTGCCTTCTGTAACTTCTCTAATTTCATCCCACTCTCCTGTGAGTACAAATGCTGGTTCTAAGGACCTGGTGCCTGGATCCCATATTGCCTTGCACTGGGATTGGGAATTAGTGCCCTGACATGCAACTCCTCCTATTGTGCAAGTGTAGATCCTGCTGTTAGTACAGCTATTTGCAGGTGCCCTTGTGTTTAGCTGAAACTTTGAACTTAGTTTAGTGGGGATGGACTCAGAGACTGAGAGCTAAACTGACACTACTATCCTGCTGTGTGGATCCCAGTGTGCTTGTGCTGATAGTGCTACTGCCTCGGTGTGATGATGACATTATGCTAAGATGAATCGTGAAAATAGTGTCCTGGTGTGATGGTGGTCACTCTGTGCTGTTCATGTGAATCTTGCATTTTTGTATGCTGGGTTGGTGTAGCCCTGGTGTTCCCAGGAAATTAGAGCCACAAGGTGGGTGAGGTAATATCTTTTATTGGAGCAACTTTTGTTAGTGAGAGAGAGAGAGACAAGCTTTGGAGCTTTCATGGAGTTCTTTCTTCTTCCTGAAGAAGACTTCTGTGAAAGCTCAAAAGCTTGTCTCTCTCTCTCACCAACAGAAGCTGGTCCAATAAAAGATATTACCTCACCCACCTTGATATATATTACCCCCCCCCCCCATTTTACCTCACCCAGCTTTCCAGGAGTGAGTTTTCATGATGACATGGGAAGTGCTCTGACTGGTCCTGACTTCTTTGTAACAGCCCCTCTAGCTTGCACTGCAGCCCAGTACCTGGGGCTGGATGCCTGCAGTGCTGAGACTCTGTGAGATCAGAGACTCACAGACCCAGCTGGGAGGGGAAGGGCACCTCCTCCTCGGCCTCTCTCTCTCGCTGCCTCCTTTTCCCAAGTGGCCTCATGATGCACAGAGCCAGCGTGGCTAGGTGCTGCATTGGAGAGTCTCCCAGTGCAGGCCCCCACCCCCTCTCCCCATGCGAACCCCCAACAGACCCTGCCCACCTCTGTCCGATTGTCTCTTTCTTATGCAGGGGACTGGGCACCCCCCCCCCCCGTTCCTGTGTGCTGCCTGCTTCCAGGGGCCACAGATTGCAGAGCAGCCCACTCAGGAGAGATGAGAGGGGCTGTCCCCCGGGTGCGTGCGCAGCCCCCCGGAGCACTGCTTTGCCCCGCTATATCCGAATTCGTGTCATATCGGGTCGCGTTATATCGAGGTAGAGGTGTAATTTGATATGTCGGGTGGCACCTTTTTTCATGTGTTCGCTCCCCCTGATGTTGGAACCTGCTACGCCACTGAGACCAGGACCTCATGCTACGCACTGTATGAACACAGAACAAAAAGATGGTCCCTTCCCCAAGGGGATTGCACTTGAAGTGTAAGTCAGGAGACCGACAGATGGACATAGACAGATGAATACAAGTAAACAGTGATACAGTGCTGTGCCCTGACTACCGCCTACCATGCTGACCAACAGCCTAAACTTTGTCAAGGTTTTTGTAGGCTTCATGGCAGAGGAGAGTTTTGAGGAGGGATTTGCCAGTAGCTTTGTGCGTGTTTTCCAGGTGTACTACAACTTAACAGCCAGCAACAAGGAGCAGAGACAGCATCATGTGTCGTCTTCCCCCCACCCCCAGCTCTCTTGGGACTTCCAGCAAATGCTCCATGGCCCATAGTCCGGGAGCTGCTATTATTATTTGCTTCTGGATTTGCACTAGCTGGTTTTGCTTGCCTTATACTATTGAAAACTCACCTCAAATCTGTTTGATTGTCATGTCCATAGCCAATCTAAAATATTTTTAGGAAACTTATGAAAGGACAACTCTACTAAGAAATGGGAATGCTAGACTAGGTATCTTACTGTTCTAAGGCCACTGGAGAAAGTAATTGTTAAACATGATGCTGGCAACCAGCTGGAAAGGTAATGATATTGGGAAAAAGTGAAAACACTCTTCAGACTAAACCACTGGAATTTAGCATTCCACGAAAGGCTTAAGTATGCAAAGAATTGCTTGGCTTGTAACCATGCATATGATAAACTGCCGTATCTGGAAGGACTCTCTCTACATCTGTACATGTCTAAATAAATGTTAGGCTCTGTCTGTCCATTTTCATTAATCTGTCAAGGGATTAAAGTTCATTATATTAAAAAGACAAAGGTTGATGTTGTGGAAGAGGTATTTTATTTTTCATTTTCTCTGTAAGTCTGATTGCCCTACCGTCTATGTAGTTTTAGCATAAGATACTGCAGCATAGCCATAACTAAAGCATATGTGGACCTGTCCTAATAAACTAAACCAGGTATCTACATTTCAACGATGTTTAAAGCACTAAACAATAAGGAAGATATAGGCTCACTGCTGAAAAAAAAAAAGTGAAAAGGCTCCTTAAGATAAATTTCCAAGGTCATCCCTTCCAGCTTTCATAGTTCTTAGTGAAGGGAACATAATTTAGCTGGTGAATTAAAAATAACAATTTGAACTGCTCAAGGGCTATGCAGCATTAAGGACACTAGGATTTGAAATGAATACCTGCAGTGGAATGGTCTCCTGTTCTTCAACAGACTTGATTGTAGTCTTCCAACCCTGTAAAGCAGGCTTTCACACAGTCTAGCACATCTGAGTCCTTCACTGTAGATGTTTCTGTTGTAATAAGGATCATGCAGCGATATTTAGTCTGATACTTTAGCATTGAGTAGTCCTTGGTCAAATTACTTAATTGTCCACCCACCTCAGATAACCTATCTGTAAAATGGGCACAAAATATGTATCGTTTTGGGAGGCTTAGAGATTCTCCAATTTTAAAAAGTAAACAAAATCACTTGAAGGGCTTGGCTACACTTGAAAGTTGCAGCGCTGGTCGTGCAGCTGTGTAGGGATAGCGCTGGTGTGTGGCCACACTCACAGCTACCAGCGCTGGTGTGTGGCCACATTTGCAGCGCTGTTGGGAGTGATGCATTATGGGCAGCTATCCCAGTGTTCAAGTGGCAGCAACGTGCTTTTCAAAAGAGGAGGGTGGGGGGTCGTGTAGTGTGACAGGGAGCGGGGGGAGAGAGAGAGAGTGGATTTTTGGAGCCAACACTGTGTGTTTAGCTTCCTGCCTTGAAAAATCAGAAAATGTTCCCGATCCCTTAGTCTTAACTCTTAATTGCAAACAGCCTGCATCCAACGGACTGCCCGCTGTTTCTCTGTCAAGCAAACACTCACTCCCTGCCTGCCTCATTATCTCATTTGATTGTTCACAGCCAGGTACAGATTGATCACAGCAAACAGGAGCTGTGTTTAGATAAGCAGCTCCGGGCTCAACGGAGCTCTGAGTTCACAACAAAACAAAGAGAGGCTGCATAACAAAACAGAGTAATTTATAAAAGCATTCTGGGATATCTGCTAATACCCTGGAGGCCAATAACAGCGCTGGTGTGTGTCCACACTTGACGAGCAGCGCTGGATCACCAGCGCTGCAATCATTACACCCCAACCAGACCAGGTGTACAGCCAGCGCTGCAGCCAGGGAGTTGCAGCGCTGGATGTGCCTTGCAGGTGTGGACGGTTACTAATTGCAGCACTGGAAAGCCTCCACCAGCGCTGCAACTTTCAAGTGTAGCCAAGCCCTAAGATAATCAAATAATGAGTTTTTCTCAGGAAGTGTAGATGGCCATTATGATGCTTATAGGTGGAGAAAGTTTTAAAAATACTTTAGATATTTCATCACACACATTAATTATTTTTCCAACAATCCTACCACCCATAGATTCCAATTCCCAGTATTATCTGGATCATCCATACTGGTGACAGTTGATTTATTATGCTGAACTGTAATTGTCCCATCTCTTTCTGAAGTACATTTGTAAACCCCAGGACCCTACTGCTCTGCAACTCCACAACTGCACTAGATAAGAAATCCTGCACTGAGTCAAAGTTTAAGGAAAAGTTTGTCCTTTGAGGCACAGGGTAGGTTTTACTGCAAATATAGCTCCTGCTACTGCAGTTTTCAGTGCTTGTATGGAAGGCTGTATACTGCCACCATCTGGTCAAAAGCTGGCATGAAGCTTTTCATCCCTGCATGTAAATGAATCTCTCTGCCCCCTAACTCAACATTATCAAAGACATGTATGGGGGAGGGGAAATTCAGCACAAAGAGGGAAGGAATAGCACATCCTTTGAGCTGAAAAGAAAAAAGTGGTATAGCTGAAAGCCTGCACATACCCACTTCTACCATTTTTTTCTTTTCTAGCTACAGTGGCAGAAAAAAATGCACATAATCACTGTGACAAGGAGCACCTATGTTTGCTGTCTCAGAAGTGAGGGCAAGGACTGAATAAACACTGCACTGCTCTTTCAGTTCTAGATAGGGTGACCAGACAGCAAGTGTGAAAAATCGGGATGGGATGGGGGATAATAGGAGCCTATATAAGAAAAAGCCCCAAATATCGGGACTGTCCCTATAAAATCAGGACATCTGGTCACCTTCGCTCTAGAGGCTCAGGCATGTGGGCAAGGCACTGGAGGAAACCTGCACTAATGTTGCCCCTGCTGGACCAGTCTTGCGGCTAAACAGGAGTTATTTTCAGATGAGTATTCAAAAATGCAAGGCCAGTATTTTCCAACTTTTGGGTGCCTAAAGTTAGGCTTCTACATCTGCCCTAGGGCTCCTGCATAGCAGCAGCATAATTTTTCAGAACAGCTGATCACCTGCAACCTTCAGTAACGTCAATAGGAGCGGCATGTACTCAGTACCTCTGGGAAATTGTTTCTGTGTTTCAGGTGCCCAAGGATGGCATTTGCAAAAGCCTTCAGCTAGAGCCTACTACTGTCATTAACTTCAGTGCAAGCAGAGTTATGGTAATGGTCAGCACTGTGGAAAGTCCCAGTATAGATTTAGGAGCTTAATTTAAAGTATCTAGGTCAGAAAACTTTGGCCTGGGTGTTTATCCAAACTTTGGGCCAAGTTGTGACTTCCCATAACTTCAGAGATGTAGGTTCCTTCTTAGAACTGACCAACACTGCCCTGCAGCCCTCCCCCTTCCCACCACCATCCGATTGAGCTCTTACCTTTAGGGCTCTGCTTACAGAGCGACAGGATTGTCTCAGGCATTGCTTTCTGCCTGGTGCGCTTTTGGTTCAGGCACTCTCTCTTGAGGCATGGGGGTGGGAGCTTTCTCTGAGCCCTGCTGTACACTACAAACTTATCTCAATATAACGATGTCACTCAGGAGTGTGGAAAATAGTGTAATAATTGGAAAAGAGCCCTGCATGTTTGGTGGTTCTTTACTACAGGAAGTGACCAGGTTAGGGAAAGTTTAATGTTTTAAAAGAAAACAACTGGAAACTTGCATAGTGATACGGTCTGACTACATTCAACCTGGGGGAAAAGGGTACTGAGTAAAACATGAAGTAACGGAAAAATCAGGTTTGAGAAAACCAGGTGCAGCTATTTCAAAAATGATCTGATTTTAGAGTAATTGGCTTAAAGCAGGGAGGGTAACACAGTATTTGTGTCAAAAGGGTAATGGTCAAGCACATTGTGACTGGCAAATTACATAGTTTTAATATTATTGTCCAATTTAGGGATGTAAAAAAATCTGTTTTGCTGGCTTTATTGTCTGGTGGCCAATTCACCATTTCTGGATCCTTAAAACTTTGAGAAATAGATTTGTCCCAGCTCTAGCCCACCTAGCTGGTCACGAGCTTTTTGGTGCCAAAAGCCTTTGACCAAGGCACATCCACGTGCTCCCATCTCAGAAAAATGGCTTGCGCCCGTGTCTTTACCTTCCCGAACCCCTCCCGCTGATTTCCTACCTCTACACTTTACAAAGATTCCAAATGTTTCCACCCTCCTCTTTTGGCAGGGATCTGGTTCTGCCACCTCTGCCAGCCCAGCCTAACAGCTAACAAATTTTGCACCTAATTGCTAAGAGTGAGAGTAATTAACCAGTGGAATCTTTACCTAGGGACAGGGCTGGCTCCAGGGGTTTTGCCGCCCCAAGCAGTGCAAAAAAAAAAAAAAAAATCCGAGATCGCGCTCTGCGGCAAGTCAGCGGGAGGTCCTTCGCTCCGACCGGGAGTGAGGGACCCGCTGCCAAATACCTGGACCTGCCGCCCCCCTCTGGAGTGGCCGCCCCAAGCACCTGCTTGATAAGCTGGTGCCTGGAGCCGGCCCTGCCTAGGGACATGGTGGAATCTCTGTTACATGAAGCCATTCCATGAAGATTGGTTGTCTTTTGAAAGATAGACTGTAGCTCAACTAGACATGGAATACTCACTTGGTGGAAATCTATGGCCTGTGTTATGGAAGAGGCCAGACTAGAATCAATGATCTAATTGTCACATCTGGCCTTAAAAATCTATGAATCATGCATCTGTCTTTACCATTTTGGCCTGCTCCTAACTCTTCTGTTACCTACCTGAGGCACCCTCCCAAGCACAGCGGACGGGACATTCTAAGGAAAAGTTTCCTTATTTTATTAAGTAGGTAGGCCCATGGCCCCATTGTGGGATTTGAGAGACGGTGTGGGATAAAGGTTAGCAGGATGAGTCTGCAATGACTGCATCGTGCCCTGAACGAGTTGTGTCCGTCTTCCCAAGTGAGGGCCCATAAAAATCTTTATACCATGTTACCTCTTCAACTATTCATTATAGGCCATCTATTTTTTAAATAAAATACTTTAAAACACTGGAACTTTTTTTTTTTTTGGTATCAGGCCTGCAACAGAAGAGGCAATAACAAAGACATTTTAGCAACCTTTAAAAACAGCCTAAGAACTTTGTTATACATAGTGCTGAGATTTTAAGGTGTGATGTCTTGCAGTCTATCTGGGCTCTGAAGCAGGTGCTATTTATCTCTTTGGGAAGAGCTCATTCCTTGCTTTCTTCAGGTAGAAAACACCTGTTACTAGCTCTAATGGCTTGTTGGAAATCAGACAAAGATGAAACACTACCCATCCTCAGGTATTAGGAGCAGGCAGGGGGGATTTCACATTTGTTGCTGTGAGGTTTAAAATCCCGGTGAAGGGGGGTTAGTGGACAGAATGCACCTGAGGCAATGCAATTTATCACATGGTTACTGCCACCTCTCTGGGGGTGCAGTGAATGATACTGCATTGCATTCCTTAGTTTATAGTGAAAACTACCTTATCTTAGAATAAAATAATGCTCCATATCAATGGATGTCTTATTACACTGTAATACCACAGCATGGTCCTGAAGGGATCCTCCTAAGTCATCAATTCCAGTATAGTGCAGCATCACCATCTGAACACTAGGGTTCTTCGAGTGATTGCTCATGTGCATTCTAATAGGTGTGTGCATGCGCTGCGGGCACAATAGTCGGAAGGTTTTTCCCCTAGTGGTACTTGTCGGGTCGGCTGTGGAGACCCCTGGAGTGTCACCTTTATGGGGGTGTGTATGGGTCCCTGCCGACCTGCCGCCTGCTCAGTTCCTTCTTACCACCAGTGACGGTCATTGGAGCAGCTCAGTCTCTTGCATTCGCAGGTGCCTACCTAGTGGTTCCCTTTTCTTCGTTTTACATGGTTGTTAGTTCGTTATTTAGTAGTTTGTAGTTAGTTGGACTTACTTGGGGGGGGGCATGCCTTGATTGCAGGGGTTTAAGGCGTGCAAGAGGTTTGCGAAACCTATGCCCACAGGCGATCCACACGCTGCCTGTCTCAAGTGCCTCGGGGAGGGCCATCAAACAGATAAGTGCCCAATTTACAGGAGCTTTAGGCCTAGGACTAAGAGAGAGTGGGACTATTGTTTGAAGCTCCTCCTGATGGAGTTGGCCCTCCGCCCACAGCCGGCACTGGAAGTGGCACTTGCATCATCGGTACGCAGTGCCCCGGCGTTGGTGTGGGATGTCCCAGCCCCGAGGAAGGACTCCTCTAAGGAGCACCGGCGCCGCTCCTCGACTCGTAAGGCCAGTGCTCCCACGCAGCACCGCGTAAGAAGGCGGCGGCGGATGGGGTCTTTCCCCCATCAAGAAGCCACGAGGAGATTCCAGAGGGGAGCACCTCCGGTGGTACCTGACCCAGCCTCCAGAGAGCCAGAAGGGCAGGAAGACCCTGTCCCATGGGCCTCCTCCTCACCAGACGAGGTGGTGGCAGGCACCACCACCACCCTACCGGCGGTGGACACCAGGACTTTCTTAGGAGGGTGGCCCTAAACCTCAGTCTCCAGGCAGAGGAGGTCATGGAGGAGTCTGACCCGATGGTGGACATCCTGGCCCCGGAGGGTCCTTCTAGGCTGGCCTGGCCCCTAATAAGAACAATCCAAAACACCACTAAGGTGCTCTGGCAGACTCTGACCTCTATATCACCCACCGCTAAAGGGGTGGAAAGACGCTATTTTGTGCCACAGAAAGGGTACGAGCACCTTTTCACCCACCCCCAATGGGGGACTCTGGTGGTTGATGCAGCAAATCACAAAGAGCGGCAAGGACAGCCAGGTCCCGCGCCTAAGTCACGGGATGCTAAGAAGCTGGACCTTTTCGGCTGAAAAGTCTATTAGACCAGGGAACTCTAGCTTCGAGTGGACAACCAGCAAGCAGTACTCAGCTGCTATGCTTTCAACTCTTGGAGCTCATTGGCAAAGTTCCAGGAGTTGCTCCCAGCTGACTCGCACAAGGAGTTTAGCGCGCTCCTTGAGGAGGGCTGGGTGGTCTCCAGAACCTACCTCCAGGCAGTGTTAGATCTGGCGGACTTGGCGGCTCGGACTATAGCCACCGCCATTACAATGAGGCGCAGTGCGTGGCTCCAGGTGTCGGGGATACCACCTGAGGTCCAGAACACAAGTGTTCCCACCCTTCCCTCTCATACACAAAGTCCTCCTCAAGACTCGCCAGGACAGGGCTTCCTTGATCCTCATAGCGCCAGCATGGCCCCGCCAGCACAGCTTCACCATGCTGTTGAACCTCTCAGTGGACAGACCAGTGGCGCTTCCTGTGTGCCCGACCCTAATCACACAGGGCCACGGCCGTCTGCAGCAACCCAATCTGGAGTCCCTCCACCTCATGGCGTGGAATCTCCATGGCTGAACTCTCTTGAGCTTCAGTGTTCAGACCCAGTGAGGGAGGACCTGCTGGGATGCAGGAAACCCTCCACTCGTGCCACATACCTTGCAAAGTGGAAGCATTTTTCCATCTGGTCTCTGCAGAGGGGAACCGAACACAGCTAGGGCCAATTCCCCTTGTTTTGGACTACCTGTTATACCTCAAGCAGCAGGGGTTGGCAATCTCATCTTTCAGGGTACACCTGGCTGCTATTTCGGCCTTTCACCCGGGGGCAGTGGGTAGGTCAGTCTTCAGTAATCCCATGGTGGACCGGTTTCTCAAGGGCTCAGACAGACTTTATGCCCAGGTACAATGGCTCATTCTCCAGCGGCAACTCAACCTGGTCCTGTCTGCACTCATGGGGCCCCCTTTCGAGCTCATGGCAACCTGCCCTCTGTCCTACCTTTCCTGGAAGGTGGCCTTTCTGGGGACCATAACCTCGGCCAGAAGGGTATCCGAGCTCAGAACCCCCCATACGGTCTTTTATGAAGAAAGGGTGCAGCTACGCCCTCACCCTGCATTTCTGCCAAAGGTAGTTTCATGTGAACCAAGACATATTTTTCCCTAAGCCCCATGCCAGTAACAGAGAACGCATGTTCCAGTCCCTGGACATTAGGCGTGCCCTAGCATTCTATATTGAGTGCACAAAGCCATTTCGTAAGTCACCACAGCTCTTTATTGCAATCGCAGAAAGGATGTTTGGGCTCCCAATCTCGTCCCAGCGCATTTCATGATGGATCATGTCCTGTATCCGGACTTGCTATGATCTGGCTAAAATCCCGGGCCCTCCTCTTACGGCACACTCTACAAGAGTGCAGGCATCGTCCACAGCAATCCTTGCGCAGGTCCCTATCCAGGATGTATGCAAGGCAGAAACGTGGTCTTCCATCCACACCTTCACATCACACTACGCCATTACCCAACAGGTGAGGGACGATGCAGCCTTTGGCAGGACAGTCCTGCACTCAGCAACCAGGTGAACTCCAACTCGTCCCCCAGGGAAACTGCTTGGAAGTCACCTATTGGAATGCACCTGAGCAATCACTTGAAGAAAAAAAACGGTTACCTACCTCTCATAACTGTTGTTCTTCGAGATGTGTTGCTCATGTCCATTCCAAACCCCACCCGCCTCCCTTCTGTTGGAGTGTTCCGGCAAGAAGGAACTGAGCAGGGACCTATACACACCGCCATAAAGGTGCCACTCCAGGGGTCTCCACAGCCGACCCGACGGGAACCGATAGGGGGAAAAACCTTCCGACTATTGTGCCCGCAGCACACGCACGCACCTGTTGGAATGGACATGAGCAACACATCTCGAAAAACAACAGTTACGAGAGGTAGGTAACCATTTTTTGTATGGGCAAACAGGATAGTGCTTAATCTTTATTTTAAGTGGTTCATTTATTAATTCAGTTCCCCAAATGGGGTGAAATTTCTCATGTCAGACATATTTCTGTGTGCATAAAATCTGAAGAAAATCCATTCAGCTTTTCCAAGTTATTCTTGCATGACAAAATTGTGGATTTCAGAAACTGAAAAAAAATAGAGCAGCTTATTTTGTGGGTGCAGATGGATAACTCAAAAATAGTTTGAATTTAAAACTTCATGCTTACCAAGTACATAACTGTAGTTCTCAAGGAGAAATGTAGAAAAAATTGCTTAAGGTTTAAAGTTAAGGAATGAAAATAGTATGTTGCACTTATATATTATACTGTTTTCCTTATCAAGGTAAATATGGCCAAGCTGTCTGGATTTCAGATGGCAGTAACTGATTCTAGACACCTGAAACAAAGGCATTTGGTTAAAGATTCGGCATATTTTATATAAACCTTGAGCACCAGTACAAACTAAAATATCTGCCACCAGAGTGCTAGGTGATACCTGTTTTTTCCAGAAGACACTACTGTGACAGTGTACCCCATAAGGCTTTATGGGGTGGAGGTGCTCATAAATGTATGTATAATATAACTGGAATAGGGTTTTGCTACATATGCCATGTAACATATCTATGTAAAGGTTATGATCTACTGGTTATGTTCATCCTAGTTGTATGCAGGCACCATTTGTGTGTTCAAAGTTATGAACACTGGCTGTATAATTGCTTGATTTCTAAGTAGCCTTAGTTAGAACATTTGGTCACTTCTTGGGAAAGGAATGTGCAAATTAGGTGCTCACTCAGGAAGCAGTTAACAGACAAAAGAGCTTGGAAGGCTCCAATCCACATAAGAAGTCTTCCTGGAGACATACAAGATACCATGTGGACAATGGCTTCTGCCTGTAAAGACTGAGTCATGCATGGACATGTGACTTGCCCAGGTGACTCCAGAACTCCATCTTGGAGCTGGACTTTGCATAGGAGTGAGGAAGGGGGTCTCCACCCACAAGAGAAAGTCTATTTAAACCCGTGGGAGACCTCTCCATTTTGTCTTCAGCTAGCTAAAGAAGGAGCCTCTCAACCCCCCCAGGATACTTAAGGGAAACTAGAACAAAGGACAGTAACTACAGGGGGTGTGAGTGATTGCTGGACCCAGGCTAAAAGGAGATTAGTCTGTAAAAGGGAGCATTCTGGAACTGGTGAGGATCTTATCTGTATTTAGTTTGATTAGACATAGATTTGCACATTTTATTTTATTTTGCTTGGTGACTTACTTTGTTCTGTCTGTTACTACTTGGAACCACTTAAATCCTACTTTCTGTATTTAATAAAATCACTTTTTACTTATTAATTAACTCAGTATGTATTAATACCTGGGGGAGCAAACAGCTGTGCATATCTCTCTATCAGTGTTATAGAGGGCGAACAATTTATGAGTTTACCCTGTATAAGCTTTATGCAGGGTAAAATGGATTTATTTGGATTTAGACTCCATTGGGAGTTGGGCACCTGACTGCTAAAGACAAGCACACTTCTGTGAGCTGTTTTCAGGTAAACCTGCAGCTTTGGAGCAAGTAATTCAGACCCCGTGTCTGTGTTGGAGCAGACGGGAGTGTCTGGCTCAGCAAGACAGGGTGCTGGAGTCCTGTCCTGAGCTGGCAGGGAAAACACGAATAGAAGTAGTCGTGGCACATTGGCTGGCAGCTCCCAAGGGGGTTTCTGTGATCCAACCCGTCACAACTACCATGCTATTGCTTTGTTGTGACTCATTTTCTGAGATTACCAGGTAGACTGTTAGCAAGACAACTTTATGGCATTAGAGTCACTGTTGTCCTTAAGCCTCCAGCTGCTACAGAGCTAGTGCTAACTTCTCTGGCACAGAAATGGAATTTCAGCATTGCCAGAGAACATCAGTCTGTTTACAGTGCCCAGTGCTTAGTGAGCTTGGATTTAGAAAATCCCAGTAGGCCAAATTCTACCAGGATGTACAATGGGGTGTAACTTTCCTCAGTGTAGAGGAAGATGAGCAGTGGTGAAGGAGTGTAACTTGCACAGACTTGATAGAGGGCACACCCACAGGGCAAAGGGCTCTTAGTGCACCAGGAGAGGTAGCTAACATGAAGATACATCATACGAGGCTACACCCCTTTAGACTTCTTGGCATGTATGTTGTTCTATGGCTACACTGGCTGCCAACTTCCTCCATTATGTTTGTCCTCTGTTCCTGGCCACGCCATCCTGCTCTGTTCCCTCCGCTCTCTCTGCCCTGAATCTTGCTCACTTCAATAGAATGCACTAGATTGACAAAATCTGGCAGGAGCTCATCACCCCCTGCTTTTCCCCATAGCTCCTCCGCTCCTGACACCCTGATTTTTGTCCTCTTTTAACCTGCTGTCCCCTCTGGGTCTCCAAGCCTCTCTCCAGCTAAAGCATCTAGACTTGGCAAATAGACCCCCTTCCTTTCCTAACCTTCTACGTCTTATCAATTCCTCTCTCCCCTGTGGGGTTACTGTCCTTGTTTAATGACATCCTCACCTAACCTACCACATTTGTCTCTTCACCAACGTCTGGATCTGCAGAAGGATTTAGGTGCTTACGTCCAAAATGTAGATCCTCCTAACCCTGTAGCAACTACAGTTCCCAAGTGCTTAAGGTTTCTTCCTCCTCCCCTGCTTGGACCATGTCACACCATCTAAATCCCTTCACTGGTTCCCTCTCTCTATTAAAGTTCAAACTCCTCATCTTCACTGTTCAGGCTCTGTCCTTGTCTGCATCTCCCCTTTCCTGTTACTCTCCACATTGCTCCCTGTGCTCTGGCCACTCGTCCAGTACCGGGTTTACCATGGGGCCAGGCCCAGAGTCAGAAGGGGCTCTGGCCAGTCCAATCCCCTGGCTGGCTGAGCCAGCCAGGAATGCTGCCCCGACCCCTGCTCCACCTCTGCTCTGCTCTTCCCCAGCCCCACCCCCACTCCTCCCTTCCTCTGCAAGCCCCCTCCCCTGAGCTACACATCCTGGGGGACTGCAGCAGAGGTCAGGCCCGCCCTGCAATCAGCAGGCAGCAGGAAGTGGAGCGACCCAGACCCACCCCGCTCCACTCTGCGGCTTGTGCCGGGGGGGGGGGGATTTCCCCCCCGTCCCCCAAGCCTGGGGAGGAGGCATGGGATGGGGAAGAGAAGAGGGTGGGGGGGAGCAGGCTGTGGGGACAAAGGGTGGGGTGGGGAGGAGATGGGGCAATGGGGAAGGAGCATGGGATGGGGAAGAGAAGGGGTGGGGGAAGCAGGGCCAGGGGAGAAGGAAGGGAGTGGGATGAGGAGAAGATGGGGCAGTGGGGAAGGGGCATGGGATGGGAAGAGAAGGGGATGGGGTAAGCGGGGGCAGGAGGGAAGCTGGAGCCCAGCATGCGGCATCGCCTTGGCAGAAGTTTGGGCTCCCCTATTAAGCAGACCCATTGAACCCTCACCCTGACGAGCCCCACCTTCCCCTGCATCTGTACCACCCCAATGAGCGCCCCACAGACACCCTCTCCACTGAGCCCCAACCACCTGCACCTGGACCCCCAACCAAATGAACCCCACCTCTCCTGCACCTAGACCGCCCCTGCTGAGTCCCAATCACCTTCACCTGGATCCCTTGCAGAGTCCCATTGCCCCTGCACCTGGAACTCTGCAATGAGGTTCTGTGCATCCAGATCTCTCACTGAGCCACCCGCACCCAGAGTGCCCCACAGAGAACTCTCTTACCCCCACCTGGCTCCTCCAAGTCCCTCTGCACTTGCATCCTGCTGCTGGGCTGAACCAGCTCACCCACACCTGGTGCGCCTGGCACAGGTGAGCAGGGCACCAGGATGTTTCTGGGGCAGGCCTGGCCCTTGCACTGTGTCAGGGTCGGGTGCAGCCTCACTGCCGAGTCCCTGTCCCGGGGTGGCAGCAGGGTGATCTCCCACCTCCATGCAACCAGTGGCCTGTGCTCCCCACTGCCATGTTGGTGCCTCCACATTTCCTTATTGACAAAATTTGCAGAATTTTAAAATATTGTGCACCAAATTTTTAATTTTTTGGTGCAGAATCCTCTCAGGAATATGGGGTGCTGTGTAGCTGTGATGGTGGGACTGTGAGGAGGGTGGTGGTGGGGGTCTATGAGAGGGAGGAAGGTGGGGAGGTCTGTGGGCAGGGGGTGCTGGGCGAGTGGTGTGGTGTGCGGGGTGCTGTGCAGCTGTGGTGGGAGGTCGGCAGGGGAGGGCTCTGGGAGGGGTGGGGGCTGGGCATAGAGCTCTGTGGTGGAGGTCTCTGGGCGAGGGGGCACTGGGCATAAGGGTGGAGCACGGGGCAGTGTGGGCCTGCTCTCAAGGGGAAGGGGCATGCTGGCAGCACAGGGCTGGGCAGGCCAGTGTGCGTCTGGCAGCTGCAGGTTTGTATCCAGTGCCCTCCTGCTGGCCTGCACGGAGGGGGGGAGGGCTGCTCCCGCCGCACTGTGCCTCATTGCCCCCAGCCTGCCCTTCACTCTGGAGACTGACCATCCCGCCCCCCCGCACCTTGTCCTATGGGGACCCACAAATGATTGGCACCGGGCCCACAAAGTTAATCCAGCCCTGTAACTCATCACACCTCAATGTTCCTATTGGCCTCTTCCTGATCCTGCTTTGTGCCTTTGTCACATTGCTCACTAATCCTGGGACGACAGCCCGTTCCTTGGGCTACTGCTCTGTTCCCATCTCACTCCCACTTAAGGGTCAATCACTCCAGTAGGACCAGTGAAATACAAACATAACATAACCCTCATTTCTCATCACACCTTCCCCGGCTGGCGTCATGTTCTATACTTGGCTCATATAGATTGTAAACTCTTTGGCTTTTCAGTTCCTCAGGAAAATGGTACAAGCAGAGGACCAGAGCTTTTGAATACTTAGCACTGGTTCAATACCAAATCAGCGTGACCCCCCCGTGGGCAGGCCTTTGAGTACGAATGTGACCAGTGGGGTCATTTAAACAGTTCCACATACTCCACCTGCAGCTCTCCCCAGACCCGGGTTGGGCGATGTTGGGCCTATTCTGGTAAGAGTGTCTGATTTCACAGCTGGCCTAGTCCCATCTGATCTCTTCTGGTAAGGCGTTCCACAGCTGGCCTGGCCCTGCCCTAACCTATGTACCCGACAGTAGGTGGTAGTGGTATAGCTGCAAGTGGAATAAGAAGAGATGAGTCAACAGCTTCCTCCCCCTACGGTATGGAGGGAGCGAGGCCACAGCTGGAATACTCCTCTTATCCGTCACTTCAAACAACAGCTAGCAGTTCTCCTGCAGGGAGCAGAGTGTAACATGTGCTGTGTGTGAAAACAAACTTGACCCTATGAGTCAGCTCCAAAATGTTATGCTAAATTTGTTGTGATAACAACCACCACCTGGATCACTCTTCTGTGGGAGGACTGCTGTGATTCTGCTGAGTGAGAAGGGAGACCTTTGAAGAACTGGAATGTTGCAATCCACGCTGCTTGTAACAGCATGCACACAGTGACTTAGGCCTAACCTCACGTCCGACCTTTGGTCTCCTATATTCAGGGCCATCTCCAGGCACCAGCGCAGCAAGCAGGTGCTTGGGGCAGCCAACGGAAAGGGGCAGCACATCCGGCTTCTCAGCGGCAATTTGGCAGCGGGTCCCTCAGTCCCTCTCTGAGGGACGGACCTGCCACTGAATTGCCACCAAAGAATGAAGCGATGGGGTAAAGCTGCCACCGAAGTGCCACCAATCACAGCTTTTTTTTTCCCCACCGCTTGGGGGGTGGCAAAAACGCTGGAGCCGGCCCTGCCTATGTTAACTTAACTAACTTCCCTTTTGCAGTTGGCTGTCTCTAAGGTGCTCCCCGAAGGCCCCTTCTGTCCCTGTGCCGAGTTAGCTTTAGTCACAGAAGTGCATCATAACCCTTTTTAGATGCTGGGTTGAAGCTAATAGGGATCAGCTGGTCTAGCTGCAAGTGTAAGTCAGTCAAATAGCTCTGTACCATTCTGCGCTTAGATTCATAGACTGCAAGGCCACCATGACACTCTTTTACAGTATCCACACAGTCCTGGTGGATTCCCCACCACATACATGGCAAGGAAGGCTTCGTACTATCTTTGCCCAGGAAAATAGTAGTTTTTTCTGCAGTTAAGACCTTGCCATCATCATCCTGAGTGTTAACTCCTGATTAGGCCACCTCACTTACTCTGCCGTGGAATGAATATGAACATCATCTGGAAGATGAAGCTCATGCATAGCACATTTACTACCCAGCAAAAGGAGGCATGAACACATTGCACCATTGCCTGAATATAGGAGCCTAGCCTTGATCTACTGGCCATTAACAGTTTGGGTAGAAGTTACCTTGAAGACTCTCTATCCAGTTAATGAATCTCCAAGGCAGCTACATTCCCCGAAGAGAGTCAAAAAGACCGCTTCAGGCTAAGACGCAGTAGGCCAAAGCAGGCTCACTGCCAGACCCCAACTGTTGAAGCTAGCAACAGAGCCCAACCCCCAGTTTTTTCAGGCCCTAATACATGCTTTACTGCTAAGGGTTCGTCCAGGAAAAAGGCTGGCGTAGCTAGCTACTCCATACGAAAGGGCTGTGTGGACACGCTTACTCTGCATTAAGTGTGCCTTTGGAGCCTACACTTCCAAAGTGTATTCAGCTAAAGCACACAAAGGCACTCAGTGCAGAGTAAGAATGGCCACATGGCAATTTAGTATGGAGTAGGTAATGTGCTTTACATTCACACCTTAACTTAAGCCACACTAATTTCCCTGGGCAGGCAAGCCCTAACCTACGGCCTTCCCTGAGTAATGGCATCTACTCGAAAATCTGAAGAGGAATTAAAAGGCAAGAGGATGAAAAATGAGGAAGGAAAAATGTCCAGAAATGCGCACAGGCTCCAAGGGAGAGTGAGACCCTACTGCTGGTCAGAACACAGGCTGATACCTTCTAAGAGCTTAAATAGGATGCAGACCGAGACAGGCATCTCAGAAAAGCACCTTCTCCTGCCATGCTGATGGAATGACTTTCATTCCAACTTCACAAAGGCACTAACTGCTCCATTAACAGCTACCAGAAATGGAACCCCACATATATCAGCACTACAGCTCTGCTTCCTGGTTCCATGCAAAAGTTTTAGATGTATTTAAAATGTAGCTCTTTCAATAATTAATGGGCCAATATACCAACACTGTAATTGCTCCGAAAGAGGTGTGGTGGGGGCTGTGAATAATTAAATGCCTTGTTTTGGGGCTGCCCCTCCCCCATGCTAACAATCTTATTCCTGGGGGAATTCTGCGCCACTGCGCAACGCAGAATTTTGCTGAATTCCCTGTTTGCCCCACAGAATTTCTGGCCACTGCAAGGGGCCACTGGACTCTGCAGAGCCCAGTTTGCAGTGAGCGGAGCACCCAGACTGGCTGGGCAGGAGGCTGCACGCTCTTTGATCCTCATTCTCCCGGGGATAGGAGAGGGCCTGGGAGACCCAGATGACTCTGGCAAAGCATGAGGAAGAGCAGGGCTGCACCACACCACACCATGTCCCCGGGTGGGACAATAAAGAAGCTGGGTGGAGTAAAGGCTTGGGGGGGCACTGATGCCTGGGGGCTGCCCCACAGTTGGGCTCTGGAAGGGAGGGGTGTCTGGTGTCTGAGCCAGGGGCTGCCCCATGGCTCGTCTCTGGGGGACTGGGAGATATGGGTTTTCTGGGCTCTGGGGGGCCCCACACAGCCCCCTCCGGCCCCCTGACCTGGGTTATTATAGGGGTTTCTTTAACTCTCTACTCCTTTTTGCTGCTGTTTGTATTGTTAACATACTTGTTGACAGGTATTTTGAAAGAAATGACCAAAATAATTGAAACTGGAATGATTATTTGTCAAAATAACACAATATAAAATATACAGAATTCTAAAATATTGTGCACAGAATTTTTAATTTGGGGGTGGGGGGGCAGAATTCCCCAGGAGTTCAATGCGTATCGCTTTTACTTGTGCTTTGGAACACTTCTCGTAGGAGAAGGGAAAAGAAAGATCCTGAAACATAGTGTAGTTTGCTCAAAATAATGCATGTATGACAGGAGCCTCTCTCCTTTTGTATTTAATATGGTATCCTTCGCAGATTAAAACCAGACCGATTATGAGAGGATAAAGTGGCCTGCAATAACCCTCACTGTTGGGTCAGATGCTCTTCCAAATCTCACCACCTGAGGCTGTAGCTTAAAAAATAACATTGAGGGCAAGGCAGTTTAACATGGGAACTCCTCCCCGGTCAGCCCACTTGCAAGTGATCCAGTTGAGCTGCTCCTGCTGGTTTGTAAGCAACTGTAACAGCAGGTACATCAGTGATTAGCTCAGGGCAATCTGGTAATTTAAAAAAAAAATCATCATAGACTTGCAAACAGGCCATTTCACCCTGAGGGCTGCAGATAAGCAACAGGTATATTTTAAAAGGGATTTTGAAAAATGTCTTTCATTTAATATCAGATGTGGTTGTCACTTTCTGCTGTTTAGATTTTTAAATCATTCCTGGCAAACATCCTATGCTATTACAGCTTTTTCTACACACATAAATTGCACCAGTTTAACTAAAATTGGTTTTAAACTGATTTCGTCAAAATTCTGTATGGACACACACAATGATTTACAACTGGCTTAAACTGATTTAGCTTAATTTGGTGACCAAACTCCCTGTGTGCACAACCACTGAGAGTGAATTAAGCTACACTGCTATAAGCCAGCTGGAAACCAATGTAAGTGAACCAGTGTAGTTCATGTTACCATAGTCCTCTTTAACCAGGCGGCAAAGAGGATCGGTGCTGCTAACACAATGGCTAAGAGGAATTACTGGAGTCAAGAGGTGGAACTTGATGGCTAGGACTCACTCACTTGAAATCAAGTACAGTATTTAACAAGGGTCACGTGTCTATATGAAAGTACCACTGAGCTGATACATGTTTCTTCTCACCGATTATTTCTCTTTGCATTATTTGAGAACTAAATGTTTCAGGAGCTGATTTTGTGACTTTCCTCTTTAAAAATCTCCCAGTTGGAATGAGCAAAATTTTCAGAAGATCTTGGCGCTTTGAAAATGTCCAACCTAAAACATGAAGGGGGCAAGCAGCAATTGGAAAGAGCATTCATACCACACAACATAACTCCTATTTCTGCACACTGCAAAAATCACAAGATCCACCTCTCTTATTTAATGAAAACTGTATCCAAGGGGAAGAAAGCAAAGTATTTGCAGATAGCCAATAAAAGAGAATCGATAAACATTAACTGAGTGTCTGATCCTTCAAACTATTTTGTACACTTTCCGGTTAACCAGCCTTAGAAAAAGTAAAAGGCTAGCTTAAAAAAAAAAAAAGGAAGATACTTATTACAAAACAAGCATACGTATTGCACTAACATGTCCTGAATGTTGAAGCTCCTGGTTCCCACAGAAAGCAAGATAGCATTGAAGATAAAGCACCACCAGCAGCAATACTCTAGCCAAGGAAAAGGTATTAGAGGCAAAAAGGATTCCTTACCTTACTAATGAATATGCAACATCTATATTATTTTTAAGTAGTACATGGTTGGGCCAAGATTTTCCTAAAGTCATCTTAAGGCACTGTCCTTTTGCGTGCTCGGTATTTGGGGATGGGAGGTGGGGAGAAAGGCCAGTGCCTTAAAATGGTGCCTAACTTTTGAGAGTCTTTGCCTCAGTTCTCAGGAATTAATACAAGAAACTGCAGAATGACTGAGCAGACTGGCGGTAGAGAGGCTGGCTGCAACCCTGCAGAGTAAGGACCAGTAAACCTGATGCAGACCCCTGCTCGCTTGTTTACAATCTCATGTTTATTTCAACGGAGCCAGAGCTGTTGTGGCAGCACATGCTATGAACAGCTAAAATATAATCTTCTAAACAGCAATGGGGCCTTGCACTAAAGCTGTGACATCCATCAGAATACTTTCCCGCACTCGTGTTCCCTCTAACAGCTGGATATATTTTAACTGCAAGACGTGTACATTTAGAAGCAGCTATGCAATAATACAGCTCCAGCCCATTTTCACATACAAGCGCAACTGTCACCTAGCAGGTTTTTATTTTAAGTTTACATTCACAGTTCTCCATTCACGTGGCTGGTTTTTACACTGTAATGTTGGAAAGTTACATTGTTCTACTCTTTCATGTGCATTGATTGAAGCCATCAAGACATGGTCAAACTTACAACGAACAACTTTTCCATATATCTATATTCAGGCTGGGAAAAATTATGCGACTTTTCCTCACCCAGTGGCAACCAAATTCCTCTGACTTTTAGATTTCATTAAAATCATCATTAGTGTTTACTTCGTGTTTAAAAACGGATCTATATTTATTTGTAATCATAAAGCTAGTATTTTCTGTGCATTGGACTCATGCCAGAGTATAACAGTGATCTTCTGCTATCATTTTTATTGAAGATAGTTGAAACACATCATTAGTGGCTGTTCAGAGGTGCTCGCTAATGGTGCTATGGGGCAATATAATTTTTCTTAGCCTGGTCACCTTAACATTTCAGGGCTATAACAAAGATAAACTTGTAGTGCTTTACAGTTTACAGACTTCTGCCAAATCTTCCCCGATAATGAAAGCAATTAATAAATGACAAAATAACCACAACCAATTACCACATACAAACATTTATTTTGAAGTTTCCATTGTACCCATTACTAAGAATTACATCATCAAAGCACTTTATGGCAGTGAAAATAGCTCTTACCCCTCTGACTCATCCATTATTCCATTAAAGCTGCAAAAATGTGCAATCCGCTTGAAAAATAGGTTGCTTTTTATTTAGTTTTTCATGAAAAGTCAAAAATCAATAACAAACAAACAAAAGAACTCCCCTCCCTCAGCTTTACAGGAAATCTACATCCAATCCTCTCCCGCTTTCCCCAAAATAACTTACAAAGATAGTTTAAAGTTTTAAATGCATTTTAAGCCAAGTGCATCTTTTTTATTTTTCATAATAATAATTATATTTAAAAGTCTAAAAACCCATAATTTACTTTCTTGGAAAGAAGGCAGCGAGCCGTTGTTTTTTGATTGGAAGAATGTGTATCTCCTGGGAGTTCATTTTCTTTAACTTTACACTCCTGTTTTTGATTGGTTTCCTAAGAGCTTCTGCATTATCCCTAGGCTCTGGCTGGTTCTTCACGTCGTAACACTGCAGAACAGAGTCCTGGGGCATGTCCCTTTTGAAAGAGAAGTTTTTGGTGGACACTCCCGAGAGGCCTTTAATCTTGCCACAGAAAATCGTGGGTACGGCATCTTTGACAGAGACTATTACTTTGGCAGTCTGTGAAGTGCTCACAATCTCAATATTATTCCCAGCCTTGGGCTCACAGGCTGCTCTGCTAGTCTGATCCACCAGCCACTTCTGCTGCTGTCTCAGGAGCTCGGCCGAATTGCTACCAGTCATTCTGCTGTCGATCTTGGCTGAGGCTTCGTGAGGTTTGGGAGGGGCAAAGGGGACTGTTGCACTGGAGAGTTTATCCATCATGGAGTGAGCAGCACTGTCCATCATAGATCCAGAGCAAATTGCATTAGCTGCCTCAGCATGGACCCCGGCACTGCCTGTCTTCCTGTAGGAAGCAATCGACAAATCTAAAGCACCATCTTCAGGGGAGAGCTGGGAACTGACCTCACTTGCCTTTAGCGAGGGCACCGTTTTCATGGAAAGGTCCAGGGCCTCGTTCTCATTGTTCATCTTGATGACTGTGTGACGATTCAGCTGGGCAAATTCCCTGTGGTGGATGAAATCAAAGGGTTTGGATTCTTCTTTCTCCAGAGGGGTTTGAGTGCCTTTGCAGGAATACAGGGTGAACAACGGTGGCTTGGGGTAGTCCGGGTTGACCTTGGATTCAGCGCCGTGAGGCACAGGAATGGGGATGGGGATCGGGATGGGGACTGGGACTGGCAAGGGGACAATCACTGGATATGGCACTAGGAGGGTTGCTGGGGGTACCAGTGGAGATAGAGGGGAACTGAAGGCCTGGGGTGGAACAGAGGAGTAATCTGGGGGTGGCTGACAGGGTGAGGAACCTAAGGTGCCCTGTGGAGGAAACAAATCCTGAAGAACTGCAGCAAATCCTGGTGTCTGAAACACTGGGGGTAAGATGGGCTCCTGGGTCTGGTTGGATGGTTTCTGATCCAGTAACTGGGGCTGTCCAACGGGGGCAGAAGAACCTTGGAAAAGATTGCTGTGAATGGGATTTGTGGAGCAGGGAGCACCCTGAGGTAACACCAATGGAGAATTTAAATGTTGAAACACATGTTGCTCCAAGAGGACAGGTAGTGGAACTGGACCTTGAGTCGTCATAACATATGGAGTGTTGTTATTAGGCGCAATCTGGGGGGTGGTGCTCCCGGCTACTTGCAGGTGTATTGGAAGAACCACGGGGCTATCCCCTAAACAAATTGGCTGGAGCACTGTGGCTGCTACTTTCAGAGCTACCCCACTTTGGGATTCTGCTGGTGGGGTGAGGATCGAAGGGGCTGGGACAGTCACAAGTGGTGAAAGTGCTTTCTTCATCAAGTCTGTGGAGTTGATATTCCAGGCTTCAGCAGTTATCAGCTGAGCGACCCCATTTTCTAGCTTATTGTTAGCTATCGTGGAAGGAGAGTTGGTAACATCCATGGGCAGGTTTTGTGTGTCCTTGTACAGTTCCTCCATTTTACAGGACTTCTGAGACGTTGCAGAAATTCACGTTTACATTGCTGTCACCAGGATCCGCATTGGGTCAGGGCTGCCAAAAGCATCTGCACCGACATAGCTTGGCCTGCAGAACAGAAACATACTTTAGGCACTGCATAAATCTCGTTCTTAAAATAATATTTGCAACTGCCTTTAAAAAGCCTATCACATAAAAGCTATAAAATGTTTCCACACTTCAGGGTAACTGCTCTATTATGCTGTACACTCTATACATATGTACTGTATATACATACAGTACATACATCCGTGAGTGTTATATGAAGAGTTCTGGGGAACTTATATTTAGCTATAAACAGAGATAATTTAAAGGCCTAAAGAACTAACTGCAGTCAAAGAAAAAAGTTCCAGTACACAGCATAAAAAAAGAACGGAGGCAGTACATTTTACATTTTTAAACAAAGCTTCATGAAATGACAGGGTATGGCACGGTCAAGAGACACTGCACTGTTTAAACTCAATAAAAAGCATAAAAACAAACTTTCCTAAAAATAAACTTAAGAAACGTTCCACTCTGAGGTTGTGAAGGCTCTCCGTGGATAAAGGCTCCCCACTCAGCCTAAATTAATCATCCTTTGCTTGTCTTTGAAGATCCTAAAATAAATCAGACGATCCACGGATGCACTACACAGCACGTTCAAAATCTGCAGTAAACAGCACAACAAAGAGTAATCAGTAGCTCAGCAACATACACGCACAAGACTGTGTAGTTTAGCAGTTTCTTCCCACTAAAAAAAAAGAAACCTAAACCCAGCCCTCACCTCCTGCTCTAGAGCTGGATGACAGTAATATGAACCAGAAAACTTACTAATAAGCTGCAAAGAATAAAAATCAAAGCAACTTTAAATTTATTTTGACAAGCTAATCCCTTATCTTAAATAAACAAATGTTAAGAAGAAGTGTGGCGATCTTTTCCCTTCATGAGCCTAGAGAAATTTTAGCATATTTCTTAAAAAGATTCTCTCTCCCATACAGGCAGTGAACTCACTGAATGCTCTCTCTCCCATGGAAGCTACCATATGCAAAACTTCTCTTCAGGATCTCTTGATGGAAATATTTTGTCATTGGTTTGCGTGTGTACGGTGAAATCAACATTTACCAATAAAAATCTAATCCTTCCAAGATCAAATAAAACACATCCAACAGCTAAAAAAAAAAAGACCAAGACAGAAAAAAATTAAAATAACATTATGATCTCACTGTCCTCTCCAGTGACTTAAATCTTTGTATTGGGATGTAGGTATCACAGTGTGTTACACTACAAATATGTGAGCGGCCAATAGTTCAAGGCTGGCTGAAGAATATTCCAATAATTTATCAAAAACCTTTATTATTTTAGTAACAAATTACTCTGTTATTTTCCCCTCTTACTCACCTAGAACCGGGAGAATAATTTACAAATATTCATATTTCATTAAGTTCTTTGAATCAAACATCCACATATACAGGGTGTTGGGTTTTTTTATTATTTGCCTAGCTCTAGATAAAGCAAATTAATAAAAACAATTATTGAGATTTTTGCTTTCCAAACAGAAAAACCCATCAGTGATTTAAACTGTAACAAATGCGCTTGAACTAACAAAAAAATCAGGTCAGCCAGTTTCGGAAAGTAAAGAACAAACATTTCTAAAAATAAAGATAATGCACGTAACAGCACTTGGCCAGTTCAAGTTTTCAAAAACCAACACCTTCCTGTTCATGTTAGTAAATTAGAAAAATCCAGGAAAAGCATCTCTTTTGTAAACCTCTGTTCTGCTCTATTTTTAACTGTCACTTTCAAATTCCTTACCTACTATATTTTCCACCCATCTGGTTGCTTCTCTAAATGTTGGCACGCAGTAATGTATTTTGTATCCATTGCAAATTAGGTCAGATTTCTCTGATTTTTTATTTATTTTAAAACAGAAATTTCTGTGGTTTCATGGGAAATGATGATCTTGTAAGGGCAGAAGATGACCCTCTATTCCTCTGCCAAGTTCAATTGACATTGAAAAATAGGCAATGCAGGGTGAAAATTACACTACATTGGAGACGTGATGACTTAGCATGCCATACAGACTCCAGGAGGGAAACGGATAACTGCAGGAGATGAAAGTATAAAACATAATAAAACCGCACACTGCTGCCTTAAAATGTTACAGGGCTGGAGGCAGAGGACATAGCTAGACAGGGAAAGAAGACCTCATGTATCATAATCTGACACCTTGGAGAAAAGGCTAGGGATAGCTTTAAACACGCTCAAATACTGTTTTCTATGCGGAGCCCTGGGTGTCTCTAGGATATATATTTTGTTGAAAATATTTCTGGCACTGCTTGAGGGTTCTGGCTTGTCAGCAACAGAGATGCAGAATTGCAAGAGTGGAAACTGCAAAGGGGAAAAAGGGGGAGGCGCTGTGTGTTTTTAAACTATGTTAAATGATAAAGTAGAGGTTGTATTTTTTTCATTCTTGTCTCTCTTGCTAGTGGACAACGGTGAATGACAAAACCCCCCCAGGGCAGCTACAAAACTGATAAGAATCATTTTCATTTCACAGCGTTGCCACCTCTCACAATTTCACGCCGACTCTTTCAGCACTTGGAGTCAGGAGATTATGGGAAAAATTTCAGCTTTCTTAAAAAGAAAAAGGAAGTTTCTTGCCCTTCAGTTTGTGGAGAAAGACTTGAAAATGTGACCCCCCCCAAGACTCCAAAACTACCAGAAGGCCAAGAAAAAGAACCCCAAATTTATTATTTTTACAATCTCATGATTTTGGAATGCATAGGGTGGGCGCTCCTGTTGTTCCTGCTTGGCAAAGCTCTAAGCAGGGGCATGTATTGTAGCTATTCATGCATGGGGTTGAAAAGGAAGGAAGAGGCAACCCCTCATCAAAAAAGAACCACAGGCTGGGGCAGAACAACAGACCAACTTTCACCACATCCAGCAGCAGCCAAGAGAACAGGGGAGGAGTAGAACAGTGGACACCACTCCAACTCTACCTCACTCCTGCGACAGCAGCTAGCAGTCAATGGAGCTCCTAAATCAGTGTCTATGGAGAGCTCTGGCAGGAATCCTGACAACAGGGTTGGCCTTCTCTGCAGGGTTTTCTTTTTGGACCTTGCTGGCAGACTTCCCCCTTCTTTTGCATCAGCCCCTGGCAAACAGGAGGCTAGGAAATTTTTTCAAGTCCTGCATTAGAGGTATGTTTAAAAGCCCACTGAAGGCAACAGAAAGACTCAGGAGCTTTGGATCAGGTCCTATTCGTGTATTTTCAATTCAAGACAGTAAATCAAAGACAGCAGAGAGAGAGAGAGCGCGCAAGCGCTCACATATAAGTCTATTTAAGGGTTAAAACACTGACCGGGTTTGCCAGAACTGGGTAATGGCAGCAGCCCCCAAAATCAGAACTGCATACATACAGATTTATAATGGTTAAAAGGCAGAATCTTGTAAATTCTGCTGTCCTTATAACATGATGTGCTCTGCCAACATTTTTCTCCTATGTACATTAACTGTAAAACTGCTAGAAAACGAAACCTACACGGTTCCTCTCCTTTACACACGTGGGAAAATAGCTTGCTCATTTCTATGACAGTTTGTTCTTATGCACATGATCACAGCAGAGAATAGATGTAAAATGTATTTTCATATTCCACATAATCATATAAAACAACATGCAAACAGTACAATTCTACATTTTTGGGGTTTAAGATGTGATAGACTCAAAAGTAGAATTGTCCACTGCACTGTTTATAATATTTTTCCCTTCTAACCTACAAGCCAATCCAACTAGACGATTGCCAATATCAGAATATTCACTTACAGAAATAAAAGGATTTATTGGGGCACTGCAAGTAACAACTCCAGCAAACACATGCAGGACTAAATCTTCCGATAAACTTCCTGACCAGATACAAGGACATAATATCAAAACAAGACAGTCCTAAAATAAAGATACAGCACTACCTGTTGGTGGAGGTGTGGTCTACACTAATTATTACATTTTATTAAAAATGTGTATACTTACTGTGAATGCAGTGTTGAAGAGATCCAGGAACCCAAGGAGAATTTTTTTAAAGGACCATCTCTCCTCTACTCTGTACTCCTTGCTAAGGAATCCAAAATGTAATCGACATTCAGAAGAGTAGCTGAGCTATTTTTTCCAACTTTAATGCTAATAGTCATAGCTGTGCTATATTTCTCTCTGCATTAAATTAAAAAAAAAGACTTCTGAGAGAAACCAAGATGCTAGGACCTGCCACATGGACACTACATAACACCTCAACGTCATTAATTTATCAAGACTACACCTTACCAGAGATGAATTATCTATATTTGCCAAGGGACCGAATTTCTCCCGCACCACAGAACCTGATACTATACTAACGTGGAGGACTAAAATATTTTTTTCTCCAACTCTAACACAAAAAATTATTTCACAACAAAGATAACACCACCCACAATTACCATGTTCCCACTGACAAGTCATAAAAAAAAGAATCACCTGTCTGGACACTCCCCAACAGACAAAACCTTTCAGTTGATCATTACATTGATTGCTTCAGGCAAAAAATAATTGACACTGAAATCCTTCATAAACATCACATCCACCACCATCTCTCCACCTTCACTTCCACCAAAGCTATACAGCCCCTGAAATCCAACCACCAGCTACTCATCAAACAGCAGACAAAGGAGGTGCCATCGTAGTCCTCAACCATGATGACTATGTCAATGAGGCTAACGGACAACTATCTGACACCACCTACTATAAAGAACTCAAAGAAGAACCCACACCACAATTCGCCCAGGAATTTAAAAGATATCAACAAATCCTTCCCCCAAACAACTCCAAGAGAAGCTCTACAACCTCATCCCCCAAGAACCTAGCCAGGAACCTTCTATATCAGGGATCACAATCCTATTCAATTTATTCATAAATGATCTGGAGAAAAGGGGTAAACAGTGAGGTGGCAAAGTCTGCAGATGATACTAAACTACTCAAGATAGTTAAGACCAAAGCAGATTGTGTAGCACTTCAAAAAGATCTCACAAAACTAAGTGATTGGGCAACAAAATGGCAAATGACATTTAATGTGGATAAATGTAAAGTAATGCACATTGGAAAAAATAACCCCAACTATACATACATACACGGGCGCTAATTTAGCTACAACGAGTCAGGAAAAAGATCTTGGAGTCATCGTGGATAGTTCTCTGAAGATGTCCACACAGTGTGCAGAGGCGGTCAAAAAAGCAAACAGGATGTTAGGAATCATTAAAAAGGGGATAGAGAATAAGACTGAGAATATATTATTGCCCTTATATAAATCCATGGTACGCCCACATCTTGAATACTGTGTACAGATGTGGTCTCCTCACCTCAAAAAAGTAATTCTAGCACTAGAAAAGGTTCAGAAAAGGGCAACTAAAATGATTAGGGGTTTGGAGAGGGTCCCATATGAGGAAAGATTAAAGAGGCTGGGACTCTTCAGCTTGGAAAAGAGGAGACTAAGGGGGGATATGATAGAGGTATATAAAATCATGAGTGATATTGAGAAAGCGGATAAGGAAAAGTTATTTACTTATTCCCATAACACAAGAACTAGGGGTCACCAAATGAAATTAATAGGCAGCAGGTTTAAAACAAATAAAAGAAAGTTCTTCTTCACGCAGCGCACACTCAACTTGTGGACCTTCTTACCTGAGGAGGTTGTGAAGGCTAGGACTATAACAGTGTTTAAAGGAGAACTGGATAAATTCATGGTGGCTAAGTCCATAAATGGCTATTAGCCAGGATGGGTAAAGAATGGTGTCCCTAGCCTCTGTTCATCAGAGGATGGAGATGGATGGCAGGAGAGGGATCACTTGATCATTGCCTGTTGGGTTCACTTCCTCTGGGGCACCTGGCATTGGCCAATGTCGGTAGACAGATACTGGGCTAGATGGACCTTTGGTCTGACCCGGTACAGCCGTTCTTATGTTCTTATGTTCACAACCTTTCAGAAGTGGTGTGCCGATTCTTCACTTATTCACTTTAACTTAAGGTTTCGCATGCTGGTAATACATTTTAACGTTTTTTAGGTGGTCTCTCTCTATAAATCTATATTATATAACTAAACTATTGTTGTATGTAAAGTAAACAAAGTTTTCAAAATGTTTAAGAAGCTTAATTTAAAATTAAATTAAAATGCTGATCTTATGCCAACAGCTCACTCCGTCCGCTGCCGGCCTGGGGTTCCGTTCACCTAGTTCGGCAGCAGGCTGAGCGGGGCCTGTGGGACCCCGGTTGGTAAGGGGCCGGCAGCCGGGACCCCAGACCAGCAGCGGGCTGAGCGGGGCCGACAGCTAGGACCCTGGACCAGGGGTGCAGGTGGGAATGTGTTGGGGGGGGGTGCAGGAGCTCCCATTTGATGCTCAGGGTGGGGGTGGGGATATGGGGGAGTGCAAGAGTCAGGGCATGGAGTGTGGGGGGGCTGGGTATGTGTGGGGGTGCAGGGGTCAGGGCAGAGGGCTGGAGGTGTGTGAGGGGGTGCAGGGGTCGGGGCAGAGGGCTGGAGGTGTGTGAGGGGGTGCAGGGGTCGGGGCAGAGGGCTGGAGGTGTGTGAGGGGGTGCCGGGGATCGGGGCAGAGGGCTGGAGGTGTGTGAGGGGGTGCCGGGGATCGGGGCAGAGGGCTGGAGGTGTGTGAGGGGATGCCGGGGATCGGGGCAGAGGGCTGGAGGTGTGTGAGGGGATGCCGGGGATCGGGGCAGAGGGCTGGAGGTGTGTGAGGGGGTGCAGGGGTCGGGGCAGAGGGCTGGAGGTGTGTGAGGGGGTGCAGGGGTCGGGGCAGAGGGCTGGAGGTGTGTGAGGGGGTGCAGGGGTCGGGGCAGAGGGCTGGAGGTGTGTGAGGGGATGCCGGGGATCGGGGCAGAGGGCTGGAGGTGTGTGAGGGGGTGCAGGGGTCAGGGCAGAGGGCTGGAGGTGTGTGAGGGGGTGCAGGGGTCAGGGCAGAGGGCTGGGGTGCTCATGGCAGGGGGCTGAAGGGGATATGCCCCCATTCCACCCCTTTCCCCAGGGGCCCATCCCCACCTCTTCTCTGCCTCCTCCGCGGAGCAGCGAGCATGCTGTGGCTCCACTCCCCCCCCCCCCCCGCAAGGGCGCTCAGCTGATCGGCGGCAGGGAGTGGGAGGGGAAGGGACAGGAAAGCACCACGCTGGGGGAAGAAGTGGGGGAGCGGGGAGATTGGCCGCCAGCAAGACCAAGCTTCTGCCTCCTACCCCCACAGGAGAGAGCGGTGGGCAGGGGGGCTGAGTGGGGCCGGGACCCCGGCAGGTGGCAGGCAGCAGCGTGCCATTAAAATTCGGCTCGTGTGCCGACTTTGGCACGCGTGCTGCAGGTTGTCGACCCCTGTTCTACATGTTTCCCAAAATACACAAAAAAGAGAACCCAGGCAAACCCATCATATCTGGCCATGGCACTGTTACTGAAGGACTATCTGGACTCATAGAAAACATCTTCAAATCATTCGCCACACAAAGGGCCAGCTCTCTCCAGGACGCAACTGACTTCCTCCAGAAACACTGCGACACTAACAACCTCCCTCAGACCATCATCCTTGCCATCATGGATGTTACCTCTCTATACACTAACATCCCTCACAATGATAGCTTCACTGTCTGCCTCAAATATCTACAAGACAATGGACAACCCTCAGATATCCACCCCAAACACATCGCTACACTCACCCGTTTCATTCTTACCCATAACAACTTTACATTCCCCAATATATCAATCTCTTCATGACTCACCTCTAGAAAGAAAAAAAAACTGGAAAAATGCACCACAAAACCAATGATATACCTAAAATACATTGATGATACAGTATTTTCATCCTCTCAACAAACTACCTAAACTCCCTCATAAATTTCCATCTCAACTTCAACTACCAGTCACCCATCAAACTCTCTTCAGAATACTCCCACACCAGCATCAATTTCCTAAACATCGTGATTAGCTTCAACAATGGAATACTACAGACATCTATATACAAGAAACCCACGGATCACCACACTTACCTTTACAGATCCAGTCACTACCCCAGACACACCAAGAAATCTGTTAGCTACAGCCAGGCACTCAGATAACTCAGAATATGCTATGTGGGAGAAAGTGAAGGATATACACCTTAAACCACTTAAAACCACCTGTACAAAACAAGGACATTCCACCAGAGAAGTAGATCACATCATGGAACAGGCCACCCAAATACCTGAGAGAACCTGATTCAATACTGGGGGAAAACACCCACCCACACATCACTGTCTGCACACCCCTAGTTGTCACCTATCACCACACACTGGAACCCATATGAGATATCCTCAAACAATTACAACCTCTACCTGCTGGGGGCCACATCTTGAAAAAAACCTTTCACAAACCCCCTCTTCTGGCCTTCAAACAAACCCCCCACCTCACCAAACTTGTCACAGACCAGGATACACCAATTCAAAGCAACACCAGACCCTGTCATCACAACACATGCAAAACCTGCAGACATATCTCCACGGCTACAATGATAAACACCCCATACAATACACCTTTCAAGATCTATGTGTCCTACACATGCCTGTTACAACATGTGCATCCAGTGCATCAAATGCCCCAACAACTGCGTGGGTGAAAACAGACAATCACTATGCTCGCAAATGAACTCACACAGAGAAATGATAACGGACAAAACATACTATCATTCCTAGGCAAACACTTTTCACAAAACAATCACTGCATATCTGACCTCTCAGTCCTCCTGACGACACCTTCTAAAGACGAGTCTGGGAGCTTAAATTCATCACTTTGCTAAACACTAAACAGCATGGACTCAGTGGAGACGCTGGTTTTATGTCTCATTACAACAATCTATAGCTCCTTAGTCTTATGACAGCAGAAATGTTAATTGCCCACCTCATCCTGAATGGTCTCTTGCACCATGTGTTAACTTCTTATGGTTAACAATCTGTTCCAACTTGTATTTAATTGTGACACTCTAAATACCTTTCCCAGACTTGAAGAACAGCTGTGTAGCTCCAAAGCTTGTTTTGTTCACCAACAGAAGTTGCTCCAATAAAAGATATTACCTCACCCACCGTGTGTCTCTCATTAAATAACTCTTAAGATTTAAATTCATAGAATAATTTTTCAGTGTTTATGTCACAGACAGCCTATTTAATGTACATATTATAAAGCTGCAATTTAATATAAGTGAGTGAAATCTTAAAATTCCCTCTTACCATCTACCAAGCTTCAGTACCAGAAGCTGATGTGATTTCACTTACTGTTTTAAATATTTAATTTCTTTTTGTTTGTTTTAATGTAAAACAAAACTCACAGCACTGAAAATAGACCTACTATAAATACAGCTAGGTTCCCCCTGGGATGGTGATAGGAGTTAAGTGCATAGGACCATGCAATGGTGTATGTTATTTTATAGGAAACTACATGTTAACTACATGGAAATCCCATTTAAAAGAGTGGTGATTAATTCTATCATGTCAGCACTTATGTGCCATAAGATGGAATCACAGAATTTGTCTGTCTAAAACCATTAAGCCCAGCTTATCCGTATATTTTACCTGCTTGTATGCACCACATCTTGCACCTTATTTCATTATTCATTATTTAGAGAGTATCCAAAGTGTGCTAGGCATTTTACACAATACATTTAAAGAGTGCCCTGCTGTGAAGTGCTTTGCTTAGATTCGCAGGCCTCAATCCTGCAATTGAGAGTGTGTGGGCACACTAATGGGGCTCCGCGCAGGCACAGTGATCTGTCTTCATGGTGACAATTGTTGTGGTTAAGCTCCTTTGGGACAGGACTGCCTTTTCTACTTGTACGGTGGAATCTTGGTCCATAACCAGGTGTTACCCCAATACAAACAATAAAATGGAAGGATCCAGGCCTGTCAAACCTGGTTAAAAGATAGGAAACAAAGCGTAGGAATAAATGGTCAGTTTTCAGAATGGAGAGAGGTAAATAATGGTGTCCCCCAGGGGGTGTGTACTGGGACCTGTCCTAATCAACATATTCATAAATGATCTGAAAAAAGGGTAAACAGTAAGGTGGCAAAATTTGCAGATGACATAAAACTACTCAAGATAGTTAAGTCCCAAGCAGACTGTGAAGAGCTACAAAGGGATCTCACAAAACTGGGTGATTGGGCAACAAAATGGCAGATGACATTCAATGTGGATAAATGCAAAGTAATGCACATTGGAAAACAATCTCAACTATACATATAAAATGATGGGGTCTAAATTAGCTGTTACCACTCAAGAAAGATCTCTTGGAGTCATTGTGGATAGTTCTCTGAAAACAGCCATTCAATGTGCAGCGGCAGTCAAAAAAGCGAACAGAATGTTGGGAATAATTAAGAAAGGGATAGATAATAAGACAGAAAATATCATATTGCCTCTATATAAATCCATGGTATGCCCACATCTTGAATACTGCATGCAGATGTGGTCGCCCCATCTCAAAAAAGATATATTGGAATTGGAAAAGATTCAGAAAAGGGCAATAAAAATAATTAGAGGTATGGAACAGCTTCCATATGAGGAGAGATCAATAAGTTTGGGACTTTTCAACTTGGAAAAGAGACGACTAAGGGGGATATGATAGAGGTCTCTAAAATCATGACTAGTGTGGGGAAAGTGTGGGAAAGTGTTATTTACTCCTTATAACACAAGAACTAGGGTGTCACCAAATGAAATTAATATGCAGCAGGTTTAAAACATACAAAAAGAAGTATTTTTTCACACAACGCAGAGTCAACCTGTGGAACTCTTTGCCAGAGGATGTTGTGAAGACAAAGACTATAACAGCGTTCAAAAAAGAACTAGATAAATTAGTGGAGTCTAGGTCTATCAATGGCTATTAGCCAGGATGGGCAGGGATGGTATCCCTAGCCTGTTTGCCAGAAGCTGGGAATGGGTGACAGGAGATGGATCACTTGATGATTACCTGTTCTGTTCGTTCCCTCTGAGGCACCTGGCATTGGCCACTGTCGGAAGACAGGATACTGGGCTAGATGGACCTTTGGTCTGATCCAGTATGGACATTCTTATGTTCTTCTGTAATGTAACACTATGTGGGACAATAACAAACAAGGTGCTTGAAGGGAAAGAAGGTTAAGACAGACAAGTCCTGTCCCAGTCCTGTACTGAACTCTACATGGGCAGATCCTTGTGCCCATATGGAGCTCAGAGCAGGATTGAAGAGTTATAGACTCATAGACTCAGACTTTAAGGTCAGAAGGGACCATTATGATCATCTAGTCTGACCTCCTGCACAATGCAGGCCACAGAATCTCACCCATCCACTTCTATAACAAACCCCTAACCTATGTCTGAGTTCCTGAAGTCCTCAAATTGTGGTTTGAAGACCTCAAGCTGCAGAGAATCCTCCAGCAAATGACCCGTGCCCCATGCTGCAGAGGAAGGCGAAAAACCTCCAGGGCCTCTGCCAATCTGCCCTGGAGGAAAATTCCTTCCCGACCCCAAATATGGCGATCAGTTAAACCCTGAGCATGTGGGCAAGACTCACCAGCCAGCACTCAGGAAAGAATTCTCTATAGTAACTCAGATCCCAACTCATCTAACATCCCATCACAGACCACTGGGCATACTTACCTGCTGATTATCAAAGATCAATTGCCAAATTAATTGCCAAAATTAGGCTATCCCATCATACCATTCCCTCCATAAACTTATCAAGCTTAGCCTTAAAACCAGATATGTCTTTTGCCCCCACTACTCCCTGGAAGGCTGTTCCAGAACTTCACTCCTCTAATGGTTAGAAACCTTCGTCTAATTTCAAAGAGTTACATTGTAAGCTTTATTCAAGAACAGTGTGTTTTCTTTTAGCTTTCTACACCACCCACCCTATGAAACTATGGCAGGATAGAAATAACTAACAACATTAATCAGTACTTCAGAAGCCTAAGAAGCAGTACAATTGCCAACTCCAAGTGCTCAATGCTCATGAGTCTGACCACAAAGAATGATGAAAACTGGTTTTTTAAAAAAAGTGAGATCTCAGACAAAAATCTGGGACACTTTTTATTTGTCTTCTGGTATTTGAGCCTGGAGGGTTAACATTTTCAAGCTTTCCTCCACCACCATGAAGGTTAGAAACTTTCATTCCAAAAAGTCGAGATTCTCAAATGAGCACATGACTCTAGGAGCTGGGATTACCAGAAAAACAGCAAATAGCACAAGACTCACAATAACATCATGAGAGTTGGCAACAGTGGACATGTAGGGTTTTCTTTTAGTATATGCAAAGCACTACACGTAAAAGCAAAGTTATAAGCCCTGATTTCAGTAGAACTGCAAGGTGAGTAAATTATAGCAGAATTTGGACCAAAATAGTCTTTAAGACTTCAGAGCTCAGAAGCTATAGCTACGGGGGGAAAATACCTTAAGCATGTTGCTCAGCCTCACTAATACCATTGCCAGTATTAGCCTGGGTTGTTCAGTCTTCACTCCAGCAGAACTCCCATGGAAATTAGTCAGTAAAATTCTGATTTCAGTTACACAAGGATACACTGGGAGTAACTCCACTGTAGAATTATACCAATTTACACAGATATAACAGATCAAAAACTGTTCTAAGGATCATAGAATCATGTCAACACATTGAGTGCGTCTACACTGTAGACAGAATAACTGCAGTACGTGTAGACATATCCAAGCTAACTTTAATTTAGCTAGCATGAGTACCAACAGCAGCAAAGCCAAGGCAGCACAGACTTGCTCAGGTAGCTAGCCCATGCTGAAGTACTCAGGGTCCTGGGCACGTGTATACAGTCCATGCTGAAGCTCCTGCTGTCACAGCTTCACTGCTATTGGTACTCATGCTATCTATATTAAAGCTGGCTTTGGTATGCCTATACGTGCTGCAGTCCTAGCTCCAGCTGTCATTTAGACATACCCATTATCAGCTATTGTACCTATTAAAGGCATCCTCACATAAAGGTCCTCTCTCTCATAAAAATTATGAAGATACACACTGACAAAAGCAAAAAAATCCGACATTAACTTAAGCACCCCACATTTTATTTATGTGCATTTGGGATGGGGCTTTGGTGTGTGTCCTGTTTTTCATTTCTGCACCTGTTCTGACATTTAGCAGGCCTTGTTGTTTACATTTACTCTGTTTAATGATCCAGTGGCTTTCATTTACATGGGTGCCCTATAAATAAAAACTGTATTATTTAATTGTCCTGGGGGGTTGAGGGCTAGTGCTTTTTTATTTTAAAACCATTAATGGATTCTCCCACACACCCCCATCCCCACATTCTGTAAGTGGCTCCCAGGTTGAAACCTCACATGTCATCTTCCAACCTGGAATCTTGTGGGGGATTCATTAATAACCCTGCAAAAATAAGGCAGTTATCACGTTGTTATTGACCTACGTTAAAAATTAAAGAACCTGCAAATATCCGGGAGCAGAGTTGTACAGACAGGGGTAAAGATTCTGCCCCTAATTCCACCCAGCAATCAGATTGCAAGGGGAGTCCTCCAGGTGATTGCATTTCCCACCATCTAACAGGGCTATGGAGGAAGACACCAGTTTGGGGACTTGGTTCTGGCCCTCTCTTCACCTCCTTAACCCTCCCCATTCACGCTGATGACCACTCCTTTGGGGTTATCCTTTGATGTGCATCACACAGCAAGAGGGCAGGAGGGAGGGCTGTGAAGGGAAAGCTGCCAACGTTACACTTTCTTTTCTGCTGTATCTTTTCCCTTCTGCCCCTACAGAATGTCAGCTGCACAACTCACATTCCCCTCCCCCCCCCACCAATATGTAACATTCACCATCCTTTAAGCAGCCTTTGGGCATCGGCCCCTGGTGTATTATTTTACTTTATGTAGGAGATCTATTATGGAACATGATATGAAAGCCATGAAAAGCCATCTAGAAATACAACTTTGGGGGGATATCGGCTAATAGCAGAAGTCTCAGATGCAGACCATGCACCAAGTATTTCTTTAATAAGGACTCCTCGACCCCACTTATGTGTGTCACATTATGGATCTGTCAAGGTTCCCATATGTAGGCTATTAACTACAAAGGGGACTGCAGGGGAAGAAAATCATTACAGCAGCACAAAATTGCATATTATTGATATTATATTGACTACATAATATGTTTACATTATTTATGCATGAAGTACTTCTGAAAAGCAGTAGGGGAGTTTTTTTAAACCTTCATATTTCATCTTCTTACATATTTTGTTTTAGAAATAGTTAAAATATTTTCCTACTTTGCAGACTAATAATCTGCAATGCTTTTGGTTTATTAATATATATATATTTATATATTATATAGTAGTTTAATGGCATGCCAAAAGTCTACAGGCAGTGATCCATTTTGGGGAAGAGGGGAAATTGCTTTTTTCTAATTTAAAAATACATCAACCCAATTAATTAAATTATTTATTTTTAAAAAGACATTGGTCTCTGTTCCGAAGGGCAAAGTAGATGAGGCAGACAGTGAGCACTGAGATAGGAACAGACAAATTTCTGACAATTTTCAACCTGTAATGAATTTTTATAACCAAATTAAAAAACCCTCAACAACTGCGTTTACAATGGGGACTGTGGCACACCCCAAACTATAATGGGGATAGGACATGCTGCTGTGTTTCCAGATGCATTTTCTCTGACTCAGCTCCATTCACTTATAATTCTGATAACTGGATGAACTAGTCGATTGAAGGTCCTCGTTTCAAAACTGTCACTGCTATAGTACGACATATAAACAGGTATTGTAAAAACATGATGAGTTTGAAATTATTTAAGATTCATCTTGCATAAAGTTCAGGTATCCTCATATCTGTAACATGTTCTAGCTCTGGCTATTTCAAAGCCCTAAACCAGGGATCCCCAACGCGGTGCCCGCAGGCGCCATGGCACCCACGGGGGCATCTAAATGCGCCTGCGTCCTGGCCGGCGGTCGAGCATCCGCCGAAATGCCACCGAATTTCTGTGGCATTTCAGCGGCGACCCCTCTCGATGACACCGCAGGCCGCTGACAAGCGACGTCATTGAGAGGCGTTGCCACCGAAATGCCGCTGAAATTTGGCGGCATTTCGGCGGATGCTCAACCACTGCCACGGTCCTTCGTCTGGCGCCCACCAGACGAAAAGGTTTGGGACCACTGCCCTAAACCATACTGGTATAAAGGACAGATATACTGTAGCTAGTTTTCCAAAAGAACCTAGAAACCACTTTTTTAGTTTAGTACAGCCGGGGCTGAAAAACAGCAATTTGATTAGCCTGCAGTAGGCAACACATTTGATCTGAAGCTGAAATACTGTATGGAAATTTGATGTATTAAGCATGACACATGGAGGAAGAAAATAAATCCACAGACTGTAATTACTGCTGAGTCACGTGTTGCATACATTTTGTCAGGTTCCTTCAACATAACAGAGCGATTCAGAACTTAACAGCCTTCTTTTTCAGATTTTGAGTTCAAACAGCAAAAGTGAGCAGCTGATTTTGAAAAAATTCCTAAAGCAATTACAAGGACATCCACTGAAATCAACCTTCCCTTGATATCTCTTGCCATGTACTGAAAACCCCATTTGGAGCTTGATAAATACTCAGGGACAAAAAACTGACCCAAGTTGCTGGCACAAAGACCCAGCAGAATAAGCTTCTTAAGGATTGCCCTTGCAGAGAGGGGGTCCTCTGGTGAAGAGGAGCTGAGAGATGGGCACTTATGTCACTCAGCAGCTGGCGCAGACGACAAGGCTGGGACACACTAGGCCCTCATGATCCCTGGTTGTCACAACAGTCCCTGGAAGTTGTTGGCAACTGAGAAAGTTGCTCTAATTTATAATGGGGATGTAACTGGCTCTGGGATGGACCCAGGACTGAAGGAATGCAAACACGTCTTAAAGTCACATTTTACTCCCCACCCACAGCTAAAGATCTGGGTCAAATCCTGGCTCCACTGAAGTCCATGGCAAAATTCCTATTCAGTGGTACCATGATTTTGTCCCTGGGCCTTTGGGCCAGATTATTTATTGTCTTCCTGTCGTTTGTATTAGTGCAAAGTGGTTATAAAATGCTAACAAATCAGGATGACAACACGTTAAACTCACATAGGTCCTAATCCTGCAATTGGATCCACGTGGATGAACTCTCAAGCCCTTGTGGAGCCCCACTGCCCTGGTCTACACTAGGAAAAATAGCTGTGTTTTTACAATAAGATCGCTAACACAATGTAACATCCTACTGTCCCCAGGGCAAGGTGTAGTTTTACCTTGATGTAGCTGGTTGAGGTGAACCACGGGGAGCAAGCCTAGCAAGGAAGGATGGTTCAGTGGTTAGGGTGCTAGCCTGGGACTTCGGAGACCCCGATTCAATTCTCTGCTCCATCACAGCTTCCTATGTGACCTTGAACAAGCCACTTAGCCTCTCTGCACCTCAGTTCCCCAGCTGTGACAAGGAAATAATGCTATTTCCTTAGCTCTCAGAGGTGGTGTAAGGACAACTACATTCAGAGTTGCCGCTCTAATTTCACAGATGGTAAGCTTGAGAATAACTTGGTCCCATTTAGAATCTAAGGAGTTTGAACATGTCTCAGAATTTGTCCAAACATGGTACTGAGTAAGTATCACTTCCTGTTGCATATTTTTATAAGAACAGGTATTTTGCTTCGTCTCAAACATGGTGTGGGTTTGGAACTGTTACTTGCATTCAAACACTAGGGGGATTCCATTCAACTAAGAACAGTGGTTCTCAAACTTTTTCTTTCACGGACCACTTGAAAATTGGTGAGGGTCTCGGCGGACCACTTAATGATCTTTCCAAATGTTGTTTGTACCGTTAGCTAACTATTGTGAAGCGCTTTGGATAAAAGCGCTATATAAAAAAAACTTAATAATAATTAATGTTTTTTGTTCTACAAATAAAAGCACACAACTCATATTTTAATATCAGTAGCCTTACCTTTCTAATGCGATGGATGTGCCCTCTTTCTCCCACCACAGCAGCCCCCGAGCTGGGGCTGGGAAGGAGGGTGGGGTCTCTCCCTCTCTCCCCAGCTGGCAGCCCCTGATCTGGGGCTGGGAAGGGGGGGGTGTCTCTCTCTCTCGCCCCAGCTGCGGCAACCCCTCAGCTGGGGCTGGGAAGGAGGGCCGTCTCTCCCCGGCAGCGGCAGCCTGGAGCAGGGGAAAGTTGCCTCTTTCTCTGGCCGCCGCAGCCCTGCATGTCCCAAATTTCCCCCACCCCCTCCTCTCACCCCACTGCCCCCTCTCATTTACCCACTATTCCCCCCAAGGCCTCACCTTACATGTGCGTATTCGCCAGGGTCCAGGCACCTAATTAGTGGAGCCACACCTGCGCGGCTCCACTAATTAGGTGGGTGGCCCTTCATTCTTTCGTATGCGTCTGCCCAGGTGTGCACCTTAGAGGGAACTATCCACCTGAATGGAGCTTGTGGACCACAGTTTGAGAACCTCTGACTTAGAAGATATGGTGAGAAAAAAGGAGCAAGCATCGAAGAGACAAATTCTGAAGAAAAATAATATACAAAAAAATCTGTTGTATGTTAGGGGAATTTTCTGTCAGCCTAAAAAAATAGTTCTTGAAGTTTACTAATCTTCACACACACAAAATGTGTCCACTTGTTTTGGGATGAGATCTTAGGAAGCATATGGAACAATACTACTATTCAAAAGTCTTAGACTTGAAATCTAAGGTGCATGATTTTCCTATGGGAAAAATTGTAACGTATTTTTCCTTTTGTAATTAAAGTCTTTGACTGATTACTTAGTATCATTTTTATTCATAACACTATCATCTCCAAAAAAGCACAGAAAAGTGAGCTGTTTGGAGAACAGAGAGCTAAAAAAATAAATAAGAGCGAGATTATTTTAAAATCATTTTAAAAACATGCATTTTGTTTTCTCAGCAATTGATATCCCAATGATAACATAAGTAAAAAAAAGGATACTAATTAAAATGGATTTAAAAAAAAAATCAACTTCAGAAGGTAAAACAATCGCGGTGGCAATCCGCGGCCACTGGGAGCTGTGGGGGGGGCCGTGCCTGCGAACGGCCAATGTCAGCAAAATGTCTCGCGACCTGCAATCAGATTACCCTGATGGGCCGCAGATTGCCCACCTCTGGTCTAGATTTTTGTGAAACTAGCTTAAAACACCTTAGTTCTTACAATGGATTTCAACGTTTTGTGTCAGTTCAATAATGGCTTTAAAGCATTATTAGTTCTGTGGCTGATGTTTATATTCAACAGAGAAGTATTCAGTTTGCTAATTTCTCCAGACCCAGTTTCATTGATCCAAGATTCGGTGATGTTTTTGCTAAATTTGTTTGATTTTTCATAACTGTCAAATCAAAACAAGAGTTTGTATTAATGTAACAAAATCCACTATATGCTCGGGGGGGCAGGATAGTAGCAGGATAGGCAGTGGTTGGTGTGTGCAAGTATAACACACTGACAACAAGGTATCAGCAGGTAGGATTGAACCTAGGACCTCTGAAGCTTAGTGTATGAGCCTCTGCTGCATTACCTAAAAGCCACATGGCTCTTAGCTGAGGTTGTAGCAGATTCATTAATCTCCAGTTGGTCTACAGGGTCTGTAGAGGAGGACAGAGCACCACATCAAGTAGCCATGGGTTACACACGCCCCTTGTGTAAGACTTTGTGGCATTAAAGGAGAAAAGTCTCCTATATTCCAGTGAGTCCCAATTCAAGTATTTGGCTACAAATTTCAGCTGAATTATATATTACATAATTACATCAATGCAATCTCAACAACTCCAGCAATCCCTTTATTATCATCTACTCAATGATGTATTCTGAAATATTTTTTTACGTGTAAACCAATCTAAGCACCTGATCCTGCAATGGGATCCATTAGTGCAGATCTTTCCACCTATGCAGTCTCACTGACTTCAGTGGGATTCCCAGGGAGTTAGGCAGACAATCTTTAACTCAATTTGCTAATTCCTATGAAAACTATGAATTGCCTTATCTTCATTAGGATTTTAACTTGAGTTAGCTAACTTGAGTTAAAAACAAACCTTTGTTTTCCTAGTGAAGACAAGACCAAAGTGTGAATAACTTAAAAAATATTCTACTGTTTTCTATAAACTTGATTTGCTTTGTAGTTCTCCTTGAGACTGATTAAGTGACGTACATAAAAAAAAATGAGCCTGATGGTTTTAAAGTCCCGGATGGTTAGAATCAACAAGTCCTGACACCATCTGAACTCAGCTAAGATTGACTGATTGAGAGCCACACTATTTTATAAACTCCAACTATTCTCATACCCACTCTGGCTTTAAGTCAATCTAAATATAAACCGAAGAAAATGAAAACAAAGGAAAAGGTTCCAATGTGCATCTGAATGTTCCAGATAATTACAAACAAGCATATTGAAAGCAATTTTAATAGAAGTTGGCTTGATATTTAAGTCTCAGAGTAATGTACCAAAAATCCAATTGAGAAGAGAAGCGGGTCAATAGTTTTAAAGTTTTGAGTGTTTAAGTTTAAGGTCAGTTTTGAAGAATGTGTACGTCATTAGCCACATACGCGTGTGCTCTTCATCTTGCCACAACTGGCCACTGCCCTCACTTCATGGCTCAGAAGGGTCATGAAGGCAATGGAATCAACATGGTTATGCTACACAGGGAGGAGGATGAGTCATATTCCATGTAATTCAGACAGTCAGTAGACCTCTGCACCCTAAGGAAACCACCAAAGAAGTTCCTTGCACCTGATCATGAAGGAGAGGATTTTAGGGGTCGGTCAGAGAATCTGCAAGTATGCAGATCCTCCAACTATTCTTGCTTTGTGGGGCAGGTGCTGCTCATTCGGCAGCTACTGCAGTCAGTAAGCTGAAAAACTAATGTATTGCTAGAGTGAGGAAGATTCATTCCCCAAGTGCACAGGATGTTTATTTAGGATATGATCTTGCCTAAGACACCAGGCCCACTGAAGTCAATTGCAAAATGCTATTTATTTTGTGTGGAGGTGCAGCTGGCGGCCTGTGATATATAGGAGGTCAGACTAGATTACGTGGTGATTCCTTCTGGCCTTAAACTCTATGATCTTAGTGGTGTGGGATCAGGCCCTAAGTGCACATCATTAGATCTAACAGGCAATCTACTGTGTATGCTCAGAACATAATATTCAAATGCACATAACGTTGGTAAACCAAACCCAACATTTTACTAATCAAGCAAAGACACTAGTCCTCAGTGGAACATTTGTTCGTGTCAAGTTTCAAACTTAAACCATTTTTTCTGTAGTCCTGTCTAAAAATATATGGAGAGAATGTTTCAAATGGGGAAATATTATTCACACCCTTACAAAACTTACAAAGAAACTGAAAGGATCTGGCATAAAAGGCCTTAAAAAATTCACCTCTGGACAGAGACCAAGCATAGAAAATGTAAGGCTCCTATAATATTTGGTAATGTGCATAGTATTTTTAATTTTTCCTCACTCTAAAGTACTCACTTTCATTGCCATCTGCTTTACTGAGAATTCATTGTTTTATTTTGTAAGACAGCCAAACAACCTAACCTCTCCTTTGTATGCTCATGTGTAAAACTTCACACTTTTGACTGAAATCGAGATAACACCAATGTAAGATGCAACACTACAATGCCAATAGATGTGATCAGAGATGCCTCACAACTTTTCCAACATACATTCACTTCCAGCATCCTATTCCAGTCTCCTTGAGGTCCACACACCTAGAATCATAGAATCTCAGGGTTGGAAGGGACCTCAGGAGGTCATCTAGTCCAACCCCCTGCTCAAAGCAGGACCAAACCCAACTAAATCATCCCAGCCAGGGCTTTGTCAAGCCTGACCTTAAAAACCTCTAAGGAAGGAGATTCCACCACCTCCCTAGGTAACCCATTCCAGTTCTTCACCACCCTACTAGTGAAAATGTTTTTCCTAATATCCAACCTAAACCTCCCCCTCTGCAACTTGAGACCATTACTCCTTGTTCTGTCATCTTCTACCACTGAGAACAGTCTAGATCAGGGGTCAGCAACCGGTGGCTCGCAGCTCGCCAGGGTAAGCACCCTGGCGGGCCGGCCCGGTTTGTTTATCTGCCGCGTCGGCAAGTTCGGCCGATCGCGGCTCCCACTGGCCGCGGTTCGCGGTCCCAGGCCAATGCGGGAGGCAGGAGGCCGCGGCCAGAACATCCCTCGGCTCGCGCCGCTTTCTGCCTCCCGCATTGGCCTGGGACCGCGAACCACGGCCAGTGGGAGCCGCGATCGGCCGAACTTGCCGACGGGGTAGATAAACAAACCGGGCCGGCCCGCCAGGGTGCTTACCCTGGCGAGCCGCGAGCCACCGGTTGCCGACCCCTGGTCTAGATCCATCCTCTTTGGAACCCCCTTTCAGGTAGTTGAAAGCAGCTATCAAATCCCCCCTCATTCTTCTCTTCTGCAGGCTAAACAATCCCAGTTCCCTCAGCCTCTCCTCATAAGTCATGTGTTCCAGCCCCCTAATCATTTTTGTTGCCCTCCGCTGGACTCTCTCCAATTTATCCACATCCTTCTTGTAGTGTGGGGCCCAAACTAACTATGAAATATTTGAAGATGACTGTATGTCATAAATGATGTATAACTAACTTGAGATACTGAAGATCTGTCTTGATAGAGATGACTCTGGGTTTGTATCCACATACTGTTAGCCAGGACATCTATATTATATATGTGCGTATATATCTATGTGTATATATCTATATCTATATCTATACATACAGATACACACACACACACACACACACACACACACACACACAGTGTATGTATATGCATGTGTTCCTCATTTGTAAATATTTCCTTTCTCCACCCTCTGCCGGGTCTAAAATTGTAAGCTCTTCAGGGTAGGAACTATCTCTTACTGCATGTTTAACATAAAGCACAGTGCCTAGGATAATGGGGCCCCAATCTTGGTTAAGGCTGCCAGATACTGATGTAATAAAAATAATCAAGGAGAGAGAATATGTGTACACAGATGAGGTAGGTTTAAACCTGTATTTTCCTCTTAAATAGTTATGTGCCATTAACACTGTTTTGTTTTCATAACTATTTCTGCCTTTCAAACACAGAATGGGCTTCCATATTCCTTTTCTTGAAATAACATTTACCATTCTACTAACTGTAAATACCATGCTTGAAAGAATATACAGTCAAGTAATGTTCTTTGTGTTTAGCTGTACAAACTCTGGTAATGAAGAACAACATTGGTTATATTTCAGCCAGTGCTACTGCACGTAAAGGAAAATATTTTTCCTGTAACTATGAGTCGGAACCAGACAACCCAGAAATATTCTGTGGAAATGTATGATCAGAGACTAGTTTTGATGAACCACAAGGAAGCAAAAATCAACACAAGCCATTTTTTCCCTGTCAGACTTTTGAAGACAATATATAACATTACAAATTAAAAAAGCTCTAGGTTGTATTTTTAAGCCTATCCTAAATATGTTTGTGTGGTGCCAGACTAAAACTATCCCAACTATACACTACCAAGTTCCTGACACATTTACTGCAACATTCTTTATATGCAATTTTTTTTGTGATGTGTGCTACTACACACCACCACGTTCTAAACAAACAAAAACTTGCAGAAACGGCACAATACAAGGCCACAATTACATCTTTCACAGACGAGACTACTACATTAATGGCTCAGTGTAATCCATCATCACAAGCCCTAAGTCCTCCAGGGACTGTCGCAAGGCCACACTGATAACCCTGAGTGCTAGATTTTGTATTTGGCTCTCCAATTCAGCTTGAAGAGGGAGGTTAAAAAGAAACTGCATGTGCAGCCAAAAGGTTCTCTGCACACATGATGAGGCTCACACAGTTTTATGGACAGGCAGTGCCTGGAAATGTGGAAGGACATAGAGAATTTCAGCTTCTTCTTAATGCCACACAAGGTTAGTTATTCACAGACAACAGGAAGCCTGGGAGATCCACATACTGTGGAACAGCAGAATTCAGACAGATTATAAAATAAATAACCAAGATTGCTGCTTTCAGAATTCATTCAATTAATAGAAAGAACAACACTGTAGGGGAAAAAACCCCTAGACATACAAGGTACAAATCTGACTGCAAATTTTCCATGGGTACCAAAACTCTTCAGATGACTGTAGCATAGAGAAATGTTGCTGTGAAAATGGTGGCAAATCAACTCTGTTACAGAAAGAAGGCAAGAGGTTTTGCGCTGCCTGAAACGTACTTCTGCTAGGCCAGAGGTGGGCAAACTACGGCCCGTGGGCTGCAGGACCCTCCTGTCCGGCCCCTGAGTTCCTGGACTGGGAGGCTAGCCCCCGGCTCCTCCCCTGGTGTTCCCTCTCCCCCACAGCCACAGCTAGCCCTGCTGCTGGCACAATGATCTGGGCGGCAGGGCTGCGAGCTCCTGGGGCAACACAGCTGCAGTGCTCTGTGCTGCGCGGTGCGTGGCTGTCTCCAGCTGGGCGGCCGCCAGCTGCCGGTGCTCCAGGCAGCGCAGTAAGAGGGCAGGAGCTCAGGTAGTGGTCAAGGGGTGGGGGTGTGGATAGGGGTCGGGGCGGTCGGAGGGTGGGGAACAGGGGGGTTGAATAGGGGCAGGGGTCCCGGGGGGGCAGTCAGGAAGGAGGGGGGTTGGATGGGGCGGCAGGGGGCAGTCAGGGGTTCCAGGGGGAGTCAGAGGACAGGGAGAAGGGGCGGTTGGATGGGGCAAAGGTGCCAGGGGGGCAGTCAGGAATGAGAGGAGGGATTGGATGGGGCAGTGGGGGGCAGTCAGGGGCGGAGGTTCCGGGGGCGGTCAGGGGACAGGGAGCGCGGGGGGGGGGAGGCAGATAGGAGGTGGGGGCTGGGCCATGCCTGGCTGTTTGGGAAGGCACAGCCTCCCCTAACCGCCCCTCCATACAATTTCCAAAACCCGATGCGGTCCTCAGGCCAAAAAGTTTGCCCGCCCCTGTGCTAGGGTCTACCTTAAATAAAGATCAAGCAGAATGCTTCCACCAACAAATAGGAATATAAATAAAAATATACATGGTTGTGCTAAATCCCCACTGCCTATCCTGATCCTCTTCTCTCTCGTGCTGTTATAAATCAAGAGATTTATAAAACTGATGTGACGGGAAAGTCAGTCCCATGGAATCTATTCTGTGACACAGGACTGAGTGAAGTAAACTCATAGTGGGAAATGAGGATACCCCTGCCTGTCTCAATGGGTATGTCTACACTGCAGCTGTGAGCATGTCTCCCAAGCCGGGCAGACAGACACCTGCTAGTGGGGCTCAAATTAGTGCATTAAGAATAGCAGTGTGGATGCTTGGGCTCCAGCAGCGGCTCAGGCTAAACGCCTGACTCCAAGCCCACTAGACACAATGGGTCTGAGCTTGGGTGGCCAGCCTGAGCCTCCACAGGAGCTGTAATGTCCACACTGCTATTTTTGGGGTGATAGCTCGAGCAAAGCTAGTGCGAGACTGTCTACCCGGGCTCGGAGGCTTGTTCCCAGCTGCACTGTAGAAGTACCTAGTGTTCTCTACATTCGGACTCAGGACATGTTTTCACTAACACGCTGGAATTAAACATTTTCTCTTTCAATATCTATATTAATTTTAACCCTGTTTTAATTTCTCTGTTTAACCATTGTAAACCCTCTGTCCAACAAGAAAATAACTTTCAGCAGCAGTGCGGCTGTGCCCTTTCACTCATTCAAGGGCATCAGACACCCTGATATCTAAGTGCCTGCTGAACCAATCTAACCCTGCCAGCTTAAGAGAGAGATGGCCCCACAAGCAACAGTTTTCTGATGAACTGAAGTAAACAAACAAAACATACACAGTATCTATTTTTAGTTCCAAAAACATTTCAGAAAAAAGTTATGTGTAGCCAATCCAGCCACACAAGCCCTGGAAGAGAGTAAATGCTGGCCTTGCCTCGGGCAAATGATTCAGAGGGAAGCCTGGTGGGCCACAAAGTCACCCCACCCTCTTTGTTGTGGGCAAAAAATAGGCCACCTGGGAAGTGGAGAGCGTCAAGTACTTTCTTATTATTGCTGTTCTACATAAGCAATTCCTACAGCTGCTATTGGACTCTTGTGTGATTGCAAATGGAAGAGGCTCATGCAGGTATGGATGGCTGTAGTCCGAGATAATCTTTCCATTTTGATGTGGTACACACAATGAAAAAGTCCGAGAAGCCCTCCTATAACAGAATCATCAGATTGGAACCCCTATTCAAGCCAGATTTAGAACTAGCATTGTTCAAGGGGGGAAAAAAAAAGACATTGGTCATCCACTACCTAAAGAGGTTCAAGGAATACAAGAACAGCATAATCCTTCATGGGGACATCAGTTTATTTGGTGCACCTTAACTGTGATATAGTGTTTTTAAATATTTACTCTAATACTGGATGTACTGCTTTGCAGTATATTACCACCTAGCTCACCAGCAGTATTTTCCCACCTGCCTGCAAACACGCATGTGCTTAACCTCAGGCACATGGGCAGTCCCACTGAGTTCAATGGGATGGCTCATGTGTAAAGTTAAGCCTATGCAGAAGCTTTTGCAGGATCCGGGGCCTTTAAGATTAGTGCCCCTAGCAATTCCTGATGCCTGGACTTTGAAACCACCTGGTGGAGAGAGTCTGCACTTATACAGAGGATATGCTCATACTGCACATCTAAAAATACTGCAAAATCAATACAAGATATGGGCTTTCCTGTCTGACATTAACAATTTTATAGCTCAATGCTAATCAAAGTAAGTAGAAGACCATAAGGCTACCAAAAAGTAATTAAACAAAAATAAAAAAGTTCTCTAAAGATGCCAATGCAATATATGCCTGCAAACCCTTCTTTGTCCTTCAAACGATTGAAGTTGAACTTGTATACCTATCTATAAAAAGAGTACGTAAAAATAATATCAAGGGCCTGCCTTTCCTTAACTTCCCCATGTATCTACAGCAGTGGCACTCTGCTTTCACCATAGAACCACAGAACACTGAACTTGCTTAGAATACAAGGGTCCAGATCCTCAGCTGGTGTAAACTGGCATTGCTTCATGGAAGTCAATGGAGCATTGCAAATTTACACCTGTTGGTCGAAGGGGTGTGTGGTATTCTGTGATCACTCAGTGCATCAGGTGCTTGGAAAAGCTCGGCTTTATTCTGTGTCCCATTTCCATTGGCTGAGCATAACAAGAGCTTCACAGCATCCCACCCAGACTCTTCCTCTGGGAAGCTGTACCCTTAAAGCTACAGTCCCCCAATATCACAGAAGCATTTTATTATACAGTAACATTAATCAAAGAAGCTACATAAAGGTTATAGTAGCAGAATTAGTGAGGGTTCTGGTACCAGATCCTTAGCTTAGCCCACCGCCTGAGTGAACAGGGCTGTTCACTGGGGAGTTCCCCTGGGAAAAGGGAGCTTTGCTGCAGGGTGCTGAGCAGCAGTAAAAGGGAGGGGAAGGAGACAAAGACAAGCCTAGTTAAAGGGTGGAGTTATGACTATACAGCTCTTCTGCCCAACCCCCACACATGTCAAGGGACGCATAAAAGCCATGGCTTTTTACTCAGCCCACAGACTGTAATGTGCTATGTGCCCTGGGAGGAAGGAGGCAGTAGATTCTGTCTCCCTAACCGTCAAGAAGAGTCACTGCAGCACAAGGCTCACACACTGTTACCCTGCACCTCAGTTACATGTGTGCAAAGTGAGTGTACAACATTACCAAATCGGAACGGCAGTACTTTGCAGCCACTTTGCACTTGTGGCATAGTCTACACCAGGGGCAGAGCAAGGGTAAATTGGGTACATTCACTCTTTTTTGTCCTTATTAATTACTGAGTGTTTATTAGAAGGCTGTTTCTCATGTCCTATTTTTTCTCTGTGTTTATATCTGACATAGCAATTTGTTGGTCTAAAAATTCATGAGACATGAAAAATGAAAATTTAGTTGGCTGGGCAAATTGTAATACTGTATGTGAAAGATACAAAGCCCTTTCCACTAATATAGGTCCCAATTCTGCACAGGCACTGTACAAGGAACTCCTGTTCACTGAAATGAGAATTCCATAGGGAAGTGATTGCTAGAGTAGACCCGCAATAATCAATAGCCATTCTTAGACAAAAGAATTTAAAAATGGAGCCATTACTAGGATAATATTAAATATCAGAGATTTCATTTTTGGTCAAAAAATTCATTTTTAGATACAGAAACAGGAAGGAAAACAAAAGGACCAGAGAGTGAAGCATTCATCTGAAGAAAAGAAAAAAAGACACACAAGGACATCATGTGTGTGGGGGGGGGGGAGGAGAGCGAGGGGGGGAGAAGGTGAAATTGCTGAAGGACAACAAAAATGATGGACTAATAAAGAGCTGGCAAATATCATAAAACTCAGTGCAATTCTTCATTAAAATCCTTTCACCTGCACAAGTCATTCATGCAGTGTTGCCAACTCTAATAATTATATCAGAAGTCTTATAATATTTTGTGGTTTTCTTAAATCCCCAACTCCTGGGGCCATGCTAACATGTGTGAATCTCAGCTTGTATTTAAAAACAAAATGTCTAGCCCTCATGGTCACAGAGAAAAGCTTGAAAACATAACCCAAGTATCTCTCAAAGGCTCACAAACCGGAAGGCAAATAAAAAGAACCCAAACTGCATTTTTAAGCCACTCATTTGTGGGCTGGACTTATGACTTTTGAACTAGGGAATGGCAGTTGTACTTACCATTCCCTTTGTCTCCTCCTTCCACTCTCAGCTGCATACTTCCATTCATGTCCCCAACAAGCAAGCAAGCAAGCGCTCTCTCTTGGTTTTTTAAATCCTTCCTTAAAATACATTTCTTTCAGGAATAATCTTTTCCTTCCTCACTAATAATTACTATGCAACCTCCATTATCTGAACTGTTTTAGCTGTTCCTCATCACGTTTTGTATTTGCACTCAATTCTGCAAATCTTACAAGAAACTTTACTAGTAGATGGGTCTACTGGTTGTGAGTACAAGTTACCAATGCACATAAGATTTGCAGCATGAGGCACATTCGTTGGCTTGTCTTTCTTGGACTGCAAGATCTTTGGGGCATGGAACATGCTGGAAAGCACACTATTATAGGGGAGCTGGTAGCAACTTTTATATTTTGACACTTTCTATTATATTATAAATTATTCTGGTGACCTTTTCTTTGAGAAGCTCTCACTCCTCCTTTGGGCCACAGAAGTGCCTTTTCTTTGGACCATGAAATTCCATCCAAATTTGGCTGAGGAATAAAGTGCTAAATATCACCATTTCTCTTCTCTCACTGGTGTCCCTCAAGAAAATCTTGGCAGCCCACCAAAATTGTTGACCCTGCCGAGGCTGCAGCAGCACACTGCACTGAGACCAACGGGGAGGGTGCCAGAACAGCTGTAGCTGGGGGAAAGATGTTTAAGAGAGCCAGGCAAGTCTACCCCTCATAAAACCTGGAGCCAGTACATGTCTCCATTTACTCCCTCCTTGGGGGCAGGAATTCCCCCAGGCCAGCTTTCTCTCTCCCCACCCAGAAGTTCGAGTGGCTTCCCTGCAACCACCTCCTGACACAGCACATGGTACCAATGGCCAATGCCTTCTTCCCCACATTGGGAGCAACAGATTGGGCAGGCGCTCCCCAAATTCCCAGGGGTGGGGGACAGAGTGAGGCAAGCCAGCCTGGGCTTCCCTTGCCAATCTCTTCCTAGTGCCTGAACCCGGCAACTCATTTCTCCCCTTGGGGGACAAAAGCCTTTTCCTGGGTTGAGCTAACATGACTAGTTCTGCAAGTCAAGTGTGAACAGCCTGTGCCACAAGTCTAAAGGTTCACAGGTCAAACCCTGTTGATGAGTTAGGGCAAATGGCGGCAGGGGTATTACTGTTGCACATCACAGAATTTGTTTTTAACCTTCTTAAAAAAGACAAACCAAGCCAAAAACACACCTCAGAAATTACACACAAACTATCAAAAGAACATTAAGGGTGCAGTCAAAAATTACAAAGTGCTTCTGTTATAGTTGTCTGTGCAACCCTGATTCTGTGCATATGCATTACGATGCAGTCTTTAATTACATCTCTACCCCGATATAATGTGACCCGATATAACACGGATTCGCATATAGCACGGTAACCCCGGGGCTCGGGCGGTGATTTAAAGGGCCTGGGCTCCCTGCAGCGGCTGAAGCCCGGAGCTCTTTAAATGACCGCTAGAGCACTGCGCCGCTACCCCAATATAACAGGGTTTCACCTATAACGTAGTAGGGATTTTTGGCTCCCAAGGACCAAGTTATATCGGGGTAGAGGTGTACTATATTTTTCCACAGAACCCCTGCCTCAATCAGTGCACAAGATGAATGCATACGGGAGCAGAATGAAGACTGCACGGGAAACTGTAAATCTGGCATTTCTAACTTTCAAATGCCTGGCTTTGCAACCTACATAACATTCTTTTAACATAGATTTTTTTATGTCTATAGTTCACATTAATACTTCTATGTTAGGACTTTCTTCATTAAAAATGAGCAATGAATCTACTTTCATAGTATTATTTTAATGAGTTCTACCTCATAAGTTTATCTGTAGGGGACTGTTTTAGAATTTTTACTGCCTCTGTCTTGTGAAGCCAAACATTGTAAAAACATGCTTATCTGGGTCACTGATATGTATAGTTTAGAGCTGTATTGTACCCTGCATCCAGATTACACTCAATCTAATACAATAGCACAATTTTTTTTAAAGGGAGAGGGGGAAGAGTTGCACAGTTTAGTGCACAAAAGCTTCAACACTCATTTTTAAAAACCTGGACTGAGCCAAAAGTAAGACCGATTTCTGGATTAAAATTAGTTTGGAAAATATTCTTTGTTGCATCTTCATCCTAATTATTTGATGAAATTGGTAATCTCAGCTCAAGAAAAGGAAAATAAATACTGAAAGTTTCAGTAAAGCAGGACAAGAATTTTCCTAATAATATCACTTAAAATCATAAATAAACCAAAAAAGGATTTAATTTCAGATAATGATGAAAATGTTTACCTTCAAAATTGTCAAGAGAGGAGCTGTATTTCTTTTTCTGTGTGGTGTTCATTATGGAGCTTGGGGGGATGGACGACTGTTTTGATGGCACTACTCCTCAAGATGTGTCTGTTAATAACTATGATTTGTAGAGAAAAGAAAGTAGGGAACATTAAAAAGAATACTTAGTGCCTTTTATAGCTTCTGTGGGTGGATTTCCAACTCTCTTGCCTGGCTTTTTATCATACTCTTGTTTCAGCAAATGATAAATAAAGAAGAAGTTGTTTAAAAAAAATAATGATCCCTTCTTGTAACGATAAAAAGAAAGCTGAAAGACCACCTAGAGCTCAAAGTATAAATGTGAAGTGAGGACCACAGTCAGAGCAGCATCATTTTAGCCTCACACTACAAGTCAGATGATACAGAGATGACTTGAAGATGAATTACTTCAAGGAGTCTATGAATAAATTACTATTTTGTTTTATCTGAAACCTAAATAAGATACATCATTTAGTAGGGTTCCTTCCTTCCCCAAGACTTTGCTTTGTTGTGTTATATGTAATTTATTATTCAAAGCCCCATATATCTGGAAAGTCAGATTGTTTTGATTTTCTCTGCTAGCAAGTCAAACACATTCAGAAAAAAAATGGTTACAAGTGATTCCAGGGTCGATTGCCCCTCAAATCCATGGACAGAGAGGATCCTTCCTGCAGGGATCTCCCTATTCCACGCGGAATAGGGACTCCTGTGGATCCATGCATGGGAGAGGGGTGGCTAAGGGAGAGTGGGCAAGCAGGCAAGGGGAGAATGCCAGTGGGAGACATGCATCCTCTCACCCGCTAGCCTCCTGGAGTGCAGGGCAGAACTATAGTCCACGTTTAGACTCTCTTCCTGTTGCTTTTCTCTCAGAGAGGGATTGCTGGACCCTGGGCTATGTTAGCTGTTGTGAATTCTGTCAAAAGATTTTGGGGAAAAAAGAATAAGGAACCCGTTTTCAGATGATCTCTGTCACTGAATGGAAAGCAGTGCTGTTGTTCGTACTGGCATTACACATATGCCCACAGCTGCTTCGTGGATCACCAATCCACTGCACTCTAACATTATTGCCGTACATTTCTTGCCAGCACTATTGATAAGAGGCTTGTTCTCTTCTTCTCCCTTGCTGTATGGTTGAAGGAGGAGGGTAGGCAAGGAAATAGCTGTTGTTTTCCACTGTTAAACTGCAATTACCATTAGCCTGATCCTGCCTGGCACTAAAAGCCTCCTACCCGGTGCAGAGTACCCTCAATTCACATTGACTTCTCTGTAAGAGATTAAGGTGCTGATCACCTCTCAGGGTCGAGCCCACAGTTCCTGCAATAGAAAGCTAACAACTGTCCTGTACTTATGAGGGTATTGATGTCACAAAGACATTAGGTAACAAAAGTCACACTACTGTGTTCTGCCGTTAATTACTTCCCAGTGCTGAACACCATCTACATGGCACAGAAAGGACAAGGATGTAGCTGTAGTTTGATACTCTTAGTGGTGTAATGTAAATAGAGACTGAACGTGGTAAAATGTTGACTATAAAATTATCACTATGTCAAGAACATAGAGAAGCTGATGGATGGTCCTCAAATTATTAAAAAAAAAAAATCAGAGAAGTGGTCCCTTCATTATTTTGTTATAAAAATATAGGTGTCCTTTATGATGTTATTTCCGTTGGGGTCAGTTATCTACATTGGATATTTACATTGTCAAATTACATTCGATATAAATGAGAAAAATAGTATTTGATAAAACAAAGTGCTGAGCATTTCCTGAGTGGGGCTGCATGCTCTCAGTTCCCACCAAAGCTAGTGGAATTCAAGGCACTCATCACCTCACCGGCTGAGACACATGAGTAGACGGTCAATGTCATTGGACAGATGCATGTCACTGAAAAAAATATGGTTAGAAAAATAACTAAAGGTAAAATTCTGGCTTTACTGAGGTCAACGGGAACAGGATTTCTCCTTACGGGTACAAAGAACTACTTCTTAAAGTCAGGGTAACATTTTCAAAAGAACCGAAGTGATGTAGGTACACAATGAAAGCAATGCAGTTTAGACACTACTGAAAATGTCACCCTAGATCCTTATTTGTTGCCAACAGACAGCAGTCCGGATATTTAATGGATTGCTGTTCTTCATTATAATCTCTCCTCACAACCCCCAATCTTCTGCCAATTGTTTGGCTACCTGATTATTAAGGGGCAGCTTGTGATATTTTTATTCAGGCTGAACAATACCTTACTCTAGAATGAGTACAACTGAAGGGATGGGGTTTCAGAAGTGCTCAGCAGTGACCTAACTCTGCTCCCAGCTACATGAATGGGAGTTTTTCCTATTTTCAGTATGAAGAGAATTAGGATGACAGTGCTTTGGGGGAAAGAAAAACACCTTACATTGGCAGTCACTCTCAAACAGGAATTTCTTGCACTTTACATTCTGGAAGTAAAGAAATCATGTTGAAACCACTGTAAGTAATAATAACCTATTGTAAGTTGTATGGATGCCAATCTTATATGCATTTGGCCATTTACTAAACAATTCAGAAATCTATTAAGGCTGCATTGAAGTCTGGACTCCTGTGATCTCTTTTTACCAGTTTATGCTTCCAATTCTCAAATCAACGATAGCAAAAATGATTACAAAACATGCCCGTTTACATTGTCCAATATAAATACAAGGGATGTGCCCAATGTTCTAGAAAAGTTAATGTAATTTTAATACTGCATGGGCTGACAATCTCGCTAAGAAATAGGAGGACACAAAATGGAGTCTCAAAAAACAATCAAAACACACCTTTTCAGGTTAAGTTAACAAAGACTGCAAAGAGCTGAAGAGTCAACACCAATTTTATTTGTTTATTACTTTGATTTGATTAAAGTCCTTTGGACATTTCTACAGTAATATTTAGAAAATCAGAACAGATGTTTATCTTCTACAGCTATCAGATACTATGAGGTTATTTGCTATCTTTCTTCAGGAACAAAAGTCCACTGTCATATACATGTGCTGTATAAAATGCAGCTATGCCTGGTAGCCGAGCCCTCTCTACATGGACACCAGTAGACTCTGCACTTAAGGTCCAATTCTGAAATCCTCATCTCTTAATAAACCAAATGCAAGTGGAAGGTGCTCAGCATCTTGCTAGATAAGGCCCTTTATGCATTGCCCTAAAGATTAAGGGCCTGAGTCACCCCTGTGTTACTCCAGTTTATGTGCATGTACCTTCACTGAAAACAAAGGAGTTGTTACATCTACGTAAATGCAGAGTCAGAGAAGTGAATCAGCTCAAAGAATGTAAAACATGGATGTTAATTTTATTTATATTTCTTCTCTGAGTAAAGTATGTTAGGTTTTTTTTTAAACAATCTCACTTTCCAGATATATGGGGCTTTTTATCATACTCTTGTTTCAGCAAATGATAAATAAAGAAGAAGTTGTTTAAAAAAAATAATGATCCCTTGGAAAATCAAATTCACTTTTCAAATCAATGGTCTGAAGGTTTCTGGGCCATACAGCAGTTCTATAAACACTAGAATCTGGGAGTCTGATATTCAGTCATGATTCTTTCCCTGTGGAGAAGAGATCACCCAGAGTACACTCTCGCAATCTCCGTGACCCTCTGGGAGTTGCACAGGTAGGCTCTAGAGGAACAAGCATTCCTCAGCTGAAAGGACAGGACAGTCTCTGAAAAGAAATGACATGTGCATGTGCAAGTTTATTCTGTAAATAAAATGAAGGTGGAGGGTCGGGTGACCAGATAGAAAGTGTGACAAATCGGGACAGGGTGGGGGGAAGGGGATAATAGGTGCATATATAAGAAAAAGCTCCAAATATCAGGATTGTCTCTATAAAATCGGGACAGCTAGTCACCCTAGCGGAGGGACAGTCACTGGGGCTACCAGACAGATCAAGAGGACACCCCCCTTCCCAATACTAGCTGGGGCTAAAAAGTTAAGACACTTTCAATTTACAGAAATCTACAGGACAAATTCAGCTTTCAGAAAAGAGCTCCAGGAGCTTACTGGAAGATCTTTTATCTTATCCTTCATCATCATCATGCATACTAACAGCCCTTATCACCAAACATGTCTCTGTGAACAAATGACGTTAGTATACCGTGTCCTTCCCCAGTCTCTTGACCCCTCCAGACAGATAGCAGCACTGTGCCTCTCTTCTTGTAGCACACATACCTCTAGGATTAGAATTTGCTCTCCCATTTGCACAACCAGTCTTTCTCCAAAGTTCTTTATATGTACGTAGTAAATCAGCAGTTTTGAACAACCCGAGGACCCCCATTTTGATTTAAAAAATTTTCACAGCCCCCTAAACCCCCCACTCCACCCCTTCCGCCAACGCCCCCCCCCACCTCTGGTCCAACCCTGCCCCTCCTCTTCCCCGCCTCTTTCCGCTCCCTACCCCAAGTGCACCCCGTCCCCCCCCACACCAGTGCCTCCTGCGCACCACAGAACAGCTGTCCCCCACCATGCAGGAGGCCATGGGAGAGAGGGGTAGGAGTTGTGGGAGGGAGAATGGGAGGGGGAGGAGTTGATCAGCTGAGCCCATGGAGTCCCTGGAGTACCCTCGTGGACCCCAGTTTGAGAAACGTTGTAGTAAATAAAAATTCTGAAAAGCTCCTTTGAGGCTCAGCTATGAATTTATTTTATTGACATCCTGTTTTGCTTTTCAACACAGTAGCAGATTATATAGATAAACACTTGCTTTAACACATATATTCTATTTTGGGAAATAATGCTTTCTGTGTTCCCCCCCCCAACACACACACACACAAGTGACACTACATTCGTTACTTTAAGATAAGCGATCTCTTTTCTGTATCAGCCTTTGATCCACTTAGTTAGTTGCAAACAAGTCAGGGTATGTGCACACTACAACCAGTAGTTGCATAGGTAAGGTGCTGCAGCTCTGCCACTGCAGCACTATGGCATAGATGCGTCCTATCCTACATCAACAGAAGGGGTTACTCTGTTGATGCAGCTAATCCACCTCTCCAAGAGGCAGGAATTCTTCCATCAACCTACCTGCGTCTACATCGGAGGTTAGGTTGACTATGGTGCTCAGAAGAACACATTTTTCATAGCCCTGAACAATTTAGCTAGGTCAATCTAATTTTTAAGCGTACACCAGGTTTCAGTGCACCATTAACAAAAGTACCTGGTAGACCTGTTTGCAATCCCACTATTTACTTGGAGGGATTTTAAAAGGTATACAGACAATAAAAGTAGGTCATCCACATATTACAGTATAAGGACTTGGGGTGCATGACTACAGAAAACTTCCCCTAATGAAATGTCAGAACCAACTAACCTCACTACAGCTAATCTGCAAATCTTGATGACAGTGCAGATTACCCAGCCTGCTAAAATGGCAAGATTCCAAAGAAGCTCATCTCCTAGGGATTACACCACCACTTAGGTTTGCTTTAGTTTGAATTATTTGGAGCAACCTTAGGGGAAACCAATTTCAGCTCACATATTTCATTTTCAGTGTTCTCAGTAAGACACCCCACTTGTTCAAATATTAAAAACAACAGCACATGCACACATAAAACCCAGGGATACTGACAGGGTTATATGCAACAACCAATCAGAGATAAAAGTCTGACAGAAAGCTGTTGACAGATGCTGAATAATAAGCCTCTTAAGAACCTTAAGTTTTGACAAAGAAGTCCCTTGTTCTTCATCTGCACTGCTTTAATACTTCCATTTAAAGTACACTGAAAATGAAAGATTATTTTTTCTCCCACTGGCTAGCTATAGAGGATCCTTTTTATAATTCCCTATGCAGTGCAGCTCCTAGATTCTAGACCCACTGACTCAAAATACTTTATTGCAATGTTATATTGTTTAGTTTTGCAAGCTGAGATCTTGGCAGAAATGAATCTTTCCTCGAGGGACAATGTGCAGTGGGGGGGAGGAAGGAAGTATATTATTACGGCTTTTCTCGTTGTCTGTTTTCATAGGGATACTGACTAGAATTCAAAATGGAAGGTAACTGGGTAAGATATTTGCCTACAAATATGGACAAACAAAGAGCAAGTGGAAAGGTGGACCAGGGCCAACATATAAGCACCAAAGTATCAGTGTTCTGGAAGAGCTGCAGGAAAATGCCAATACTGTACCTCCTGTCATCTCTCTCACTGTTCAATCGGCTCCTGTTTTATCAGCACCAAGATGGGGCAAAGATTTTGGATTGTTATTCTGATGAGAACAGAAAAAGAAATTTGTCTGGTTGGACAGCCCTTGCCAGGAGAGGAGGAGAAAGGTAATGTCATCAATTCATCATTGCCGGGAACCTTGTGTTTTCAAAAACACTGGTGCAAAGTGGGTGTAGGATAGTGTTTAAAACCTCCTTGCACAGTAAGATCTGTCCTCACATGAGGAGTGAGTGCGTGCAAGCTGGAGCTCTAGAACATACATGTGAAGGATTTTGGATTACACCCCTCATCCCCCAAATTGCAGTGGGTTGTTATTGCTGGATGGAACGTGCAGCATTGTTACACAGGTGCTTACAGGTGGAACATTTCTAACAATGACTCTTACTCTCTTCTTGACGGACAGAGAAGTTGTCAGTCGGCAAAGCCACACTGCGGCCAGCTACATGATTTTATAATGAGTCCCACACCATTTTTCTCTTAAAACCCCAGTTCTTGAAGTCAGGTGATTACATTCGATTTTCACTTTTCCTCCCTTCCCTCCATAGATAGCAATGTTTCTAGTCCTCATAGTTTCAAGAGAACAACATGAAAACTTGAATTCTAAAGGTTCAGAAACAAAGAAATAAAAAGACCCCAAATTCATTTTTTTTAATCTTGTGATTTTTTTGAATGCTTGGGGCTGACAATACCACAGCCAATAATATTATTTTGCATTTTTTATTTGGTGTCGTTTGGAGGATTAAGACATTTCACACTTGTATAATTAATTTTATATCAGCAAAACTGGCCTCACTTTCCTTTTGTTCAGGCAGCCATAGTCCTGTTTTAGTGGTATGTAGGAAACCGATGGGATGAGAATAACTCCACTGGAACAAAGATGAATCCATACTTTTTGCTACCTGACTTTTCACATCATGGGTCAGATCCTCAGTTGATATAAACCCTGACTTCACTGGAGCTAAGCAGATTTGCAACAGGTGAGGGTCTGGTTCCACATGATATGTATTATGCCCTTTAGTCACAATTTGGCATCTCTGCTGGGCTGAGTGAGTAGGTAGGTAGAGAAGAGGACTACTACATCCCTCTGTTACTTTACATTGACATGGAAACGTTGGCCAGGCACAGCTATAAGCTTTCTGGTAGGTGTAACCTTTGGAATCATCTTTTTTCACTCTCAGTCTTTGGCTAGGTGGGGAGTGGAGAGAACCCACAAAGACGCATTACACAAACTCATCACAACAACTGACCTACCATGCAAAAGGATTCATTAATGTTTAAAAAGTCACACAAACAGCAGTCCCAGTTTATTTTATTACTGACTTTTCACAAAGGCACTGGAGCTGACAATTGCTAATGCTATGTCTGGCGTTAACTTGCTGTGAATACCTCTCAGCAATAACAACTGATAACAAAGCTCAGAGCCTACACATTATTCTCATGTTTGCACATTAATTCCATTTTGAAGATTTCAGGATCCTCATCCCGAATCCACAGAAAGGTTTCAGCTCTAAGAGTCAAGTCAGCCAGACAGAATGGTGCCATGAAACTACAAACAACACAGGATGACTTTTTATTACAATACACTACACTATTATTTCTAAATGCACTGACAGTAATATGCAGTGTGTAAAAATATACATTCATCATCAAGATGTTAGATACTAATTCCTGCAGCTTAATTTTCTTAAGGGCACCATGCCATTTTTCAATTAAGGCAGGATAATGTTATTAATCATAAAAAATTGCTGATGTGTAAAATTATGTTTCCTTCCGAGCTATGCTCTCTGCTGTGGTTTTATTTCAGTTACTGAGAAATGTCTGTTACTGTACCTCTGAACTACTCTAACTTAGAACTGGTAGTAAGATTTAAGCTACAGCATTCCTCAGTAAGGGTTAAATCCCGCTGCCAGCCTCTGCTATGAAGAAGGGTGCAAATCTGTGGAAAATGTGCAAAGGAAAGATTCGGAGCACCTGATACAGCCTTTCAGCATCCAGTTTGTAGCCTCTCATCTGCTGCACGTCCACCTCGCTGAATGCAGGCTGAAATGAGTGAGCCTGTGGCTATGGGTGCTAAGGGTGTATTGTCCATCCCCCTCTCCTCCTCACACCCATCACAGAAAAAAGTACAATTTGTCATGTAGCAAAATGGCAACTTTCACTGGGGCTGGAGCCTGAGCTCTGGGACCCCGCAAGAGGGGAGGACCCCATAGCCCTGACTCCAACCCAAGCCCAAACATCTTCAATGCAATTAGCCCCGTGGACTGCGCCCCATCAGCCTGAGTCAGTTGACATGGGCCAGCCGCAGACTTCTTTTTGCAGTGAAGACATAAGCTAAATAGACTGAGCTCTTTGGGTAACAAACAGAAGGTTAGGGGGACTTCATTACAGACTATAAGTATCTACATGGGGAACAAATATTTAATATTGGGCTCTTCAATCTAGCAGAGAAAGTTATAATATAATCCAATGTCTGAAAGTCTAAGCTAGACAAATTCAGACTAGAAATAAGGAATAAATGTTAGATAGTGAGGATAATTAACCATTCCAATGATTTACCAAAGGCCCTGGTGGAGTCTCCATCACTGACTATTTTTACAGCAAGCCTGGATGTTTTCTAAAAGATCTGCTCTAGAAATTATTTTTGGGGAAGTTCTATGGCCTGTGCTATACAGGAGGTCAGACTAGATCATCACAACGAACCCCGCTGGCGTTGCAATTTATCAATCTATGATCAATTGTTTGGACACATCCTGACCTCTGGAACTTTTCTCTGCCCATGTCCAGCAAGCAAAAAAAAAAAAAAAAGGTCAAAAAGTTTTAATTTCGTATTTTTTTTCCATAGACTGTTTTTCACCGCAAATAGATTTTCTCTGAAATCATTGATAACCAAGAAAAAATGCAGCCTTAGCTATGGGGCAAAAGAGTAGGTGTTGCTGGCACCCTCGGCAGTATGCTATTGTAGTAGAACGGGTTTTGCAAAGCAAATCCCAAGTATATGTTTCATCACATTGGAAGAAAGTATCCTCTGGCATGCTCATTATTTCAAACATATAGCACCAGAAAAGTGCTCAGTGCAACTCACAGATGGAGATGGAGAATTTAGTGACAAACCCCTCACCTCCACTGCCAGCCCCAACCCATTGGCAACTTGCTCCAGCTTAGTGTCCAACCTCCTTCCCATCTACAGATTCTTTCCCTCCTGCACATCACCAGCACCAAGTGTGATCCAGCTCACCGACTCCCTGGAGGACATTCCAGTCTCCCCAGTTAACTGGACCTCTCATCATGCAATCACAGTAATAACCTTGCAGCTCCTCGTTTCCCCCTCATATGGAAACAACTCCCAACACTACTCCCATCTTACTACTCACGCCCATCACGTCATCACCCTTAACCTCCTACCTAGGAACAGCATCATCTTATTCTTTCTCCACTGTCACCTAGTCCCCCTCTCTGCTTCAGAACCCTTTTCCTGTTTGCCCCACCACCCTCTGGTCCTATTTTGGCTCCCCTCATGGTTTTTAGTAATCTCCTGCTGTTCTTTCTTCTGAACCATCAGATGTGCTGGAGAGCTGCCCATACATGCTCAACTTCCTCCATTTTACTAAACTACTGCACAGGTGTAAATTGTGCATGGAGAGATGACTGTGATGCTGGCAGATCAGCTGCCAGCTCATGCCAAGCCCCCTACGCCTCACTGATCACTGACAAATGCATAGCGGGAAACCAGTCTGGCTTATCTGTGGATTAGTATTGTTAAAACAGATATTAGAGTTATAAGAACGTTTAGTGTTTAGATGTCGCAGAATGCTTGTAGGATGCTGTATATATTAATCTTACTTAAAATATCTGTATCCCATGTTTTAAAGGTAATGTTTAAATGTTTGCTCTATAACTATAAAAATGTTTGCTAAGCCTGTAAATCCCAACCAGTCAGGGGAGAAGCATTATTAAGTGTGAAATATCAGTTCATCACAAGGGACATTATCTTCTCCCCAACAAAAGAAGACAACAGACAAACCACTGTGGACAAAATACTTTGTTGACTGCTTTCCCCACATCAGAGAAGAGGGTATGAGCCCAGGCCCTTGTCCCATCACAGCTTGAACACTGGGGGGAGGGAATAAAAATAAGGAGAATTTATTATTCTTACGCTGGTTGAACTTTGAGGGGCAAGGATTTCTACACATAAGCAAGGAGTCCCCAGCTGTTTTGCCTGGGTTAGCCCTAAAGGATATACAGAGTCTGCTTACTATAGAAGTTTATATTACCTTTTGAAACCCGACTGTAACTCATTTGTGTGTGTATGCTTACTTGCTTTGACCTTATAAACAACTCTTATTTCTTTTTCCTAGTTAATAAACTTTTAGTTAGTTTGTTACAGGATTGGCTACAAACATTGTCTTTGGTGTGAGATCTGGGTACAGTTGATCTGGGGTTAGTCACTGGGAGTAACCTGACTAGTATTGTGATTTTTTGTGTCAAGCTATCATCTATCATAAAGTCAAGCTTGCCTGGGTGGCAAAATAGATGGGAATGCTCAAGGGGATTGTCTATGACTCCATGTAAGACTGTTATGGTGCTTTAGGAGTTCACAATTGTTACTGGGTTGGTGAAATCTAAGCACAGAACACACAACCTGTTTGGGGTTTTTGCCCTTTTTCTTGACTGTCTGCTCAGAGGTTGACACTCCTGGTCATGAGCCACTCCAGACAGCATGAAAGACACCTCCAGATCTCTTGTCCTGAATAGGTTACTGCCTCTTGCTCTGGCCACTATACATATAAGTCCTGGCCAGAGGAGTGCTGTAAAAGCAAATAAAAAATAATTAGAAATTGGGGTATTAACCCCACAAGCTTCACTCACATGAGTAACTCTGACTCATAACAGTAATTCCACTGAGACCAACGAGGCTTATCCATATGGCTAAAAATTGTAGGACTGGGTTTGCGCATGTGCATGGGTTGGCATTACTCACAGTAGTTGCTCTTGTGAAAAGGAAATGGTTAGTAATCTTGCATCACCAAGGTAATGAAAATAGCTAAATGAATGGTCAGATATATGCTGGGCTCTGCAGCAGGGACTTCCAATAATTCTTTATCTAGTTGCTACTTATGGGTGCCCATATTTACAGTCATTGTTAAAAACAACTGATCTGCAGAATAGATATATTGTTTGAAAATCATCATACAAATTCAAAGTGTGTAGGGTTAAAGCTAATGGGCTAGCTTTGTTCAACATGTCTGAAATCAAATTCACTGCAATCAAATTCATAGAATAACTCTGGGTTGTTTCATCACTTTCAGCAAATTCAGTCTCTGAAATCTTACAATATGAAGCTTAACCAGTGATCTTTCCATTCAAGTTACTTCTTTATTCACTCGGTGAGAAAAAGCTAAGAGCACAGAAAGGATGGGAGAGTGGAGGGAAATCCTGATTGATGCTACCTAAAGCTTGGCGAGCATTCAATAAATTAATACTATACAGTGGATAAGACTAAAATAATAGGCCCTTCATAAACCCATCTCCAAATATCTTACATGTTCTATTGCTTATTTTCTAATTCTTCATCATGTGCTTTCTTCTAGAGAATAAAGATATATATATATATATATATATATATATATATATAATTCTGATATACAAAACCCATTAGGGAGCTATTTAAATCCACTCATTGCTGGGAAAATTAATCACCTTATTTCTGTGTCAAACTGTATGTGGGAGAGTCAGAAGTTCAAGCAAAATGTCCATATTTAATATGATGTTTTAATGAATCTCCCTTTTTGTTTTATTTTATAATAAATACACTTTAACCTCGCTGGAAAGCCTAAATGTACAGAGTACTCACTGCAATTTTAGCTTCCTTTTTATTCTTCCTCAAGGTTTCCAGCTATGTTTCTCTGCAGGAGTCAAGTGTGGTTTTAATAAGGCAGATGAGGCACGGTTTCTCAGTGCTTTTGATAGCGGTGAGGCGGTCAGCTCTTTATTGACTTTCTGCAGTACTGCAGCTACATACAGTACAGACAATCCAGCTTTATGAACATGAATTAGACAGGAAATGGACCTGGAAATTTCCAGTCTGCCTTGTTTGATGCACTGTTGTGTTGCTTCTCAAACATGCACATGAAGAAAATGAGAGTGTTTTTCAGAAACTGCAGTTGTGTTGCTAACCCTTAAAACTACAGCAACAAAATATATCTAGGAATGGTTTAACAAAGCTCTTTAAAGAATTTAACACATTTCAGCAAAATAAAACACAGATTATTTTATGTATGAGACAAATTACTATATGTCAAAGATTATTTTTTAAACATTCCAAATAATGGTGTACAAAACCCCATGAGATTATTCACTGCTAAAATATTTACTTTCCCTATTAAACCAGCTACACTATATATATTTTATATACTGTACAACAGTGCTCATGCACACATGTATACATGAAGGTGTAGAAAGAAAACACATATTGCTCCGAGGTCCTATAAAGTTTTTATTGCCACCTGCATGGGTTAACTGTATTACTAATGAGTGAATGCTCACAAGTTATACACATCTTCCCAATCAAGCATCAATGAAAACTTTATGCACCTCACACCACATACGTTACTTATGACACTTATTTTGTTCATTTTATTTTAGTCTTTTTTATTATCCCCACCTACTCTTCTTAAGTACTTTAGGAAGGCATAGTACAGTAATTAAGTTCCTAGCCTGGGTCTTGGAAGACCTGTATTCAGTTTCCCACTCTGCCACAGATTTCCTGTGTGGCCTTAGGCAAGTCATTTAGGGTCAGGTTTTTAAAGGTATTCAAGCACCAATGATTCAGAAATTAATAGGAGAAAGGTGCCTAGTGGGATTTTCAAAACAGATTTCCTGTGTGGCCTTAGGCAAGTCATTTAGGGTCAGGTTTTTAAAGGTATTCAAGCACCAATGATTCAGAAATTAATAGGAGAAAGGTGCCTAGTGGGATTTTCAAAATCACCCATCTACATATCTTTAGGCTCCTAAATAACTTTCAAATCTGGCCCGAAGTCTCTGTGTGCCTCATTTCACTATCTGAAAAATGGGGATAATGATACTTCCCTACCTCACAGAGGTGTTGTGAGGGTAAATACACTGAAGATTATGCAGTGCTCAGATACAGTAGTGATGGGAGCCTATAAGTACCTAAAATAGTTGCCACTGAAATAATGATGTCACATACACACCAACATATTTTGTACCTACTGGATAATGGATATGGTTCTAAATGCACAGTCAGCGCCGCTACCTTAAAAAAAAATTAATGGCAAAAAAGTTTCATGACTCCTAATTGTGAACTAAGGGGTGGATAGGAAATTCCCCTCTAAGGGAACACTAAACTAACAAGATGCATATATTACCACAACACATATAAACCAAGATGCTTCCCTGATTAGAGCTTTAATGTCTATTAGCCCTTTGTTTTATAGTTATCTGGATATTGCATCTTTCCCTCTCTAGGTAGAGTACTGACCTAGTTACATTAGAACAGGGGTGGGGAACCTACGGCCCAGATCTGGCTCCTTGCTTAATTTAATCCGGCGTGCGGCGCCCCCACCCCTGCAGGGCTGGAGTCACAAGCACTGGCTCGCCCCGCCTCCGCCCCCTCCGGCGGGTGAGTGGCCTGCGATTGATATTTTCTGTGGGTCAATGGCCCATGACAGAAAAAAGGTTCCCTACCCCTGCATTAGAAGATTATATTTGTTAGAAATATAAAGGGGAAGAAAAGAGAAAACTTGGGCAGACCTGAAAAACTGAATTTGCCATTTCAAGACTGTGAACAATGGTGGTTGAACTATTTCATTTCATACCACAATCCCATTTTGAAGTGCTAATGTTCCAGAATTTTCTTACACTAAATAGAAGTCAGTGGATGGCTGTTGGCTTCACAGTTATTAATTATACAGCACTTATAAAAGATTATTTCCCTCACTCACTAGTACTGGGATTTTTGCCATATATATATTATACATATTTATGTATAACACATAGGAAAGATTCCAAACAGCAAACTGTGAGATATAAGACTGATGCCTACATTACAAAAGATACTGATGAAATCACAATCACCCAGAGAATAAAGTGTTCTTATACTGTATTCTGTGTATATTTAAAATGCAGGTATAGCCAAAAAAATGATTATGTAGAAATAGCACCTTCTTAAAATCAATAGATTTTATTCTGTTTAGGTTTTTTCACCCCATCCATCACCATGGTAACTGAGCACCTCCCAGAATTAGGAAATTAAACAAGATTAATGTCCATCTTCCACCCTGCACACCTGTCCTGGAAATTGTATATGAAGTGAGTGAATTTTTGTTGTTGAGTAAATTAATCTATGCTCCCTCATACAGTGTCTCCTCACCACAATTCCCCACAGTGTGTCACCCACACTACCCCCAGCCTGGTAACCCAAACCAGCTCAGACCCTTCTCAAGCTACCTATGTGTAGTGTGAATCTCACAGGTTTACTTTGCAGTCAGAAATAGATTATTTTAATTCTCTAACATTGCAGAACCAAGGCGGTCTTGTGAGATGTCCCTAGATTCCTTTCTGCCTTGTACATCAACTGATTTGTTAGCTACAAGCCCAATCTTGAGGTGCGGAATACCCTCAACTCCAAAGGGCGTCAAGTGTGTTCAATATCTCACAGGATATATTTAGTCAAACAAATGTAATGTTTACTCACTGTTTTTAAACAGTCAAAACTATTACCAGTTTTTTCTTTTAAAAAATCCCTTCATTCACGACTTGTTTGAAATACCCAAAGCAAAAGAACAAAACAGTATTTTCTCTAGGTCTCTGACTATGGTGAGGGAGATATTCCTATCCTTTTCTGCATAGGTGCAGTCAAATGGTATTCCAGGCTATGGGCCAAAACTTGCCCTCAGTCCATGTGCTCAATTCCCATTGGCATCAATAATAACTCCACCATGGAGGGTAGCAGTAAATGGGCATATATGTGCAAGCTGCTCAAACAGTGGGTTCTGAATAATTCATTTTAAACTGTTGCACAGATGCAAAACATTATTGCTAATTTCAAACCAGCACAGAGGACTTTTCTTCATCTGATGCAAGCATGTGACTCAGTAAAGTTAATTGAAGCTGGGGGGTGTCTCAAAAGGATAATAGGCCCCATAGAGCATGTGCGTGTGAATACTTACAAAATGAAACCAAATTTCTAGAACGCTGTGTAGAGCGTGCTTATATAACTGTCCTAAATCTGATTTCCCTGAAAATACACAGTACTATGTACTCATCTGTTGCCTCTTTCCAGGGTTACAACTGAATAAAGGAGTTGATGAAAACATATTAATTAATGTTACATGTATTTAACTATAAATAAGTTATATTCAATCTCCAAGAACCAATTCCACATAATATTTTCTATAGATGCTTTTTCATGGGATGTATAAGTACAAAACCCATTATTTAGGGCCTGATTTGAATCTCAACTATATCAATGTAAACCTGGAGCTACTTTACTGAAGTCAATCACATTACACTGGTTTAAAACAGAGGTGTCAGATCCTGCAACTGAAATCAGTAGGCCCATTTGAATGTATAGTTCTTGTGAGTAAAGTGCTTGAAGGCTCAGACCTATGGTTGCCAGCCCTCCAGGACTGTCCTGGAGTCTCCAGCAATTAAAGATTAATCTTTAATTAAAGATTATGTCATGTGATGAGACGTCCAACCACAACTAGCAACCCTACTCAGAGCCCAAGTGGGATCAGAATCAGGCTCAGAGAGCTCTACATGTTTAAAATCTATAGGTTTCTTTTTAAGTCACTAAAAATCCCCATCTTTCGTTGAAGTCATTCCTTATCCCTGACTAGCTACTACTATGAAGGAATTCACTGTAAAATATCGGTAGTGAGCAGAAAGCAACCCACATACGTCAAGTTTCAATTAAAAGACATCACACAAAACAAGAATAGCAGTAGGAATCTTTACTGAATAAGCAGAAAATGGTGGCTACTCTTCCCATTTACCCTGGCTATTTTATTCTTCTTTTGCTATTTGAATTCTTACCATTAGATCCTCTTATTGGATGTACTGTAATATATACAGAATGGAAATAGCAACACACACACCACCTCTCAAAGGGTCCAAGAACTGCAATTAACACATTAAGAAATAATAACTGCCAAGGGAGCAACCAATATAAACAGCGTGTAGCTGATGTAGCAAGAATTCTGGTTGGAAAAGGAGTATCCCTTGGGGAACAGGAAGCAGAAAGGAATGGAAACATCTCATAATATTGCCTTGCTGTTTAGCTGGGGAACACGGGAATCCATTTGTACATGTATTTTTTGTTTTGTTTTAATACAAATATTTGCTACCAATACTTTAAGCTAGAGCTAGGTGACCATTAAATATGCTTACAAAAAAAAAATCAGTTGTTTTTCATTTTGAAGTGTTAGAAACTGATCTGTTCTTTGCTATTTCAATTTTTTATTCATTGTTTAAAAACAGAAAATACTGAAGTGTTTATCAATATTTTTGTTTACTGAAAACCATTGATAATGTTTTGATTAAAAATTGGAAAAAACTTAAATGACAAACTTTGACAACTGGCTATTTTTCCACCAAAAATTTTTCATTTTCAAAAAAGACTTCTTTAATTCAACTTTTTGGTTTGAAAAATTCAAACCAACTCTACTTTAAACCCTACTCAAAATACCTTGTGTTAAACATAACCAATATTTTTGACAGAAGGATGAATGGGAGGCATTGAATCACTGGGTATTTTTTATTCTTGGTTCATGATCCCTTCCATCTTTTAATCCTGACTTCCATCTTCAGGGGCAGATCCTCAGCGTGTGCAAACTGTGATTCCTCCATTGACTTCAATGAAACTATGACAATCTACACCAATAGAAGATCTGCTCCTGAGTGTTTAGCCATCTGACCTTGCAAGCACAGAAGGGAACAGCCTCTGTCTTCTCCAGGGGCCTGATCCAATGCCTACTGAAGTAAATGGAGAGCCCCCCACTGACTTGAACAGGTTTTGTCTGTGAAGAACAACTGAATGTCAACTGGGGTCTCTGATCCAAAGCACAATAGGGAAGTGGACCAGCTTTCTTGAGCTGAGATTGATATCAGCCCCCTTGACTCTTCCAAATTCTTCAGAACCTGACATTATGTCTTCCATGTAGTCATACTGAACCCAGTTCACCAAAGGCATACGAATTATATATTTTATATTTTTCTAACTGCAGCAAATCATCAAATCCTGACTTTTGTTTACATTTCAGAAGTAGCTATATTAAATAGTTACTAAAGTAATTATGAAATTTCAATATTTTTAAAAGGCAGTGGATTTAAATATTTAACCAACAGATTTAAATATTTATATTCTAGACCAGATCCTACCCCCTTTACTCACACTGAGTAATACCTTACTCTAAAAGGAGTTCCGCTGAAACTACTAAAGGGTGGCAGAATAACCCTTAGGAAATTGCTGGATTTCTATAAAGAGAAAAGGACCTGGTCCTCGAACCCTTTCTCAGGCGAGTAGTCCCACTGAAGTCAAAGGGAATAAGAAAGGGCTACCATGCCTATAATTTGGATATTACTGTATGGTTTAGTAATTTTAATGAACAGGAATCAGGGCCTGATCATGTTCTCTTGAAGGTCAAAAGGAGCTGTTTTGACCTCAACAGCACCAGCAGGAAACCCTACATTTTTTTTACTGAAATTCAAAGCCAAGAGAATGACAATGGAAAAAATAAAATAATTTATAAAGCATCTTGCTCCAAGCACAATTTCCACTGAGAAGCTCTATATCAATGTAAAAGACAGCTAAAATATCATAATTATAAACACCTTCATAAAATTCCAACAAATCCAGCCAGAGAAAAGGAAGTAGGCGGCAATAAATACGGGGATAATAGTAGTCATGCTTAAAACCCATCTTTTGGGAGAGGGAAGTAAGATGCTTTTTAAAATGGAGGCAGATGCCTGTTATCCATTGGGTGAATCTGACTAGTATTTGAGAAACGTCCAATCGTCTAGGATGGCTTGAGGCCTCTCTCTCTCTCTCATCATTCAGAATATAAGCTTTCTCAGCTAATAACGTGGCACTTTGTAGAAACGGTATTATTTTTATTTTTCAATTTTCTGGGTTTTGTACAGAGTGCTGCTGTGTTCAAGTGAACTGAATAAAAGCATAAACAGCAAGTGCCATCTGGAGAACATTCTTTCAGCATGCTGAGAAATAGCAGCTTGTGCACTACCTGTGATAAATAAATGTCATTAAAAAGAGTCAAAAATGGCTTGTTTCTATGTGATATAGCTGCAGCAAAATGCATTTTACTTAACCCTGTAGTAGGGTGGTTTCCATCTTTATGACAAAAAACAAAATCTAAGGGTTTGTCTATATGGTACAGCAATGCATGCTATGGGGGTGTGATTTCTGAAGAGCATTAATGTGTTGTGCATTAATTGACCCAAGTAAAACCCTGTTGGTGCATGCTAAATGTTCCCTAGTGTGCTTTAAAATAGTGTTGTTGAAACAGTACAATGTTAAAGCACACTAGTGCATCTTTAGTGCGCACCAGCAGAGTTTACATGGACTAATTAATGCACAACACGTCAGCTCACTCTAGAAATCACTCCTGTAGTGCACACTGCTCTACCCTATCGTGTATATAAGCCCTGAATGTTTGTTTCACAACCATTTATGTTATCATCAGTGTTACTAACAAAATGTCAATCCAGCAAGTTCCTGTACTCCAACAGCAATGGTGCCTGCCACTAAACTGAGAAATCCATAGGCAATGGATTCAAAATCTGATGCCTCTTTACCCAGTTCTGAATGCCCAACATCACTAATGATGTCCTTAGATCTGCTAGCAAGAGTTGGAACAATTATTTGTGGGTTTTTTAAGTTGTCAATGTATCAGCTTGAAAAAAAATGTGATAGTCTTTTTCACTCTAGCACCTAGCCTGTCCAGCCTCTCTTTTCCTGCAACAATAAAGAATAAGTTGGCTGTGGGGCTCAGTTGATGAGATATGAGTGGTCAGTGTGGTAGACTTCCATCCATCTTTTAGACCTTTGCTTGCTGGCTCAGGTTTGAGACAAGCACCTCCCTCTTGTTAAGAAGTTACTTCTGATTTTAGCTTCTTAAGAGCAGTTGTCAAATTTTGTACACGGGTGGACCCATGGCCCATTGAACTTAACGGGTGTCTTTCTATTGCTTTTAGTGGGCTTTGGATCAGGCACTTAATCAGCAAAAATGAGTTTGATAAGGATGAGAATCAGTAAAAGACATTGTAATTATTATCAGCTACTCAGCCACAGCTGGCAAATCTTGTTCCCATTGCCTTCCATTTCAAACTCACATTGCCTTCAGTGGGGCCAGTATTTGGCCCCTCACTTGGAAGGAAGGTGGTTCTGACCCGAGGAAAGTTACTGTAGTAAAATCAATGAGGCGAGGGGACGGACACCATATCTGCTCTTTATATCTGTGTGACCCTTCAGTAACTAGCAGCTGCTCAAATGTAACAGAGCAGAATTTGTCTCATATTCTCCAAAGCACTATGGGGACTCATCCCCCTAGATCTACCCTTCTATGCACAGTCTCCCCTTCTCTACATTCAGCTGCTTCCACTGCAGTTTTCCCCCATGAAACTTCAAGTGGACACTTCACACAATTAGGTTTCAAGTGGATAGGTAGAGGGGGTGGCATGGGAGTCAGGTGGACGTTCGGGAATCTGAGCTGTCCAAGGGACACACATCCATTTCCCTCTGGCCCCACAGACCTTACCTGAATAACACAATACAGCAGGATTGGGCTCTCAGTCTGTAACACTGAACAAAAACATTTGCTTTTATCTTTTAAAAGTATTCTTTCTTTATTTGTAACTTTCTATTTTTAAAAAAAAAATGTTTTAAACCAGTTTTGGATCTTCCCAACTTGACACATCATCTGCAGAATTCATGAAGTGAGGACATGGTTCCCTATAAAATACAGGGCAGAGGTAACTACCCCCTCTCTGTGTGAGGTGACCCGTACTCTCATGTTGGATGCCATACCTTTGATGAAGCACCTTGTGTAGGAAGGAAGGATTTGTTTGGTGGGATTTTAATTATTTTTTTTAACTTTTGACGTATAGGTTTCACCAAGCAACAGAAATGAAAATAAGTAACTTGTGAAATTAGATGTTTATATAGCCCAAGACCCGCACTTGTCATCAAGGACCCAAGTCCTCAAAGGAATGGAGCATCATGAACTCCCAGGGACTTGGCACATTCGCAGGGTCAGGTCCTATCTGCAATAACAGAGTGCAGCAGAAGTCCATGGGCACAGAAAATCCACAGATTCAGTCCTCACTCAGATGATGCTGAATTCTCCAAAAAATAAAACACTGACATTTTAAAAATTACATTATTATGTTCTTAGAGTCTGGTCCTATAAGCCTTGCTCATACCTGTAATCAGCAGCTATTCTCAGGGCATGTCTAAACTACAAACTTAAGTCGACTTAAGTTAAATTGACATACAGCCACCCACAGTAATTACTGAGATTTTCCACGTCCATACTATCCTCCTCCTGTAGCTGGAGTCCTCACCAGAAGCACTTAAACCGACTTAAGAGGAGCTGTGTGGAGAGCTAAAAGCATGGGCTCTCAGCTCCAGGTAGAGCTCCCCACTGGGAGCCCGGCTGCCACCCGGGCTCCCTGCTGGGCTGCCACCCAGGCTCCCCACTCCTTACTTTGTAGTGTAGACCAGGCCTCAATGAAGTCAAAGGATTTACTCACATTATATTTTATTTGTTCCTGATAGCACCCACAATGTGCCAGGATCTGTACATACAAAGGAACGTACGGTCCTTTCCCTAAAGTATTTAGAATCTCAAAACAGACAAAGGGCAGGAGAAATGAAAAAAATGGTTAGGATGCAGATTAGCTACATCTTCTTGAAGCACTTGAAAATAAATAATATTAGATATATTTATCTATCTGCTGTCGCACCTCAGTCTGTTCGCATGACTAAGACTTTCCAGAATCAAGGGCTAAACTTCCTGGATATGAAGACAAGAGTGAGCTGATTTAGTTAGGACCCTGTCTTACTCCGCCTTGCTCACGTGAATAAGATTTTGCTGGATCAGGCCCACAGTGAAATCTGTCTTGTTTTGCCTGCAGTCAAATTCAAACTATATGCAGTAATAGAAATGTCACCTTTCCTACCCATCTCAATTTGGTATCCATTTTAAAGCTTACCTTTGACCTTTTAACATGATTAATACATTTAAACAGATTTATAAAAGCACCAAACCTCACTGAATGGTAATTATAAACAATTTGTATTAATCTAAAACATGTTTTCCATTTTTAATTTGTTTAGATGTCAAATTTAAAAGCAGGAATGATAAACTATAGTTTTGCTGTTTATTAATTACTTTTTTTAAATCCATGTTAAATGTTTAAACAGAGATGCTGCCAGCATAACTAGCGCAACTTACTACAAACATCTTCTGTTCCATCATTCTCTCTATATATAGACTCCTTTAAAGTGCCTATCTCAAATGGAGAGTTTTCACAAATCAAATTGCACATAATGAGTATAGGAATCCAAAAAACACAACATACTGGCCTGACTAAAAATATGTTGTCCAGTGTGAAAACACACCGCCCGCCCGCCCTCCCCCCGCCCCCGGTCTAACCACATTATAACCTTTAACCTGTTCTTTTAACAAGAGCCCAAGAGGGGGAAAAATTAAGCCTTACTGTATCCCCTGAAGGGAAACAAATGACACTAAAGGGAGCAGCGAGTTCAGAACTGAAGAGCCCTAATGGAAATGCCGTCCCTTTTAAAGCAGGAGGCTGATAGCTTTAGCACCTCAACTGATTGGAAGTACAGCGGCATCTCACCTAGAGAAAGGTAGTCCCTGACGCACCAAGTCCCAACCATTTAAGGCTTTATACTACAAAACCGACACCTTCAATTCCACCTGGAAACTAACTGGAAGCCAGAGCAGGTGTCACCCATACTAACATAACCATTACAGAGGGATAAAGAGCCACGGGGCCACGTAACAGTCACAGCTACAATTATCCACACACCTTTCTCACCTTTAGATTAGACAACAACATTGTGCTTTTTGATGGGGCTATGCATTAATGCCATTTAGATCCTTCGCTAACGTCAGATAACACAAAATGGGGCTGTCTGCTTATGAAGCAATGCTTCACATACATAGCATAGTGCACCAGAGCTCTGTAGCTTGTATTAAACAATCCTGGAGGGGCTGTCTGCAGGCAATGATCCAGGACTTCTGGATCCGGAACTTGAGATACTGCTGCTTAAGCTAAAGGACCAAGGGCTAGCTTCACTAAGATACTTAGGTACTTTTAGGCACCTAGGAAAAAAAATCTCACAGGAACACACTCCAGTTCACAAAGCCTGAGTTGGGTGCCTAGGCTCCCTATACAATGAACAGTGAGAGATAGGTGCCTTAGACTGAAATTCACAAAAGCTGGCATAGTAGGTGAGGAGCCTCCTAAGTTAGACCATGGAAGATGCCAATGAGAGGGTGTATGCAACACCCCACCCCTCTCACAGAGTTAGGCATCTCAATCTGGGCTGCAGGGAGGTGCCTATCTCTTCCAGTGACTCAGCTGTGAATCCTCGTCCACTGTGACTAAATAATGAAAGAATCATTGGGCCAGACAGAAAGCAAGCATGAGAATGACTGGGTAGCCTGGTGGTTGGAGAACTTACCCGAGAGGTGGGAGACCCAGGATCCACTCCCCTACTCCAATGACTTTTTTAAATTATTTACCCACAGTGGAACAGCTTCAACAGGAGAGACTGAGGGAGCCCACATCAGAATATCCCATAACCCAGTGGCTAGGGCACTCACCTGACCAGTAGCAGATCCCTATTCAAATTCCTTCTCCCTCTCAGGCAGAGGAAGGACTTGAACCAGGAATCTCCCACCTCCCAGGTAAACACCCTTACCACCAGGCTAGAAGTCATGAAGTAAGTCCTTCTCTTTACTCCCCACCCTCCCACTTTGTGTAAGCTCACCTATAGGGACCCAATCTGGTAGGCGAGCTCTGAGTCCACTCACAGGTCGGGCCCTGCAGGCATGTAAGGCAGACCAACACCTATCTTCACCTGGTTCGTGAACTGTCCTGGGGCTCAGGCATCTGGACACCTGGGGCAGAGCATCAATGTGCATGCACAGAGGCAGAAACATAGCGAACTTTTACCACAAAAACTTAGGCACTAAGGGAGCTTAGGCACCTACACGGTGCAGCAGCAGCAGCAGCGCAGGGATTTTGTAAATACTAGTAGGGCCTGATTTTGGGAGTTAGGTGCCTAAAATCATGGCACTTAGGCACCTAAATCCTTTTGTGAATCTAGACCCAACTGACCAGCAACTTGTCTGTTCAACTATAGAGGAAGAGTCCCCCCCTGAATAGTGATAAGTAGCTATGCTCTGCAATTACTACTATCATCTTCTCTTTAAAACTCAGGAGAAAAAGCACACTACAGTTAGAAATACACAGTAACAAGAAATTAGCAATGACTATCATTAAGGATTCAGAGGCTGAAAAAGAACTGTTGGAGCAATGCAGCTGAAGTGGCTTTTTAGAATAAACTGATTATTTTCTTGCCATTAATGAATTATTTTTCACAGGAATGTAAGACTTGCCTTGTGCACTCCTGCAAATAACCCAGATTTGCCATGAAGAAGAATGCCCTGCCTAAAACAGCGTATAAAAGCCATTGTCCTCTGAGCCCTCATGTTAGCCACAGTGTTCATCTAACCTCTTTGTTATCATGTCACAATAGAAGCAGAAAAAACACTGAAAGTCTAAGTAAATTCTGATGTTTGACTCAAGATTGATCTTCCCACTATTCTACAATAAGTGAATACAGAGATTAAAGCTGGGATTTTTCAAAGGTGCCTAAATGAGTTAGGCACCCAACCGCCACTGAAATATAGGTAAGGTTGACCACCTAACTCCCTTAGCAGTTCAAGCTGAGATTTTCAAAAGATGCTAAAGTAGGCTCAAAGACATAAGAATCCAAGTTCTACTTAGAGAACTGATGGGCACCCCACAGTCACATGTCTCAGTAGAAGGCTCGTTTCCCACCAGAACTTGAATGAAAAGCTATGGGCATGACCAGCCCTGAAACTTGTCCATAGAACTCAACACATGCCGGGGGGGGGGGGGGGGGAATCAAAACCTACCTGTTAAAACCAAAACAGCAATTAACTCACCATTCCCAACTGTAGCTGCAGTTCTAGCCCAGTCTCCCTGAAAATGCTTCAGCAACTAATTTAAAGAAACTGAGGTTCATTGTGGAAGTGTCAATGAGATTAGGTTCACAAAGACTGTAATGGGCAATGAGAAAGAAAGTGGTAGAGGTGGGAAATGTCTGAGAGATTTGGGTTAGCTCTCGAAGACATTCAACCTCCCACTGGATGTGTGGCAGAAGAATTTTCCAAAAATTCTACCATATTAGTAACCACAGTCTGTGTTCAAAGAATTGTTCCTGAAGCAGCCTCTGAGGTTTGTATTCATACAACACAAAACCAGAGAACAATATGTGACAGAGAGAGTGTACTGATGTTTGTGGCACCGTTGCTAAGGCTCCCCAAGAGATCCAGCCCGACACAAGACAACATTAAAGCATGCCTCCACCTTCCCTGTTCACATCCATGAGCTATTATTTAAACACATACATTTAGTAATCTTATAATGCAGTCCTGTAAGATCACTCAACTGGAACTACAAAATTACTCTCCAGTTTAGCAGACCTGATACATGAAACATTGCCTACGTGACAATGAAGGTATGGCGGGGATCGGTAAGGGTAGTAAGGTGTGCGCGCGCACACACACACACACACACACACACATATAGAAGATGGAAGGAAACTCAAAATTACTAAACAAGATTACACTGTGGATGATGTGGTTTCTTCACACATTTGATATATAGCATCTTTTCAGGTGTCCTGTAAAAGGGGACCAATTTGAAAATCTAAGCTGCAGGAATTGCTAAGGAAAATTAAAAAATGCTAATGACCACCAAGAAGGAAGGTGCCTAGGATCTTGTACCAAAGTTACCTCCATCTTTTTGTGACCTAGACCCTTTTGGAACAATTGCAGAATGGCATAAGGACTGAAAGAAAAAAAAAGGGTGTTTTTTTAACCAAGTCTATAGAAGTTATAGCTGGCTTTCTGAGAGATGTTTTGAAACATTCTACTGCATTTTTATTCTAGAGATGCAGCATCGGAAGGTGTGACCCAATACAGTCTAATCCCAAAACAAAACAATTCATAGCTATCACTACACATTGTCTGTGCAGTCCTTCCACCCAAATAAAAAAGCAAACATCCCTGTCAATCATTTATCCATCACAGTTTTGTAACAAGAATATTTGCCAGCTCCCATTTTGCTTCTCTCACTCTCCTGTTCACTGCTCTACAAAACCACCATTTCAGTTCTCTAAGCATACAGACTCGTGAGCACAAAGAGTTAGTACAGCTACAGCATTTTGATTTTCTTAATTTTCTTTAAATGCTCTCCAAAAGAATACTGTATAAGACACTAGATACTGCATTTTCATTCTCTTATTGGAGCCAGATAGGTGGCTCCATTGTCTGCACAATGCATTCCACAGCTAAGGCAAGTGAATGTCTAGTAGTGTTGTTTATTCTTTTTTTTTCCAAAGATTTTTACTAGAATAACATTTTTTAAAGTTACCTTCATTTTTTCTAATAGGTAGCGCTCATGTGACAAACATGTACTTAGCGCCTGTAATAGTCACGTGATTTATGTAGACATAATTGGGGTTAAACTACAGGCTACATCAAACACCTCATATTTGGCCCCATCCCTGGGACTTGGAAACATCTGAAATAAATAAACCCATGTGTCACTTAAGAGGGTCTGGGCCTAATTACAATCATTTGTATTTTTTTGGAAGCAAACTGCCACTTCAGCCTTCTGTCTTTAAGTTCAGCGCTAGCTTTTGTACTCCTCTGGTACCCAAGTGAAAATATTACTCTTTCAGCAGGACTTCTGTTTTACTTTGACTAGCAAGGCCGCAACAGCCCCCCGTCCCTGGCTCTTTTCCATGTTAAAATAAGAAGCTTGTTGTTATTCCAAGAGAGCTGCTTGCTTCCACCTCCATTCTCTGTTGACTTACACAGATGACAGCATAGGAAACTCTCGAGGTACCATTTGCTGACCACCTTTTTGTTACATTACTATTTATGATGTGCATTACAGTTACGGCTAGAAGCCCCAAACAAGATCAAGGTCTATAAACACAGAGTGAGTGAGAGTCCCTGCCCTGAAGAGCTGATAACCTTTCTGTGCCACAATTTCCTCACCCTTTGTCTGTTTTATCTATTTTGATTAAGTGACTTGCCCAATGCCACATAAGAATTTTGCAGTAGAGCCAGAAATTGAACCCAAATCTCCTGAGTCCCAGACCACAGGCTCAATCTTCTTCATTACATATGAACACACCTTTTCTACTGTAATCCACATTACTTTGGGCTCTAATCAAGCATGAGTTTCAAATGGCTGTTCACTGAAGATTCCAGACTTCTGAAGCTGAAACCTGTCCAGATCCACCCTCTTAACACAGATTCTATGCCTTCATCTAAACAGCTCCAATTACTTTATCCTAGAGACTCTGCTTTTATTGCAATCCATACATGTTATAATGCTTATAATTTGTGTTCTCATTAGAAGGCAGTCAGCACCCCTGGAAAAAATATAGTTCTGGAGGTTCTTGATGCAATGAGACTCAGACAGATCTTTTTACTGGTGCTGTTTCAGAATTTTATACACACACATAGAAGCTAAATGTCACTCTAGCTTAATTTACAAGCATTTACCTCATCCTCAAATTTTACTTCAGCCATATTGCAAGGTAAAAATGGGTTTAGAGTCATAGAGTTCAAGGCCAGAAGGGACCACTAGAACATCTAGTTTGACCTCCTGTGTATCACAGACCATCGACCCCACCCAGCACCCGCACACTAAACCCAACAATCAAAATTAGACCAAAGTATTACAGCCCAGAGGAGACTAGATTATTATGTGTCACAAGCCGAGAACGGGAGGGACCGAAGTGCACCAGTGCCTGACATCCTCTCAATAGCAGGGAAACGATTAAGTGAGATATGCCCAGATAATCCTGGCAAGTGACCTGCATCCCAAGCTGCAGAGGAAGGCAAAAACCAAACAAACCCTAAGGTCACTGCTAATATGACTGGGGGTGGGGAGATTCCTTCCTGACCCCACATCTGATGGTCTGTAAGCAAGAATCAGCCAGCCAAGCACCTGAGAGAGTGAATGCCTAGTGCCACCTCAGAGCCCTGACCCACTCCATCTCCCACTGTGGCCATTTCTCATGCTTCACAGAAAGGAGATTTAAAATAAAATAAAGGAGCAGATTACATTGCGGGAGGCAAGGTTTGGCTCTTTCAATGAGGCCCCAAATGGAGCTTTGCTCTTACCATAAAAACCTACCACAAAATTGATCAGAGACTCTAAGGACAAAATATCAAGAGTGCTAGAAGTAATTAATGAACTGCACTGAGAGAGGTCTGTGGGAAAATGTGCATGGTACTTGCATCTTATTGGACCCAATCCCCAGATATATATTCAGCCCATAGTGTCTAGCTACAGTCAGTGCCACTGATGTCTCTCTTTCCAGGAATAGAAGAACTCCCCAAATTCACATATCAAATGAAAAGAAAAAGGAAGCACTCTGATTTTACTTCCTATATATCAGCAGTTCTCAAACTATGGGGCAGACCTCCCAAGGGAGGCACGGGAAAGTGGCAAGTGAGGCGCGATCTGTGTGCTTTTGTTTGTTGGTTGGTTTTTTAAGAGCTCTGTCAACTGCAGGTGGCTGGAGCTCATGAAGAAGGGCCAGGCATGCCTGGGAGGTGGGGATAAAGGGACTGCTAGAGCCCCGCCACCACAGAGTTGACAACCAGAGCCCCGCCACCCGGGCTCGCCTCCTCCCCACCACCGCTCTCAATCCCTCACTGGGAGGCAGCCCAGGCTCCGGCTCTCCTTCCTCCCCTCCCTCACCTGGAGGCGGTGGGGCTCCAGCTACCAGCCCCCAGGGTGGTGGCAGCAGTGCAGAAGTAAGGGTGGAAATGGGTGCTAGGTCTGCTGTGAAAAGCGATATTACTTCAGTGCTGCTGCTGGTGCTGTGCTGCTTTCAGAGCTGGGCACCCAGCCAGCAGCCACTGCTCTCCACTCTGGCTTCAGAGATGGGTGGCAGTATATGTACTGTTGGGGTTGGGGCCACAAATGATTAAAAACACAAAAAGGGGGGGGTGATCACTTAACCACTGCTATATATAATTGTAATGTATATAATTGTAATTGCTATATATAATTGTACTGCTGGGAATACTCCGGCGTTCTATATTATTTTAGTAATTAAACATAGTCTTGCCAATTGCCAAAGGGAAAAATATATTGTTATTTTCAAATTTATTTTAAATCATTTTCCTAGAGAATAAGCTACATACATTAAAGAGGTGCCAATGAAAAAGAGAAAATGTGATCTAAACAAATAAGTGTTAATATAGAAGAATCCAGGAATTCTTCAGCAACCAAATGATCTTTCCTCTCAAACCAATACATTAAAATTAAAATTACAGATTACAATTTACCTCACTGCATTTTTCTTGTATTTTATGTAAGATTTTCTTCTAAAAACTTTATTCAGACTGAGAATAACCCCAGAGAAAACTAATGTAAACAACTGCAAAAAGAACCAAGCAAAACTAGTCTTTTAAGAAAAGATGTTATCTGTTTATCTCTATCACTGAATACTCAGACTCTGCACTATACCATTTGGTTCATGTAAAACTTCCTTAGTAAAATATTTACATATTCTTAAAAATCCAAGATGATGTGCATCCAAACCTCACTACTCTGACACCAGTGGCACATAACCCATAATTACCTAGTCCAGAAGAAACAATTAACTCTCTCTACTGTAGATAAAGAACACAGGTGACAATTTGTCTTCCTGGCAACCTTCTCTATGAATCTGAACAATGAAAAAGGAAGTGATGCAACATTTGAACCATAAATCCAAGTCTTTCACTACTGACTATGAAAAATATCTACATAACACATTACTGTCAACCTTTAAATATATACATTTTTTTAAATTTCTCTCTAGCTTTAATTTACTTCATTGATGCAAGTATTTGAACCACTGATACCTGGGAAGTGTTTGTTTATTGTAAAAATCGGACCACTTTATCTAAATTATGTCTCTCACACACATGCAAAGGTCCCCACTCCAGTTCCCCAATAATTATTTTAAAAAGTTTTGTAAAGAGGCACTCTGTGTACATGCATATGCTCTTCCCCTTCTTCCTTCAATGTTTACACACCATCTCTCCCTTACTGTGTCCAAAATCCACTCCTGGGACCTCTACAACTGAAACACAAAGCAGCAGCTGTTTGGCAACATTTCTAACCCTAAACAGCAACTGTGATGGGATTTCATTTCACTAAACATTCAGACCGCATTCAGTTCGATGTGACACAACAGCCATGGTTTACAACAAATGTATATGAAATCAACTCTTTCAGCCTGAAAAGCCTCATCAGATGCAGGATTTGTTTGTTTTAGCCACTATTATTGAAAAGAGTTGCGGCTAGAAATGTAGCTAAGGCAAGAGAAATAATACCACAATCTCTGTGTGTTTGCTTTATACCTGGGGACTTCATATCTTCCCCGTTTGACCATTTCCCAGAACCTCCGAATGTTTATTATAAGGCTCCCGAAGTGCATATTGCAGAGCCAATTTTGACTACTGTAGCGCGCACGTAGTTAGGGTGCGGGGAGGTATTTTACAAAATCCTTGAAAATACAAGTTCACAGCAAACCCTGCTCCCTGGCGCCGCAGTGAGCAGACATCGCTTTTCAAAAAACCGCAATTCACGCTCCCAGCCACAAATCTAAGGGGAGACGGATGCCCCCCAACAAACAATCCCTCCCATCACCTACCAAAAGGCAGTTTTAGCATTGTTCCGCTGGATGCAAACAGCCTCCTTCCTCCAGCACCAAGCCCGGCTGCGCCAATCACCCCCAAACCCCCACTTTGCTTTCCGATCCCCCCTCCCCCCGTTGCACAGCCAACCCCCTCCCCCCGCTTTTCCCCCTTGTCTGTGGCAGACCCTGCAAAGCAGCCTCTCGGTGCCGGCTGCTGCCCGTGCAGGGGGCAGCGCGTCCAGCCCCGCCGCTGGCTTTGCAAGCCGCCAGCTTTCTCCTCCCCAGGCGGCTCCAGCGACCTGTCAGCCGGCTGCACCCTGCCGCCCACCCCTGATGTCACCTTCCCAATAATGACCGTGCGGACTCGCCCCCTCCCGCTGTTAGCCTGATACATCCTGGGGAGGGGGGAGGGGGGAGGGTCACCCTTCAGCAACACCCCCCCCCCCCCTCCGCGCAGGCAGGCAGGCAGGGTCCCTGCGCACCCACCGCTCCCCGCACGGGGCTGCGCCCTCTGGCCCGCAGCGCGACTCACCTCCGGCTCTCCCGGCGGCGGCGGCGGCGGCGGGCACAAGCCCCTAGCTGGGCTCCATGCAGCGCGGCCGGTGTCACGCCGCCGCTGGACCGGGGGGGCGGAGGAGGCTGCGCCTGCTCCGGCCGGGCTGGGCTGGGGGGAGGATCCTGCGTCGCTGTCAGCCGCCGCCGCCGCCGCCGCCCGACTGGCGTGGCCGAGCCGCGGTACGTGCCGCGGTGCCGCCCGCCCTCCCTGTCCCGGCTGCCGGCTGAGGAGCCGCGGCTCCCGCTCCCCACGCGAGGCGGGGGGCAGGGGGTGGAGGAGGCGTCCCCGCCCCCCGGGTGCACATGCCGGGGAGTGTCGCGTCTCCCTCCCCTTCCAAAAGCGCTCGCCTGCCCGCCACGGCGCATGCCTGAGGCGGGTGCGCCTGAGCCGCCGCGAGGCCGCGGCCGCCCCTGCCGCTTCTCCGCTCGCTGCCGGGGCGCGGGCTGGGGGCGGGCGGAGCCTCCGCTCCCGGGGGGCCGCGGAGAAGGGCCCAGTGCGGCCCCGTGTGCAGGGGGAGGCGGGAGCCGGAGGGTGACGGGAGCAGGTGGAAAACGGGGAGCAGGCGGCCTGAACAGGGCGTGAAGGGAAGGGGGGGGGTGTAGAGGGGGGTGCAGGGATTCAGCGGGTGTGGGGGACACTGGGGTGCTGGGGAAACTGGCAAATGGGGGGGGGCTGGAGAGGTGGGGGGACAGACCGAAGCCAGGATCCCAAGCGGAAGCTGGGGCGTTACTGTTCGCTCGGTTCCCCGCCCCTTGCTCCGCACCCGCATCGGTGCGTCTCTTTAGGTCTTGCTATGTAGGTGCAGGGCCCCCTTCTGCAACTGGATCTGCATGGGGGAGGGGACCCCGCTTCTTCGCGGTGCACCAGTGGCTTCAGTTGGGGTCTGCTGCCCTCACTGATCCTGTTGTAAGAGAGGTGGCCCATAGTAAGCAACCAAATAAACACACTGCACCTTGGAAAGGGTCACAGGATTTTTAACCCTAAGGTTTACGGTATAATCCTGACAACCTCATAAACACCTAGAAAAGGGGGAGGCAATGGGACCTCTCCCCTTCTAACAGGAGTGTTTTGGCCTATATCCCTCCACTTTGTGTGCCCTCTGTTTTTCCTCTGTCCCATATTTGACCGTGCTCCCCTACAGTGCACCCTCTCCTACTTTTTTCTTACCTTGATCCCTTGCTGTGGTTTTTCTTTTGCATCCCCGTTTGCCCCTGCAACTCCTATACCCTCATTCCTCCTCCCCAGCCCAGCTGTTACCATCTAACCCCATTTTTAAAGCGTTTTCAGATACTTTAAATTGCTGTTAGTGGCACTAGCAGCTTATTGGATGGTTCTGAGCATTAAACTAAAGCCATGTTTAATATTACATAATATGCTTTTACATACACATTATATAAATGATTGTGTTTCCATCTGGGTTTATGGTGATATTAACAAGCTACTCCAAATTGGGAGTTGTAGTTTATGACATCATTTCAAAATTTTCAATTGGACCCAGATCAAATAAATTATGGATCTAGAAATACTAAAGGAAACACACTCCCTTTTATCACAGCATCATTGGAACTAATAAGGGGGAAAAGACTTACTAGGTCATCTGATCCATCTCCCAAATAGTGCAGGAGTGTCCCCTATAGTCTATCTTCTGGTCCTTTGTGCAGTTTTGTTTGAAATGTTTCTCCACTCCCCCTAAGGAATCTAGGTCAAACCTACATGCTAGTAAACCTATTGACTTATTACCAACTATCGTGAGGTTCTTGGCTTTTTCCAAACTGCAACTGTAGATGTAGGGGAGACCCCCTTCCCTGTTAGCAATATAGGAAGGGCAGAGGGGTCACCACTCTCAGGTGAAGAACCCATGAACAAGTAGACCTGGTAGATTTATCAAACCTAGATGAGAAAATCCTAGTTCTTTGATCATGTCTCAGAACAGGGAAATGTATTCTACTGAGATGGAGATCATTATAAATAAAGTATGAGTGAACTTGTTGATATGGAAAGAAATACTAGACACCATAAAACCTTTCAGTATTATATAGCCTAATTTTCTTGAGCAGATGAATAAATGTAACATTCCTTTCTCCAGCTTTTCTAATCTTTCCTTTGCTTTGCCCATTTTGTCTTAATTTTTTTCAAAGGCACCAACTACCACAGTCAAGGCTTTGTGTACACTACAGCAAGCTGACCTAAATTCTGTGACATGGTGTCTGGATGCAACAGCACACGGATGGACCTGAGTTGAATAGTAGCTTCATTTAAACTTTAAAATGGTGGGGTTTGGTCAATTAAATAAATATGAATATAAATAATACACTCAGTGAAGGAGCCTTTGTGATTTAATGTGATATTGCATTTAACTGTGTGTTATCCTCAACTTTTTAATTTTTAGTATTATGCAAAATTACATATTGGAAATGCATAACTGGATTATAGAAGCTGTGAGGGGAAGCAGAAGGGTCTTGTAGATGAGTAGAGGACAGTTGGGACTTTGGGCTCCGGAGAAGACAGTTTAGGGCTATGGGATGGGAAAGTACCTGGATGCTCTCAGTAAAATGATCAGCAATAGAACATATTCATTTAAACTGTAATATTTAGATTTCAGAATCAACACCCCATTGAGATGAGTGGGAAAGCTATTGTTTCAGGATTGTCAGCACTCATAGATAGCCAACATTTCACCAACATACACTGAGTTCATAGTTCCAAGGTTTTCTTTATAGGCACGAAGGCTGTATGAGAACCATGATTTTAAAAATAAATAATACGTACATTCTGGAGCACAATTCTTTGGCAAAGGGTGGATTTCACAGCAAATCCCATAGCGGTGGAATCAAGGAATATATAAAAGGTGTTAATATAACAGCTAGCATCTATAGTTCTTAGGTAGATTACAGAGGCTTGAGATGGTCTCTTTTTTCTTCCCTCCTCTAAATATTTTAAAACTATGAACTTGACTTTAAAGGAGACCCCTAGAGGAAATTACAACCATTCAGTGGACAATTGGAGAGGACATTACATTGTATTTCACAGTGTAACATACATAAGGACACAGCCTGCCTTGTAATGGAAGATTGTTATATTCTATTCAGACACTTGGAATGGAAAGCAGTGACGTTTGTGGTGGTGTTACAAACTGTAACAATACAACCGAATATTAAAAGAGAATAAATTGAATGGTTAAATAAGATGTTAACTATTGTCAATGGGATAGTAGCAATGTTAGTTGTAGGTGTACTACACATTATGAAAGTTTACTGGGTCACAGACCTCTACAAAAATCCTCATGACCCCCAAGTTGGTAAAGATGGTGCTATGCATACGGTATATTCCTATCAGAAATATATGTGCAGAAATATGCCAGAAATAATCGAATCTAGCAGTGGCCTGGGGACAGTGACCTTAATTTAAAATCAATTAAAAATCCCCATGTCAATGATGGCTGATTGCCCTCTTCTCGTGTCTCACACTGATGCTCTCATAGTCCTGCCATGGTCAATGTCACTAAACAAGGTGGAAAGCATTATATCATTTTGCTGCACGTCTCCTGAGGAAGGTGAGATAGCACAGCCTCAGGCACTTCACCATGTTAGTAAGAGAGCAATTATTATTTATTAATTTATACAGCTCCATGAGTGTGCACCAGCATGTCTACCTCATCCATATATCCCAATGGCATTTCCTAGAAAGTACTTATCTTAATAACATAAACACTACTAGTGCTAGAATAGAATCCTGTTTCTGTTAGGAACAATTTGCTTGGGTTGCTATACTTAGGGCAGCTAAAATAAGGATGCAAATTAAGGGGCCTGAATCTGTAAACCCTTACATACAAGAGTAATTTTACTCATGTGATTTACAGGCATAAATGTTAGCATAATGGAACCTTAGTACTGCTTGTGCATCTTTAGGGAATTTGTACATCTTTTGGTGGCAAAATTAAAAGACCATTTATCTAGTGGGCCCCCAATAAGTATCAGGACTCTCTGCATGGACACAGGGTGTGCACTAGTGGATTCCAATACAGAATCAGAATCTTAATCTGTACTTGTTTTAAAGTGGTCAGGATCATTTTGTATATAGGTACTATAGCCATTTAATAGATTATTTTTAGTGGTAATCCTAACAAGGTTCTATTATTTCCTATTACAAAGCACCATGAGTAATCCAATTGGATCACACATCCTTGCTTTACTCTTGATTGCATAGAAACACTTTGATCACATCAATGCTATATGTATTGAAAGAAATGCTGTCACATTTTGTTATTAATGCAGCAATCCAAGATGGATTAGAAGTTTTAAATTGGATTCATGAACTATAATCAACACTGATACTATGAGCTGTGTGGGGTTTGTAATCCAGTGTGTGCATATCATTTGTTCTAAACTCTCCAGAACACAGTAAATGGGTGAGAGCATATAGCATAGAAATTCTGAAGGAATGCAAGATTTTTAGTGACAGAAGTAATTTTCAGCTTTTGAACCAATAAGGAATGGACTGCAAGAAGACTCAGGCATCTTTAAAAATTGTTAAAAGCATTGTATATTATAAAAAAGAGTAATGAATAAAAGAGTTTATAAAACTACCTTACTATTATTTGAGTTTTTGTGTGGTCATAATCCACTTGAGTTGCATGGTTTATTTCATCACTGTAGTTCAACAATGGATTTATGTAGCTTCTTGTGTTACCACTTGCTAAATATATCGAGGTTTTAGTGACATAATAATAAATGACTTTGTTTAGCAGTTTGTGATGTCACCATAATGTCATGTCGTGTTTGACATGCAATGTTCATCTTAATGTAGTTATAACCTAGCTCACATTACTGAGTTATTTTAAACTTTTTTTAAAAAAGAAATCATATTAATGGGTGGTGCTTCAACTCTGTATTATTGGTTTACTGATGGAATTTTACATTTTTAAAAACTATTCTGTTATATAGAGTTGTGGTGTCAGTTTTTTAGACTTGGCTTCTGGGATCAAACAGAGGAAAATATAAATTATATCAAGAATAGGGACTTCAAATAACTCTTTCCCCTCCCAATTATTATTCTTTTAGTAAAACTCTTATTTATAGAAATCATGTTATATCCTGAGTTACAGCCATTTTCTAAGGTTATGAAGAAAATCACCAATAAACCAGGTACATTCGTGTGTGTTTGTGAGTGTGTGTATCTGTATTATAAAAGGATAAATATAGGGAGGTTTATAATAAAGTTGTGGATAAAACTATACCACATAACCTTTTGCTTTTTACATCTCAGTGTGGTTACTTCTTTGTTTTGTTGTTCAGCAAACTGAATAAGTGGCTTCCATGCCAGATCAGCAGTGGATATTGGTAATATCTTAAAGAAGATAGTCATCTAAGTGCAAACTAATGTATAGTCACAGCTAAAAATCATGAAGTATCAGACTCAAAACAAGTTAGGCATAACCTACCTTGAGGAACTGTAACTGAAATTCAGTCATGCTATTCCTGGGACCAGCAGGCCTTCTCCATACAGCTAACCAGGCTTGGAGTTGTTTCAGGTTTCTAAAGTGAAGTGTGATATTTCCAAAATGTGTGTTCTGGAGGACCAGGAAGAACCTGGCATCTCTGGCTGTTTTGAGATTACGTCTCACTATAGCAATAATTATAAATGTATTCTATCTAGGTTTTTGCATTGTGTTTTTCACAATGGAACTTGAGTGGCTTACAAGGGTTTTCATTTATTTATTACAAATTCTTTGTGTATCTTCAGTTTCTCTCCCCCTCATTTTTTTTTTATTTTGGGAAAGTTAAATAAGCAAATTTTGCATTTTGTTTGGAAGGTGGTGAGATCTGTGCTCATTATGGCACGTTCAGGAGCAAGTCCTTGAGCACTGGGCTAGCTGCTGAGAAGATGGAATTTTGCACTAACCACTCCATAAGTTCCCCAAATATTTGCTATTCTAAAGGGGAAAAATGCATATTTTATCCCTAGAGAAAATTGATGTAGCACCAGAAACATCTCTAGCCATTATAAGAGTAAAAAAGCAAAGGTGAACTTAATGTAGTTCTCCAGCAACACTCATACATTTTTCTCTTTCTTTGATCATAGGGATGTCTTTTAAATAATCTTAGTAATGAAAAATCTATTATAATGCCATAAGCAGGCCAAGTCAGTATACTGTACAGCTCAGGAAAGACCCAAGGCCCAAATGTCTATCTCTGCTCTTCCTGCCCCAGTAAGTAGTGAATAATGCATTAGTGTTGCTTTAAGCATTTTTTTTAAATATGCTTTAGCCAGAATTATTAGCTTTCTTGTAGCATGCACTGCTGAATTGAGATCAGGCAGAAGCAAAGCTCACAATTTGAGCCCACCTAATATTATAACAGGCTCAAAGGGCACCCAGAATACCCCCTCGTTTCAGTGGGAGTTCAGCATGTGGAGTGGCTATGGGATCACACCCAGGGATTTCTAGATTTGTATCACCTGTTCCAAGCCCACTGAAGTCAATGGAAGTCTTCCTGTTAACTATAGTAGGTTTTGGATCAGGCATTTAATGAGCAGTGGAAACTTTGAGGCTCTTTTCCATGAAACCAGGAGAAGTTTTCTATGTTGTCTCCCCAACAGGCTGCACTGGTTTCATAATGGGTCCAATCTTGAGACACTCCCATTCTTCCCCATGTGAGTGACCTTACTCATGGGAGTTGTCCTAGTGAGGACACTTGAAGTCAGGTAAATAGTTATGTGTAGAGCCACTGCTAGGTATTTTGACTGTCTAGGCCACTGCCCTGTAGTGCAGAGGGTGCTCCTAAAGCAGTAAGGCCCCTGAAACTGTCCAGCCATTAGATGGCAGGCATGGGGTGCCCAGAATGGAGCCTCCCCTAAATATTTACTTCAAGATGGTCGCCAGTGTGGTTGATGCCTTATGCTGGCCCTGTCAGCTAACAGTAACTTGAGCAAAGGATGGGGCTTTAGAACAGAACTAGGCTAGGGATCAGACAACATTACCAATCTCTGTTAAGATGCAACATTTTCTCCTTCAGCAATTGTGATGGTCTAAAAGGAGTTAACTTGCAAAGTTATTAGGCTACAGCTGCTTGAAGTATGGGGCATCATTTGGGAAAAAAAAATATTGTTTCCACACACACCCCAGCTACCACATAACTTTACATGGGCAGTCAATTGCTATTCTTACTGCAATGCAGCCAGCTGTAAAATCTCAAATAGAGACTCATACACATCACCTACCTTCCATATTAACATTTGAAAAGGTCAGGTTTTTGGGAGGATGGAAATCTGACAAGATAGGATTGTGTCTGAGACTCATTCAGCAGGCCTCTATCTGAACGAGATGAAGAGGCAATGAGGAGGAGAGAATCTCTTTGAATTTGAGCTGATCGATAATTTTGATGAAAGCCCCTTAGCCTCTTTCAGAGACCATTCGTTACCTTGAGAAGTTTACTTTTTTTTTTTCCCCCAGGAAATGCTGTTCACCCACCCATGGAGGAGAAGTTAAATTCTCTGGCCACTGGAAATTTTCTCTACGGGTTCTAGTTTTTGAGCAGAGCCAATCAAAACTCAGACTTTCCAGCCCTTGAGAAATTTCAAAATGTCCAATTCAGAATAAAACAAAATATTTTTTAAATGTCCTGTGACCTGCAATTTCTGCAATATTTCAGTTTCAGTAACATTTCATTTTGGAATTGTGTTTTAGATTTTGGAATCTCATTTTGGCATTTTGAAATTATTTTCCATTTTATTTTACGTTTTTTTTTATTTTTTATAATAGTGCATTATATTCATGACTACTCCTCAGATGCTATTATGACATAATTAGTTTAATACTCTATTATTTTTATTTTTAAAAAATTAAGGGCAGCTGCTACTGAGTACAGATTGAAACATCTTATCTTTTCTAGATCAAGTGTGTCTTGTTTGTGTTGTAATAAAACAGTTTGAGTCTGTGTGTGTCATATTATGTAGCACTACCACTTACTACTCATAGGTCATGTGATAATATAAAAATAAAATAGTAAAATGATAAAAATCCATTAAAAATAAAATTCTAAATGAAATATTTGAAATTCGAAAATGACATTGCAAATTTTTCTGAAACTAAAAAAAAATGTTTAAAATATTTCTCCCTGGGAATTTTTGAAGAAATGACATTTTTCAATGTTGACAAAAGAAGCATTTTCCCTAGAAAAAAATGTTTTGATGAAAATTTTCTAACCAGCTCTATTCTTGAGGCAGGAATAATATTATCAGTTCTCCTTATACTAGAGTGAAAAGTCTTTCCTCTTGTGTTTTCAAACTTGTATCTCAGTCCTGTCAGTGCTGAAGTGAGAATGTCAGATGCATTCATCCAAGATCCACATTAAGTATTGCTGAGTCTAGAGAAATATCCAAGGAATACTCCAAAGGGGGATGGGTGAGGAGAATAGTCACCAGAATGAAGCGTTGGGAAGAAAATTCTGGACCGGTTCTTGCCCCAATCAAGTAGAATTAATTAATTAATGATTAATTAATAATAAAGGCATCTCTGCTTAGGTCATAGGAAGAGACAAACTGTACTAGATATCAAAATTCATGTCCTTTGATTGACACGTAAAAGTGATAACTCATGGCTTGTACTCATAATCTGCTCACCAATGGGACATCTTATGATTCTCATATATTTAACGGTGGCTCAACTTCACCATCAGCTTTCATCAGCTTGATACTGACCTCCTGGATGACGCCCCTTCTACTCCTCAAGAATTTATTTCCATTGTCCACTATTTTGTACCACTCACTCTATCTATACAGAAAAGATACAGGGAAATTCCTGTGTTTACTTTGGGTGTTCAGATTCATAAAGTAAAAAAGGTACTTGGTGCTCCCTTGCGCACAGAATTGTTCTGAAATGGCACTCTTGTTTTATTTTAATAACAGATAAGGTAGTTGTGATAGAGGCAGCTTTCCATCTGACTCACTAAGCAGCAGAGAAGTAGTCAGGCAGTCCTGAAGAGAGCCAACAAGATGGACAAGTCACACAGACATCAGATTTCCTAGAAGCTAATGTAGCAGCAAGACAGCTCTCAAACAGCCACTGTAGAGAAGCCAACTGTAGTCAATCGAAAACCAGTAGGTTGGCAAGCTGAGAAGTTTGCCCAGTATGCATGGAACAAGCCAAAAATCTTGCAGGGAGTTGTTTTGCACAACACTTGAGCAGGAGGCTGACATCAGCCAAGATATTTTGCTAGTCAGGAATGTGCAGCTGGACTGGGAGACTGCTTCCAGCTTATGTGTAAACCCACCTGCCTCCAGCAACCTGAGCTGTCCAAGCAACCCACATCGGATTGTCTGCCTGTGTTCTGAACCAGAGCTTTCTGAACGTGACTGTTCAGAGATAGAAACAATGAAGCTGGCTGTTATCTTTAAAGATGATGGGCCCGATTCTAGTCTCATGCTGGTGTAATCATCACATCTGTGTAAAACTAGAGCCAGACGAATCAGAAAACAGGCTCTGTATACCCTATAATAATGAAAATAAATCCAACACGGACTGAATTTAGTTGCATAAGATTTTACCAAAGCCAGGTTATGACAGTGAAAACTTGGTTTAGTGTAGAGTGAAATGGTGCTGCCTCACTCAGAGCAAATAGCATCACTTCCTTCAACAGAACTACCTGCACAGCGCTGTACCAATGACCATGAGAGAGTGGGGCACCACTTAGCCTTCAAAGAGCCTTTGTTTCTTTCACTCGGTGTAACTGCCTCATAGATTCATGAATGTAAAAGTCTCTTTTATGCATTTATTTATTTTTAAAGTGTGCTCTCTTGGCATTTAAAACTGTTACAGACAGGGATCTGGCTCTCCTGGGCATTTCTCCACTGAGGTATTAGGGCCAGATTTTCAGAAGTATTTAGGCTTCTAAAGAAGTAGATAGGTGTCTAGTGAGATTTTCAAAAGCACCTAAGCATGTCAGGCACCTAATTCCCTAATTGATTTTAATAGTATAGGGGCTTTAATATGCAGATAGATACCTAATACCTTTGAAAAGCTGGCCCTTACTGGCTGGCGGGCGGGCGGGCGTGCGTGCGTGCGTGCGTGTGTGTGTGTGTAAAAACATACATCACACCCTCCCGAGGGCTACAGAGGCCACAGTAGTGGAACGGTGGCCCTTCCAGATATGGACCTTGTTGTCTATGGCTCTTTGCCTCAACCTCTCCCTCTAAGCGTGGGTGCAAACTTCCCGGAGTTCTCTAACCCCTGAGTTTTATGATGCAATTGGTTGTTTAATATTTTGATTGTTATGGTTTGTGCAATATCCAAAGCACCTTAGTGCTGGGGGGTGGGGGGACTTTAACATTAATCATTATTTTTTGATTCAGAGTTTTGAAAGGAGCTTAACATTAACATGGCTAATCGATCCTTTCCTTGTTTATGCACCAGGGACTTCGGTGATGCCAACAGAGCTCTAAGAATAGGGTTTGCTAGTTAACTTGTATCCCATTGTTTATGCGTACATCCCAGAAGAACAGCAACTACTGCTTTTTATAACTGTTTGGCAGTAGACTGACTGACTCCAGGTTTTAAAGACACAATCCTCATATAGGAGTAGCTTTATCATTACCCCGCCCACAATGAAACGCTTTCAAAATCTGCCCCAATGAAATATCTATTAATTATACATGCGTTATACTGTACTTTATAGTAAAATAGCCAAGTCCCTGTGGCAGAAGGAACCTCTAGCACCATTAGCAAGCAGACAGAGAAGCAGCCTTTCACAGTGAAATCTGCCTGTCAGGCATACCTAGTTCAGCACTGAAAGAGGATGTTGTCATAGGCATCAGCTATGAAGACTCAAAGGCCCCATCCTGAAATACAGCTTGGAGCTGACTCCCACTTGTTCCTAGAGATCAAAACTGATTAGCTTTAGATTTTGAAGTTTCCATATAGGCTTCTGATTAGTGGATGCAGTGTGGTCCAGTGGGTGTCAGAAGACCTGACCTTTATTCCTGGCTCTACCATTGACTAATTGTATGATCATAGGCAAGCCAATTAACCTCATTGTGCCTCAGTTTCCCCATCCCTTATTTCTCCAATGTTACATAGGGTGAAATCCTGGTCCCATTGAAGTCAATGACAAAACTCCCATTTATGTCAATGTGGCCAAGATTTCATACCTAATCTCCTTTATAGAGTGCTTTGAGATCTCTGGATGATAATCACTACGCAGACATGTGAGTACTGTACCATGCGTAAGCTATGCTGCAAGAAGCTCCTGACCATCAATGACAGCATATCTGGAGTGTAATCATGCAGAATCTATTCAGTGGGGGTCAGTGGTTGGGGAGAAGAACTGAAAATTACATAGGGAGACCAGAGATGTTGAGGGAAAGATAAAATGAACAGAGAAAAGGGAATGAGGAACAGAAATAAGAGATTAAAAAAACAAGGGAGGGAAAAGAGAAGAAGTCTGTGTAGTAGGAAGAAATATGATTTGCTGGGGAAAAGGAAAGCTCTTAGTGTCTGATCCAGAGCCCATTGAAATCAATGGAAGAAATCTATTAGGCTTTGTCTCTGGTCCTTAAAGACAACAAACCAAATGTTTCTACAGGCTTTATTAAAATCATTTGATTCCTCCATCCTCCCCAGTCTCCTAGCAGAAGAAAAGAAGAGCTAAACACTCAGAGAAGTGCCTAGTGAACTTTAGTTTATCTTCAGCTTCAGAAGCAAACTAGTATTCCTTCAGTTCCTGATTCTTACACCATGAGGTCATGAAGATAGCAGAAAGTGATTTTGTAGTTGTTTTAGGATTTGTGCTGCACTAAGTGTATAAGGTACATTTTAAAGGTAAATAACCCCAAATATACAATAATTACTGTGTATATTGTGATGGGGCAAGGCCGGATGGCTACAGTAAAGTACTGAGGAACAGGTATGTTAGCCCCAGGCTAAACAAATCCCTAGGACCGTGGTAACCAAAATGGCAGTTGCTCCAGTTTAATCAAGGCACCTGGGGCCAATTAAGATCTTTCTAGAAGGGACTGGAGAGAGCTACATTGATTGGAGCACCTGCAGCCAATCAGGGCAGGCTAATCAGGGCACCTGGTTTTAAAAAGGAGCTCACTCCAGTCAGGGGAGGAGGAGCCAGAGGAGAGATGTGTGTGTGAGGAGTTGGGAGCAAGAGGCACAAGGAGCTGAGACTGAGAGGGTATGCTGCTGGAGGATTGAGGAATCATCATACAGTCAAGCATTATCAGACACCAGGAGGAAGGTCCTGTGGTGAGGATAAAGAAGGTGTTTGGAGGAGGTCATGGGGAAGTAGCCCAGGGAGTTGTAGCTGTCAAGCAGGTGTTACTAGAGGCACTATAGACAGCTGCCATCCACAGGGCCCTGGGCTGGAACCTGGAGTAGAGGGTGGGCCTAGGTTCCCCCCCAAACCTCGCTACTCCTGATCCAACATAGGAGGAGTTGGCCCAGACTGTGGGTTCCACCAGAGGGGAAGATCACTGAGGTGAGGCAATCTGCCAATAAGCGCAGGACCCACCAAGGTAGAGGAGGAACTTTGTCACAATATTTATAACCAAATTTGAGAAAAATGAAGCCACTGCAAATAATTCTAGCATATTTAAACCTGCTTCCAGCCAGTGTGCTTTGAAATTATCAAATCATATATACTAAACAGGACCAAAAAAGCACCTCCCATAATACAGTTTGTCTTAGATGAATAATAATGGATTTAAAAGTTTACAAAGCTAAAACACAATGTTTGAAATCAAACAAATATGAGGATGGTAAAAAATACTAATTAGATACATTAAATGAGCAGCCTCATTAAATGCCCAACTCAACCCCTCTCATTAGTTCAAAAAAAAATTTGCAATTCCTATACATATTGAAAAGTCATTTCTTGGACACTACGTTCAATGCGAGTTGTATACATTAAAGCTAACACTGGAGAAATGGTTCAGCGCCCAGTTCATATATATATGCACGTGCATACACACACACACACACACACTTATAGAGATATATTTCTTAATATGACTTCTCCTTTTCATGGTTTAGGTTTGGATTATTTGCCTAACCCTTTTTAAAACATCTCCAATAATGTTGGCACTACCCAGTTGCTTTGTGACAGCTCATACAAAGACAACTTGCAAATGAGTAACGTTTTGTGCCTAGCACACAGTGTCATGGTGATGGCACATGACATTATATTATGATGTAAATGCATTGTGATCCAAATAGCACATAATATATCCAACATGTAATGTGTGTAAAAATGATCCCAGTAACAGAGGATATAAATAAATTTGTTGTGATCTTAATGATATACAATTTAAATGTCACATTTGCTGGGAAATTAGAGTCTGAAGACAGTGACCTTTACATGGTGCCCAAATCATCCTCAGGCACATTACTTCTATATGCATTTATTATTGCATTGCATTAGATGCATCATTGGAACAATATAAGCCCATCCTATATTTTGTAACTCTTTTTAAACATATTGTATAAAATGATGCAGTCCAAGTATTATGCCACAAGAACACAATATAATCTACAGATGATGCAATTTACCAGTATGCATGACAATCTAATCCGAGAGAGAAAGGGTGCAAGATATTTCTCTAACAGCCATAAGCATTTGAGACACATTGCTCCTAAGCATGGTGTGATTCACTGTCCTCCAAAGCTGATGAAATTATATCAGATATAATGAGCAGTTTAACAAGTTCTTTTACTCAGTTTATTCTATTGGATTCACAGGGCCAAATGCTTTATTCCCACGCACAGCACAAATGGCTAGTTTGCATGCTGAGGGCCTGTGCAGGGACCGAGGCAGGGAGGGGGGACAAACCCTCAGCCCACAGAGTGGCAGCAGAGCCACTCTGTACTCACGACTGCAGTCTTCCAACTGTACAATCCCACATGATCAGTGTGGTCTCCTTTCACAGGGAAGAATGGCCAGTGGATTCCTTTTATGTGTGTATCACTGCCCTGCCCTTCTTCTTCACTAATGTGTCCATTGGAGAGCCCCACAATTCACAGGGAATCAGATCGCCTATGCCTGTACGCAGACTGGGGCTACTCTGGTCCAACACCAAGGCATACTGAAAAGTCAGCCTGCGAGCGGAAGCTGATCTCTGCACTGTTTTCTACTTTCAATGGAATGAATAGCAATCTGGAGGTAGGAGCCTCTGGCCCCTTCCCCACCATTCTATGGGACTGGGCTGAAGACACTACATGTCTCCAAAACAGATCCTCTCCTTTCCTCCCAACACCTCTGCTCTGTTCCACATGCCATTGGGCTGCTGGACAGGAGGGGAGAAGAGAAAAGTTATCCAACATAAAAGGTTTTTTTCTTTTTTAACCAAATAAAACAGAGGGTTTCATTGGTGTGGCTTAGCCTCTCATTACCAGCCATTGTGATTATACAGCAGTTTCAGAGAGAGGCTGGTTTGCAAATAAGTGACCCACACAAATAAGTATTCCATACATTCTACCCAAGGCAGCAAAAAAAGAAAAACAAAAAACCATGGAGATGAAAATACTCCACATACTATATACCCACCATTGCTACTAACAACTGAATAGCTGTACATACATACATCTCAGGTCTGAGGGTATGGGCTATGCACAAAGTACTACCTCTAGAGTGAAGGGATTTGTGTGTGTGGTGAAATGAAACTAAAAGTAGGAATATTTAAAATATAGAACTCTGTTTTGATAAGAGGTGTATCTTCCCTTTGTACCTTTACAGATATTTTAGAAGTACTGTACCATGTATAGTATCTATTAATTTATAAACAATGTGTGCCCAACTCTGTTTGCATCATAGGAGTTGGAGGAAGGGAGTGTCTTCAATCTTTTAATCAAATTTGTGTTCATGAAAATGCTAGATGGCCAGTGTTGGGGAATGAAATTCTCTGTTTAGCTAACAAGAAGCACAAGGACAACAACAGTGCAAACCTCCCCATGTTATCCTGTCAAAGAGCCTCAGCCCCAAACTAGAGAGACCATGCCTAGTAAGGGCAAGTCATGCAGCCTTCAAGCCTAATTCTTGGTTTCATTGTCACATAGGCCACCGAGCCATCAGGCAGATGACAACTACTTTCTTGCACTATCAGCTTATGTTGAATTAAAATCAGTGGCCTACAGGTGAAAAGCTCACCTCCTGACATTCACTCCCATGGGGCTGTGATTTAAATGATCTAGGAGAGAAGTTATACTTTAGTTTTTAAACTAGAACAATGTAAAATTAATATGGCACACAGTATATAGATTAAAAACATGGAAGAACACATAAAATTGTCACTAACAGTTAGAGGACAAAAAATTGGGGGAGTGGTAAATAATGAGGACAAGTCACTGATTCACAGTGATCAAGATCACTTAGTAAAATGAGTACAAGCAAACAATAGGTGTTTTAATACAGCTAAATGTAAACGTATACATCTAGGAACAAAGAATGTAGGCCACATTTACACAATGGGGAATTCTATGCTGGGAAGTAATGACTGAACAAGATTTGGCATTGTGGTGGATAGTTAGCTGAACATGAGTGCCCAGTGTGATGCTGAAGCCAAAAAAGCTAATGCAATCTGGGATGCATAAACAGAGAATCTCAAGTAGGAGTAAGGAGGTTATTTTACCTCTTTATTTGGCACTAGTGCAACCACTGCTGGAATCCTGTGTCCCATTCTGGTGCCTGCAATATAACAAGGATGTTAATAAATTGGAGAGAGTTCAGAGAAGAGCCATGAGAATAAACACAGGATTAGAAAACATGCTTTATCATGACTGAGCTCTTCGAGTCTGTCTATTTAGCTTAACAAGGAGAAGGTTAAGGGGTGACTTGATTACAGTCTGTTTCCTACTTGGGGAACAAATGTTTAATAACAGTCTCTTCAATCTAATAGAGAAAGGTATATCATGATCCAGTGGCTGGGAGTTGAGGCTAGACAAATTTAGAATGGAAATAAGGTGTACATTTCTGACAATGAGGGTAATTAACCATTGGAACAATTTACCAAGGGTCATGGTGGATTCACTGTCACTGACAATTTTTAAATCAAGAATAGATGTTTGTCTAAAAGATCTGCTCTAGGAACTATTTTGGGGAAGTTTACGGCCTCTTTTATACAGAAGATCAGACTAGTTGATAACAATAGTCCCTTCTGGCCTTGGAATCTATGAATCTATAAATTAGTGAAAATAAATCAGTTGACTGTACAAAACTTACAATTTAGGCTCTATACTCATTTTTTGGATTATGCCTAGGAACATTTATTTTTGCCATCTGTTTCTCACTCGGCTGTTTATTGATGCCAAATATATATTTGCCATTTTGACATAAAAGTTGTACAGGCATATGCTTTAGATATTTAGGGGGAGTCAATATTTCAGGCCATGTACAGTTCTTGTGGCACACAGGGCTCCTAACAACATCAATAAGAGCTGAGTGCCTGGGTCAAGTGTGATACATGGCTGTATGATTATTATATATTTATTTCTATGGCATGTATATGACTGATTCCATCTAGTCCAGGAAGTTTCAAATATCCCATTAATGGTTTAAATGTGTTCTTATTCTGCTCTTTGTTAATATGCCCCTAATGTATGATTTATGAATGCCAGTTTTGCATTGTCCCGGCATTTCCGAGTAATTAAAGGCTCGGTTAGCCATGCTTCTGTGAGGCATAAAAGTTCTGTATAATCAAGGAAAGGGAATGACTTATTAACTAGCCAAGTTGTGAAGGGGTCTGGTTCTTCCTTTAGTACAAGGAAGATTTACTTCTATGAATCCCATTATCATTAATGTCTTTCCTGCACAATTTGCCCATGCAATGTAAGGAGAATAGGGGGCAGACCCACACCTGATGTATACCATTGAAGTCAGTGAAGATAGGTCACCTTATACCAGCTGAAAATCTGGACCCTCAAGGTAATCTGTGAAATTCCGCTTGTGCTGGGCAAGCTGACTACCCAGTACGGGAATGCCTACACCACATAGGGCTTCAAGTGTGCCCCATGAAATCCAGTGCACTAACAGTCCCATGTGCCCCCATCCATCTTCTGCTTGCAGAGTAGGTAAGAGGTGTCCAAGGTCAAAGTGGAGATGCTCCCAATGTTAGAACTCACAGTTTGGAATTTAGCATTTATTTCAGCCTTGACCAGGAGGACTGCCCTGATGCCACTATTTCTAATGGATGCCTGATGTCAGGGTACTCAGAGATCCTCTATACATTTTTTTTTAAATGCATGCACAGCCTCACTGGTTTCCAACCCCACATCACAATTCAGGAACCTTTGTGGCTAAAGAACTGGTTCTTTGTCTCAGCTATCCCTACCAAACAGGTGTTTGTTTTAAAAATTACTGTAAGAGGTTTTGTTGTTGTTTAAATGTTATACTTGGATGGTTTCCTTTGATAATGATTCTTTACCAAGAATTATCATGTATATGTGAAAGGCTCTTGCCGTATTTGAATCCTGTATACCCCTGTCACACACAAATGATTTAAACCAAGAAGAGAGAATTGTAATCTACAGATTTCTGGATTATGCACTAAAAAACAAAACCAAAAAAACCCACTTCAAAATATCATCCCAGATTAATTTAATACCACCACCAGAGCCATCCCTAGTTCCACTTCCATTAAAAAGGAAAGGAAAAACTCAGTGACTTAACTAGCAGAGAGGCTGCTTAAAAAGAAAGCACGTCTATTATAGGAACAGACATTCACTACTTCCTTTTAACATACTGAGTCTAGAAAACTTCACTAAGTGGGTTCTCATGCAATTCTGGAAGAAGGAGAGTAAGGTTTTACATTTACAGCATGCCAGGGGATATTTGGAATGCAGTGTATGCTGCCTTACAGGGGTAAAATAAATAGAGCAAATGCAATTTAAAAAGGTTACCTTGTACCTAGACTTCAGAGAGCATGGCATTTGTTTTATTTTTTTTAATTAGAACTTTCTGAAACCACAACACTTTTTAAAAATATACACAGGGTCCTTTCTTTGTTGGTATTGCTCAACCACTTATGTTTTCACTATGCTGCTAGAACAGCTAGAAGACAATTAGAGGCATTTTTAGAGTGGCTCATTGTAAAGCTGAAATTTGTAGGTTAGGCTTACCAGTTGCTAGCTGTTTCTAATTCTTGATCTTCCTTTAATATTGTCTTTCCAAATGGTCAACCTCCATAAGAATCAAGATACAAAATCCATGTTGTATCTCTCAGTCTTTTAAAAAATAATCTGATTTATCAAAAGCATCATTTAAAAGGCATGAAGTCAAAGCACATACCTACTGAGATAAAATAATGGAAAAACCCAAGAAAACATCACTGCTTTGGTTTGTTATACTGTACATCAGATCTGCTCTAAATGGAGCGTAAAGCATTTAGTACTGCCTTAAGACAAACAGATCTCTGGGAAACAAATTCGTGTTGCTATACATTCAACTTGTTTCACCTTTTAAGGGTTTGCCTGGTTTGAGTCTCTTTTTGAGTTCAGCAATAAAAAAAACCCTCTTCTTGCCATTTATTAGAAATAAAGTGACAGTGAGAAAGCAGAAATAGAGAAGGCTTTCCTAAATATAGAACAGAGCCTCGTTCACGTGGCTGAATAGAAAGTCACTGAAACTAGAAGATGTAGAAGGGATTTGGCAGCTTGTATGGATCTGCACATGACGATGAGACAGCCCAGAAGGGACATAATAGTGACCGAACCCCACCAAGGCTCACCTTTTGCCATATTTTCCTCATTTTACAGTATCACTGCAGTTATAGGGAATGCGCCGCAGTAAAAAAAAAATAGAATAGCTAGAATATTTTTCTTCTAGAACCTATCTTTGTGAGTTATATGTGAGCAGACATGCCAGGTATTCCTGGTATGCTCTATAGAAAAGAGTCAGGAATGTATTCCATTTTGGGGGCAATAGACCACATGGGCCAAGTGTGGAAATCCCAGGGATAGATTTCGTTCCTTGGCTGAAATTCTAGACAATCTTGATGTCTTAAAGAATTTGTACCAAAACTATTCAGTATACTTATGCAGCATTAGCACTTAATGCCAGAGTGAATTTTTATCTTGGAGCTTTTACTATGAAACCGCTGGTCTTTATGGAAGCGCAAACAACTGCTAAGCTAGAGAAGGAGACAGATTTTTGCTATGAGCAGTCTTCAATATCAGATTGTGACATAGTCTATACTTAAACCCACTCTGTTTTATCATCTCAAAGCCTGCAAAACGTATTTGGCACAGAGCAGTGCAAACATTATTCTGCTAAGAATTAAAGCTTGCCTGGAATCCTTACCTAGGAAAAAACACTTCTTTTCCCAGTGCTCTCTGTGACTAATTTTAAAGTTAATACCTTCATTCAAATTACAGCATACATAAATCCAAGCACAAAGGGAAATCCATTTGTCCTGCAAAGAGCTTGTGTAGGCGCTATGCCAGGTGAAATGCACTGTGCAGTTGAAATCCACCAGGATTAGGACATGGGGTTAAAGGGCAGCTCCCCACCCTAGCCCAAGGCTGTTACTGTGGTTGAATGAGCTGAAGTAGTGGCCATAGCACATTCACGCTGCTTGTACCAGACTGTTAGTCACTGGACCTACAAAATCATAGATTCTGTCCATCCTCCCCTGCTCTGCCCCTTGTTGTAATAACTGAGGCCTAGCAGACCCACTTTAATTGTTAGTCTAACAAGTGAAAAGTGGGTAGAGCTTCATGAACACAACAGCCCATCACATCTCTCCTCAGCAGCCTAGGTAGGATTCTTATTGTTTATTATTTGCATTACCATAGCACTTAGGAGCCTCACTCATATACCAGAACCCCATTATCCTCAGTGCTGTAAAAAACATGGAACAAAAAGCCAGCCCCTGCCCCCAAAAGCTTATAGTCTAGTTCAGAGTCCTCTTCCAATGGGGCATATGCAAGCAGTCCCACACTGCTGCTATGCCTGCAACTCCCCCCAAATGCAGGCATTCAGTAGTTGCAAGGACCTTGCACTGAACTCCCACACTGTGGGTGATTTTCACCCTTATTAATAGTACACTCCGTGCTTCCAGTTTAAAAACTCTTTACAATTATTGTGTTAGCTTCATTTTACAGAAGGGGAATCTGACATAGGAATTAGAAACTGAAATTTGAATCCAGAAATTCCTGCCTCCCACGGCTATGCTCTCACCCATAGACCACGCTTGTCTCCCAATTTACAAACATCCTTTCTTGAAATAATTAAAACAAGAACAGACCTTATATGGAATTATGTAAATAAGAAAGTTTTTAAAATTTGCATATTCACCAATGTGTGGCACTGGTAATTTCTATATTCCTACCAATACACTTGCGGTTCTTGACACAAGAGCATCACGTAACAGAGTTATTGTATTGACTGGGTGCGTGACTGTGCCGGGGCTGACACCCAAGAGGCGTAACTCCTCCCCTATTGGAAAGGCTCAGGAAGTAGCTGAGAGGAAGTCAGTTGTATCTGTTTTTCTTATCTCTGCAAGAAAGTGGGAATGTAACAATAGGAGGTGAGCTGCCTGTGTTCACTCTTCCAGCAATAAGCAGGATGGCTCTTCTGTTTAATGAGCTTCCACCTTCTGTCTTATTTCCAGGGACTGTACCTAGTTGTGCTAGAGACCAATAAATAGGCAGCAAGGTCACATAACAATAGCATCCTCTTTCTCACAATATCAAAGTACTGTTACAAAGCCTCATCTCTTCAGGTCTGCCTCACCCATCACTATGCCCCTCAATTAAAACTAAAACAAAAGCTCCTGAAATTTTCCATCCTAAAAACAGCTAACCAAATATTAAAAACAGCAATTAAACTAAGAAAATGTGTCATTAATTAATGGTGCTTTGTAGATTCTCACCCTACAGATGGTATTGGCTAAAATTTGTTTGAAAATTCAATGCTGTTTATTAAATACATTACAGAGTAGTCCCAGACAGTAATATTATAACTAGTAGCAATAATTATCTAGGTATAAACAGCCAGAGCCCTCATTCTTTGACACCCAAAAGCCCCAGTGAAATCAATGGGAACTTTTGGTCAAGTCCATAAACCGATCTCTCTCCCCCCCACGCCCTTCTCCCAACACACACAATCCTTGGGAAAAGACCAGTAACAGAGAAGACTGAATAAAATGATCTTCACAAGGTAGTAATGTCCAGATTCCTCTAACATGAAGAGCAGTATAAATGAGATTTACCATCAAGCATCACAAACCAACGTTCATTCCCTATTATGCAAATACAATTTCACAGTATGACACATCTGTAAGGCTGCATTTGGTTCCCCACCCCCACCCCCCGGCACAGTCAGCATCTGCTGCTTTAATGCATTTGATGTACTGCATTTGATTAGATCACAGGAATTACTATAAATATCATTTTTATGTCATTAACTGTTACTGGCACATCCTCCAGTATTTTGTTTTCTCCAAATGTTTTGCAGAAGAGCTAATGAAATTTAACTGTCCTGTAGCTTGGCTGTAATTTCATTGTTTAGGTCCAGAAGTTCTTGGAATCGGTCACTGTTAGTCATGTGATAATGGTGAGAAACTAGTGGATTCTGTAAGCTATACAACACAAGCAAATTTTGTGTCATTTGCACCACTGTATTGTCCATCTGTGGTCAACATTTTGAGTTCAGAATTTGTCTTCCTGATTCTTCAAGCATTCCTGCTGGTAAGGTCATTTGTTAGACTACTGACTGCAAACAATGAGGAAGGGGGGACCCTTGTACCTGCATGGAATACCATTGATGTTTGGGGTCAATGGGATACTGTTTTTGTACAGTGGACCACTCAATGTGGCTCTTGTAGGCTCGGGGACTTATTGTGCTCAAGAAAACCTAGGACTGATTGTAGATGGCAGAGTAACAGAATCAGGAAAGAATACAATGCTATTCTCCAATGTATATAGGAGGAATTATACTAAAACTACAGAGGTGGCATTCTGTTTTACCTTGTGCGACTATACTTGGAATCCTGAAGGATAAGACTTATGAGAAGAGAATAAAGAAACCCAGTTTATTTAGTGTGGAAAGGACAAGTTTTAGGTGGATATGATCACAGGCAAAATATGCTTTCAAGGTAACAATAGAAGTGAAGGTACAGAATTATTTATGTTAGGACAATGATCCATAGCCTTAGGGCAAGAAAAGAGAAGTTTTGGTTAGGCTCTAGGAAAGAGAGTTCTTAATATGAAGAGTTGCCAAGGGAAGTGGTTGAAGCGCAAAGTAAAATCGCTGCAGATATGCAAGCACAGTTTAAAGAAAACATACATAGGAATAACATAGTGAACAACCCTGAGTAACAAAGGGGGTCATTTTGTATGAACCAACAAGGTCTTTTCTTGTGCTACACTCTATAGACCTGATCCTGCAAGGTACTGAGTGGCCTCACCTCTCACTGGAGTTGATGGCAACCATAGCCACTCAGGAGGCTTTCAGTACCCAGCAGGATTCAGTGCTGTGATTTTGTGGCCTCTTAAAGGACTGGAAGCTAGAAAAAGTCCATATATCTCATATTATTTGAGATAATATATGTAGTGTTTGCAGTTCTTATGTCTATCAGTAGGGAAATTTGAGTAAAATTGTTATTGTAGTGTTTTGTTATATAGATATTTTCTTCCAAGTAATAGGCAGGCTTTCCTTTTTATATCCAAAAGTGATTTTTTTAAAGAAGAAAAGATTACTTGACTTTCCATTGTCTCTGGGAAAATTGAATTTTAAAAAGCTCAAATGTTTCCCAAGAGGTTTTAAAAAAATAGAAATTAAAAAAAAATTTATAGAACAATTTGAATTAGTGATCTGAAAGGGACATTTTCAAATAATTTAGGCCCAACACATGACCCACTTTAATATGGTTATAATTTGAGGCTAATATAATCTCTCCACCCCCACTGATTTAATTTTTAAATAACCCCTCTTTAAATAGGATGCACAGTGGCTTTTGTTCTGTTATTACAGAAGATGCACAAGTTATCCTAGCAACACTTTCACGGATTCTGTTTATGATTGTATGAGACTTACCAAAATAACATGATTTTGTTCAGTTTAGTAAAATATAGTTATTGTCAGGTACTTATTGTACGTTGTGATTTAATGCAGGTGCTGCTCACAAATACATACATAAAATTCCCATTGATTTAACTGGAAATTTAATGTACATTTCAGAAGACAGTTATTTGGGCCACAGTCTCTTGAGATTTTTTTTAAAATGACCAGTATTTGGTCCTAGTGTTTTACTGCATTTTTATTTCATGAATTGTTCCATCGGTTCTTTCTGGGAAACTGTCTCTTACTTTGCCTCACTTTGACTGTAAAGACCAACTGCTGAGTAGGTTTTCTTCCATTATCCTCTGTAGTAAGGAGCAATGCAAAGAAATGTTGGGGTTCGAGTCCCCAACAGAAACAACTAGCTTCTCTGCAATTTCTTTACCCTCTTTGATTGTCCTCTTCACAACTTGTTGGGTCTACAGAGCCCCTGACTCTCCAGCAAGTATCCTTACTCTGAAATAAAGGATTAATTTGATATTTGTTGTTGTTCAGATCTCCTCTTAGTCCCCTTTATTAGAATTCTGCATTATTTCTTACATTACAGTAATGCCTAGGGGAACCTGTCAGGATCAAGGCCCCGTGGTATAAGGTGCCGTATAAACACAAACATAGCCATGGGCTCTCTCTCTGGAGAGCTTGCAAATACTGCAAGACTCTGATAAAGGCACCGTATGCTAAATCAGGCTCCATGCTGGTTCAGTGGAGTTCAATTTCCTAACTATTCCCTTCAGGCTGTTTCTTACTTTCTGATTTTTTTGGTTAAGAATTTCTCTGCTTGACATTTAGTTACGATGATGGGTGACAGTCCAACATGCGAGTGCTCCCTAAAGAGTGCCTGATTTCATCAAAGGCCAGATTCTCCCAGCCTAATTTGGGGCTAGATTATCAGAGCCCTTACTCAGCCCACACGTTACACATTTTCCCACAGACTGTGACTCCAGCATCAGTGGGTAGAGCAGGCATGACTTGCCTGATACTACCTGCTGTGAGCTACTGGGCAGGGACAGAATGGAAAGGGCCTTGACTTTGCCACCCTACTTGCCCAGCCAGCTCTAGCTGGCACACCCTGGGATGAAAGCCATTGCACAAAACGGGGAGCAGTAACTTACCACCCAGTATAAGGGTGAACAGAATGGGGACTGCCGTAGAGCAGCTACACGCATGATCTTACAGTGGCACAGCGGTGTCAGTACAGCTGTGCCACTGAAAGCTCACTAGGGTAGACATGGCCTTAATAACTTTGGGTCAGATTTTTACAGTTATTTTTTAGGTGCCTAAGAAAGCAGATAGGAGTCACGTGGGATTTTCAAGAGCGCCTATCTGTGTCTTTCAGCACCTAAATACCTTTGCCAATCTGACCTTTACTTCACAAGCAGTCCCATTGAAGTTAATGAGGTAGATTGTCACTTTGCTTCTAGCCTGAGGGGCAGGCACATAGCTGCACAGCCTCAGAGGAGAAAAAGGAGGGAATCTTATTGGAGAGGCTCTTCACTGCTGCAGGCTTTCTTCTTCCAGCAGTTCCCTCATTCCAGTCAAGTTCTAAGAGCGACTCATTAAGATACCATCTCTGTTTCTTTTGGTTCCTCGCCTCAGAGTCACTCATTTCTGTTTAGCTGTAGTTCAGATACTCATTTTATTGACTCCTTAATTCCAACTCCAATAACTTTATTAATATGGACTCACTCTTTCTGTCTCACTCCTGCTTTCTCAGCACCTCTTTAACACAAGAGTCCTCAAAAATTAACCATGGTTTATTAACCATTGGGAATACCTGATAATTCAATTCACACATTTGCTTATTGAAGTCCTATACACAGGACTAAGGAGAAATATTCATTCTAAACATTAGGCTACTAAAATATGAGAGATGTTAAATTGTCAGCTTCTTCAACTCTCTTGACTAATTAGTATCTCAGATGGCAAGATGCTTGTCTAACGCTGGGGATTATAGGCTCTGGAATTTGCTATTCCACTCTTCACTACACAATTCTTGTCAACACCTATAGCCTCTTTGTGAAAACTGTTGCTCATGTTTTCAATGTTCCCCCTTCCATTATTTATAATGCATTCGGTTTAAAGTGACAACTAACCCAAACCTGGTTACAATCCTTAGTCGATCATTTTATTGACTGTATACTTTAAGCATGAGGTATGATCTTTTAAAAGCAAAGGATGCTTAGCATAACACATACTCAGAATATTATTAAAACTCAAAACAGGAAAATTTTATATATGTCCACCAGATGTTCTGAAGAATTTTTCTAAGGGGAAAAAAAACCTTGATGTGCGGTTTATGTTGCTTTACAGGCCAACTGAAGTCTAAATGAAAAAGTGGACCAACAGTAGTCTTACTTCTTGATAGTCTTTTAGTAGTAGAGGTATATTGACAAGGTATATCTGTAGCTCTCTCTCTCCGAATCTATAACACGTGCTTCATAGTTAAGGCTGACAAACTGTTCTGATTCTATCCTGTTTTCAACATGCTCATAACTTTTTGGAGAATTCACCTTTAGGGCTGGCACTTTGCATGCTTGGCCTCTCTCTCTCTATTTTATTTATATATATATAAAAATGAGGGGGAGAGAGAGAGGAATTTGAAGAAAATCCCAACATGTTCAATTATGGCATGGGGGTGAGTGGGTGGGAGGAGGGGAGACACTTTTCAAACTGTACAAAAAGTTCTAACCAAACTTAACAAAAATAACCCCAGCTTCACCATCACCATGCAGAGAGTCTGAAATTCAAAGTTAACCCAGTCAGTGGCATTACAATGAACTCATCTCTGACCCATTGATACCAATCCCATGAAAGCTTTGGAAAATTTAACTTCTTTGCTTCATTTTCCTTAGGGAAATTAGGAAACATCGTTTTACTTCACATGGGTGGTATGATTAGGCTGTACCTGCTTAAGAGTTATATAAATACCAAATATTATTATCTTAAATTTCAGACTGGGATAATCCATACATTTGTGCATCCCTGGAATCATATTTGGCCTCACCTGTTTTAATGAACAAATCTAATTCAATCATATTAGGGAAAACAAGAACCAAAAGAGAGCTGCATATTCTGTATTACAAATTATTGTTATCAGCTGCCCAGCAGGGCTCCAGTCAGCACTAAATATGAACAATGGATAAATTACAAGGGTCATTCAATGAGCACAATCAAAATGCAAACACTTTGCTTTTACTTGACGCAGGAAAAAAAATGAGAATCCTTGTAGCTTCCTTGGAGCGTACAACAGCCACTTGGATTGCAGAGAAATGTATGAAGTAAACTGTAAAACTGATTACTAGGCTCAAAAAGGCTAATATGCAATTTGTGTTCTTTTATGTAGATCAAATGCATTCAGTGCAGCTCATAGAGCTTAGATACTCAGCAGGGATTCACAGGGTTGAGTATCAGTCAACCACAGCCAGCCGCTAAACTACAGGGCAAAATCTGCTATTATGCATTAGAATAGTCACTTAATCTATCTTAATGGGTGAGAAACCCACGGGACGAATGTATATTAAAATCAGCAAGTTAGTTGTAATGTTTAAGAAAAGCTGTAAATATTTTTTTGTGATAACACTGTAAGACATTATTAATGAGTTAAATCCTCTTGAATGTCTTCACATTTAGCTCTTGCAAATGTGGCTGTCTAGTAGGCTGTTTCCCTTGCTTGGAAGGAAACCCACAGGCACTAAAAACATTTACCATAAGGATGAACATGAAATAAACAAGGTAGCATTCCCTTTGGCAATCTGAAGGAAGTTATGTCTGATCAGTTTCTGGGAAGCACGTGAAATCTGCTGCTCATTCTATTGCTAAATCCTGTCACATAAATGCAGTGAGCACAGCTGCTTTAAAAAAAATGCTTTTAGAAAACCACTGTAATAAGTACAGTAGTAGTATGCTGTGAATAGTAGGAGTTCCTACCCTGGCCTCAACAAGACGCACAGACCCCAGGCTCCTGCTTCCCTAGGATCTGACATTATTGGAAACCTAGTAACACAATATATACCTTGGCCAAAGCCTCCTACCTATTTTGGCTACTCTCCAGTTTTCCTCCCCATAGACCGCTTCTGTCGTAATTTCTTCTAGCACAAAGAATATTCTCCCACATTGTTTAGATCCTTTTTGATGCTTATAGGGCCTACCTGCTATCATGACAGAAGTAATTACTTTCTAGTAATTAACCATAAACCAGGATTTTAGCACCTGAGCCAAGGGTGACAGCCATGTCTACAATAGCACTTATGTCAGCAAAACTTTTGTTACTCAGGGGTGTGAAAAAAACAACATAAGTTTTGCTGGCATATGCGCTTTCCTGCTGACATAATGTGGCTACACGAGCGATCTTACAGCGGCAGAGCTGTATCGGTACAGCTGTGCCACTGTAAGCTTGCAAGTGTAGACATTGCCTTAATGAAAGAGCCTTGTATTCTTATACAGGGTCCTAGATTCTGCCACTCTGTAAAGAAAGAACATGGGCCCAGAGCCTTAAAGGTATTTAGGCACCTAACTCATGGAAATCAATAGGAGTCAGGCACCTAAATACTTTTGAGGATCTGGGCCACAGAACTGGAAACTAATATCCTCCAGAAACATCCTAAATCTATATCAACTTCAGCGAACATGAGATAGGGTTTTCCATCCATCTGCCTACCGGTTCCACATCTGATGATGCTACTGGAGGCTGAAGAGGGAGAGGTGGGAAGAGTTTGTTACTGTTTGTCCAGTTTCGGGCGGGGTCTGCTTTGAAATCCATTCAGACCAGTTGGGAGCGTGCCACAGAACTCCTTCCTCTTTTCACTTACTGTGGAGCCCAGACTTCTTGGAGAAGGTTTCCCTGTGCTGGGACTGAGGATTAGAGGGAAGAAAGTATCAGAGCCACTGCTCTCCACTCACTCTGAATTTGGGGGCACAGACATTTTTTAGCAGAATTTGCTACTTTCTTTTTATGGGAATACCTTGTGTCTACATCTAAGATCAGGGCCCCATTGTGCCAGGCACCATACAGACATAGTGAGAGACAGTCTTTGCCTCAGAGAGTTTACAATCTGAGGCTCTGATCCTGCAAATGCTTACACATGTGCCTAACTTGACTATTCTGAGTAGTCCCAGTTAATACAATGGGACTATCCTGGCAGTCAAGGGTAAGCGTTTGCAGGACTGGGGCCTAAATAAAGATAGAAAAAAAGGATGAGAAGGACATAGTCTTCTTCTCTGTGGAGGGTAGCATGTGGGCCAATCTTTGTAAGCGTGGAAGAATCCCATTTATGCGCTGCAGCCCAGCTAATCCTTCACTTAAGCCACTTATCTGTGATCTGCTTGGCAGATCTGATGGAAGAACTTAGCCCTGGAAGATTTATGCATTCATACACCATGAAATGCATTTCATAAGGTAAAGCATTTTGGTGTCTTTCTTTTCCATTGCTTTCACAGAGCTCCCATTCTTTCCAAACACATGATGCGTAGGATACCCTGCTGGGTCTGGATAATCTGCCTTATCTTTATCCACATGGCCTCTGCACATCTCATGATATTTCATACCACATAATGTATAGTAGATTGCTTTTCCCCAAAATCATTATTCTTGTTTCCAATATAGTGATAATCCGCCTTACACTTTTACACTACAGCTGAAATAATTTTATATTTTATTTAGGGAATATGGGCCTCTCAGCCCTTAGAAATTTAGAGCTACAGTGCTACTTATTTTATGCGACATTTTATTTGCAGATTACATATACCCACTATTAAAGCAGATTTTCATTTAGATAATTACACCTTCTTACTTATAGATTGTATGGCAAGGATTACAGATTTCTTCCATTCAGATTACTCTGTTTTCAGTATAACCTCAATCTTTTTCACCCTTTGGTCATAACCTTCCATGAACAATGAATAAGCTAAAAACACTTGTGAAGTCTGATTTCCTTTCCGCTGCCATAAATTCACTGGATCACATATATCACATATCCACTGCATCTGCTCTACCTTTTCATTTCTTTCAATAGTTATCACACATGGAGGTAAAGTATAAACATCTGCCTCTGTAGGAACTCTTGAAGATCTCATTTTTATAATTTAACATCAGAAATCTATGAAGGCTGCACTGTCCATTCCATACTACTGGGGAATGACAATTACTGTGGTTTATATTTAATAACTCACTTATTAATAGAATAACCACATTGGTGTATAATGAACATTATATTAGGATTTTATTTCTTTAGACTGAAAAATCCTTTTGCTACAGATGACACTTGATAGAAGAAAAAGCTTTGAATCTCACAAAATATTGGCTAAACTGTGGGATTTTCTCCTCCATGTAAAATTTATCCTCCAGACATTTTCTTTTCTACCTGTAACTAGAAAATAAATGATAAAATGAAACAATGAGGTTTGAGATCTTCCAGCTAATCTCTCTATTTTAAATACCAACGTATACAGTGAGATTCCCAACTTTTGTCTGGAGAACTGTTTCTCACCAATTTTTTTTTTTCATTTAAAAAGTGGAGGGAAAAATCTCACCCATTTTCCAAGGACACACAAAAGGCCTCCCTATGCTGACAAAACTGCAGAATTAGAGTGTGTCAGGAAGGGGCTTCTGCAACTTTTACAAACCAGAAAGGTGGACTTCTACTGTGAAAGCACAAGCCTAAACCACTTGAGCTAAAAGATAATGACTATTCTCTCTTAGCATTATAGGGTCTATGATACCCAGTTGAATAATTTTGATTTAAATCAAAGTGAGTTATGCAGATTATGTTAAATGAATGCAGATAAATCCTTTCTGTCACACCAGATCATCATGCATACTGCATATGCCAAATATTGTAGAGGAAAACTATTTATAGGAATGTTTTAGAACAGTGGTTTTCAACTTTTTTTCATTTTCAGACCCCTAAAAAATTTCAACAGAGGTGTGAACCCCTGTCTTTGGAAATCTTAGACATACTCTGTGGCCCTTCAGGTTGATAACCGCTGTTTACATTTTTTTTAAAAGGTTATTTTGACTGCTTTTCTATCCTTCTGCATGTAAAGGCAGGCGCCTCAGGTACCATGAGTCCAATTACACATGTGCACAGGGAGCTATAAAACCACCATGAGCCAAAAATCAAATGTTAAACATAAAAATGAATCATTATTTAAAGTCCATTATCTTGGGGCCTTCCAGGTGTAAAAGTAAGTGTTACTAGAAAGCTGGAAATCTCCCCTTCCCCATGATATCAACATTTTATTTCTAGCATTCCAGAATATTTTGGGATATTAGACTTTAAAGTCACAGGGCTTATTAGTCCTGTGCACCATGTGGGGGATAAAAGGCTAACAAATCAGAATGGTAGCATTTTACACCCACTAAATGACAGCTCAGGGCAACAAAGACTTAGGTCCATGATAAGATGATGCCTAGAAAATCTGTTCCTAGTGACTTGTCCATCCTGTCCCCAGGAAATTCCACATTTGGTGGGTGAGAATGAGGAAACATTTCTCCAGCAGGTTGATTTATTTTGTGCCTTGTCAGAGGTTTTGAAATATTAGCATAAATTCTGGGAGTTGGAGTAACCGGCAGAAGTCAGCTGAGGCTGTTGAAGGTGCCATACATTCATCGAGCATGTAGCTCTACAATTTATCACATGGATCTCACTTCCACTGTCCACATATGTGGCATGTTTGAAGGTAGGCATGGAGGCAAAGTGCATTGCTGTTTCACTGTTCTCTGTACTAATGAGCCAGATTCACAAACAGGAGACTCTTTAGTGACACACTGTTAGGGGCACAGCTGGCTCCCAGCCTGGTCGCTAGGCAACCCAGCAAGCTCAGCTGGGCCCAATGAGCTCCCTCCAAATGGTTGCACTTCCTGATGGGGCAGGGTTGCCAGCGGTTTGCTACTTGAGCCTGGTAGCAGCAGCAGCTGCTCAATACATACCAGGGGTCTCAAACATGCGGCCCGCGGGCCGCATGCGGCCCTCGGAGCTCCCCCAGTTACTTCCTGTTGCCGCCAAACTCCCCTCACCCCCGCCCCCCTCCCTGAGTTATTTTCTGTGCCTAAGCTCCCCGCGCGCTGCTCCCCAATGTTTGGGGCCGGGTCTCTCCCCTGACCCCACCTGCCGCCCCCACACGCCTCCCCCCAGTGTCTCCCGGCCCCCACTTGCTGCCCCCTCACCGCCCGGGAGCCTGCCCGGGAGCTCACGCTGACTCCACTCCTCCGCTATGCCGGCTTCCGGCATCACCTGCTGCCGCAGGGTCCTAGCGCCCCCCTGCACTAGGGCCAGGGCAGGCTGCCCTTCCCCTGCCCTTCTGCCCTAGTCCTGAGACTCTCCAATGCCCCGAGCCTCTCCAATGCCTCAAACCCCTCACCCTCAGCCCCACAGCCCTCACCCCTGCACCCCCTCCTATCCCCAAACTCCGTCCCAAAGCCTGCACCCCTGCCGCAGCCTGGAGCCTGCACTGAGCACAGAGCCTGCACTCCAGCCCCCCTCCCCCACCCAAACTCCAGCCCAGGGCCTGTACTCCAGACCCCCTCCCCCACCCAAACTCCCTCCCAGAGCCTTAGGCCTTGTCTACACTACAAGATTATTTCGAATCTACTTAAGTCGAATTTGTGGATTCGACCTTATGAAGTCGAATTTGTGTATCCACAGTAAATACACTAATTCGAATTTCTGAGTCCACAGTAACGGGGCTGGCGTCGACTTTGGAAGCGGTGCACTGTGGGAAGCTATCCCACAGTTCCCGCAGTCCCCGCTGCCCATTGGAATGCTGGGTAGAGCTCCCAATGCCTCCTGGGGGAAAAATGTGTCGAGGGTGCTTTTGGGTAACTGTTGTCATTGAACCGTCAATCACGCCCTCCCTCCCTGAAAGCTCCGGCGGGAAATCTGTTCGCGCCCTTCTTGTCAGTTACAGCGCGTACGCCACAGCACTGCAAGCATGGAGCCCGCTGCGATCATCGCTGCACTTATGGCCGTTGTCAACTCCTCGCACCTTATCGTCCACCTCTTCCACAGTCAGCTGCTGAGAAATCGGGCGAGGAGGCTCCGGCAGTGCGGTGAGGACAGGAATTCACAGAGTGGCGCAGACCTCTCACAAAGCAGGGTACGCCGCGTCGTGGAGATCATGGTGGCAATGGGTCAAGTTCATGGTGTGGAACGGCGATTCTGGGCCTGGGAAACAAGCACGGACTGGTGGGACCGCATAGTGCTGCAGGTCTGGGATGAATCACAGTGGCTGCGAAACTTCAGGATGCGTAAGGGCACTTTCCTTGAACTCTGTGACTTGCTGTCCCCTGCCCTGAAGCGCCAGGACACCCGGATGCGAGCAGCCCTGAGTGTGCAGAAGCGAGTGGCCATAGCCCTCTGGAAACTTGCAACGCCAGACAGCTACCGGTCAGTAGTGAACCACTTTGGCGTGGGCAAATCTACCGTGGGGGTTGCTGTGATTGAAGTAGCCCACGCAATCGTTGAGCAACTTCTCTCAAAGGTAGTGACTCTCGGAAACGTCCAGGCCATCATAGATGGCTTCGCCGCGATGGGATTCCCAAACTGCGGTGGGGCTATAGATGGGACTCACATCCCTATCCTGGCACCAGCCCACCAGGCCAGCGAGTACATTAACCGAAAGGGCTACTTTTCAATGGTGCTGCAAGCACTGGTAGACCATAGGGGACGTTTTACCAACATCTTCGTTGGGTGGGCGGGCAAGGTTCATGACGCGCGTGTGTTCAGGAACTCTGGTCTGTTTAAATGCCTCCAAGCAGGTACTTTCTTCCCGGACCACAAAATAACAGTTGGGGATGTGCAGATGCCTACAGTGATCCTCGGGGACCCAGCCTACCCGCTAATGCCCTGGCTCATGAAGCCCTATACAGGCGCCTTGGACAGAGAGAAGGAACTCTTCAACTACCGGCTGAGCAAGTGCAGAATGGTGGTGGAGTGTGCTTTCGGACGTCTCAAGGGGAGATGGCGGAGCTTACTGACTCGCTCGGACATCAGCGAAAAGAATATCCCCGTAGTTATTGCTGCTTGCTGTGTGCTACACAATCTCTGTGAGAGCAAGGGTGAGACCTTTTTGTCCGGATGGGAGGTTGAGGCAAATCGCCTGGCTGCAGTTTACGCTCAGCCAGACACCCGTGCCGAGAGAATATCCGAGCGGGAAGCGCTGTGTATCCGGGAGGCTTTGAAAGCAAGTTTCCTCAGAGAGCAGGGTAACCTATGACTCTCCACTTGCTTTCAAGAGAAACTGACCCTGGGCCTGTGTCTGTATGTGTCGATTTCGATCTGCGGTTACATACCCCGTTCTCCAAGTTTCCCCCACTTCCAAAGCACGTTTTAAAGCAAATTAATTGTAACACTCATTATTAATAAATCTTTGTTTTACTTTGCATTTCTGTTCAGGTGTTGAAACATGGACGCATACTGTGCTGGGCACGGTGTGCACTGATGTACAGACCACTTGTTCCATAGAGGAATGACATCCTCCTGCTCCTACATAGGTCTCTGGGGTGGGGGACGGTTGCAAGTGGTTGTGCATGAAGGGGAGGGTTTGCAGGAAGGGGTGGGTTTGCAGGAAGGGGCGAGTGGTGCCTTCTTTGGATAGGGGTTTGGATGACGGCAGTGGGCTGCGGGTTTGGGCGTAGGAAGGGGTGAGGGGTGTGGGGGAAGGGTGAGTATCTGTCCGTGGATGAGGGCTCTTGTTGGGGCTCAGGGCAGCGGAGAGGCTCGTTGCTACGGTGGAAGTGCATGGTAAGGGCAGCGTGCCTTAACATTAAGGGGGTGGCAGGCGCTAGGACCCTGGACAAGCATACACATCACAGAATGACCCGGGGCAGCATACACCACACAGAGTGACCCTGGTGCCTACTGACTGCAGTGTGTGTGTGCCCTGCAGTTGATCATGCCCCCAAGTCTGTACCCTGGTAATGTAGGCTATACCGTGCAATTATAAATCCCCTCCCCCCCATACACAAAAAAATCCTCTGACACGAAAGACGTGACCGAAACAGTGAATAACAGCAAACAGCTTTTAATAATCTAATACACAGTGGGGGATGAAACTTGGATTTGGGACTGGGTGAGCCTGTAAGGGAAGCACTTCTACAAATTTATAGCGTGAGAGGTGTGTGGTACATTAGCGCTATGCAGTGGTGCAGTGACAGTTCTCACGGCCCCTACCGCCCCTCCGTCTTGTACTTTTGGGTGAGGGGGGGGCAGGACTTCGTGGCGGGGGAGGGCGGTTGCAGATACACTGCAGGGGGGCTCTGTCCTCCTGCCTGCGGTCCTGCAGAACATCAACAAGGCGCCGGAGCGTGTCCGTTTGCTCCCTCATTAGCCCAAGCAGCGTTTGAGTCGCCTGCTGGTCTTCCTGCTGCCACCTATCCTCCCGTTCGATGTGTGTGCGATGCTGTTGACATAGGGTCTCCCTCCACTGTCTCTGCTCTGCCGCCTCGGCTCTGGAGCAGGCCATCAGTTCCGCGAACACCTCGTCCCTAGTCTTTTTCTTTCGCCGCCTAATCTGCGCCAGCCTCTGCGAGGGGGATGCCGGGGCAGTCTGGGAAAGAGCCGAAGGAAAAGTAACTGATTTCCTTGAACAGATACATGTTTGCGAACAGTGAACACAGTCTAGTCAGTTTCTCTGAACAAGACCATACAGGGCAACAAGTCTCACGAGATCTCAGGACAAGTTCGAGATTTCGGAATACGCTCTCATTGGCTGCGGCATTGCACAGGAGAGCGGACAAGTGGGGAGAGACAGCTGAATCCGTCTAGCAGACAGTCCTGGTAAGCCTTACAGTACATTCTGCTTATCAGTTAATGGATAGCTGTGCCCTCCCGCTAAAGGCAATCTGGAAATCATATACTCTGACCCTTTTCCAGCCACTCCCGCCAGTGCAAGGGAAAGATCAATGTATGCTTTTCCTATGTGGCCTACAACACGTGGCTGTTAAGCGAGGGTCATTGTTATGCAAAGTAAAAGTCAACCATTCACAACAGTAACAATACACTAATTGCCCTAATTAGATGCAGCATTTCATGAACGAGATCACCCTGAGGCGGGTCCCTCGGAGTCACAAAGAGCAGATGCTAAGGGAAGCCCTGCAGAGACCAGGACCATATGCGGCCATGCTTGTGGAGGCGATGATTCCCATGTACATAAGGATGTCCTGGCGCGGAAGAGTGTGCTTCCACGGAGCACCCAACAAGGCACCTCTCCCCAGGAACCTCCTGCGGAGGCTTTTCGAGGACCTCTATGAGACCTTTGTTGAATTGTCCCTGGAGGATTATTGTTCAATCCCTATATGTGTGGACCTACTTTTCATATAGTTTTTCATTGAAAATTTTATATATAGTATTTCTATTTTTTTATACTTGTTTTATAAAAAATAAATGTTTACATGTTTATAGCACTTACCGCCTGATCCTTCCCCTGATTCAGAGTCCGGGTTAACGGCCGGGGAGGGTTGGTAGGGGATCTCTGTGAGGGTGATGAAGAAGAGATCCTGGCTGTCAGGGAAAGAGGTATTGTGTTCGCTGTCGCCTGCGCCGTCCTCCACAGACCCTTCCTCATCTTCCCCATCGGCGAACATCGAGGAGGAACTGTCCAGGTTCACTATGTCATCCACTGAGTCCACGGTCACTGGTGGGGCAGTGGTGGCAGACCCACCTAGAATGGCATGCAGTGCCTCGTAGAAGCGGCATGTCTGGGGCTGGGCTCCGGAGCATCCATTTGCCGCTCTGACTTTTTGGTAGCCTTGTCTCAGGTCCTTGATTTTCACGCGGCACTGCATTGCATCCCGGCTGTATCCTTTCTCTATCATTGCTTTGGAGACCTTCTCAAAGGTCTTTGCATTCCACTTGTTGGAGCGCAGCTCCAACAGCACAGACTCCTCGCCCCACACACCGATCAGATCCAGGACTTCCCGGTCTGTCCATGCTGGGGACCTCTTTCTATTCTTGGATTGGCCGGACTCCTCTGCTGGAGAGCTCTGCATCGTTGCAGGTGCTGCGGAGCTCGCCCCGATGTCCAGCCAGGACGTCAGATTCAAAGTGCCCAGACAGGAAAAGGAATTCAAATTTTCCCAGGTCATTTCCTGTGTGGCTGGTCAGAGAATCCAAGCTCGGACTGCTGTCCAGAGCGTCAACAGAGTGGTGCACTGTGGGATAGCTCCTGGAGCTACTAAGTTCGATTTGCATCCACACCTAGCCTAATTCGAGCTAGCCATGTCGAATTTAGCGTTACTCCACCTGTCGGGGTGGAGTACCGAATTTGAACTAAAGAGCCCTCTAGTTCGAATTAAATGGCTTCCTGGTGTGGACGGTTGAGCGGTTAGTTCGAATTAACGCTGCTAAATTCGATTTAAAGTCCTAGTGTAGACCAGGCCTTAGGCAGTAAATCTAAGTGCGTGTTTTGTCCTTTGAGTGAGGTGCATTACTGAGTGTATATATTTATTAAAACTGCTTGGAAATGACTTCGTCAAAAAAAAGAACACTCATGGAAGAAAAGAGTTTTCCAAGACAAATGGGAGAATTTATATTTTTTCCACAGAGGTAAAAGATAAAATTCAATGCCTTATTTGTCAGCGAACGATTGCTGTTCCCAAGGAGTATAACGTGCGTCGGCACTATGACACGATGCACCGTGAAAAATATGATGCTTTCACCGGAAAAATCCGAGAGGAAAAAGTTCAGCAACTTAAAGCAACATTTGCCAAGCAAAGAAATTTATTTTCAGGGATTAACAAGTCTAGCGAAGATTCAGTAAGAGCAAGTTTTGTGATAAGCGAAATGATAGCTAAATCATCGCAACCTTTTACAGAAGGCTTATTCATAAAAGAATGTCTTATGAAGGCCAGTGAAATTTTATGTCCTGATAGGAAGAAAGTTTTTGAAGGCATAAGCTTGTCTGCAAATACAGTTGCCTGCAGGATAACGGATTTAGCTGATAATGTGCAAAAACAATTGATTCAAATGGCAAAAGACTTTGAAGTATTTTCAATTGCTCTTGATGAGAGTACAGATGTATCAGATACCGCACAGTGTGCAATGTTCATTAGAGATGTGGACTGCAATTTGAATATAACTGAAGAATTGCTAGACTTAATGCCACTGAAGGGTACCTCAAGGGACGTGACATATTTCAAGGATTGGAAGAGTGCATTGAAAAAGCTGCGCTGCCATGGAACAAACTCGTATCTTTGGCTACGGACGGTGCGCCATCAATGTGCTCTGAAAACATTGGTGTGGTTGGATTATTGAAGACCAAACTGAACAGCCTCAATATACCAGGAATTAGCTTCACCAGTATACATTGTATTTTGCACCAAGAAGCCCTGTGTAGTAAAAGTCTACAAATGAAAGAAGTTATGGATGTAGTTGTTAAAACTGTTAATTTTATACGTGCACGAGGGCTGAATCACAGACAGTTCACTTCTTTTGTAGCAAGTATGGACAGTGAATATGGGGAACTTCTGTATCACACTCAAGTTAGATGGCTGAGTCGTGGAAATGTTTTGAAGCGTTTTTTTTGCACTTAAAGAGGAGATTGATTCCTTCATGAAAATGAAAAACAAGGAGGTTCCACAGCTTGCTGATTCCACTTTTATCTGCAACCTTGCTTTTCTAACAGATGTAACTGATCACCTGAATGCACTGAACTTGAAACTTCAGGGTAGAAAACAGGTGATAACACAGATGTATGACAGTATTAAGTCATTCAAAGTCAAGCTTACTTTATGGGGGAAACAGCTGACTGCTGGCAATTTGGTCCATTTCTCAACTCTGAATTCCTTAGGAAAAGTTGAACCCAAATCCTTGAAAGAATATGCAGAGATCATTTCTAACTTACACAAACAGTTTGTGTGGCTTAAAGATTTCAAGGCACTTGAACCAAATTTTCAACTTTTTTCCACACCATTTGCTGTTGAAATTGACAATGTTGCAGAGGAAATGCAGATGGAGTTAGTGGAGCCTCAGTGTGACACGATTTTGAAGCAGAAGTATACAGATGTTGGAATTCCAGAATTCTACAGGTTTCTTTCGCAAGAAAGATTTCCCATGTTATTCTCTGCTTCTGCAAGGATAATGGCAATGTTTGGAAGTACATATATATGTGAACAGTTTTTCTCTTCCATGAAGATTAACAAATCTGTGTTAAGGTCAAGGCTCACTGATGAACATTTGCAAGCAACACTGAGATTGGTTTCGTCTCAGGATATCAAACCTAATATTGATGCTCTGGTTGATGCAAAACGCTGCCAGCTAAGTGGCCAAAAATGAAATGACTGTCAAAATTAGCACTGACGTTTCACATTACAGTTAAAGAAGTTAATAAAAAAGTTAATACATTGACTTTTAATAGCATACTATATTTTAATACTATACTACTATATTACTCTTCATTTTTTTTCTGCCTACCTCCAGGCGCTTCCCGCCGCCAAGTCACCAAACAGCTGTTGGTGGCGCTTAGCACTTTCCAGGAGGGAGGGGGGAGGAGCAGGGAGCCGCGCGCTTAGGGGAGGAGGTGGAGAAGAGACAGGGCAGGGGCGGGGCCTCATGGAAGGGGTGGATTGGGGGTGGGGCCAGGGGCAGCAAGGGGGCGTGTCAGTGATGCGGCCCTCGGGCCAATGCACTAGTCCTCATGTGGCCCTCGGGGTCATTTGAGTTTGAGACCCCTGATACATACCATGCCCACAGCTGCGCTTACCCTGCTCTCATTTCCATACCCTGCTCCCGTCCTTGCTCCAAGCCCTGCTCCAACCTCAGCCTCCCTGTCTGCTCTGGTTTCTCATTCCTGGTTCCGACTCTTGGCTATGTCCCTGACCATGACTCTGGCTTCTGACACCAGTTCTGATCTTCATCTTGGCCCCTCAGCCCTGACTCTGATTTCACCCTTGAACCAGTGCCTGATCCCTGGATCTTCATTGGTCATCACCCAAACTTCCACCACAACCACCAGGCAAGGTCCTCCTCCACCCATGTAGTAGGCTGCCTGTTCACCAGCAGCTGACAGTTTGAGCAACCCACAAAAGACCAGCTGAGTTGAAAGCAGCTATCAAATCCCCCCTCATTCTTCTCTTCTGCAGACTAAATAATCCCAGTTCCCTCAGTCTTTCCTCATAAGTCATGTGCTCCAGCCCCCTAATCATTTTTGTTGCCCTCCACTGGACTCGTTCCAATTTTTCCACATCCTTCTTGTAGTGTGGGGCCCAAAACTGGACACAGTACTCCAGATGAGGCCTCACCAATGCCGAATAGAGGGGAATGATCACGTCCCTCGATCTGCTGGCAATGCCCCTACTTATACAGCCCAAAATGCCATTAGCCTTCTTGGCAACAAGGGCACACTGTTGACCCATATCCAGCTTCTCGTCCACTGTAACCCCTAGGTCCTTTTTTGAAGAACTGCTGCCTAGCCATTTAGTCCCTAGTCTGTAGCAGTGCATGGGATTCTTCCATCCTAAGTGCAGGACTCTGCACTTGTCCTTGTTGAACCTCATCAGATTTCTTTTGGCCCAATCCTCTAATTTGTCTAGATCCCTCTGTATCCTATCCCTAGCTTCCAGAGTATCAACCACTCCTCCCAGTTTAGTGTCTTCTGCAAACTTGCTGAGGGTGCAGTCCACGCCGTCCTCCAGATTATTAATGAAGATATTGAACAAAAACAGCCCCAGGACAGACCCTTGGGGTATTCTGCTTGATACAGGCTGCCAACTAGACATGGAGCCATTGACCACTACCCGTTGAGCCCGATGATCTAGCCAGCTTTCTAGCCACCTTATAGGCACCTATAGAAGACAAAGCCTCAAATATTGGGACTGTCCCTATAAAAATCAGGACATCTGGTCACCCTTTTTACAGGAACGCTGCACTTTGAGAGCAGGATGCAGTCCTGCAAGCCCATGTGGCAGCTACAGCCACCCCTGTCCCCCCTCAAATGCTCACACCTACTGTTCACAGCCTTACCAGACAAGTTCAGTGGGGTCCAGGACAAATTCCAGGGTTTCTTGAATCAGTGTTGCCTGCTGTTCATACTGTGACTGCCATCATACCTCCTAGACCAGTTCCGAGTAGGACTTGTGATTAGCTGGCTTACTGCCGTGGCCCTAGCATGGATTTCCCCACTATTGGGGGGCGGAGGGAGGGGCTCTAGCTCTTTTCGCGAATGTTTTGAGGAGTAAGTCCAGGCACTGGCAGGTATTTTTGATGACTAACTAAAAGCACACTGCAGAGGCTTCAACTCCAAGCCCTCTTGACCCGTTGCCAGATACACAATGAAGTTTAGATGCCTGGAAGCCTATACCCACTGAAAGAAGGCTGCACAATGACACTGCTTCCATCCAGGATTCAAGGATTCTATTAAAGATGAATTAGCTTGAGTGGAACCCCTGCCTAGCCTCAGGACCCGGGTTGATCTGTGCATCAGGATTGAAGACTGACTAACAGAATGAGGCCAGGACAAGAAGTGCAGCCGCAACCCTTTTCGAACTAGACCCTTCCATTCTGTGAGACTCCAGGTAATCTGCCATACCTCAAGTTAATGCAGATCAACTAAGTGTAAGGGGACTGTTGCCCCCTTACTAACATTCAGTGGGGGTGTTTGGTTGCTAGCTCCCAGCACTAAAAAGGGAGCGGTGGATGGGAAATCAGGAGTCTGAGACTGACAGTCTCCAGGAACAATGTGGAGAGGCCCGTGCTCCAGGTCAGCCTGATTGACAGGGCGGGCAGGCTAATCAAGGAGTCAGGAGGCTGGGGGGGGGGGGTCCCGTCCTCCGTTGGAATTGTCTGAGTCAGATGGAGTGGGGCCGAGCTAAGCTGATGGGAGCGGAGCTGCAGCCCAAAAAGCCAGAGCACAGCCCAGAGAGAGCAGCCGTGCCCTGGGAGCAGAGCTGCAGCAACCAGAGCCAGAGGGGCCAGACAAGCAGCCCAGGAAGCAGATGAGAGCTCAGAGCAGAGTCACAGAAGCAGCCTGCAGAGCAGCCCTGCCCTGGGAGCAGAGCGGTAGCAACTAGAGCTGGAGAGGCCAGAGAAGCAGCCCAGGGAGCTGAAGTCAGAGCAGCAGCAGCAGCTGTGCTGAGGCAGAGTGGAGCTGGAGCTGGAGCTGGAGCAGTCCGGAGCCGGGTGCGGTGAGCAGCTGGGGAGAGCGAGGGGGACCCCGGGCAGTGGGCCCAGCACAGGGAGATACCTCAGTCAAGAGGCCCTGCAGGCCAGACTGGGAGGGGGATTGTAACCCTGACAGGGCGGAGGTGACGCTGGGGAGAAGGGTCCTGCCATCCAGAGCCTGAGAGTGTGTGGCCACCGCCAGAGCAAGTGTCCGACTCGCAGCATCCCTGCAGCACAGCCAGGGCCCGAGAAGGAGGCATGGGACCTACAAGGAACAGACTGTGAACTGCCCTGACCTTTCAGAGACACTGTTTGTGATGTTCCCTGCCACAGAGCAGGGTGATGTGTTTTCCTGTAACCTTTCCCATTTTTCCTTATTCTTTTTTTAAATTAAGTGTTAATTAAATAACTTGTATTTGCTTTAAATTGTATGATGTGATCAGTGGGTCAGGGATGTGCGCAGTGCAGAGAGCACCCCGCAGTAGGGACACCCTAGCCCCTGTCCTAGGTGACCACAGCAGGTTTGGGGGTCGAGCCCCCCAGGAATCCTGGGCCCAGCCTTGTTGGGGTTACGAGGCTGGGCCCAGACAGGAGAGTGGAAGGGGAGTCCTCAAGGGCAGGGAGGCCTCTGGGTAAAGGAAGTGGGAGCGAGGACTCAGATCCTTTCGCTAGCCCACTTCACCGGGGTAGTGCAGAAGCCAGGAAAGTTCCCCACAATAGCGGGACTATTCCCCCGCTTACACAAGTTCAATCCCATCTCTCCACCGAAGAAAAGAACTGGCACCAGACTCTAGGACTCTGCCTGTACTGTGGGGAATCCAGGACATGTGACCTTTGCACCCACACTAGAAGACCATGCACAAGACCAGTAGGCCTTCTCCAGTCTCTTCTCATGCCCAAATTCTCTTGGTCCACTCTCTTGATGGATTTCATTGTGGAGCTGCCCAGCTCCCAAGGGCAATCAGTGATTCTGACCATTGTAGACTTCCAGACAAAAATGGCCCATTTCATACCCTGCCATATCCTCCACTCAGCTTATGAAACGGCCCAGCTCTTTGTGGAATACCTCCTCCAGTACTACGGCATTCCAGAACACATCATTTCTGATTGAGGCCCACAAATAGTCTCCTGGTTCTGGCAAGAATTCCCTCTGCTATCTCGGCACCAAGCCCCTCATTTCAACTGCCGTCCCACTCAGACTGACAGCCAGACTCCAAGTCCTAACCAGACTTGGAACATTACCTTTGCTGTTTCCTGAATTTTCACAAAGATGACTGGGTTCCCCTATTATCGTTGGCCAAATTTGCCTACAATAATGCCACCCATGCCTCCATCCAGTTAAGCTAGTTCTTTGCGAACTTCAGTTTTGACACACACACACCCCGCCCCAGGTTTCACCCTAAAGTATCAGAGGGCTCCTCCATTCCAGGATCCAGAGACTTGGTCCTCCACATCCACCAAATTCATCAGGCGCTCACAGAACATTTGACTGATGCCAAAGAGTCCTATAAGAGGTATGCTGATTGACATAAGCAAGCCAGCCCAGATTTCAGCATAGGCTATGTAGTGTGTCTCTTTACTCAGAATTTGACCACAAGTACCTCAGTCCCTTTCAGATCACTCAGAAGATAAATCCAATAGCCTTCAAGCTCCAGCTCCCCAGAGTCCCTCAAAACGCACCCCGTCTTCCAGGTCTCCCTTCTCAAGTCTTTCATCAGCAATCCATTTCCTGGGCAGATGGATCTACCACCGTCACTCATAATGGTCCAGAGACAGGAAAAGTATGAGGTTAATAAAATCCTGGATTCCTGAGAGGTAAAGGGTAAGCTCCAGTACCTAGTGGATTAGAAGGGGTATGGGCCAGAGGAGAGATCCTTGAAGCCCTCAAAAAAATCCACACTCTCTCCCAGTTACACAAATTTCACCAGCAATTCCTTGACAAACCAGTGACAACGGCCTCTGGAAGGAGCCCTAGGAGAGAGGATACCATCAGGGGCACAGCTGGCTGGGTTGTGAGGCTGCCCAGCAAGCTCGTCTGGGGCCAACGAGTCCCCTCCAAATTGTTGTGCTTCCTAATTGGTCAGGGGAGCCAGTGGTCTGCTACTTGAGCCTTGCAGTAGCACAGCAGCTGCTCAATGCATATCAAGCATGCAGTTGTAGTTACCTTGCTCTCACTTTCATTTCCTGATCCAATTCTTTCTCCAAGACCTGCTCCTGCCTTGTTCCAAGCCCTGCGTCTGCTACAGCTTCTCTGTCTGTCCTGGTTTTGACTCCAGCTCTTGGCTCCGTCCCTGACTACGACTTTAGCTTACCCTTCAGCTTAGACTTTGCTTTCTGAATTCCAGCTCTGACCCCCTGGCTACATTTCTAACTATGACTCTGGCTTACTCTTCGGCTTAGGCTTCTGATCCTGGTTCTGATCTTTGGTTTCATCCCTTGACCCTGACTCTTGTGTCACCGTTGGTCCAGGCCTGATCCCTGTATTTTTGCTTGTCGTCGCCCAAACTGCCACCACAACCACCAGTCCAGATCCTTCTCCACCCAGTAGGTAGGCTGCCTATGCCCTGGCAGCTTACATGCATAGTATTTCTATCAGCAACATCTGAGAAGTGTTTTCACCATTACTTATTCACCTTGAATTTTGATTGTGCTACAAAAGCAATTATCTCAGAACCAAGACTCAGGGCTTGGCTACACTTGAGAGTTGCAGCGCTGGTGGAGGCTTTCCAGTGCTGCAACTTAGTAACTGTCCACACCTGCAAGGCACATCCAGCGCTGCAACTCCCTGGCTGCAGCGCTGGCTGTACACCTGGTCTGCTTGAGGTGTAACGAGTGCAGCGCTGGTGATGCAGCGCTGCTCGTCAGGTGTGGCCACACACCAGCGCTGTTATTGGCCTCCAGGGTATTAGGAGATATCCCAGAATGCTTTTAACTAAATTACTCTCTTTGTTTTGTTATGCAGCCTCTCTTTGTTTTGTTGTGAACTCAGGGCTCCGGGAGCTGCTTATCTAAAAAACAAACACAGCTCCTGTTTGCTGTGATCAATCTGTAACTGACTGTGAACAATCAAATGAGATATCCCCCTGCCTGCCTCATCCACAGGGGTTGAGTGTTTGCTTTTGACAAGAGAAACAGTGGGGGCAGGGCGGAGAAAGGGAGTCCGTTGCAGCAGCTGCTTATCTGGTCTGCAGGCTGTTTGCAATTAAGAGTAAGGGGTCGGGAAAATTTTCTGATTTTGCAAGGCAGGGACCTGATACACAGTGTCGGCTCCAAAAATCCACTCTCTCTCTCTCCCCCGCTCCCTGTCACACTACACCCCACCCCCCTCTTTTGAAAAGCACGTTGCTGCCACTTGAACGCTGGGATAGCTGCCCATAATGCATCACTCCCAACAGCGCTGCAAATGTGGCCACACTGCAGCGCTGGTAGCTGTGAGTGTGGCCACACACCAGCGCTTTCCCTACACAGCTGTACGACCAGCGCTGTAACTCCCAGTGCTGCAACTCTCAAGTGTAGCCAAGCCCTGAAATGGACTGCCTCAACCCTGCTAGGGTTGTTGTGAAGGTAGCATTCAAAATGTGAACCAAGTGTAAATTGATGTCAACTTGAGCCTGAGGGACAACTTGAGGCATTGCTTGGGAGAGGCGTGAATGGCCTTTATTCATCTCAATTGCGTGTTAACTATGAAGCTTACTGATGAGTTGAATATCTACTATTTCACTACTGATTCAAACACAAAAAGGAGACAAAAAATCATATTTATTTGGGGTAAGGTAGCCCTTAGAAACTTCAATCAAGGATTCGGGCCCCATTATGCAGACACTGTACAGACCAAACTAAAAAAAAAAAAAAAACACCCCAAAAAACCCACAGAAGACAATCTCTGCCTATGAAAGTTCACAACCAACATGTTAGGCAAGAGGATACACCAGGTGGCCCAAACAGCAAAATGGGGTGCAGAGGAGGTGGGAGGATGAGGAAAAAAATAAAATGCACAAAGTTTAGTAGAAAAACAGAAGTCACAGCTTGTCATTTGTCAAGCAATGCCAGATGGGAAAGATTTGTAGGCATCATAGCCAAGGTGGGTTTTAAGGTGGAATTTAGAAGAGGATAAGGTAGCAGCTTCATGAATTTTAACAGGAAGCTTTTCTACCTGTTGAAGTCAATAGGACTTCCAAATGTGGTCCTTTGTGTGGAACACTGCACATTCCTAGCCTTATAGTAAAATATTGAAACTCAGCTATAGTGGTATATAAAACTATTTTTTTTCTAAAACTTGTTTGAAGTTTCATGGGGAACGGTCAACGGAGGCAGCTTTGTAAAATTCCAGTGCAAATTTAGGGACTGTCGAGAAGTGTCATATGTTTAGAAGTGTTGGCATTTCAGAAATAAATATTGATTGTCCTTTTCCCATTTGCCTGAAGCAGGTGAATCGAGAAACTTCTGAAGCAATAATTTATTGTCTTTACCAATTCACTGAAGCGTTTAGGAATATAGCCCAATGTCTCATGACATTAACTGGTTGATATGTTATCTCACTGTTTCCTGCAGGATCTTGAAGGGCAAACTAGGCTCTCCATTTAAAGTGCTACAGAACTCTGCATGTTGCTAGATAGGGTGCCAGGCTGTGTGCAAAATGAGGAGTTAGCCCCCTTTTTTGGCTTTAGACTCTTGTCTGACCCACTTTGCTCTATGTTGCTGAGTTTATCAGATTTGTTTCAGCCAGATGTGTTGTGGGCTCCTGACACCATCCCAGAGTGCTCTGCTCTGGTCTGTCTTTGAAACTAACAATTGATTCATTCAGCTAAGGGAGAGCACTGGCAGAGGCTGGGTTTATCTATAAACTTTTCATATGAACTGAGGCTGAAAGGATGGGGTGGGATAGGGAATGTGTCACTCAGAAATGAGGAAGTCAAAGGCCTACGCTGAGTTTAATTTTAAGACCTATTTTAATCATTGGTCAAAAATGAGGCTGCAGATTGGAATCTGCAGCTGAGAGCACAAAGAGGGAAATTATTCTAATTAAGTTTCAAAAATGCTGATCAAAAGAAATGAAAGGGGGAGAGGCTTCCAGTGAAAGACAGAGGGAAAATAGTAGGATTCATTCCTGTCACTTTTATAATCAGTCCCACTTTGACATGGCATTGGAGTGCCTGCCTATTAGGCCAGCCACCATGCAACTTTAATTAAATGAAACAGTTAAATTATAGTATTTAACTAGGCCAAACTGGGAGATGCTGAGCACCTGGGGCCTGACTTTACAAAGCACACTGAGTCCCTCCTGCTATGGAAATTCAGGACACTCGGTGCCTTGTAGGATCAAGTCTATTGTTCGGAAAATCCTTATGTGCTTGAAAAGAATTCTCCCTATGTTGATTTTGGCCGCTTGCAACAGGCAAACATTAACTTAGGGCCACAGCATGTAGGATGAAATCAAAATAAACCAGGCTGGGTCTGCTTACCTAACCAGTACATTAACTTTAGACTTCTTCACAACAGTGACAATCCCAGTTTAAATCACAATGCAAAGGAGATTAAGGGAGTTGGGCACCTAAAATCCAGGGCCTGCATATGTCCTGCCCTCCCATGCCCGGGATGTCCATTTCAAATTCCCGCTGACTTCAATGAAAGCAAGATCAGGCCTCAAGATGGCAACATGGATGGTGTAGGGAGAGCTGACATTCTGATTTGGTAACATTTTACACCCACCTTGCACTGGTGTCAGAGGCTACATCAGGTGCAAGGACCACTGAGTTTCAATGACTTGTGCAAATTCATAGAGGAAGGATGTGTCAGGAAGCAGGGCCTGCAGCAGAGCCAGTCTCCAGGCAACCTAACAAGCACAACTGGCCTAGTTGATGGGAAGAGTCAGTGGACTGGCATGTAAACCCAACAACAGCAGTAAAGTGGCTGCTCAAAGCATCTGCCTATGGCTGTGACAGCTCCCGTGCATGCTTGTTCCTAGCCTTGCTCCTTGCTTGGTCCCAGCCCTGCCCCACTCCAGTTCTGTCCCTCACCTCCAATCCCTGATTTCTAACTCCAGCTCTGACTCTTGCTCTGGCCACTAGGCCTGGTCACTGACCAGGACTACAGCAGAGCTCAGATTAGAACCCAGAGCTTCAGAATCCCTTCTTTAACCATACAACCATCTTTTCCCCTACCTAGCAAATGCCAATTCAAAACACCAGCCTTCCCACACTATTGAAGGTAAATATTTTCAAATCTGCAGGGCCAGATAATTTTCACCCAAGAGAATTAAAAGAATTGGCCAAGCCTTTCTCTGACAGATATATGTTAATTTTTAACAAAACTTGGAATCCTGGAGAAGTTCCAGAAGACTACAAGGGGAAAGAGAAAAATAAACACCAAAACTGGAAACTCTAGACTGGTTAGCATGACATTGCTCCTGGGCAAGATCATGGAAAGGCTGATATGGAATGCAATTGGTAAAGACTTAAAAGATGATAGCATAATCAATGCCAATCACCATGGTTTTATGGGAAATAGATTTGTCAAGCAAACTTGATGTTTTTAATGAGATCACAAGTCTGGCTGATAAAGCTAACTTTATCTGATATAATATGTGTTAATTTCTGTTATTCTGAGGAAACAATTAGCACTATACCAAGCCACTGCAACTCATGATAAATGGGTTAAAAACTGGTTAACTGATACTCACAGAAAATAATTGTAAATGGGGAAGTATCGTCCAATAGGGGTGTGTCCAGTGAGGTCCTACAGGGAACTATTCTCAGCACAGCATTATTCAATATCTTTTTCAATGATGTAAACGCAAATATAAAATCATTGCTGGCAAAGTTTGCAGATGATGCAAAAATTGATGGAGTGGTAAATAATGATGGAAACAGCTCAGTTGTACAGGCCAACCTGCATCATTTGGTAAGGTGAGCTCATTAAACACCACAATGAGACTGCCCAGAGGTCTGGCTTCCTGCATCCCAGGCTCCCAGCTCTGTGGCAGCCCATGATGGGTGGAGGGAGTAAGCTGGGAGGAAACCAGGCAGGTTTTCCTTGATTTCATGCCTAGTTTCCATCAGAAGATTCAAGGAAATCTCCATGTCCCCACAAATAAATAAACAAACAAACAACTTTTTTCTTTTCTTTTTTTTTAAATCACACCAACATTTTCCAGTGGAAAGATGTTCTGTCAGAAAATTTCTGAGCCGATCTAATAGCAGTGTTTCCTTCTGCCCTTAAAATCTATGAATATACATGCTCCCTAGCTTTTCCTTTGGAACTCTATGGACTTAAACAATTGGTCCTTACCACATGCAGAAACCCCACCTACTTCCCATCCATCCCCCTTCGTTGTCTTGCTTTTTATTTTCACTATGGATACCAATCAAAATTGGTGACATTGCACTGTAATATTAAAAACACACAAATGCATTTTCTTCAATAAGGAAACCCTCCCCATACGGAGAGATCAAAGTAGGAAATGAACTGCAGTTGCCATCACCATTGTTCCTTATTACAAACACAAAAGTAGGAAAAAGCTGGGCTAGCAGCCAGAGAAAACCAGGCACTTTCTGATATGGTCTAACCTGACAGAATACAAGAACAGTCCTATACTGAAGTGGTAAAACTAGACTCCTGAGGAAAAGACTCACTCTGGTGCCTGCTGCTACCATATTGCTTTTAATTCACATTAGAGAATTGGATTGGCCAGTAAACTATCAAAACAAAAGGAGAAAGAGAGAAGTAAGAGGGATGAGACACTTTCTTCCACAATCAGCTCAGGTTGAATATGTAATCAATTCTATAAACTCAGAACAATCCCGTTAAAGGCATTTGACAAGATGGAGCACAGTGGCTTGGACAGGCAGAGGTAACAGGAGTACTGTCTCTTATTTTGAACCACAAATCTGGGTTTATGTTTTCCAGTCTACTCTGCTATACATCAATGGATGCACTTCCACAGGCCTTGGAAGAAATTGACTACAAAGTGGGAATTTTCTGCCGACCAAAAGGGTTTAACTCACTGTGAAATATGCACATGTAGTAAAGGAATAATAGTACATTCCCAATGATGGGCAATGTGTTCTGTATCTGAAGAATATGCAGAAATGTGTCCATAACTATTTTATGGCACAAACCCTTACTCACATGAGTAGTCCCAATGGCTTCAGGAGGATTAATTACCCATACAATCAAAAAGGGTACTCAATAAAGCATAAATTGTTAACAGTGAGGGTAATTAACCATTGGAACAATCTACCAAGGTTGTGGTGGATTCTCCATGTTGGATAATTTTTAAACTGAAATTGGATGTTTTTTCTAAAAGATGTTCTCTAGGAATTCTTTTGCAGAAGATTGATGGCCTGTGTTATACAGAAGACCAGACTAGATGATCACAATAGTCCCTTCTTGCCTTGGAATCTATGAATATGAATACAGACCACTCACATGACTAATGCCTTTCTGGATTGGGCCCTAAATTATTAGGTTTTTTCCAAAATAAAAGTTCTTGGCACTGAAATTATTTTCCTATGCAGAAGCAGTAAATGTGAGAGTATTAGATATACAAAATTAAGGAATAAAGCACAAATGAGGAGATATAGGTTATGGGTCACTGTAAATATATTATAAATGTTTTTCAATAATTGTAACAAATTTAATATAGAATATTACAGTTAAATGACTTTTTCCCCAAAAAATATCCGAGGGGGAAAACAAATCTTAGCATCATTATCATGGGTCCACTGACTGCTGGGTGGCATCTCCTCCTGGCCACAGCTCCACTGCTATGGGGATTAGCTCCACTGCAGTCCTATGCCCCTTTCTTCTGCTGCTGCTACTCTTTCTCTCTCACTCTCTGCAACTCAGGGTGCTGTGTCTGTGTGGCTTGGGCCCCTGGCCAGGTCACTGTGCATTTTCCTCCAGGGTATCAGTATCTTCTTCCAATCTTCCCTTCACTACCCCTATGGTGCCACTTTCCCAGTGGCTGGTAGGGGAACCCAGGCCCACCCTTTACTCTGGGTTCTAGCTCAGGAATCCTCTAATCAGAAGCCAAGCTCTGCATCCCCTTAAAACCTTACCATCTTTTCCCTCCGCCTTTCCCTACACCCTCTTCACCTAGTTTTCCTTCTTTCCCTCTCTACTGGCCAGAGAATGGCTACAGATTCCCTCACTGCAGCCCCATTCTGTTGCAGTGAGGGAATCTGTAGCCATTCTCTGGCCAGTGAGGCAATCTGCAGCCCCATTCTGTTGCCAGCTTTCTGGGTTTATCCTAGCCCTGCCTATTCCTTCCCAGCTGGGCTCTGTCTTCAATCAATCCTTCAAGCCCTGGCTCTTCTTCAGGTGCAGCCCATCAGGTTAATTATCTTAATTTAACCTACTCTGACTTGTGTGGTGTGGACAACCCACCACGGTCACCAAGATCATGGACTACTCAATTGGTCTACCAACCTAGAAGGATATAAAATGATAAACTATTACTAATTAGCCAATGTATCTTAAGTAACAAAGACATTGCCAGTTACAGATTCCTGCAAAATGTAGTTGTCTTTCAACCCAAACGCTTGTAACTAGTGAACTAATGAAAGCAACTAGAATCTTACATCAATTACTAATAAAGAAGGAAAAAGCTGATGCCTCTAGGCTAATATTTTTGTGCAATTCAAAGGCTGCATAAACATCAAGCCCTGTAGCAGACAAATCAGGGTGCTAGTATGGCTGCAATACAAAGATCTTTCTAAATAATGAAACTCATTAAGCTGGAGCCACGTTCCAAATTTTAAAAGTGAAATGTACTTTTCTGCATACATATAAAGACAGGTAATAAAACACAGAGGTAAATAAGCCCATGTTGCCCATAGTCTAATAGACAGTAAGTTTAAAATAGGACTGGATTCATAGAGCAACACTCCGCTAATCTGTATTCGGGTCTCAAGTGTATTATCTGTAATTTACAACCAATTTAAATGGCATTAACAGTCTTCCCCTTATGGGAATTTAAATTTTCATCCTACCATTGAATTAAACACTGATTGCATATTTTCTATAGGGGACATAATGCTCTTTGAAGCTTGTTTTGAATAATAAAGCATCTATTCATGCACATGGTGCAATGTGCTTCTTTGTCCTGAATGTAGCTGAAATAAAATGCGAGTTAAAAGGATTTTTCCTCTAGCCACAGGTTCGTTGATTACCATCTATTTTCATCCATTCAAAATTTTAAAGAAAAAGAAAAACAGTATTTTCTTCCTGTGTTGGAAACCCTTATTTATCCAGTAGGAGCTTTCCTGAGAGTATTTGGGATGAACAATCAAGAAGTCATGTTTAGGCAAGGAGTCCCCTACCCCCAAAATAAAAACAAAGCACACAGAAAATATTACATTCTAATCTTTGGGAGAAAATATTGCATAACATGTTACTCTGTGCTAGTGTCAATCAATAAATCCCAAGAAAGAGAATATAAGGAGGAGGAGGAAACATTTGAGATAAAAGACAGCAAATTAGGTAAAATAATAGTCTTGACCTTTTTTGTCTAAATTTGTATGGAATTAATAATTGATTCAGGCAAATAAGGTTAGTAAAGTAATTCCTTCCAGGATATAGATTTTTAACAACTTAGAATTCCAATTAGTGAAGCAATCTACACAGCCCTTGAGCTGCCCTGGCATTCCCTAGGAGTTTAGAAAAGCCCACTTGCCACTGAAGAAATGAGTCTTAGCAGCTTCCATTCATCACCAGATACATTCCAAGTTTTATAAGCATCGTAATTCTGAGATTCAGCTTTACTGGGCAGGTATTTTTTTTAAAAATGGATCCCTTTCTTAAAGGGACACCCATTAACTTAAAATCTAGCCAACTTCCAAAAGTGAATTCAAAAGTAGTCCCAATTATGCCTCCTATCCAGGACCATTTCTGTGGTTTTACAATCACATTTTGCTATATTTAAATATTTTTTCCTCTCTGTTGTTGCTGTGTTTGAAAGACACAATAAAAAAACAGGGATCACGGTCTAGTCATACAGGTCAAAAGAGCATTTTTACAGCTCTTTGTACATTATCAAAGTAAACAAGCTGAAAAAGAGCTCCAATGTAGGTGTTAGTTGCAACAGTCAGTTAAAATGTCTCAGTCAGATTTCAACAGATTTTTTTAAATGTGTCCATTTAAAAACGTGGGTATAGTTGTGTCAAACAAAGTGCTGTAGCTGAGTTAATAACTCCCAATATTTATGAACCTTTCATTTATCCAGACATGACAGAAAAGACAAAACATAGTAAATATATTTTGGCATTTGGTGATGTGTGGGGTATAAAGCGATGTAAAATATCATTTAAACTGATGCATTATCATCATTTTGTTTTCTGGCAGGCCCACATTTTCTGCTTTCTCGAAAAAAAAAAGAATCCTCTCTAAAGAATCTTCCTTCATCTCTTTCGATCTTATACAGATTTTTAAAAATATAGAATCTACCAGAAACACAAGGAACTTTCTAATGATTTGTGTCGCTCTCAGTCTAGAAGGAGAGTATGTAACTCCTAGATGAAATAATGCTGGTAAAAACCTGATAATTAGAGATTTAGGAAGAGGCTTGGAAATTTTGGACTTCCTTGTTCCAATCAGGACTCTGTCAAACAGCGATATTAACTGTGTCTCTATGCTTAAACAAACATGCAAATTTCCCATATGGGATATTTGAAGTTTCCTGCAGTTAATATGGTGCACCTGCTGTAAAACTGAACAGCAGTAATGCTGTTATTCCATACTTAGACAAAATCCAAGTTTTTATGTTGCTGCACTGGGAGTTCTTTGTCGGCTTACCTTCCACAGATTTAGTGAAGTAGTGGAATACTTTCTCTGTTGCTTTCAAAAATAATTTTCAGCATATCATGAGGACCAGAGGGATACGTTAGTGGCAGACTGGTCCTCTATTGTCTTTAGTCTAACTCTCATTTTGTTCAATTTTCTCAGTTTAGAGATTAAACCATGATAAATATTCTGTTTAAAATAATCCAGTATAAATGGTAAGTAGACTATCTGATAAAGGTTTATTTCCCCCTGTTATATTCACCAAGGCAGGAATTTGAAGGAAGAGTAGAAAGAACTATTAAACACATGCATACACCCATCTGCAGTCTGCAACCCCCAAGGGCACCTTGTATTAGCTACATGCAGTGGCTGTTATCTACGCCGATAGCATAACATGGACAATTGTACTACCGTCATGAAGAACAGAGCAAGATGTTTCCTGATGTGATGTAATTGTTTTACAAAGTCTTCATAGTTCAGAAAACCACTTACAATTCTCAGTGCAAGAACAAAGTTCAAAATTGTAGCACTGAGAGTTTTTTTTATATTTTGAACTAATATTGATAATACTTACGCTTATATAGCATTATTCAGGTTCAGTCATTAAATAACTAATGCTCACAACCACCCTGTCAGGTAGGCAAGGTAAATATTATCTCCCTATTACAGATGAGAAAAATATGTCATAGAAGTTAAATAACCTACTCAAGGCCATACAACCAGGCAGTGCCCAGAAGAATCAGAACTTTGTAGTTCCTGGCTTATGGTCCAATGCTCAGGCCATTTCTCTCTTTGATTAAAGGATCTCCCATGTAACAGGAGCCACTGGAGTCTAGGGATATTGCTGCTGATTGCCATGTGACTTTTTGAAATTCTGACCCATGTCACATGACTGGGCTCAGGAAAAGTTTTACCAACAATCCTGTGTGAGATATTGTACACCCCGTGTTGCCAACTCTTATGACTTTTATCATGAATCTTGGGATAAGTGGTGTCCTTCTTATAGCCCCAACTGCTGAAGTGGTGTGAATACAAGAGAGCCACAATTTCATTTAAAGAAAAAAAAGTTTCTAGCCCTCATGGGTGCAGAGAAAAGCATGAAAATGTGGCCCTAATACACTTGACAACCAGAAGGTAAATCAAAAGAAGCGACAGTGTATTTTTTTTTTTAATCTCATGATTTGAGGGAGGGGATGGTCGGTCCTTTTTTTAAACAGTTGGGATTGGCACTACCACGCACCTTTATGAAATGGCTCATATTAGTTTCCTTCACTGTTGCAATCTCACTCTAATCCACGCATCGTGTCCTGGCCTCCTCCAGTGGTAAAGTCCACATGCAACATAACATTCTAAGAACTCATCTGGTGAAAAACTGAACAACCCAGCAAACTTTAAACATTTTTCTGTTTTTCACTAGAATGAGAGGGCAAAACACACACACGTCAGGGGATATTTACATTACATTTTATTACAAGTCTAAATAAAGATGACATAAATTTGCCAAGTTGCTGTAATAAATAAATAAATAAAGGAGGAGAGTGAGCTCTCAAAGGAAAGCCTATGTCTGCTTGCAGGCCTCTGCAGTGCAAATGTGTGTTTAAAAAAAAAAAAGGCAGGGCAAAGGTGACAAAGCAGACTCAAACATCTCCATTGCCATAGCAACAAGCAGCATTAGTCTGACACAGCAACAGAAAGCAAAATATATCCTTGCACAAAATATGCTGCAAGTTAGAAAAATATGAGTCAGTGCAATTCTACCCCATATACTGCACACGGCATAAATAACCAAATATAAATGGCTTAATGTTATTCAATAGTGGCTAATTGCTAGTTAAAAATAGATTTTACTGCAAATAAATATGTTTAATTGTCTAGCAAATCCAATTTCCCTTGACATTAACAGCACAAGGAAAAATAACCACAACATCTTGTACACACACAAACAATACAGACAGTAAGTAATTGTATATCCCTCTGTCTAGAATGTGATGCTATTATTTTATTCTATATAGGTTCTTATACCACCCTTTCACTGTAGTTTCTGAGCATCTTCCAATTGTGCATTAAGCGACATGACTAACATCTGTCACATGTGGTTTGTTCTTTCTCTCCTCCTCTCCCCAGGGGGAGAATCATGTGCTCAGTGGAGTGTTTTGTGTTGGGGTGGGGTTTTTTTTATGTAGACACTGGCATGTATTTATATTCAAGAAAGCAGACTGTGCTTTGCCTTTACAGTGGAAAGGGTGACGTTTGTGATGGTCCATAGGGAGTTCATTCCACAGCCTCAGACCACCCCTGTAGAAAGTTACACTGTTGCTGTGGAGTGGAGCTGTCAACTATAGTCCTTTACCCTGGAGTTTTAGGTGATCTTTTAGCTATGCTGGGCCTAGGCCATAGAGTGCCTTAAGAAGGACTCAGACCTTGAACATGATGCTATGCTATGGGAAGCCAGTGTACAGAGCAGAGGACAGGTGTGATGTGCGCATGGTAGCCTGTGCTGCTGAGGAGACAATGTTTTGTACTAGTCAGATTTTCCTAAGGGCTGATGGTTTCATGCCCAGGTATATTGCATTGCTGAAGTCCGGATGGGAGGTGATTACAGCATGTATAATTGAAGCCAGGTCATCTTCCAGCAGGATGGGATGGAGTCTCTTAGCCAAATGGAGATGAGAGAAAGCATTACTTGTTGATGGTACTATGCAAGAGCTTAGTGACAAGAAGAAGTCCAATAACACTCTTAAGCTATAGGAATAAATTTATCTATGGTGGGTGAGGGCATTCCACCAAAGGAAAGTGCACTGTGACTACAAACTCCTCAAAGTACTTTCCTCTACCCACAGCATCATCTCCATCTTGATTGGAACTGAGCCCATCCAACCACTGGGTCAGCTTGGCAATAATACTATGGTTGTATGTGGTGAAAGTTAAGTAGAGCTGTGTCTTAGCTGAAATATTAATAGGACTTGAGTCCATGTCATCTGACCAGTCACCTGGTAGATGCAGATGTTGAATAGAAGGAGAAAGAATTGATCCTTTTGGGATGCCACAAAATGAGGAGTCTAGTGACAAAGGTAATTAATGTATCAAGGACACTGCACATCTGCATATCTCATCTGTCCTTTTGTTATTTTGTCATTACATGGCCAACACATCTTCGTCTTTACTATTAATATATTATTAATGTATTAAAGAGGCTATTGTGATTAGAGCTGGGTGAAATGTTTTGGGAGAAACTTTTTTTTTTGCTGAAAAATGCAGGTTTAGGTCAACTGAAACATTTGACAAATTCATGGTGAATTTGCCAAAATGTTTTTTTGTCAGAAACAACCAAACAAAAAAATTCTGAAAAAGTCAAAATGTTTCACTTGAACATTTTTTATTTGAAATGACTTTTCATTTTGAATTTTACTTCAATTTTATTTTAAAAAAGATTACATACCCAAAAAATGAATGAAGTGTTGTGTTTCAGGTCAAATGAAATATTGCTTGACCTGCAAGAAAATATTCCTAACTTTTTTCAGTTTGCTGAAAAATTGGGCGGGTGGGCGGGAAGAGGTTTTGGGTTGACCTGAAACAATTTTTTTTGATTGTTTGGTTTAGCCAGCAAACAGAAAATTCAATTATTTGCACAGCTCTAATTGTGATACCCTTCGGAGCCTACCATTTGTCCCTAATTATTAATTCCCTTATAAAATCTATGAACAAAGGACATTTCATAGTGATATTGCATTATACAGTTTTCACAGATGTTCCATTTTCATATTACTGTACATATGAGTCATAAATGTCCAACATATAAGGCAGTATTCCTTGGAAGAGCTCAGCACCCAACATGCAGAAGAACTCTTTCAAACTCTATGTACTTATTTTGATGCCTAAACAGAGCCGTTGTGAAAATCAGGCCTATTGTGGCTAGCAAGGACTGGTTGGGGATAGATCTATTACAGAAATCACATAACTGATGTTACAATATGTATTGCTTTTACTCAGAAGCTTAGGACAGGCTCTTTTTTGAAGTGTCTCAATGGGAAATGATCTATTTTGAAAATCTGGCCCATACTGTTTCCATGGCATTTACACATATGGCACATATTTTTGTCCCAGGTGGGAGGCTCCAGTTCTGCCCCCAGTTTCACACACGGCTACCCAAGGACATCACTGGGCACTTCAGCTCCAATACTGTTTGCTTTTTAAGCTCAACTGAGAAAAAGCAGTGATGAAAACAAAGCAAAGTACAAGAAAAAGCTTTCCACACAACCCAAAGGAGAGAAAGGAGGAGAAACTGACACTGGATTCAATTTACAGAATAGAGAGACCTGATCCCTCACACTCTGTAAATAAGCTCTGGGGAAATGTTTTAGCTTAGTGTCTACAGAAAAAAAGGAAAGAACTGCCCTTGACCCCAATTTGCCTTTCCTAATTACTGCCCTCATTCCCTCCGCCCCTTTGTCTCCATTGCCATCACCTCCTCTCCTCTTGGATTCTCTGCCATACAGTTTCTGCCTTCACCAATACAATGAAACTACTCTTACCAAGGTCACCAACAACCTAATTCCAGCCCAAATAAAAAAGACACTTCTCTGTTCTCATTCTTTTTGATCCAGCTAATGCTTTCAGCACAGACGATATCTCCTTCATCCTCCTCGGGCCTTTGTGTTTCTTGGCTCTCCAATTGCTCCTTCAGTGTCTCTCCTCCTCCTCTTACCGTACTCTATAGGCAAGCCCTCGGGGTTGTATCTTCATTCTCCTTTTTCCCTCAGATATGTTATCCCTAGTTTGACTCTTCTGCACTCACAGCTTCAACTAAGAACTCTGCCTCTGCATTCTGTCACCATTTCTGAGACCCGTGGCCATCTCTTAGTCCTCTATCATTTGACTAGTACAATGTCCTCCAGTCCAACCAGAAATCATCTTCCACTTCCGCCTACTATCTGACCATGTCACTCTTCCCTTCACTGGCTTCCTCTGAGCTTCCACGCAAGCTTCTGATCCTTACATTCCAAGGCCTGGCATAGATCTGCTCTTGTACATATCTGCTCTCATTTCTTGCTACACACTCCTTTTCCTCATGCAAGCCTCTCCCCTAGATTACCCAGTTGCATCCTTCTCCCGTTCTCATCTTCATCTTTTTGTGAATGCTGCCACTTTGCTCAGTAGTCTTTCTCTCTCGCCTCCTTTCAATCCATCTGCAAACCAAAGCCTTTCAACATTGTATTCATTTGTGGAACTATGTAAATAATAATTGTACTGGTGTCTGTATCCCTGATGTTAGTCTTGTCTTTTGCAGCACTTTTACAAGCAGTAATAGATGGTGATCTTCTGAAGCTTTAAAGAAGATTTCTAAACCACCTTAAGATGATGGGTGCACTATTTTGCATGTGTCTCAATCAGTGGTTCTTAACCCGGTGTACACATACCCCTGGGGGTATGCAGAGGTCTTCCAGGGGGTACATCAACTCATCTAGATATTTGCCTAGTTTTACAATAGGCTACATAAAAAGCACTAGTGAAGTCAGTACAAACTAAAATTTCATACAGACAATGACTTGTTTATACCGCTCTATATACTATACATTGAAATGCAAGTACAATATTTATATTCCAATTGATTTATTTTATAATTATATGGCAAAAATGAGAAAGTAAGCAGTTTTTCGGTACTAGTGTGCTGTTACACTTTTGTATTTTTATGTCTGAGTTTGTAATCAAGTAATTTTTAAGTGAGGTGAAACTTGGGGTACGCAACACAAATCAGACTCCTGAAAGGGGCACAGTAGTTGAGAGCTAATGGTCTAGATCATAAGTGCTTTGAGGCAGAGACTATATCTACATATATACGTATACATTGCTGAACACATTGTCTGTGTTCAATAAGTAACGTGAAGGTGATCCAATGCCCTGGTGATGAATGGGATGGAATAGATAGATCAATCAAGTCTCCCAATATAATCAGCCGAACAACACCGTAATAGAAGTCCTTCTTACAGTTGATCCCTCCAAAAGGGAATTTTCTCCTCTTTTTTCCCCTCCACATCAAATTAAAAAAATGTCAGCCAGCTCTAATCACTATTGATCATATTATACACATCTCACAAACTTTCAGAACTGGTAAAATAGCAGATGTATGGTCCAGAGCACAGCCAATTACCCTGCTATAGCTCTCTAAGGAAAATAAGAAGCCTCCCCTAATTACTTTACAGCAATCATAAAAGGTTATCTTGGCCTTGATAGCAGTGACCAGAACACTTATGGCCAGAATCTGCCACTTTTACTCGTGTTAAACAATATCTTACTGTGTAAGTAACCCTATCAATTTCAATAGAACTGCACACAATAAGGTACTATTCCAGATACAGAGGTGTGATAGGATCCAGCTGTATCTATTTCTTTTGTATAACCTAATTTGATAAAGGATTCTTTTCTCTACCTTTTCTGTGCAACATACAGATACTTATTTGGTTAAAAAAACCTGGCAGAGAAAATACAATTTTCATTTTAATTTCTCTCTCATGAGTACAGTTTTTAAACAGATTTTAAAATAACCTTGTCTGTATGGAGAAAATGTTGTCCTACTCTTGCTCCTACCAAGACCGATCAAATGGGATTCATCCTAGCCCAACCTGCGGCACAATCAGCACACAGCTGCAGCCCATGTGCTATCCTCAGGGCCATACAGGTAGTATATATATCATGTGGATGTGGCCCATATAACAAGACATAGAGAGCTGCATATGCAGCCCACAATGGTAAATAGGTTGAGAACCACCATGACTTAGACAGATGTGGAATTATGTTAACAGAAAACCATGATGGTTTTTATGGAGAAAATTCACAAAAGCTTCTGCAAGGAGACAATAAATGGGAAGGACCTCACAACAAATAAATACAGAGACCTTTCCCTCACCTGGATATAGTGCCTACATAAACACACATTTTCATAAAAGTGTCAGCTTGAAAGATATTTTTATTGTCAGGAGGCAATAGCATATACCTTTTGTGCACATTTACATTAGAACATTTGTCAGAATCTATTGGAAGTCATCATGGAGTATCAGGGAGTCAAGTAGAGATAAATAAGGCACTCAAGTTGGCTTTTAATCCTTCAAATATGCTTCTATTGGTTACCAAAACCTAATATCCTCAGTACTATATGTAATTTCCATAATCAATTAATTCTGTGAAATGACTATTTTTTAAAAGATAAACCGGCAGCATTTCCCCTAAGGGAATATAAATTTCAGAGACTCAGTTGCACTCAAAGGCTTATTGCAAAGTACTGCGTACTCAGGGATTGAAACAACATGTCATCTTCAAAAGTTATCTAAAGATAATTTCAGGCTGGGATCATGGAAATCAGGAATCAGTCCATCATAAATGTTTAAACTGCTTCCATTTCCCTTAAGAAACATCTGCCTGTAAGACAAATTACAACGGCCATTTTAAAAGGCATGCCGTTTTTTAAAAATTGTCTGGAATAAAAGGCAACATGATTTTGGGAGGGATGTAAGTGGGGGTGAGAGGGAAGAAGTCTTTCCTCTCATTTGTCAGGAGCACAAAAAAGCCAGGAAGGAGCCACTTAAAAAACGAAGCCACCCTTACAAAGAAGAGAAAGGTCGGCTCTTCACAAATACAGTTATAATAGAATCTAGTCTTTGAGGGTGGCCAAAGCCACTTCAAAATGGAAAGATTTCCAAATGGAGAGTTAGTTAAATCCCTTACAATTGCTCCTTCCCCCATTTTCCCCACTTTTCTCATGTCAAACATTGTTCATTTGCATTCATTTGAATTGCATTTTAATAGCTTAAGAGAGCACAATTCACATTGTAAGCAGACAGATTGAGGAAACACAATGTTAATGTCCATCTTGAGAAGCAGGTTATTTCCATTGACAGTAGGTTAATGTATAACACTGTCTTGGAACTCAGCCAGTGAGAGATTCCTTTTGTTCTAATTTGTTAGGTAGATTTATGAGATTCTAAATTATTGTACCAATAACACATGGATAGACTGGAAGAGATCCAGCCTTTATTGGACTCTCTTTATGGGAATCTGAGAGTCAGACATCCTACCACAATGGCACTATCAAGGTACATTGTTTTTAAAATTATGTTTCACCTGTCTGGTTTTAATGACCTTTAACATTTTGGAATCCGTTTTTGTTTCCTTGCCAAAATGGTTCTTGCCATCCCACATTTTCTTCTAAGGCTGTTCATGAATATATAGCATTGGCATTTTCTGTGTGTGTGTGTTGGGGGAGGGGGAATGAGAGCGAGATCTATCATTAAAACGTTTGATTGTATAGTTATGGGGATTTTAAATTATTTTTTTAAGTGTACCCTGCATCACCACAACACTGTGACCTGCAGTGCAGATAGCCCATCCATAAGTGCATGTCTTAAACTCCTTTAATCCCCCAGCATGAGGGATGTTACAATCCTGCCAATAATGCTTTTCGCCGTTCATTCATTTTACAAATATTTCTTAATTCACCATCAAAACAGCCCTATGATTATTGTTTACATAATATTTTTCCCCTTTAAACTTGAAAAATGAAAAGTACTCTATTTTCCTATAGGTTGCAAATCCCAAGCCAAACCATTGCCGGTTTTACAAAACCAAAACACAAACAAAACTGGTTTGGCCAATTGCTATATTCCATATGTCTGATGCAACAAGCGTTCCCATGTGCTGTACCCATAACCTCCTACACAGGTGCATGAAACTAGAATGTAGTGAGTCAAGTAAAAAGTGACCTTCTGAAATTATATGGAGCCACCTGAAATATATATATTCAATGTCAAGTTAATTATTTAGTAATTGGGTTTGACAAGCTGAATTCATCCTTGCAAATGTAAAACAACTAAAACAAAAAAAAAAGATCAAGATTTCCTAGAGTGAGCAGTGATTTTTGAGGGCTGAATTTGAGATTCCCTAAAGGGACCTAATTTCCATAAAATGCCAAGTACCCTCCCTCTGAAAATCAGATCCTCTATGGCTTCTCAGATTGGGAACCCAAAAATCACTACTAGTCTCTCTTGACAATCTTGGTCCATATATGTTTGTTTAGCTGGAGGGAGATAATTGATTAATATCTAGGTCTGGGCACCTGAACTGAGAACAGGGACCCTGCCTCTCCTGTGCTGTCAGTGACACCTCCACCTCCCCACTTCTGGGCCCAGGCAGCATGAAGGAGGAAGCTGCCTGATTTGAATGCAGAGGGGACCTGTGGGATGGAGGAGCAGATTGGGACAAGGAGCCTAAGGGGTGGGGAGGGAGACTGGAATTAGTGGCTGGAGAGGAAAACTGGGATTGGGGTTGGGGCAGGGATTGGCTGGGCAAGGAGCCTGGGAGTAGGACTGGGAAGTGCAGGTGGAGACTGGAACTATCCGTTATGACCCTTGGTAAATAGTTCCAATGGTTCATTACTCTCACAGTAAAAAAAATCAGCCCATTGCAGACAGAATGTTTGGGGAATTTAGCTGCAAAGTTCTAGCAAGTCTCTACTGAGCATGTACGAACTGCAATTTTTCAATGGCCTGGGCAAAATTTGGGCACATTTTCACAGGGATGGCAAAAGGCACATCCCTGATGCAATGGGTTCCCTTCCCCCACCCCTAAATTTCAATCCCCCGGTTCCAAAGTACGGTGGTTCCAGAGTTTTCCAAACAAAAGATGGCCAGCATTTTTTTTTAATAGGGACCAGACAATATATTTTTCCCTAGACTCATTCTCAGAAACTGTTTCGGCTGAAATTTCCCTCAGAAATTTAGACAGAGGCAAATACCGAGCTTGGGAAATTTTAGCCCCAACCTCAAAGATTGGCAACATTATTATTGGCAACTGAAAAGAGGATCTTATAATGGGAAATGTCTGGCAACCTTAATAATAGGCTGTGTTACCAGCACCTATGCTACACACGTGTCCCTATGGAAATCGAAAAAGAAACATTTCCTGAAACACTGAAAAGTTAGAGTAAAGGTACAGAGAAAACAATTTTTTAACTAAATAGCATGTCAGTTATTAGAAATGTCTCTTTATTACAATAATAGTCTACTGACTCTAGTTGCAGTAATTGTCACTTTGTGTATTATGTGAAGAAATTGTTTTTTTCACTGATTGGATTGAATAAAAGATATTTATTGGGCCACAGACATTAGAATATAGCTGTCCTGAAGCACCAGAGGAAAAGCAAGTGTGCTGTACCTGTCAAACTTTGTTCTGAGAAGGAAGAGAGTTTGTTAAATACTTGCAGTCCCTATTCCCTGTACCAAGGATGAAAAAAGGAAGCAGCTACATATTTTATAGATTATACACCTTTCTTTGGGCATTCCTTGATTTGAATATTTTTGAACGTTTTTGCATTAGTGTGCTCACAACTCAGGAGGAACTTTCTGCAGAGTTTATTTTCCAATTATTTTTCCTCTTTTTTGGTCATGTGCTACTTTTGGTCTAATATATTAAAAAATATTAAGAAGATGCATAACCTGAGGGGGTGAAAATTAAGGAGGGCTGGGTGTGGGGTGAGAGATTGTCTCTCTTTTTCCCCTTCCCAGACACCTGTGAACCATGTATATGGGATAAAGAATCTCTTCTCTCCTCTCCACTCCTTGTGGGGAAGAGAAGTAAGGAAGCATTGCCTGGCTGTTTTCATGCTCCACCTCCTAATGGTAGGTTCTTTCTGGGATTGGGGGAGAGGTGGAGACTCTTGTTTCAACATGGCACCCACACTGCTGGGTCCATTTGTTCATGCTCTTCACTCTGATGGCTCCCCCTTTAAAAGAGCAGGCCTGATCAAACTGCCACTGAACTGCCAATGGAAAGATTCCCATTGGTGTCCACCAGAGTTGGCTTGGGCCTAGAGTGAGAATACAACCACTCTTCCAGTTATTGAGGCAGTTCGAAATTGATTCTTGGAGCTGGCCCTCTCCCCAAAGGTTTACATCTGCCTTTCTGCTGTTCCCCTAGCTCTGCTGGCATCAGATGACCAGGCTGAAGGATCTGAAACAACATAAATATAGTTTTTAAATTTCTATTGTTATTTTAAAACAATGCAACGACTCAGAACAATCGTATATGTAGAAGCCAACCTTTACATGTCAATGTCTCCATTAGTGGATTTTCTAAAACATCAAAAATAATTAGACCAGTGATTCTCAATCTTTTGGCATACTGGGTCCCTTTATTTCATGTTAGTACCAGTGCACCACCCCCCCTGGTTTCTCTCCTCCCATTCCCATCTAGCCAGAACATTGAGCAATATGGAAAAGGCAACAGCAGCATGATCCCAGCACCTGGTCACAGCCCCTTGGGGGCTGCACCTTGCAATGTGTGAACTCTGAATTAGATCGTATTACGTGCCGATCATTGCTCATATTTGATTAAGCAATAACTACTCAAAACTAGGGTTTATAATGGATGTTCTGAAACAATCTTAACTATTGGCTTTGTGAACACACAGTGACAACCACACTGTACTCAAGCAAGTCCTTATCATCTCCTGGAGATACAGTGGATGACAAACGTGGGGAGGACAGGTGAGAGAAAGCATAAAGAAAATAATCTTGAATAAAAAGAATGTAAAGGGAGCCTTCAGAAACATATGCAAATATGTAAAAGATAGACAATGAGGCCATAATGCTGGCAGGTGAACTAAAGCAAGTGTTTTAATGACTTAATAACAGGAACACGTTGGGAACCAATGAGGTTAATATGTAAGTGATATAAAGCAGTGGGGGGTCCTGGGTGAGATTTATTGTGCATACTAATTGAAGGATGTTGAATACCAGATCATGGCTGAAAGATGGGACTGTGGCTCTATCTACTTCCCCTGGTTCACAAAGGATGATCTGGCAGAATTTAATGGCTTCACAATGTCACTGAGACTGGTAGTTTAATAGGGAACAAAACACAATATTACAGTGCAATATAGGAGGAAGCCACAAGAAAGAAAAAATGCCAATGAATTTAAGTGGAGACCAAGTGTGTAGCCCCCAGGTTAGAGTGGGATAGAATTCTCTAGTCTTGTTATCTTCAGTTAGATGAAAGATTTTTAAACAACTATACTTTCAAGTTTCATCCAAAGTAATATCATATTAAATCTTGCCCCGAAGTTACATTTTGTAACCACAAGCTTTTAAAATGTTATGACCAATATAAATTTCCCTATATGTTTATTTTAATTCTTTTTAAAACAACTCACCAATGTTTGAGCCCAAATACTGCAGCACTAGGAACCTGAGAGTTAAATGGACTAAAAAGAGAGAAACAACTGTCTTCATTGATTCTTATTGTCCAAGCAGAGGAAAATGCAGAAATTAATTATATTAAATAGTGATAAGTAGATTGGATTTTTAAAATTAATTGACTATTTAAAAAACTTTAAAGGTGCAATTAGTTACAAAGAAAAAAATTTTTTGCATGATTTTTAAACAAAAAGTGTTATTGGAAAATATTTGACTATGGGATTATCATCGGTGTCTCTAAGTGAGGAAACTGTTGTGGGGGGAAAGGGACTTTGTTAAATGGTTTGTTGCATGGCTTGTAACATACCCAAACATAAATACTAGTTTTGAAAGCCAACCAAGAGCCCAACAATTAAATAAGAGCACGAAGGAAATTGTGATCTTATGATATCTTGCCCACTGAAATCTAGGTGGGAACACTGGTTATTATTTATTCTTTGACCAAAATATGAGAGAGAGAGAGAGAGAGAACCTGTACACAGTGATGGAGGAGATGAAAAACCTGCAAAAGACAATTAATGTCATCATAAATAAATAAAGATGCTACTGAGCACTTAACCATAGAGGTCAAAGCATTTAAATCTTTTCCCATCTCGTTCTCCCTGTCTATATAATGGGGATAATGATACTTGCCTTCTTTTCGGTGACTTTCCCCAAGATCACACAGTTGCAGAGCAAGAACTAGAACCCAGGTTTTCTGAGTTCCCCAGTCTGTGCCTGCTACATCAGACAATGCTGCTTCCATTGCCTTAGTTCAGCTGCACTTCTGTTGTCTGTAGATAGCTAGGGTCTGAGTTTTAAAGCGCTGCATAGCGTTTTACTTCCTGTTAGAATCAATGAGAGTGATATGATCAAAGCTTATTTAAAAAAACCAAACAGAAACAAGACTACTCTGACTCAGCAAAAATAGGAAACAAAGAATAGAACAAATGCCATTAGCTAAGTATGTTTAACAGTTACTAGTCAAGATGTTGTAAAATACAGTTGGTAACACATTTTGCTTTGCAGGCCAGTTAGGAACAGTCAACATAAAGAAAGTCAGATATTTATCTTTTCAAGGCAGATTGCTTGAATGAGTTGAGGGTGTAATATTCTTGGAATACATCAGGTGGCACTATCACAAATGGTTTTGCTAGGTCCAAGTATCTGACAAAGAAAGAATAGCTTATAGTCAGTTGCGATGCAGTTCTTTTTAGGTGCTGAGTAAAGAACCACAAAAATCTGTTCTACCTGGATCTCTGACCGAGAATCTTTTCCTTAGGCTATGCCAACACAAACAAGCAAAAAAACATGCTGGGCCAGACTGTGAACCCCATACTCACATTGGTGGGCAGTTGCTCCCATGCACAGTTTCACTCCAAAGAGAGTAACTGCTCACCGACATGAGTAAGGGATTGAAAACTGGCCTGTTATGGTGCCAGAACACTGCAGAAAACAAAAGAGGTTTTACTGTTGATGTAGTGGGAGGGTTTTTCCGCATGTTGTTCCAAATGAGCTTTCTGTATATATTATAAAACAATATTTCACAGCTTGCAACTCAAGGTTAGGTTAGAACTTGTTTCACAACCGCCAGCTGATGGGATGGGAATGAGTGTGTCCTGTAGTGAAACTGGAACAGAATACAAGGATAATGCATGTTTTAGAGAGTCCTATGGTGCAGTTCATGTCCAATGACGTTCTTCTAAACTAGCCTGACACAAGATTAAATAGCGGAGAGAGAAACCAAGAATAAAGAATAATTTGAAAAAAGAGAGAGGAATGGGATGTTGAACGAGACACAGAAGAAAGCACTGAAATATTTAGAGAAAGGAAGTAAATCTTTTTGTTCTGTGTTCACAGTTCTGGTCTATGACTAGGGTTCATGGGCACTACGGTAATACAAATACATAATAGTACTCTGCTGTTCAGAGGTGGCTTAGGCCAATGTTTCTTGAAGGATGAGTTGCACCTCTGTACAGGTGGGTGAGGGGACTAGCTGGGGCAGTGAGGAAATATCTCACAATTATTCGCCAGAGTCTCAGCTTTCATTAAAAAGTCTCTAGCTGTTATGATTGTGGAGAAAACCTTCAAAGTGTGAAGAGAGTGTAACCAAGGCAGAAACGTCTGCTTGAGTTTGCAGACAGCCTGATACAATAGCTCTGATGTGCAGGCTGCCCCAATCATTTCCATGGTGCTAACTTAAATGCCAGTAGCGATACTTTACATGTCAATATTGTGAACTAATCATTCCGCTCACAGCCGGTAAGACAGGAAAGGAAATTTCATACTGCCCAAAATGGGGACGATGGAGCACAAAAAGATGCACCAATTAAGACACAAAGGACTTTAATAACGCATGGTGGGGTTTGCATGAAATTGGCATTATTTTCCCGAATTGAGAGAGACGGTTTTTAAAAGTGTGGGAAACACCGGCTTAGGACAAGCCCACAATTTTTTCTTTTACATCACTTTTCCATAGAAGAAAATAGACTTATTTTAAATATCTAATACAGAGGCACTTGATGGCTTTGGGTTTCATTCATTCTGCAAAGCCTTCCTGTCAGTCTCTGCATGAAACTACATTTAACATTTTCAGAGTGAATGTTAGTGCTTGGGAAAAGCATTAGCTTGACAGCCCTGGAGACTGAAGCTTTCTAAGGTCATATTTGTAGTCTGCATGGCAAGGACCCATCCCAGGGGTTAAGACAATCAGAAGGCAAGAGTAAAAGGAGTAGAAGTTGGGGTGGAGATCCCACTTTCTAATCGGCGCTGACACTCCTTCTCACCATGTGACCTTTGAGCAAGTCACCTGACCTTCTTGGGTCTCAGTCAACCCACCTATTAAGCTGTGTGATAGCAGGAGCTCACTGTGAACCAGATGCTGCTGCTGCTGAACTATTTGGGGGGGAAATAAAATTAAAAAACCCACAACAGTTGTTTTATAGTTGGATGCTATTTCTTATTTGAAACCACAGTCCCAAGTTATCATTAGAACATGGAAAGGGACAGGGATGGAATTTTCAATATAAATTGAGGGGCATCCCTGAAAATCAGGAACAGCTGAAAGGCAGCCTACATCCCTTCCAGCCATGGGAGAGCTCTCAAGAGTGAAATCTCACTAAAGTAATATCAGAGAAGCTCAGAAGAGAAGGAAAAGACCAGGAACAATTGCATCTTTGGGCTTGCTTCAGAATTTTCTGATAAACCACAATAATCAAAATGGCAACATGCTACATTATCACATGGCTTCTCTTCCTCCAGCTAAACAACCTGCAAGTCAATATTGATTTCTTTCTGTTTTCCAGGCTTTTCTTTATATTCCACCCTCTCCTCCCATTACTTCTTGTTTTGGTGGCTATCAGGAGATGGGAATGTCCCATACGGCAATCCAAACTTTATCCCCAGAAACTCTAATGTGCAGACATGACACAGAGAGCTGTCAGATTAAGTATCTAATTGAAAGCAATGACCAAATTTCCTGTGGAGCGAGACTGTTCTCTCTTCATAATGAGAAATCAAATAAAGCTCCAGGGTGTTCATCAGCCTGAGTAACAGCATGAATGTTCACAGTGTCCTGCTTCTCCTCTGCCAGTTTCTCAGCTACCATCCATACCGTACTCTGCCCAAGCAGCGACGAGAGAAGCTTCAATGCCAGCTAACAGTGAAATACATTTAAGACAAATGAAGAGAAAACCCCTTTTTGTGGAAACCATCTGATGTATGCTTTTAGTTCCAGAGCCCCCTTTGAGAGTTTCAAGATGATATCAACTCCTCTGGCTAATTAAGAGACCCTTCATTTCTATTTATTCTTTTCAACCAAACCAAACCAAACCAACACTTATTTCCATATTTTTAATTGAATTTTCAAGGCCACGTTACAAAGAAGTCTTTTGTATGTAGAGATCCAGCTAGTAGATCAAGAGAATCTCTATCTTAAATATTCTTCAGTATTTCATGAATGAGGCTAATTGCTAATTTGTAGCCATTGATATTGCTATATTATTTATGTGACATTATCCTAGCCTCTTTTGTTACAAGCAAGTTTTGATTTTTAAAGTAATTTCTTTTCTTAGTCTTCCAATGGGAAAGGTGCCTTCCTATTCTCTTAGTATATATTATTTGTATTATAGTAAGGCCGAGAAGCATCAACCATGCTAGGTGCTGTACAAACACATAGTAAGGGAGAGTCTCTGCCCCAAAGGCAATCTAAATAGACATGACAGAGCAGGAGGAGAAATAGAAGCACAAAGAGGGGAAGTAACACAAGATCAAACAAGCTGCCTCCTCTGAGACAGCTGAAAAGTGACTAGTGGTTTTGGGTGTCTAACGTAAGACACCTTAAGGAGGCCTGGTTTTCAGAAAGGGCTGAGCAACCACCCTCTGAAAATCAAGTCTAATTGGATGTCACAAGTTGGGCACCCAAAAATCACTTGTCGCTGCTTAAAATCTTGGCCTGCAGCTTTACAACTGGAATTGATATTGCTCGGAAGTAAATTTCATCCTGGATGATAATCACTAACCTCTACCTAAACAAACCATCAAATGAGTCAGTAATAAATCTGTCTTGAGTCAATTTATTGCCAACATTCCTCTGACAGAAATCAGGTTGGGCTGCCTGCACACCCTGCCCCTCCACTCTACAGGGAACCAGAAAGTGGGTGAAGCCAGCCAGGGAAGGGACAGAGAGCAATGAATTAAGGCAATTTGGTGCCATAGGAACACCCCCACTTAATTTCACCATAACCCAACCCTACTGTTGCATTATGACACAGAGGCCCATTGGTGCCAATGGGCAAAGGGTCCACTGTTCTTTACAAGCAGTTCAGACCTGACATTATCTCTACACCAAATACACTTTCATGGTGTTTGTCCATGAAGGGTAGCATGTGCGGTCTCTCTGAAAGCGTGTAACTTATCAATACACACATCTCACAGTGATTATGTGAATGAGTAGTATTTAAGGAATAATGTAACTACCGGTATATTGAAAACGTTGCCCTTATGGTCTTTGTCATAACTATAAAGGGAAGGGTAACAACCCTCCTGTATACAATACTATAAAATCCCTCCTGGTCAGAGGCACCAAAATCCTTTTACCTGTAAAGGGTTAAGAAGCTCAGGTAACCTGGCTGACACCTGACCCAAAGGACCAATAAGGGGACAAGATACTTTCAAATTGTTGTGGGGAGGAGGCTTTTGTTTGTGTTCTTTGTTTTGGAGTTGTTCACTCTTGGGACTAAGAGGGACCAAACATCAATCCATGTTCTCCAAATCTTTCTGAACAAGTCTCTCATATTTCAAACTTGTAAGTAATAGCCAGGCAAGGCGTATTAGTCTATCTTTGTTTTCTCAACTTGTGAATTTTACCTTTGCTAGAGGGAGGTTTATCCCTGTTTTTTTGTAACTTTGAAACTAAGGCCTGGTCCACACTAGGACTTTAATTCGAATTTAGCAGCGTTAATTCGAATTAACCGTGCACCCGTCCACACCACGAAGCTATTTAATTCGACATAGAGGGCTCTTTAGTTCGACTTCTGTACTCCTCCCCGACGAGGGGAGTAGTGCTAAATTCGACATGGCCATGTCGAATTAGGCTAGGTGTGGACGGAAATCGACCTTAGTAGCTCCAGGAGCTATCCCACACTGCACCACTCTGTTGACGCTCTGGACAGCAGTCCGAGCTTGGATGTTCTGATCAGGCACACAGGAAAATCCCCGGGAAAATTTGAATTCCTTTTCCTGTCTGGCCAGTTTGAATCTCATTTCCTGGTTGGACATCGGGGCGAGCTCAGCAGCACCGGCAACGATCCAGAGCTCTCCAGCAGAGGAGTTCATGCAATCTCTGAATAGCAAGAGGGCCCCAGCATAGACTGACCGGGAAGTCTTGGATCTGATCGGTGTGTGGGGCGAGGAGTCTGTGCTTTCGGAGCTGCGCTCCAAAAAACAGAATGCAAAGACCTACGAGAAGGTCTCCAAAGCCATGGCACTCAGAGGATACAGCTGGGATACAACGCAGTGCCGCGTGAAAGTCAAGGAGCTGAGACAAGGCTACCAAAAAATCAGAGTGGCAAACGGACGCTCCGGAGCCTGCCACCACTGCCCCACCAGTGACCATGGACTCTGACGATGGGATAGTGTCGACGGCCAGTTCCTCGGCGATGTTCGCGGACGGGGAAGATGAGGAAGGGTTTGTGGAGGACGAGGCAGGCGACAGCGTTTACAACGCTGGTTTCCCCGACAGCCAGGATCTCTTCATCACCCTCACGGAGATCCCCTACCAATCCTCCCCGGCCGTTAACCCGGACCCTGAATCAGGGGAAGGATCAGTCGGTAAGTGCTTTAAACATGTAAACGTTTATAATGGAACAGGAATCTGAACTATGTGAAAAGGAGGTCTATATATATGGGGATAGAACAGAAATCCTCCTGGGAGATCTCCACGAAGCTCTCCTGGAGGTAATCGAAAAGCCTACGCAGGAGGTTCCTGGGGAGAGCTGCCTTATTGGGTGCTCCGTGGTAGCACACTTTTCCGCGCCAGGCTTTCATGAGGTACTCAGGGAGCATTGCCTCCCCGAGCATGGCCACATAGGCCCCTGGTTTGTGCTGGCTTTCATGCAGCATGCACTCTCTATATCCTTCAGTGACTGTCCTCAGGGTGATCTCGCTCAGAGACTCCTGCATCTAATTAGGGGAATTACTGTAATGTTACGCCTGGTCCAAAGTATTTTTAAAAAATCTCCAGACAGACGGCGTAGCAGAGACTCAGCACGCTGCTGCGTGACAAGCGTAACGGAAAGCCAAAGAATCAAATGGATGCTCATGGAGGGAGGGGGGACTGAGGACACAAGCTATCCCACAGTTCCTGCAGTCTCCGAAAAGCATTTGCATTCTTGGCTGAGCTCCCAATACCTGTACGGTCAAACACATTGTCCGCGGCGGTTCAGGGCATAGCTCGTCAATGTACCCCCCTCCCCCACCCCCAGAAGGAAAAGGAAAAAAAATCGTCTCTTGACTCTTTTAAATGTCACCCTATGTGTACTGAATGCTGCTGGTAGATGCGATGCTGCGGCACTGTACTGTAGCATCCTCCCCCCCCCCGCCTCATGGGTGGCTGACGGTGCAATAAGACTGATATCCGTCGTCATCATCAGCCTTGCGGTAGATCGTGTAGTGCAGTAGGACTGCTACCCGTCCTCGTCATCAGCCCATAAGTAGACGGCCTGCTAACCGTCTTCATCATAGCAACAGGGGGCTGAGCTCCATCAGCCCCCGCCCTTCATGTGTAAAGAAAAGATTCTGTATTGCCTGGACTATCATAGCAGCAGGATGCTGGTCTCCTCTCCCCCACACTGCTTAATGTCCTGTCTGGACTATCATAGCAGCTGGAGGCTGCCTTCTCCTCATTTCATTTCACTAACAAGTCACTGTTTCTTATTCCTGCATTCTTTATTACTTCAGCATACAAATGGGGGGACACTACAACGATAGCCCAGGAAGGCTGGGGGAGGAGGGAAGCAACAGGTGGGGTTGTTGCAGGGGCACCCCCTGTGAATGGCATGCAGCTCGTCATTCCTGCGGGATCTGTCACGGAGCGGCTGTGCTCTCTAGTTCTCTGATACACTGCAACCCTAGTACAGTTGCCCCATATTCTAGGCAGGACTGATTCTATTTTTAGATACCATAAAGGAGGGATTGACTCGGGGAGTCATTCCCAGTTTTGTCTTTTGCGCCCCCGGCTGATCTCGGCCAGGGGCACCTATGACAGCAGCAGAAGGTATAGTGCAGTAGGACTGTTAACCGTCCTCACCTTGCCAATTTACAATGGCATGGTAGATGGTGCAATATGGCTGATAACCCATCTCTGCTGTCATGCAAAAGCAAATGAATGCTGCTGTGTAGCGCTGCTGAATCGCCTCTGTCCGCGGCATCTAGTACACATACGGTGACAGTGACAAAAGGCAAAACAGGCTCCATGGTTGCCACGCTATGGCATCTGCCAGGGTAAATCCAGGGAAAACGGGCTCGAAATGATTGTCTGCCGTTGCTTTCCCGGAGGAAGGAATGAGTGACTACATTTACCCAGAACCACCCGCGACAATGAAATTTGCCCCATCGGGCACTGGGATCTCAACCCGGAATTCCAAGGGTCGGGGGACACTGCGATGGGGTGGAACAGGGGCAGAGTTTATGCTTTCCGGATTGCCTGCAGCAGGAGTGCGCACGAGATAGATGCTGTGCATGCTCTTGTTCACAGACACAGACTAGACTGTGTTCACTGTTCGCAAAAATGTATCTTTGCAAGGAATTCACTCCCTTTTTCCCATCACACAGCTTCGACTGTCTCCAGACCTGCCACGGCATCCCCCTCACAGAGGCTGGCAAAGATTAGGCGGCGAAAGAAAAACACATGGGACGAGATGTTCGCTGAACTTATGGGCTGCTCCCGAGCTGAGGCGGACCAGCAGAGCCAGTGGAGGGAGACCCTCTCTCTGTACCAGCGCTCACACAGCGAACGGGAGGAGAGGTGGCGTGAGGAAGACAAGCAGGCGACTCAAACGCTGCTTGGACTAATGAGGGAGCAAACGTACACGCTCCGGCGCCTTGTGGATGTTCTGCAGGACCGCAGGCAGGAGGACAGAGCCCCCCTGCAGTGTATCTGCAACCACCCTCCCCTGCCACAAAGTCCCATACCCCCCTCACCCAAAATAACCAGAAGAAGGGGCACCAGGGGCCGTGAAAACTGTCACTGCACCCCAGCAGAGTGCTCAAGTACCCAAAAGCTCTCATACCGTCAATTTTGAGAAGTCCTTCCCTTCCTGACTCACCCAAGCCGCAATCCCAGTTTCATCCCCTAACTATCTAGTTAATTATTAAAAATACTTTGCTGTTAATTACTGTTTCCGTCATATTTTTTTACAGAAGACTGTGTTTGAAGGGAGGGGTGGGGAAGGGGGTTGGTAATTGCATAGGACAGTCACCTTTACCAGGGTACAGACACGGGGGCAGGATCAGCAGCAGGTCACACACACAGTGCAGTCAGTAGGCACCCTGGTCGGTATGGGAGGTGGTTTCCAGGTTCTGTGTGGGTGGGGGGGGGACGTGACTTTGTAGCGGGGGAGGGCGGTTACAGATCTTATGCAGCGGTCCTTGTCCTGGACCGCAGAGTCACGCAGCAGAGGAATCTGTATCCGTCCTCCTCCGCCACAAAAGGTCACATAGCCCCCGCACACAGAATCCCAAAAAGGAGGGATGGCAGGCTCCGTTGAAACAACCAGTCCAGCACTGCAGACCGCTCTAGGAGCAGGAGCCTGTCATTCCTCGAGTTTAGAGGCGGTGTTTACATCACTGCACACCCTACGCAGCACAGTCTGCGTCCCAGTTTCAACCCTTTAACGCAAAGTCATTAATAAAGAAACCTTTGTTAAGTAACAATGGAACATGTATTTTATTTTTACACGTGTGTTGGAAGTGGGGGAAACGGGGTGAACGGGGTATGTAACTGCAGAGGATAGTCAACAGTAACTGGGTAAAGAAACAGGGGCAGGTTCAGCTTCTCTGTAAAGAAACTGAACAGTCACAGGTCACGCTGCTCGCTGGTACTTGAAAAGTTCCTTGTCGCTGTCCCAGGCGCATGTATAGGGCTTCATGAGCCGGGGCATTAGCGGGTAGGCTGGGTCCCCGAGGATCACTATAGGCATCTGCACATCCCCAACAGTTATTTTGTGGTCCGGGAAGAAACTACCTTCCTGCAGGCGTCTAAACAGACCACAGTTCCTGAAAACACGCGCGTCATGAACCTTGCCTAGCCACCCGACGTTGATGTTGGTAAAACGTCCCCTATGGTCCACCAGTGCTTGCAGCACCATTGAAAAGTAGCCCGATTTCTCAGCAGCTGACTGTGGAAGAGGTGGACGATAAGGTGCGAGGAGGTGAAAATGGCCATAACTGCAGCGGGCTCCGTGCTCGCAGTGCTGTGGCGTCTGCGCTGTCACTGACCAGAAAAGTGCACGAACAGATTGCCCGCAGGCGCTTTCAGGGAGGGAGGGAGGGCGTGATTGATGGTTGAATGATGACAGTTACACAAAACCACCCTCGACACATTTTTTTCCCCCAGCAGGCATTGGGGGCTCTACCCAGCATTCCAATGGGCAGCGGGGACTGCGGGAACTGTGGGATAGCTTCCCACAGTGCACCGCTTCCAAAGTCGACGCTGGCACCGTTAGTGTGGACTCACAAAGTCAAATTAGTGTCCTTAGTGTGGATACACAAATTCGACTTCGTAAGGTCGATTCCACAAATTCGACTTAAGTTGAATCGAACTACTCTTGTAGTGTAGACATACCCTAAGGCTGGAGGGGGTTCCTCTGGGCTCTTTGAATCTGATTACCCTGTAAAGTTATTTTCCGTCCTGATTTTACAGAGATGATTTTTACATTTTCTTTTTAATAAAATCCTTCTTTTAAGAACCTGGCTGATTTTTCTATTGTCCAAAGACCCAGGGGTTTGGGTCTTTGATCACTTTGTAACCAATTGGTTAGGATATTATTCTCAAACGTCCCCAGGAAAGGGGAACTAGGGCTGTCAAACAATTTAAAAAGTGAATCATGATTAATCAGTTTTAATTGCACTTTTAAACAATAGAATACATTTGTTTAAATATTTTTGGATGTTTTCTACATTTTCAAATATATTGATTTCAATTACAACACAGAATACAAAGTGTACAGTGCTCATTATCTTTTTATAGTGCAAGTATTTGTAATAAAAATATAAACAAAAGAAATAGTATCTTTCTATTCACCTCATACAAGTACTAGAGTGCAATCTCTTTATCATGAAAGTGCAACTTACAAACAGAGAATTTTTTTTAATATAACCGCACTCAAAACCAAAACAATTTAAAACTTTAGAGCTTACCAGTTCACTCAGTCCTACTTCTTGTTCAGCCAATCGCTAAGACAAACAAGTTTGTTTACATTTACAGGAGATACTGCTGCCTATTTCTTATTTACAATGTCACCTGAAAGTGAGAACAAGCATTTGCATGGCACTATTGTAGTCAGTGTTGCAAGGTATTTAGGTGCCAGATATGCTAAACATTCATCTACCCCTTAATGTTTTGGCCACCATTCCAGAGGACATCCTTCCATGCTGATGACTAGTTCTGCTCGATAACGATCCAAAGCAGTGTGGACTGACTCACATTCATTTTCGTCATCTGAGTCAGATGCCACCCACACACAGAAGGTTAATTTTCTTTTTTGGTGGCTCAGATTCTGTAGTTTCTTCATCGGAGTGTTGCTCTTTTAAGACTTCTGAAAGCATGCTGCACATCTTGTCTCTCTCATATTTTGGAAGGGACTTCAGATTCTTAAACCTTGGGTCAAGTGCTGTAGCTATTTTTATAAATCTCATATTGGTACCTTCTTTGCGTTTTGTCAAATCTGCAGTGAAAGTGTTCTTAAATCAAACAACATGAGCTGGGTTGTCATCCAAGACTGTCATAACACAATACATGGCAGAATGCGGGTAAAACCACAGCACAGGAGACATACAATTCTCCCCCAAGGAGTTCAGGCACAAATTTAATTAACACTTTTTTTTAAAATAAGCATCATCAGCATGGAAGCATGTCCTCAGGAATGGTGGCCGAAGCATGAAGGGGTGAGAATAGGGATGAAGCAAGCCTGCTGCCAGGAGTAATCAGCAGCCAGCTTCCTCCCTGTGAAGGAGCTGTTTCCTCCCTGCCTTGGTGGTGCTACTGCAGTCCCCTCCAGTTGGATTGCTTCTTCAACTTTGGAGCTCTCCATATTCATATTTTCAATGAATTCCTCATGTGCATAGATGCTCCTCAGCCTATCTACCTCCTCCTGTAGCTCTCCTGATTCCCAGGAGATCCTACCAGTAGACAACTCTCACACTGGATGGTCTCCCCAGCCTGACTTTCTATGACCATTGAGAGTAGGTAAGTCTACTGGATTCTTCTCGGGGCACTGGAGTTGTCCCAAAACCTGGTATGTTTTATATATTTTCTTTTTATGAAATGGGAAAAAATCCACAAATCAGCCCAATGCAAACTCCCTGTTTGTCTCAAAACTTGCAGTCTCCAGCATTTTACTGCAGAGGATTCACTGTTTGCAGATCTGTAAGACTTTGTCTACACTGGCACTTTTGTCGGTTAGGGGTGTGGAAAAAAAACGCACCACTCCTGACCAGCATAAATTTCGATGCCAGTGTTGACAACGTTATGTCAGCAGGAGATGCTCTCCCGCTGCCATAGCTACAGGTGCTTTTTTGGGGGTGGTTTAATTATGCTGGCAGGAGAGCCATCTCCCACCGACATAAGCGATTACATGGGAAACTTACAGTGGTGCAGCTGCAGTGGTACAACTGTGCTGCTGTAAGGTCCATAGTGTAGTCACAGCCTGAGTCTGAAATTTTTTGTGTGCGCTCATTTAATGGTTGATATGTGGGGAGTGGTGTATTTAGTGCTTAGGAAGGATTCTGGATTTATATACCCTACAGACCAAAGTCAGGTACACTATTTACCTCTGAACTAATGAATGGCATCACAACATTCTTCAAGTATCAGAGGGGTAGCCTTGTTAGTCTGGATCTGTAAAAAGCAACAAAGAGTCCTGTGGCACCTTATGGACTAACAGACGTATTGGAGCATGAGCTTTCGTGGGTGAATACGAATACATCAGACGCAGTGAGTATTCACCCACGAAAGCTCATGCTCCAATATGTCTGTTAGTCTATAAGGTGCCACCGGACTCTTTGTCGCTTTTAACATTCCCCAAGTTGCTCTGCCAGCATGCATCTCCCTTGACCTGAGCGGACCACCTCTAGAGAGAAGGAAGGCAGCTGCAAGCTCATTCTGACTTGACCTCTCTAAAGGTCTTGGCACTAATGGACCCAATTGTACCCATCATGTTCAACTGCTGGAAACTGGACTAAGACTACAAATTCATTTCACGTAGCCTGAAAAACAGCTAGTATTTGGTAATGACAGATGGTGGCTGAACATTAGGTGGTAACTTAAGAGTTGAAAGGCACTGTATCCCACTTCCAGCCTCCTGAACCACAAAAGTCTCCCTTCTATTAGCTGCTTTAAACGCTGTGCTGTGCATCACTTCAAGTTGAGGTTACAATTTCACTTTGCGTCCCCTGCAAGTGATCCCCTATTTTAAATTCAAGCAACAAAAGTCAATTCAGAGACAATGGAGTGGAGATGGGCTTAGTACTGAAGAAAATTACCCTGCATTCTAAATCCAATATCACATTAAAAGAGGACTCGATCAAAGATGACTATTTCACACTATATCCGAGGCTTTTGATTAGAGATGAGTGAATAAAGCACAGTGAATAATTTCGCTGATGAAGTTACAATTTCCTCAAATGTACTGATCATCTGAAATTATTTCACTAAGCTTTTCATGGATTTTTTTCTTAACTCAACAGCTTGATTCCAAAGACGTTTCTACAAATAGTCAATATTTGAGGTATGTTGGCTGCTTGCAATTGGGCAGAAATCACATGAAATTGTTTCTATTCCCCAAATATCTGAGAATTCTGGGGTGAACCCTCATGCATGCAAATTAAAAATTTTAGTTTCCACCAGCCCTCGTACACACTCCATTGAAATTCAGTCTCCACGAATGCCAGTAAAACTCAGTTGCACGAATCTTGGCAAAAAACACAAAAGGGATGCAAGCGGAACTGATGTGACTGCCTTACAAAAATTCAAGAGAGTATTTTTAGAAATTCTTTTTTGCAGTATTTGCCAAGCTTTACATTTAAATAAATTATATATATATAATTAAATATATAATTTATTTAAATGTAGAGCTTGGCAAATACTGCAAAAAAGAATTTCTAAAAATACTCTCTTGAATGTATATATATGTATATCTATATTAGTGATTTTTGCATACAAGACACCTAAAATATATCTGATTCTGAGTGGCAATAATTATAATCTATTAGCTGAAAAGGCATATTGAGGAACCCGGAAGGGAAGGTTAATAGCCATGAAATAGTTATCAATTAATAGAAGATTCCAAGTTGTACATTCAGCTCTGTAGAAAGACTGCTCATTTAGACTACAGTATCTATGGAGCGCTTGTCCCAGGTTGGGTTATATTTGTCACTCATGGATAGAGTCAGATGATTTATAGTCCTGGCTCTGTGAAATGAGCAGTGATCCAGTCTAATTCTCAAAGCTGAGTTTGTTTACCAAGCTCTACTTTTGATAGATTCTTATTCGTACTGTTACAAGACTGCTTTCATCCTAGTAAGTAAGTATTTAATGCAGAAGATTCAGCAGAACATACTGGTTCCAACGACCTGACAGGACTAGCTTCAGAAGGGGGTGAAAAAGAATGAGCTAACTGAGTGGAGGAGAGAGACCAGGAGTAAGGAAGCCTTTCGAGATGGTGGGGTTGGGCAGGGAAAGGGGAAGATGGCTATAAACATCATTCTGTAGAGACTAAACACTTCTGACTCTGGAGCTGCAGCATTTCCCATCCCCCTCTGGCCCCCCATGAGAATAATTTTTTCTTCTCTCTCCCCTGTAGTCTGGGGACCAGAGGCTTTCCCCAAGGCCTGCTTGGTTCCCAGTTTTTCCTTTCTCCTGTGGCAGGAGAAAAGGGAGCTCGGGTTTGCCCTGTATCTCTAGGGAGGGGGAAAAAGCCAGTAGTAGCCCTGTCTCACCCACGTTCATCTATACTTCATGTGATTCCCCGCTCGTGATGAGACTGGGGCTGCACCATGAATGTGGCTCCTGGGTAGAGCTTTTAGCTATCCAGCCCTAATTGCCTCCGCTGGGCTCTGCACATTGCGTCCTCTGGCAGCCACTCTGTGCAGCTCTTTTGCTGATTTGCATCACATTCGTATGGCCAGAGGCCACATTGTCAGTGCAACAGAAGTAGTGGAGACAGCTAGATGACATCTATGAGTGCCAGTCACTCAGCACTGAGTGGGAGCTGAGTTTTGGTTGGGCAGTTGCACATAAAACTTTTGCTTTAGTTGTTTATATCGCAATAGAGCTGCACAAGTCTCATTATAGTACGTTAAAATAGTAAACAAAAACATCAAGGCAAACTAGCTGTCCTGAAATTACTATTGAAGGGCTTAATCCCTTAGTTGCTGCTTCCTTCCCAAACTTCTGTTGTGCCATTCTGAATTGGAATTTTATTTCAGGGTCATGAAGATAAAAGTGAAAACATGTTTATATTAGGATGGGACAAAGAAAAAAAAAGGAATTTTAAATTTAAGTGAGAGTAAAGCCAAGATGTCTAGTTTCTGTTTCCCTCTCTGAGCCAAAGCACAGGCTGGCTGTGCTACCTACTAAGTTAAAAATACATGAAGTAATCTTCCTAGAGGTCACAGTGTCCCCATCGTCTTAGCACAAAATTTTCACTTAAGCTGGTATTTCTGGCTCATCCTCATTTGTAACTAGGGGCGGGGCATTTTGCCAGATACAGGTAGGCTCTGTCTTTGGCTTGCTCACCTGCAGTCTGATTTAGATTCAGAAAAGGTGCGCTTGGGATGGAAAAAACTGCTGTTGATCCTTAGCTTGAGGGCACTGCTAACTGAAGACTATGCATGGGTTTGAAGAAGACTGCATGATTTCAAACAGCTGAACTAAATGTTGCTCTCATTTCCACCAGTTTTAGTCTGGAGTAATTTTACTGAAGGGAATGAAAGATTTACACCAGCAAGGAGGAGCACAGCATTTGGACCAATTAATGAAAGTGTTAGTTGGAATTTTGAAAAGAGCCTAAGGAAATTTCAATTTGAGTGGGAGTTGGGCACCTAACTCTTTTGCTGCTTCAAAAATCCCAGCTGTTTTTCCCAACTGTTGAGGTACAGGTGATGGGAGCAGCTACAAAATGTAAAGTCTTGCAACTTGGGTCAAGAAGAGATTTTCTCCTAAGAGATCCTTTGCGAATTAAATGCAGTACTGTTTAACTTTAGCAATACTGCTATGGGTCTTCTTCTTTTTCAATGCTTAGCCAGACAGTTGGCCGTAGCAGTCGTTCACCATTGGTCCGTTCCTGCCCAACCGCAAAGGTTTGATGGCCTGAGAGTCCAACATCAGAACAGACTTGATGAACCCATGTAATAGGGGTCTGCCTCTGGGCCGCCTCCACCCTTCAGTTGGTGGAATTTTATCCTGGATGTTGCAAGCCACCCAGAGAATGGCATTCGCTGGAACATTTTGTGGCATCCTTGCGACATGTCTGAAAAGCATAAGATGCCGCCTGTGGACAATGGCTCCAGTAATCTGTAGACCTGAGTGACCATAAACATCTGCATTACAGATGATATCATTCCACTTTATGCCCAATATATGATGTTGACATTTTGTGTGGAAAGCCTCCAGCTTTGTCCAGTCTGAGAGGCTTAGTGTCCATGTTTCGCAGCCATACAACAGTATGGAAAGGATACAGCTTGAATACATCCTGAACTTAGGAGGGAGGAAGCCATAAATGCTGAGACAGTAGAAAGTCAGGAGCCATCTTTTAGGCAGAGCCTGAATGCAAGGGTTTCATGAGGAAGAAGAAGCTGTGGAGGACATGGCTAGCCCCTATGTATGTGTAGAGTCTGAGACAAAGGAGACCGAAAGTAGGCTAGGTTCAAGTAACCTGGTAAAAACTAAGGTCCTGTTTTTCTGTTGTAGTTAGGTGTCACCAGCCTCCTTTGTTCATCACTCATGGAGTCACAGATGGCCAGAGCCTCAGCAAATTGCTATAAGCACACCAGCTTACAGCAGCTGAAGATCTACCCCAATGGGATAAATCTAACATCCCTAGACGTCAATGAAAATGTTTCTATGGACATCAATGGGCGATAGATTGGGCCTGAACAGCATCCAAAGAATCACCAAAATGTAGGGCTGGAAGGGAGTCTGAGAAGGAGGTGGCTGCTTCCTTTGAAGTGAATTAAAAGAAATGGTTGAGAAAGGAAAACCTATTTTTGTAAAAAAATGTCCATCATGTCTGTCCTGAAGCATTCAAAGAAGACCTGATATGTCTTTTGAAATTTGTGCATTTTATTTATGAAAATAGTTATTGAAATTATTCATTCACCAACACCCTGTTTTTTGTTAAATGGCATTCATATTTTCACCAAGAAAATCTTAAGGCCTGATTTTTTTCACAAAAAAACAAAGACCTTTCTACAACACTGACAAAGAAAAAAGGTGACTTTTTGATCAGGTCTTTTTCAGCCCAAATAATGTTGCCCAGCTCTGTTAATTATTGTACGCTGCAGAGTTTGAAGGGCAGAAAAAGAAACTGCAGCTGTGAGCAGAGTCAAACCATTTAGACAACAACTTAGTGTTCTTGCCTCGTTGTGTTTCTTTCCTCCACATACATGGATGGACTTAAATGGGTTGCATGACCTCCTTCTGTCAGAAGCTATAACTCAGTATAGGTTACTAATACTCTTGGCTATATCATCTGCCAAATCCAACATTAAAAAAAAAATCAAAAGTCATCCAGGCCCCTTTCATCTCTTGGAGCCACTGACTGCCTCAAGGATCTCAGAAACTGTGGTTAAATAACTGTTCACATACCTTCTTACTTGTTGATTGGCTTACAGATAATATAACAGCCTCCCACTGATTCATGACATTGGCCTGTGAACAGGAGCACAGATGTCAGGTGATAGTCTATGATGTTGGCAAGGTGAATGACTAGGAGTGAATAAATGGGGAGACACCTGTATTGAAGTCCAGAGGTTTCCCGCAGCCTGATTTTGATCCTGCTTTATACTCTTTTCCCATCTGCACTATGAGCCAATATGGATACTACTTATACCTGTTGCAAAACCACCAAGGCCAATGGTCTGCAAGAGACATCAAAGCAAAATATGGTCCCATTGCATAATCCTTCTGGTCAAAGAGGACTGGATAGGACTTCCTTAGCCAGCTGGAGGGAGTATCTCTTAAATGGCACAAATCATTTTGTCCCCTCTAGGGGCTTAGTGCATGGCTAACTTCAGCATCTTCATTCCAAAGTAGGTTGCGTCTGTGTTGTGTCATTAGGCAGAGGAAAGATTTGTGCTGTACATGCAAAGGCTTCAGAAGTTTGAATCTATGACTTTCTAAAGAGTCATAGAATAGGAATGAGGATCTGTTGGTCTGCAACTTTACATATAGTATTGGACATAATATATCAGTCAGTACTGATACTGCACAATTGCTGTAACAGTTCAGTAAAAGTATACAGTTGATTTCAATACACAATACTTGACAGAGCTTTTCTTGCTCTCCAGATTAACTCCTTGCATCCTGCACTGGAGGTGCTTCTTCTTCTAACCAACCCTGACTCTATAATAATTTTCAAAGCTCCTTAAGCTTCTAAAATGAATGGCAGTTTTCCTACCCTAACAACCTAGTAATACAAGTGTAAAAGGCTTTGAATACCTGAAGTTACTTCAGAAGGGGACACTAACTCTTACCAATCCTTTGGTACGAAATATCTCTCCCTAGGACAGTGGCTCAGGAGAAGCTGGCAGTACTAAGAAATCAAAAGTGGGAATAGTCATGGTGGAAAAGGACACTATTTGCTGTTAGTTTTAAGAATTCCAATATGTGTCCTCAGTCTAATTAAACCCTGGTTTGTGATGGTCAGTGACCAGATTCCTTCATTTAATAATTATATAGCAGTTTATACCTTCAAAGGTATTTCATCTGCACGACATTCTTATGAGGTAGGTGGGTGTTTGTTATCCCTATCTCACAGATGGGGAACCTTAGGCAGAGAGTGTAGTGACTTCCCTACATACAACTAGTCGGAAGCATAGCTGGGACTAAAATTTGGGTCTAGAGCTGGGCAAATAGCTGATTTTTCATTTTGTTGGAGATTTAAAAAAAAAGCTTCACTCGATTGATCATTTTGAAAGGTTTTTGAATTTTTTAGAAAATAAAATTAAAAGGAAAATCTGAAACAAACAAAAAAATTCAAAACATTTCATTTTGAAAATGTCAAAACAGAACATTTTGACTGGGGGCGGGGGTTCCAAACAAACCAGCAAAAATGACACATTTGTGAAACATTTTGGTGTTGCTGAATCTGTATTTTTCACTGAAAAGATTTTCAGTCAAAAAATTTCACCCAGCTGCACTCTGTACGGTCTGACTCCTAGATGAGTTCTTATTCCTCCAGATAATCATTTAGCTTTGAAACTAGTGATCAAAAGAGGCTTCTCAGATTCCAATCCTCTATTTCTGCTGTCAGACCCCACTCCCACCTGCTCAAGACTCCCTTGCTTTACCCTTTCTGGCTTATCTCCATTACTTTTCACTGTATCGGAGTCCTCCTGTGCTCTTCCCCACCTCAGGACCTTACTTACGTCTCTTACCTTACAAATATCTGCTCTGTGCTTCCATTTCCATTCAGCCTGATCATGAAGATTGGATTGAAAGTTTGATCTCTGTTCACAGTCCTACTCCAACCCCCAGATGGGAAGTCACATCTAATGCAACTCAGACTTCAAAAAAAGGCGTATTTGGTTTCAGTGGATCCTTTTGAAGCCACACTATTTGTGCACATTTGAAAGTTGCTGAAGCATTCCTCCTGTCCCTAGTGCAGTGGGTAAAATAAAAGGCGACAGTTAAGCAACATTTTAAATACGTTCCAGAGACAAGCAAAGGATGTGGTGCACATTATTCCTTGGGAGAAAATATGGTGTAGGGGCGAAAGTGCAGCACTTAGCACTCGGGAGACCTATCGTCCGAGTTCTACTTCCTGCTTTGCTACTGATTTGTGTCACTTTGGGTAAGTTACTTCACCACTCTATGCCTGACATTGGGATAATACCTCCTAGGGGTGTTATAATGCCTAATAAACAATTGTAAAAGTGCTTCACTATCCCTGGCTGAAGATGCCAAAGGAAGGTTAAGCATGGTTATTATTCTATGCACAATCAGATGTGTTACAAAAAAAAGTGATAAATAATGTAAAAATAAGACTAGATATAATTAAGCTCCCAATTAACTATTGTACATGTAGAAAGATGTGTCAGAGTTACCTTTTAAAAAGTAGTTGGATTGGTCATGTTAGCCATTGCTGAAAATTCAGACTGTGAATGGAATTTAAAAACAAAACAAGTGACTTATGATCTCTTATGGCACGTTGTAGAGGAAATATAGCTACAAGTGCATGGGATAGCTAATTTCAGGTGTATCAGTCCTTTGGGACTGCCGGGTACCTATCTTCACCCGCTACCCTGGCAATTTAGCAAGCTCCCAGTATTCCCTGCAAGAATATATGTATCTTGTTTTCATCTGGACTCAGAGTCAAGTGGGCAATAAAAATAATTCTTTGGAGTGTTTTTGTACCTGTGTTTTTATAGGAATTCACAGACACCCGAAAAGGATATTTGCAAAGTGAACTATGATCCCTGACCTATAGTACCCACAATAAATCTGCCACCTTAACCATTGCCAGCTCTTTGGAATGAATAGTTGTATTATAAAGGCACATGTGTACAGCTACAGGGCTGTATATCTTATTGGACCTCATTCTCAAATCAACATATTTTAAAACCTATACACAACTATCTGTACATAAAATCTTTCAGTGATTTGACTCTCCTTCACCTCTTTAAGCTGTGATTCTGGGTTTGATGTGGTACTGCTAGCAGTGATCATCCCATATCAACCTGACCGATTGCTTCAGCAATACAGTCCTCAACAGATACTGAGTATAACCCGCCATAGAGAATGAGATCTTTTTTCAGCTTCGCAGTGTTAATGAATACGCTGTAGTCAATATTTAAGAAATGGGAGGTTAATAAATCATTAGAACCAAAAAATGAAAATGTTGGTGATAGCAACTTAGTCAAAATTAGGTGCTGTATAATAAATTCCTTAATTCATATTTCGGCACCTGAATAGACTTCACTGAAGTTGTTTAGCAACTCTGAAAACAAAGAGACTTGAATTACAGTATCTAAATATGAATATAGGAGTCGAACTTCAGGCATCAAGTGTGAAAATGTTGGCCGCTAGAGGAAACTGATCAATTAGAGAACATGCTCGTTTACAGTTGTGCAATGCTCCCTTATAATGCTGTTTGGCAGCCGCCTGCTATGTCCACTGCTTGCAGAAAGAGCAGCCTGTTGCAGCTAGCTGGTCGTGGCTTGGAACCAGGGTGGACCGGCAGCCCCCCTATCAGCTCCCTGCTCCCCTAAGTTCCCTGTGCCGCAGCCGCCCAGCAGGCTATCAATTGCAGGCAGTTCAGCTGTCCCTCCCCCCATTGCCATGTGCTGCTCCTGGGAGCCTTCTGCTTGCTGTGCGGGGAAGAAGCGGGGGGCTAATGTCAGGGTGTCCCCTCTCCATAGAGCGTGGGGCAGGGCAAAACAGGGCTCAGGATGGAGGGAGCTTGCTGGCAGCAGCTGTTGTCTCAACTGGCTGATCTACTTAAAAAGGCAATGTACTTAGAGTGGGGTCAGCATACTTAAAGGGGCAATGCACATCTCTCTCTCACACACACAGGGTCTGTGTCTCTGTTGACCAAGCTGTCTCCTCTCCCTCCATTTGTGCTGCCTTGTAGCGTGTGAGGCTACATTAACAACAATGTAGTAACCCTTGAGGGTTCAGCCGAGTGCTAGTTCAGCATATAGCAGTAAGGCATTCCCTGGGAAATATCCCACCTTCTTCCACCCTCTAACTTCACCACCTCAACCAAGCTTCACAATCATCATTGCTGTGTACAGTGTTAAACTTGTTTCTTTCCCCTTTTCCATGTGCTCAGCTCTCAATCCTCTTTGATCACTAGAGCGAGTCAAGAACAGGAGTTTCCATTCTGCAGGAAAATTCTGACATTTTGAAATTTTTTTTCATTCTGAATTGGAATGAAAAAGCCAAAGTTTCCATGATACAAATTTTCAGGAAAAACCTTAATTCAGAACTATTGAAATATTTCATTTAGATAGTGGTGAAATGTTTCATTTTGACTTTTATGGCATATTAAAAATATTTTTCATTTTGACACTACTGAAACAAAACAACTGACACTATTAAAAGGAAATGTTCCTTTTCCGGTGGGAAAAAATGTAGTTGAAATCAACACATTCCCACACAGCCTTTCGATCGTGACAAAACTGCATGAGTTGATGGAAAACAGTGCCCTCAAACTTTTGTCTGCTCTGAAGATCATGACTATAGACACAGTCCATTTCCTGCCAGCTGATTGTGTGGAGTAAGAGGTAAAAAAACATGCATGAAATTCTGAGCTGCACTCTTCACGAAGTACAGCCTAGGGGCTGCTAAAGGTGGTTTTATGCTACCTCTGGGATTCTGGAGCAGCTAAGGGCTTGTTTGATCTCCAAAGTAAACTAAAGCAGCCTCAGTGACTACTCTAATTTATGCCCTCATGGCAAATATCCAAGCTATAATCTCTTCTTGCCTTAACGTGTCCTATCCCCCACCGAGCAAGACCTTACTCCAGGGGCTACAAGGCGAGCAGTGTAGCCATGTTATTTTGGGTCTACTCCACCCAGGGAGCCTCCTTACCAGGGGAATTCTTGACTGCAGGGACCTAGTGTTCTGAGCCTTTTAGGTTGCAGAAGTGTATAAAGGGGCAGCCCAAAATCTAGCCAATCTTGTTTTTGAAAACGCTACCCTCCTCTCATGAGCAAGAAGTAGTAGGAAGAAGACAGTCCAACTTCATTAGTGAGCATAAATTTCCCCATGCAAATCTGTAGAGTCGACTTACACATGGTCTAACCTACCTGCCTTCTTCAGGTAAGTGCAATGGCATCCAGATCATTTTTTGCTGAGAAGAAGACTGTAGTAGTGAATTATTATTTTTTAAAGTGAGACTCAGTATGGAAGATTTCTGCCAAAGAGGAATCTGAGAAAATTATAAACCACAGAAAATGGGCATGGGGGGTTGTTATAATGGAAATTGTTTTGCAACTTCAACTGTTGTAGATCAGTTGCACAAACACGCTTGTTACAACCCTTGGTTAGTACCTACACGTTTGGCATTCTGCAGTAGAGTATGCAGAGGTGTATGTATGATCCCTGTCCAGAGAAGTTTACAGTCTAATGCTGAGACCCTGCAATTAGTAATGCACATGTACAGCCAGGTGCCTTCAAACTAACAGTTGTAGGATCAGGGCTTAATATACATAGATATTGTAATCTAGACAGATATAGCCAGATTTTTCAGAAGAGCTCAGCACAGCAGGAGTTGCTAGGTACTGATCTCTTTTGAAAATCTGGCCCCAATTGTGGGTGCTGAGCACTTGAAAGTCTGAACCATAATGCATTGGGAAACCAGACAAAAGTCAAACCTTCAAGCTGGGGAGGCTTTGTTACTTTGATGTCTCCTCTGCTCTCTCACTCTACATTTGCTTTAGTGGATTTTTGTCAACAGACTTTGAGGAAGGAGTTCAGCATCACAATGGGGCAGTGACTCAAGCACATTTCAAGCTCTCTTTAGCTTTATGGGTTTGAAATGGACTCCAAAATTAAAAACAAAAAGAGTTCTGCTTTCTATGAACACAGCCAGCCTGCCTCAAACTGAAACAAATACCTAAGATCAGGCAGCGGAGGTATGCTGCTGCTACTGAAAATCACAAGGCAGCACCCTGAACTTCCTTGGATGACCCCAGTAATGGTAGTGGAGTGGCCTCTGGAAAAAGCAGTGGCTGGCTGAAAGGACAATGAAGCATTCTTGGAAGAGAAAGGGCTGCTAGGAAGAAACTTTCCCCACTTCAGCAGCCTTCGTGATAGCTTTTAATTTCTAGTCAGAGAAGAGAGGCTTAGGGAAGCGGGAGAAGTGTACTACCTGTATGGACCAAACTACAGTGTTACTGGGGCTGGTGCGAAGCTGTACTGCCCCAGGGGAGCTTGGGGTGGGTGGGTGGGGGTGGAGGGGAAGCACAATCCCTTTCCAGCAGCCTGGTGTACAGGAGGACTGGGCAGGCTATGTCATCCTTTCGACTGTCTCTGGTGTGCTTGGCCTGCTGCTGTGCAGGCTGGGGCAGAACGGCCCCCTTCTTCCCACTGCATTTTAGAGAGATGGGTGCATAGATGCTGGAACGAGGGGTGCTGCTGCACCCTCTGGCAGGAAGTGGTTTCCATCATATACAGGGTTTACAGTTTGGTTCAATGGCTCTCAGCACCCCCACTATACAAATTGTTCCAGCACCCTGGATGGGTGCCCCTGAGGTGCACGGAATGAATAGTACCTGCATTCCCCCTGCTGCAGGACCCGAAATAGTGAGCAGCCCTAGTGAGCAGGGAGTAAAACACAAGCCCCCCACCACCACGATCATATACTTCAGAGCCACTCAATCTGGTGCTAAGTCCTCTGGACACCACTTTTTCCCTCTTCATGTAAGGCTCATGCTATTAATCACATCATCCTTCTATTGCTCTGTTAAAAGCAGTTGCTCCTGCACAAATCCACCCAGGTTCCTTCACAGTCACTACTTTTATGCTACGTTTAACTAGTAACTATACAGGCTTCATTAGATGAGGAAAAAAATGGGTGTCAACCACTGGCATGGCCTATTCAAATAGGGATTGTGTAATACAAAACTAGTTGGTTGCCTTCCCTCTCTCCTCATGCTTGCTAGAAGGAGTAACTAAAGCAAGAAAGTCACTCTTGAAAAGCCTGCCTGGAAGGCCTGTTCTACAATTTAAAAAACAACCCAGAGATCATAAAAACATAAATTGAAGTTTATCTTCAAAGCGTCTGGGGGTTGCTCAGCACATGACTCATTGACATTAATAGGAGTCACATGGGTAAAATCCCATGCAACACTCTGACATTTTTTAAGTTCTGCTACTTTCCAGAGAAGTTCCAAATGAAAAGCTACTTTTGTTTAATATTCTAGAGTATTCACTTTGTTCAAATTGGGGGATTCTAATCTGAAACGTGACAGGGAAATGGGGGGGAGGAAGAAAGAAACAACTGGCAGTGCAAGTGCTAACAAAACATACCGGTACTCGCTGTTACTCAGCAGGACCGGCTCTAGGCACCAGCAAACCAAGCATGTGCTTGGGGCAGCACAATTCCAGAGGCTGCATTCTGGGAGGGTTTTCTTCTTTTTTTTTTGCTCGGCAGTCGCACTCTCGGAAGGTTTTTTTATTTTTCTTATTATAATTTTTTTTTTGCTTGTGGCGGCAAAAAACCTAGAGCCAGCTCTGTTACTAGGGGTTACCATTCCACACCTGTTAACACGGTGACCCTGCAGGAATACAGAATGAAGTAAATGCTGAAGTCTGCGAAGTGACTCCTACCATCACTTCAAATTTGAGCTGCACACGCACAGTGTCAGTCAGGCAGCTGTCTGAGGATTACTGCTGTAAACAAAGAATCACAGTAGCTGGAAACCATTCATCCAGGCCTGCCATTGGCCAGAGGGTGCTGATAATGTCAGGAGTCAGAACCCTAGATGTAACTTGCTGAACAGAGAATGGAATTACGTAAAAGATGGAGGTGTACAGCACAGTTATAGTAGACCAAGCACTCAAAAATATTTACATCGTGGCCAGCTGCCACCAATGACGTCTATTACAATTAAAGGTGACTGACTACCTGTCACCTATTGCTTAGAATCAGGCCAGTTATTGCCTTGAAATTATTCCCATTCTCTCCTGGCATCCCAAAATGCTTCCAGACCTGCCTTTGGGAAAGAACAACAGATCAAGTACAAAGAATATGAAAGGGGGCCAGGAACAGAGGGGAATGTTCTTATGGGTATAAGTGAGGTTTCCTGTTAAAGTCTCCTCCCCACCCCCACCCCAAACAGGTCAAGTATTAGTCTGCTGTCAGGTCAAATGGTAAAGCATGATTTAGAAGGATAAAAAACATGTTAAAGTAAACTAAGAGCAGATTGTTCCAAGTGCACACATGGCTAATCCTTGCCTCTGACTGGGAAGCCTGGGCACCATAGATATGAGAATCTCTCAGCCTCTCTTTGAAGTCTGGGTAAGTATATTAAAGTCAGAAGAAAGCACCTATTCGTTCAGGTGGTGATTTGTGTTTATTGGCTGTGATTTTTACGAGATGGGGAAAGAGGTAGAAATGCTTGTGGATGGGATTTGAAACGTATGGTGTTGGGGCAAGAGACCATTGTATGATCTAGAGAAGTTGACAGATTCTGTTTTTCAGCCTTTTCTAACATCCGTGTACAAGAGGCTCAGCACTAAACTCATTTTTAAATGGTCTAACCTTCGAAATTATGAATCATCCATATAATGATTATAAATATTGTTTCATCTTCAGTCACTCAGCATCCTGGACCCCTCAAAGGGGAGAATACGTCAGAATTCCAAGAGCCCTTTTTGCGCTGCTCTCACAATACCATATTGCCTGTTGTTGGATACTACAACTCCCATGGGCCATTCCATTTGAACATGAGAGTTCTCCCCTTCAAATTATTTGAACAAAACCAAGGCTACATAAAATAACTTCTAGGTAATAGCTGCTTCTGCTACCAGCTCATTGCTATTGCGAAGTCATGCAATGCTAATGAGTTACATACATCATAGGCATTAAAGAGACATCATGCAGATTTCAAATCTGGGCCCTCAGCCCCAGTGAATGAGCTTCTGTATTCAGTAAGAAAAGCAACAGCTCCCCGTGGGGCCTAGTCCCACATCAGCTTCAGTGAGACTGCTAATGTAAATAGAGGCTGCAAGATCAAGCCCTTCGTGATGTGTTTGGAACACTCAGGCTACATCGCTTCCCATACTTGAGTTAAACCAACCTCACTAACTTTCCTTCACAGTCTTCTATGGATTTGACTCCTCATGGAAGTGGGGAAGGCAGAGACAGGGGCGGCTCTAGGAATTTCGCCGCCCCAAGCAGGGCGGCACGCCACGGGGGGCGCTCTGGCGGTCGCCGGTCCCGTGGCTCCGGTGGACCTCCTGCAGACGTGCCTGCGGAGGGTCCACTGGTCCCGCGGCTCCGGTGGAGCATCTGCAGGCATGCCTGTGGGAGGTCCACCCAAGCCGCGGGACCAGCAGACCCTCTGCAGGCATGCCTGCGGGAGGTCCACTGGAGCCGCCTGCCGCCCTCCCGGCGGCATGCCGCCCCAAGCGCGCACTTGGCGTGCTGGGGTCTAGAGCCGGCCCTGGGCAGAGAAGTAGGGATCTAGGAAACCTTTTCCTCTGCACTCTTTTCCAGATACCCCTCACCCCCTCTGGTCCCATGAGCAGTGGTGCCAGGAGTGGCCCTGTTGGCCTCTGCTCCCAGAACCACATCTTCCCCAGAAACATGGTTCAGAACACATGATGAAGGAAGTTTGCATTCACTTGGTCAGTATTAACTTAATTAGGCAGTGACCACAGTGCCGGTGAAGGGATGATGCCACCAACAGCATGGGTTCACCTGCTCCTGCCCCCTCCCCAACTGCCTGCTCCCCTTGCAAGATATTCTGCAGGATTGGGATGACAATATAGCATTCCATCTTCTGCACTGTCTTACTTGAATCCAATGGGATTTCAGCCCCTCTGCCTGAGGAGTCCAGAGGAAGTTAGGACAATGACAGCTGAATTTGATAAAACCTTATTTAGCGGAAGAGGGATTTCTCGGAACTTGCCCCCGACTCCTCCACTGACACTCCACCAGGATTTTGAACACCACATTCAACCAATGAAACACCATGTTAGAAGGATAAACTCTTCATAACTAACTCTCATTGACTGAAAGTGTCATGCTAGCAGGACACTACTTTTAGCTACTTCTCCAAAGGAAGTTTAGCAGCTTTTTCCAAAGGAAACCTTTCACTGGAGCTACATAGGCCTTACATACCAGCAAAGAACAGCCTGAACTGGGACACTGGAGCACTGTGTTCCTGATTGTGACAACGTGGCTCCAGAGCTGAACTTTGCAGCGTGGGCCCCATTTCTAGTAGCTGCGAATAGCTTGCATACCGAGGGCAAAGTTTTCAGTCCAGCATTAATAAGGCTTCTATTTTTGCAGGTATATGTAATTGCAGGTGCAGTTTTGCACCCAAAATTATGTGTGCTTGTCATTTAGGTCACTCACATGTCAAAATCCCAGACTGTGCCCCAAAATCAGGGATTTTGACATCTAAATGATTTATTGGAAGCCAATGTCTCACTCGCCAGTTCCAAAAGTTCAAAAATCCTGAGGAAGACACCCCACCCCACCTCCACAGTATATGGTTTTTTGGTCAGTCTTGCCTTTGGATTCTCTGATACTTACCTGGACCCCATTAACACAGTACCTGATTGCTCCACCACCCTTTTAATTGATTTAGTCTCACAATGGCCCCCATGAGGCAGGAAGGTTCTATCCCCATTTTACTGTGGGAGAACAGGGGCACAGAGAAAGAGATTTGGCCAAGGAGGTCACACAGAAAATCAGTGATACTGAAGGGAACTGAATGTAGATCTCCCAGGCCTTGGCTCAAACCCTAACCCCTAGGCCACCCCTCTTCTCTAGCCGCTGAATTCCCCTGCCCACCCCCAGTCCATTTGCACCAGGTACCATGTTTCCAATTCTCCCCAATAGAGCAAGCCCCCATGCAGGAGCTCCCACCGGCTACCTCATGGTGCAGAGCTTCCAGCTTCTCCCCACACCCAGAAATTCTGGTAATTAATTCTGTGACACGCACAGACACCCCCAGCCACACATCTGCCCATCCCCCAGCTCAGCACCCTCAGCCCCCACATCAGTTTTGCCCCCATGACCCCCAAGTTGCCCCTTCCCCTCAGTGCACCTCGGCTCCTCCTGAAGCTCCAGGGTTCTTCTGCCCTCTTTGCCAGGCCTGGGGAGGGGAAGCTGCAATGGGGTCACCTCTCCCCATCTCAGGATGGTGGGGAGAAGTTCTTGGGCAGGGGACAGGGAGAAGCTGATGCCATTATTTGGGTGCAAGGTGACCCCAGCAGCTAAGGGGCATTCTGCTCCCTCTTCTGTGAAAGTCTGGTTTCTGCTCTCCCTCCATCTATCCCAGTACCACCAGGCCTGGGAAAGGCAAGAGGGGGTAGATAACCCACAAGGACACTGCTTGCTTCCAGCAGCAGCTCTGTCTGAGTGATGGGAAAGGCAGACAATCAGAGGGTGTTTCCCCCAAGGCAGGGCTCGATTTTCTTCCGCCTTGGCAAGACAGGCTCCAGTGGGGTCCAAAAAAATCATAAGTTGGTCATACTGGTATGTTAGAATCCAACCCTTAAATGCGTCCACATATATGCCACAACAACTTGTCAAGAACTACACTGTTGCCACCTGCACAGCTGAAAAGGAACTGGTCCAAGCCACAGCAGTACAGAGTGTCCAGGGAACGTCACCTTAGAGGTGCACTTAACACTACCTAAAGTTTTGCAGGACCTGTGGTGCCAGAATTCTTGTCACAGTTCACTGGAGCAAAGCTTGACATGATGCTCTAGCATCTCTTCACATTTTGGGTTTGGATGCTTCAGACCATTCCACACTGCAAGGTACAGTGGCAGGCCCATAGGGGGCAGGGGACACATCCTACTACATCCTCACATTGTGCCATGGCAGAGTCAACAACCTTCCCTCTAGCCCCTGCTGGATTAACTCTGTGCCTACAGGCCTGGCATTACTGTGAACAGCACCAGCACCTTTGGGCAGCAGAGCTTGAGAGGGAAGGAAGGGAACTTTATTGTTTGGGTTACTGGTCTGGCAAGAAAAGAGGAAGGGAGTGGGGTCATGCCATGTATGCTCCCCCAACCCGCCAATGCAGATCCAACTCAGAGTTAATGCTCACTACCACCGGATGTGGAGTTCAATAGAATGGTCTAACGTTGGCTTAATAGTTCTGACAAAGCTCCCAAAACAAGAGGCTGCCTCCAGAAAGTTAAAATTCATCATAGCATAAGTGGCACATCCCTCCCTGTACTCACCGTCTATAACTCTTTCCATTCACCTTATCTCGATCTAGTTTATTTGTTCTTGTCTTTATTAAACCCCGGGTATTCTTTTGTTACAAAATTCAGGACTTTGTGATGGTTACTGCTTGTTTGATATCCAAGAAGAAGCCATAATATAGCACTACTGCTGATTCCCCAGAGTGGCTTGAATGTGCTTATAGACAGTTTTCTTACCTAGTGAAATTATCTGTCAAGAAAGTGATGTATTTGGCTCAGACTTCATTTAGTCTTTCAATGTATTTCTAGTACATCGCTTGGAAGAATTTGAGAGGCAGAATGAAAGGAATGCATCTCCAGTTAACTTCCTTCGCACATATAACTTCACAACTATTTCCATGACAATAGATTTTAGGTTGACGGGAAGCACATTTCTAAACCAAGGATTTATTGTCTAAGTATCATTGTTAAGAGATGTATCGGGATTGACAGACATACCACACTATTCAGAACTAATTCATAGGTGGTTGTCAGAGGAATCTGGTACTTTGTAAAATACCATACTTAACATTCATACCACTGCTGTTCAACTAAACATCCCCCACACACATGTGATCATTGCTAAGTTGAGAATAGATACAGCATGTCACAAATCACTCACCATTTTTTGTCTTATACATTTTAGTGGTTTTATTGCTTTACTTGTACGCTAGGCAATGCAAGAGAATGAAAACAGAAAGGAAAACTTTACTTATGACCATGTACTATCCTCAGTGTAAGGAAAGAGTGTGGGCTAGTTGCTTGACTAGGGTTCTGGAAGCTGGGAAAAGCAATTCCCAGAAAGGGAAGGGAAAGATAGACCAGCCCCCTACCTCTCCTTACTACAGGTCTGAAATTGGCCCTACATGGTTTCACCTTTTTTCATTAAGGGTATTTAAGACTTTGAGGAATTTATTTACTCACACAACACCTAAATCAACAGAAAATATAGAATTTACCATATACAGCCCTTAATGAAAACTCATGCAACCCAAGTAACAGAAAAGAAAAACATGCCATAATAGAAACAAATTTTAACCAGAAGTTTGACTGAACAAAAATACTCTTGCAATGGGTAGTGCAAGACAATGAACACCTCTGAATCAATACCATTGTGATGGAATGGGAGGGTTTCTCACCTCCTAAAGAAAAAAAGACAATGTTTGGTGGTAAATAATCCTTCGCATCTTTTAAATCCAAAACACCAGGAATCAGTAGTCACAACTATAAGAATAATTACTGGAGTCCAATAACCGATCCCCATCATGTTACAGAGGTATTTGCCTTTGTAACTATGACCCAAGGCAGCTGTCCAGACCAGGAAATAAAGTGCAGTGTCCCATCAGTGCTGTGGGTCATTTTTGTTACCCTAACAAGATTTAACTTAATTTCCTGTGCATTCATCTGTATGCTAGTTAGTCATCAAGAGGGTCTGTCAGGAGAGATCATTCTATAATATAATTTACATTTGTTCACAGGTTATTTTTCATAATCACTGGATTACAGAAACCACCACAGATTCAAAAAGTGTCTTTCTTACGGTACTCATCTTGAATGCATGATAATCTCAGATGTATCTGAACCTCAGTCAAGTATAATTTGTATAGCAGTTTGTCCTCTCTTTTCTCCCCAAAGATGGAGGAGCAGGACATGGCATTTTCATATCCTTGACTATTTCACTTTTATCAACCATTTCCTTATTTTTCTCCATGAGGAAGCACTTTTCTTGCTCTACATTTCCATTAATGGAATGTACAAGTGTAATAATTACTAAAAAGGAAGTGACTAATGCTACTCTAATGTTTGCTTAGGACTCATTAAAGGTCTTATTAATTTTTCCCTGGATTGGAAAAAAAATCTATTTTTTTAAACTTATGACATACTCAGGATTTGTACCCATGTTTTCATAGGTGAAATGTAACCACATTAACCTGTATTCCACTTACCACGGTCATTCTTGTGATCTTACTGAGCTACAAATCATCCACAGCCTTCTAAAGAGGTCCTTCCGTCAGTAAAGGCTTTTATTTTCCATTTTGTTTGCACAGAATATATCTTGCACAAAGTGTGTGTGTTGCAGTTGTGCTAGAATCAAGGTGACTTGTAAAGGGTTGGGCTGACAAAGCTTTAGTGCTCTATCCAGAGTTACATAATTGTATCTTTTGTATTATCTGCCATTTCAGAATAGACTTCCAGTGTCAGGACATTTGATCCAGTCCTGCCCTCAGCTTCCATTGAAGCGATTCTCCTTTTTGTGCTCCCTATGCTCCACCACCAAGTGTTTCTTTACCCTTGCCATTGTGTCCTTCATCCACGCCAACTCTGTGCTTTGTTTGGAACCAGTCCCCCAGTCAAATCTGACAAGGTCCCCCTCTCTTCCTTTAAAGACCCCATAAGTGCCATGAAGTTTTCTAGTGACAGACCCCACAACCTATGCCCAGGTGTGTTTGTCCTATATGGTATTGGTCTGAATTGCATCTGTAGATTTTTCTGGGCAGGGTTTATTTACCTTCCACACTTTGCCCTTTACTGTGCTGCTATTCATAAGTACTTTTAAGAAGTTGATCCTCCAGATTTGTTTCCCACCTAGTTATAAGCAGCTACAAAACATGAACAAGTCATTTCTAGTGGATTTGTGCTCACTATACCACTTAGAGTTCATCTTCCAGGGCAAGAAGTCCCCTGCAGGAGAAGTCCACTGAATAACAGTGAGATCCTGCATAAAAATCACTCTGCTCCCTGCAGAAGAGGTGGAATTTTAATGTTCCACAACTTTAGAACGGTCAGTGATTGGCACTTGTGTGAATATACATTACAGATGCTGAAGATGAATGGATATGGGGCAATAGATTATTTTCCCAGGGAGAGAAGCATGATCCAACACCAAACCAATTTCCATGATGAGAACTCAATGGTGATAGATAGAGAGCCAATGACATCACTTTTCTTCCTGCAGTGTTTACCAGTAAAGAAGCAAGGAGGATTGCTGATAAAGATTAGGGTTGGGGTTTTTATTTGTTTAAATTTAGGTACCTGACGAGGCAGATCGTGATACTGACATTTTCAGAGCTGCTGCTCGGGTGCCAACTAACCCTGGTGGTGCCTGAATTTCCACCTTTCAGCATTTTCAAGGCATCCTAAGCACGGCTGGTACCTGCAAACAGCCAGGCACAGACCCAAGCCACTGAACAGCTGCACCTACCTCTTTTCAGACCTGTAGCTCAAGTGACATTTTCAGTCTAGGCAGAGGCACACCTATGTCACCATCATGGCCCAGTCACATTGGGATGCTCTCAGCTAACACCTCCCGTTACTTGCCAAGGCCCACATCAGGAGGGCCCTATGCAGCCCACTAATAGCCGCAGGGGCAGCAGAGCATCCACTCAAAAGAGAGACAGTGGCACAGAGAAACTCAGGGTGAGTGTGAGACACATTCCGAAGGATAGAGGGTAGAGGTAGATAGGGTCTCTGGTCAGGGAGTGGATTAGTGCGGCATCTAGGGAGGTGCATAGTGGAGCATAGTGGCAGGTAGGGTAGCCAGATAGGGTGGGGGTGGGGAAGGAGAGACACTGGTAGCCTGGCCAGGAGAAGGGAGGTGGGGCAGGGCTTGGGAGTGGGGAGGGACATCTGTGTGTGGAAGAGGGAGGAGGGAACCAGCTGCGTAGGGAGCAGGGAGGCCAAAGGGCATGAAACATTCAACATATACATGGTGCAGCAGCTTGTACTGATGCAGGAAGCAGAGCGGAAAGAGAGGGCAACCCAGCCAAAAGGGATGCAGTGTTGCTCATACCCGCACGCTCACACCTACTGTCCTACCTGAGCCACACTACAGCCTACCATATAGGCCGACCCAGGACTCCATCCAACACCCACGTGATGATCTCAGCACCACTATACACAGGAGTCATGCCCTCTGTACCTGCTCAGGTCACTAGCACCCTAGGAATCTTGCCCACAAGATCATTCCAGAGGATCATAGGAAAGACAACAGGTATCACACAGTCCACCTCATCATACATCCTGCACCAATTCCTGAGGGCCCTGCTGAGACATTTCCTTCCCAATCACTGCCAGGCAATGGGATACCTGCCATAGGCACCTCACCACCCCAAGGTTTATGTGGCTGAAAATGCCAAGATTTGGGAGGTACCTACAGACACGTCAGGCACATGAACCAGCTGCAGCACCTAAGAAGGGAAGGTGGCTAACTCCCTCTCCCCAGAGGGGCATTTGGACAACCTGTAGGCTTATCTTTTCTCACCAAGGCCACTTAAACTTGGTGCAAGCCCAGGGCTGCTGCCGACCTCCGGCCATTCTCCTTTAAAAACTGTCTTTTTAAATTACACTGGGAAACTGACCAGGAGAAGAGCCCCAGCTGATGGAGTGTTAGACTGGGAGTACTCACTTCCAGAATGTGGGGGGGGCACCAAGGAGTTGTGCCCCCTACCCCCCCACACTTTTCCCTGCCCAGGAAAGTGATGATTGATGGTGGGATGTAGCAATGTTTGGTTATGCAGCAGCAGCCTCCAGGGTACCTGGACGTATTGGTGCAGGGGACAGCCGAGTGCATCTTGTAGTCCATGAGAGGTGCCTGGGGTCTGCACATAGTGGCAGTGCTCGGGTGAGGGGTGTGGAACATGCTCTATTCCATTCCTGATATGGGATGTAGGTGAGGTCACACAGAACTCTCCAGCTAACTTCAGGAACCTGTTGATTGTGCTGGTGTTTTTCCAGTGGCTTACTGAGATTCCGGAATTACCTCTCCAGCATCACAACTTCCAGGGCGATCACCTGCCTGAGTGGCAGAGCTTCCAAGTTTCTCCCTCACATATAAGATACTGCCCCTTTCCATCGTTCCAGAACCCCTGGGGCTGACCAGCCACTAGTCCAACTCCAGGGCCTGGATCCAGTTTCCCTCCCCCCACAAGAAGGTATAGACCATCCTTGATATGACTGGGGAAGCTGATGAGGCTGACTTCCCTCGGAGCTTGCCTTTGCTAACTCTTGGGAATTCTTTGGGCCTGTGAATCAAGACTATGGTGTTTGGGTGTGTGCTTTGTGTGTACAGGGTACTCCTCCCTCCCTGGCAAAACACAAAGGCAGGCAGTCCAGCACAGCAAGAGATTTGCCTATCTCTGTTGCCTGTGTCTCCAGAGGCTGGCCATGGATCCGCTCAGTGTCCTGTCCGGAAAGAGTCTCTGAAGCAAGAGGAGTCTCAACTAGGGTTGCCAGGAGTCTGGTTTTTGATTGAATGCCTGGTTGAAAAGGGACCCTGGCATCTCCGATCAGCGGTAAAAGTCCAGTCGGCAGTGCAGCAGGGCTAAGGTAGGCTCCCTGCCTGCCGTGGTTTCATGTGGCTTCCGGAAGCAGCAGCATGTCCCCGCTCCAGCTCCTACACAAAGGGGCAGCTAGGGGGCTCTGCATGCTGCTCCCCCACCCTATCCCAAGTGCTGGCTTCGCAGCTCTCATTGGTTTGGCCACACTTCCACATAGTAGCCGGAGTGGGGACATGCCGCTGCTTCCGGGAGCCTCCTGAGGTAAGCGCCACCTGGAGCCTGCATTCCTAACCCCCTCCCAGGCTCCAACCCCCTGCCACAGCCCTGATCCCTCTCCCATGCTCCATACCCCTCAGCCCCTGCCCAGAGCCTCCTCCTGCACCCCAAATCCCTCATCCCTGGCCCCACCCCAGAGCCCGCACCCCCAGCCCTCACACCCTTGTGCCCCAACCCCCTGAGCCAACCCAGTGAAAATGAGCGAGTGAGTGACGGTGGGAGAGTGAGTGACAGAAGGAGTGGGGATGGCACGAGGGGGGCAGGGCCTCAGAGAAGGGGCAGGGTAAGGGTGTTCGGTTTTGTGCGAGTAGAAATTTGACAACCCTAGTCTCAGCATTTCATTAAGCAGCAAAAGTTTCCTTGCACTTTCAACTGCAGCAACACCTGAGCTTGACTAACACAATTGTTTCAGGCCTATACTGGTGCTTGCGGGGTGGACCCATCTCTCACCGCTTTAAGGTTGCCCTGGCCTTGAATGGACCTGCTGGCCTGTTAGGCTTCCACCTTCTATTTTTAAGTAACTATTCCCCTACCTTGCATAAGGAGCTAGGTGGCTCCTTACCACCTACCTCAGGACTGAAAATCCACTAGGCAGCAGACTATTTAAGGGGTTAAGATTTGTAATGGCAGATCATTAGAAACCTGCCCCCAGGGATCGTGCATTCACCTAATGGGGTGGTTTAAACTCAACCCCCCAGTCACCCATCACAAACCACAAAAGGGAGGTATGGGGGAGGGGAGGAACCACTCAGCTCAGTAAAGGTCAGTGAGCAGATAGCTTTCCCACCTTGCTTCAAAACAAAGCTTCCAAATGCTGTATAAGGTCAGAGATTTATTTCCATGCCCAATCCAGTGTAATAAAACCCCAAATTTGAATGCTTCTCTCCATTTTAGTTGAGAACTGGCCAATCGCCCCCGAACCCTCAGAGGGCTGCTTCCACCTCTTTTACATCCATAATGGCATTAACAAGCCCCATCTGCTTCAAGGAGTAAGCAAGACTCCCTCAGCATTTCCCTGCAGGGTTCCTGCACCTGCTAACAGGATGAGTCAACAGCAGCACCTGCTGTGTCCTTCCACAAGCATCATAATCTTACATTTAAAATAACACTGTTCAGGGGAAAGTTTTCCCAAATCACTTTACAAACTGATACACAGACTATAGCCAGGGACCATTTCATTCAGCACTGTAGTGCAGCCACCTCTGGGAATGAGGTTACTGTTTAACACTGTGCAAAAACACAGTGCATCGGTTTAGGAAGTGAAAACAACATAGGCAATTAAGAGCTGGAGCACTTGGGAAAGTATACTGCTGGATACTGAGCTAGAATACCTCTTCTTGTGAAAAATCCCATGAGATCTGTGACTATCTTGGATTTAATTTTCATCCGGAGGTCTTCCTTTTATTCATCATCTCTGAGGCATTTGCAGGATACTGCTTTTTTAAAAGACAATCAGCAACACATTTTCTGCCTGTAACTAAAAGAAGTTTCATAAATTTTGATCAAAACCCAGTCACTGTAAATAAAAAATCTCCTGATCACAAACAAATGTCTCTTAGGAAAAGGTTTCCCATTTTACTCTTGATATAGATGGCTAATATTTTAGGTTAATTAGTTGCACCTGCAACTGTTTACCTCAGCTAGACAGACTTACTAAACAGCATATAATAGGGATTATGTCAGTGCCGTCTTTTCATGTTAACCAATCAATCCACTTGACGTCTAATCTCGGCTTCTCCTCTTCCTTCTGTATCAGATAACATATTCGAACACAACAAGAGTGAAGTATTATTTCAAATGAAAGCCAAAACTACACCAATTTCTTTAGTCTGTAGACATGCACATTGACATTTTAGAGACAAGGGGGGTGAGGTCTTATCTTTTATTGGACCAACTTCTGTTGGTGAGAGGGACAAGCTGTCAAGCTGCACAGAGCTCTCCAAGAAAATGGCTTTTTCCCAGTTTTTCAATGAATGTCAGTTTTCAGATCATTTTTAATTTTTTAAAAAAAAACACCCTTCGCCGCCCCGCCCCCCGCCCCCCACACTATTTTCATAGAGATTTGGAATGTTATCCTCTTGGATTTTTTTTTCCACATAAAGCACTATTTTCTGCCCAGCTCCTCCTCAGACATTTTTCTTGTTCAAATGAGAAATGAGGGGTCTCAGTTTCAAGACTCTTGCAGCTATGATAATGAAAAGTAATTTAAATGATAATCACCTACGTGAGACCGTGCATTTGACAATTTCAGATGTAGACCAAAAAGTGTGTACAGTGGAGAGTTTCTATGACGACTACCAAAGTGACAGTTGCAGAAGTAGCTGCTACATCCTGGCTAAAGAAAATGACTCTGATCACAGGCTAACTTAAATATTATTGAATTAAAATGACCAGGGATAAATATAAGGATGGTGGAAGGACTGATAACCAAACTCTAAAACTGACTGCAAGAATTTTATGACAAAAATGGCTGTTTAAAGAGCCTGGAACTCACCATCATTTGCCTCCTCCACTTTAGTTTTAATTAGGGCTTTCAAGCGATTAAAAAAGTAATTGTGATTAATCGTGCTGTTAAACAATAATAGAATACTATTTATATAAATATTTTTGGATTTTTTTCCACCATTTCAAATATATTGATTTCAGTTACAACACAGAATACAAAGTGTACAATGCTCAGTTTATATTTATTTTTTATTATAAATATTTGCCCTGAAAAAACAAAAGAAATAGTATTTTTCAATTCACTTAATACAAATACTGCAGTGCAATCGCTTTATCATGAAAGTTGAACTTACAAATGTAGAGTTACGTACAAAAACAACTGCATTCCAAAATAAAACAATGTAAAACTATAGAGTCCACTCTACAAGTCCACTCAGTCCTACTTCTTGTTCAGCCATAACACTCAGACAAATACATTTGTTTACAGTTGTAGGAGATAATGCTGCCCGCTTCCTGTTTACAATCACCTGAAAGTGAGCATAGGTATTCTCATGGCACGGTGGTAGGCAGCGTTGCAAGATATTTACATGCCAGATGCGCTAAAGATTCATATGTCCCTTCATGCTTCAACCACCATTCCAGGGGACCTGCATCCATGCTGATGATGGATTCTGCTCGATCCAAAACAGTGCAGATCGACACATGTTCATTTTCATCATCTGAGTCAGATGCCACCAGCAGAAGGTTGATTTTCTTTTTTGGTGGTTCGAGTTCTGTAGTTCCCACATCGGAGTGTTGCTCTTTTAAGACTTTTGAAAGCATGCTCCACACCCCGTCCTGACCAGATTTAGAAAGGCACTTCATATTCTTAAACCTTGGGTCGAGTGCTGTAGCTATCTTTAGACATCTGACATTAGTACCTTCTTTGCATTTTGTCAAATCTGTAGGGAAAGTGTTCTTAAAACTAACAACATGTGCTGGTTCATCATCCAAGACTGCTATAACATGAAATATATGGCAGAATGCAGGTAAAACACAAAGCAGGAGACATACAATTCTCCCCCAAGGAGTTCAGTCACAAATTTAATTAACGCATTTTTTTTTAACGAGCATCATCAGCATGTCTTCTGGAATAGTGGCCAAAGCATGAAGGGGCATACAAATGTTTAGCATATCTGGCACATAAATACCTTGAAATGCTGGATACAAAAGTGCCATGTGAACATCTGCTCTCACTTTCAGGTGACATTGTAAATAAGAAGTGGGCAGCATTATTTCCCTTAAATGTAAACACACTTATTTCTCTTAGCGATTGGCTGAACAAGAAGGAGTGAGTGGACTTGTTTTGTTTTTGAGAGCAGTTATGTAACAACAACAAAAATCTACATTTATCAGTTGCGCTTTCATGATAAAGAGATTGCAGTATGGTACTTGTATGCAGTGAATTGAAAAATACTATTTCTTTCATTTATCATTTTTACAGTGCAGATATTTTTAATATAAATAAGTACTGTACACTTTGTATTCTATGTTGTAACTGAAATCAATATATTTGAAAATGTGGAAAAACATCCAAAATATTTAATAAATTTCAAATATTTGAAATTTCAATTTCAATAGAATTGGTATTCTATTGTTTAATGGTGTGTGAGTTAACTGCGATTAATTAACAGCCCTAGTTTTAATTCATGATCCCTCTGCCTGCTTTTAGGGAACGATATAAGGCTAGAGATCTTATTGTCTCTTTCCCGCAAGGCACCTTTTGGTGGCCAAACATATGTATGCCTTTCTGAGACTGGTACACCATTTTACACTCAGCTGGTGCAATAATAATAATAATAATAATTTGACAGAGGACCTGATTCAGATCTCACCCATGCTGGTACAACTTCATCAACTTCACTGTAGTTGCACCTGATTTACACTAACGTGAATGAGACCAGACCCAGAGATTCAGGCCCAGGGACTGTTTTAGTACAATACCCCCCCCTCCCCTCCCGTATTAATACATACTCTGGGTCAATTAATAAGTAAAAAGTGATTTTATGAAATACAGAAAGTAGGTTTAAGTGGCTACAAGTAATAGTAGACAGAACAAAGTGAATTACCAAGCAAAATAAAATAGAACACCCAAGTCTATGTCTAAGAAAACTGAATACAGATAAAACCTCACCAGTTCCAGTCAGCTTCCTTTTACAGACCAAATGCTTTAAAATCAAGCCAGTGCCCAGCCAGTATTCATAACTTTGAATACAAAAACCATACATGTATACAAATAAGATTAATAGATTCAGTAGATCATAATCTTTGCAGAGGTATGTTACATGGCATAAAACATATTCCAGTTATATCATATATACATTCATAAGCATATTCCCATGAAGCCTTATGGGGTACACTGCCACACCAAGAATTTGGAGGGAAAAATAATTGGGCCAGATTGTGACAGACCCTTATGAGCGTATACAGCGGTGGGGAAAGCTAACAAGCTGTCTCTTTATACTCTTATTTTGGTTATTTATCATTTATATTGCAGGTTGGGGCACTGTACACCAATAATAAATGCCGGTTCCTGTACCTACCTTCTAGTCTGTTGATTCGAGTCCAGCCACAGCAAGTGGACGAAACAATCTTCAATGTCTGACCATTTCATTTCCACCTTACTCTGATAAAGTATTTTCTGTTATGGAAATAGATATTTTGAAGGTTATTGGATGTGGCAGCCTTTTGAAATATTTTGTTTACTTGAAAAAATAATGAAGATATTAAGATTTAAAAGAGAAAGGAACATGAGAACCTGGCCTACTAGAATGAAATAAATCTAGAGGCGGGGGAGCACAGTGTCCCCTGGGTGAGGAATCACATGAGCATAGAAGGGAAAGGCAAGGTAGTAGACAGGATTAGTATTTGTATATACTTTACCTACCATAATTCCCAATTGTGTTTTCAACCCAGGCCAGTGATTTTAAGAGATAGTTTTATGAAGTGATTCTGGGGGGTGGCCAGCTGGGTTAGTAAAGTCATTTGCTGCTGAGTTAGGGAATTCTAGAGATTATCAGAATACGAAAAGCAGAGCTACCGTGGATTTGCTGCCCCACTGGGAGAGATTGTGACTACCTTTGACACAGGAAAGGAGGATTAAATCTGTTGGGGAAATCAGGGGGACTAAGGGAATTCTGTGTGAGATGAGCACTCAGAAGAGCTATTATTTCTTTATCTTCTTTCATTGGGGGTCTGTGCACTTCCCTGAAGTGTTGCATTTGACCCATTTCATTTTGACTGGATTGATGTTGTCGCGGATTAAAAAAGCAGTCCTTGAAGTTGACAACATTCACAAAGCTTTCAGAAATGCTAAACAGCCCTGCAGAGAACTACAGTTTTGTATAGCAATTGTATAGGGCTCAAATCTGACTCCCATTAAAGTCAACTAATGTCATTCCATTGAGTTTAATGAGAAATGGATTGGGATCAAACAGAATAAGAACTGATAAATTAATAGTGGACAATATAGCACAATGGTTTGTGCTTTAGCAAACTTTTGGGGTATTCCTCGGGGGAGTTGTGATTGTGAAGCACTAGGCTGAAAAGCCAAGAGCCTGCAACTACTTGAGAAGTGTACCAATATCCTATGAATGCTAATAGTGGCTGTTTAGTTTTTAAAGCATTTCCAAGATAATCTTTGGATGGAATTATGTAACTGTGATGCTGACAGACCATCTGAAGCCAAAGCCATAGGTCAATTCACTTGTATGTGAATATCAAAGAAGTGTTAAGTGTTAGTATGCATTCAAACTAATTCACTCATATGCTAATAGAGATCAAAGGAGATGCTGTTGTATTGTTTTTGGCTGTCTATATCCTGTAGTTTGCTTTCACATTACTTCTACATTATGGACACCCTGTAATTAAAATAGCCCTAGATCAAACGTGGGTTAATGAAGAATGTATTCAGGTGTTAGAACTTCATGAAAACTAATGGAATGTTACCTGTATTGGTCTCACTTCTTTATTCCTATGTAATGGCAGGCATCTGAATGATGTATATCTCTGTAACTAAATTACTCAGCAAGGAAGAGTGCTAACGTCAAAGCAAGAGCGATTGAGTTCACAATGGGAATTCGTAGACTTAATCTGCATCCCTCACCCACAGCCAACAAGAGAAGGCCCACGTGGGTAAAGAAACTGTCAGTTAGCTTTTTGTGTGAAGAAGATATGGACTCAAGGAAAGAGCCTTCGTCTCTGGACTGTTTGGACTCCAACAGGGTGTAAATTGAGCAAGAAGACAGAAATCCCCAGAGTTATCCTGGGTAACTCTGAAAGATTTTTGGAGACTGGCAGATTCCTACCTCTCTGCTATCATTTGGACAAATTTTGACTAACCTGTTAATTATTTTACCTGCTTTAACTCCTCAATAACTCTTTTTCTTAGCTAATGAATCTTTAGTTAGTTTACTATAGAATTGGTTGCCAGCGTTGTCTTTGGTGTAAGATCCAGAGTATCAGTTGATTTGGGGTAAGTAACTGATCTTTTGGGATTGGGAGTAACCTAATGTGAAGTGATTTTTGGTTTATATGACCTTTTAGTACAAAGTCCAGTTTTTCTGTTTAGCAAGACAGGCTGGAGAGCCTAAGGGGACTGTCTGTGACTCCATGGCACTACGGATATAGTGGTCCAGGAACGCACATGTGTTACTGGCTTGGTGAAATCTAATTATAGATTATGTCACCAGTTTGGGGGTGTCTGCCCTGCTTTCTGGGAGTCTGACCTGAGATTGGCCCTCATAGTTATGAGCCACTCCAGCCGGCGTGACGGTAACATCCTTTTATTGTTAAAACTAGTTCACAGTGGGAGGATGACAAAGGGCCAGGGTGTAAATACCCTAACTTCTGGCTGTTTAGTCCAAAATTCTTTTTTCTTTCTTCATTCCAGGTTCCCTAGACTTGTAGAATTGTTTCTGCTGCTGCTGCCCTTCCTGCTACAGTTTGTGGCCCAAAGGCCTTTTCGGTTCCCCCTCTCTATCACAAAATACAAACAGAGAATCATTAAGTGTCCATGTTTAATAATCCCACTTTAGCTTTAGTATTAGAAGGGACCAGCTAAGAGGATCCATGAAGGACAGCTTGCCTCTTAGGATAAGGGTGAGAAGAGACATTTGAAAGTTACTCTCTTGCGTCCACCTCTCCCCATTCTGCTGCTCTCCCCTCACTGCCAGTCCCTACCTCATCACAAAATGTTATGGAAATAATAAACTGAACTAGGAGCCTTAATGCATGTCCTAGCAAACCTTCTAAAGTCCCCTGTAGTAAAAGAGACTAAAAGTATCTTTCACCAAACTCCATAGAGTGATTCCAGTACAGATTGTTTTCATATCCAATTTTTCCCCTTCCCCTACTCCTCCTCCCTGCATTGGTTCACCGTTGCCCAGGAGCATAAGCATCGCACCTTCACATCAAAGCTGAAGGGAAGGCTGAGGCTTCATCTGATTGCTTCTGGATTGAGCAGCTGGGCACCCACTGGGAAGAAGTGTGAATGGCTTGGATTGTGGGATGCAGTTAAGTTACATGTGAAATCACATTTTGTGCACTTCAAACTTGGACTGTTGGGGGCTGGGGCATGATCGTGCCTTCCTTGCCAAAGCAAGACACCTATGGACTTCAGATTTTCCTTCCAGTGACTATAATCTAAGTGTTAACGTTTTTGTCTACTAATGAACGGTGTCCTTTTAAAAATAGATATGTATCTTGCAAATGCCCAGAGATGTAGAGCTGCTCCTTAAACTGCTCCCAGATGAATATTAGTAGCTGGTTTCTTCCTTTGCACTTTACATTCCTCAGAAGCTAATTATTTTTATTTCAGGAGTTGTGAATCCTGGAAAGTTCTCTCTCCTAGTTCAGTACTTTAGCTGATAGCATCAGTCTTCTAAATTAAGGCTGTGTTCTAATTAATTAATTTAAAAAAATGTAGGAGTCAGACAGAAGGATGGAAGCTGTCACTCTGTCTGGAGTGGCTCACAAGCTAAAATGCCAACCTCTGGGCAGACTGTTAAGAAGCAGGGCAAAAACCCCAAACTGGTTGTGAGTCTATAATTAGATTTCATCAATCCAGTAACAAGTGTAAACTCCTCAGGCACTATAACAGCCTTAACACAGCGTCACAGACAGTCCCCTTGGGCATTCCAATCTATCTCGCCAGCCAGGAAAACTTGACTCTGTGATGGATGGTCACTTTATACCAAAGATCACAAAATATTAAGGTACTCCCAGTCACAAAGGACAAGTCACTTACCTCAGGTCAATTTGCATCTTTAGATCCGATACCAAAGACAATGTTTGTAGCCAGTCCTGTAATAAATTAACTAAAGGTTGATTAACTAGGCAAAAAGGAAAGAAGAGAGTTATTTACAAAGTTAAAACAGGGAAGCATGCCCACACAAATGAGTTACAGTCTAAGATTTAAAAGGGTAATATAAGCTTCTATAATAAGCAGCTCCCTATGTTAGTTAGGGCTCACCCATGCCAAGCAGCATGAGGATCTCTTGCTTATGTTTAGGGATCTTTGCCCCTCAGAGTCCAGACAGCATAAAGAGACCCCAATTCCTTCTGATCAGGGATTTTTATTACCACCTCTCTAGAGTCCAAGCTGGTGGGATGAGCACTTCTTCACATAACCTCATCTTGGGGGGCAGGGAAGCAATCGACAAAGTCTTTGTTCCACAATGATCCATTTGGGTTCAATAGTCCTTCCTGACGGGTAGGCCATAACACCTTCTGTAGGAATCCAGCATTTTGCATTGGGTGAAGTTTTTTCCCCCCGTTTGGTGAGTTACAGAGTTTCAGAACAAACATTTTACAGTTCTAGAGCAAACACTTATGTATTGCCTTATAGCAGGGGATAAAGATAGTATTGGTAGGGTTAGTATACCTACAAGCAATCTATCAAATCTAAATACTAAACACTTTCTTATAGCACTAATATCTTTTTTAGATTAACCCACAGGTAAGCCAGACTGGTTTCCAGCTATGCATGTGTCAGTGTTCAGTGAGGGCCGAGGCCTTGGCATGAGCTCACACCTGGTCTTCCAGCATCACAGAAGCTCTGGCTGCCATTACTGTTTGACAGTATAAAAATAAAACCTTTATAGATAAATAAAATCATCATTTATTTCTCAATAAAGACTATTTTATTAGTGAATTCCAAATATGCCTTATGTCTTTCCTATCCCAAAGGTGAAAAGCATTGCTTGAATTTTCTCAGCTGAGAAATTGATTTCAAAGCTGCTTGGATTGTCTAGGCTTTTTGCTTTGGAAAAGTTAATTTGGAAGGCTGAACAGATAGCTCCCATTTATAGCAACCTGGGCTCTACTCCCTACTCTGCCTTGGGCTTCTCTGTGAAGTGCCTCTAGGTACTACAAATAATAATCAACTCACATCTCATTATGAATTACTCATGCTTTCCAGCCGGCATTGTGTATGGCATTTTAAGGACTGTGTTGACTCTGTGTGGTTACTTCAACTATAAATATGGTGGAGGTGCATGCTGTTGCACCCAATGACCTGTATTCCTACAATATGTGGACTATGTGCCTTCATTAAATCCTCTGTGGTCAATGAAAATGATAAATAACTTCTCTACTGATACAATTATACAACATCAAATGAAAGAAAACAAAAGGGATCATATATTTCAACAATCACTTCACGAAACTTAAAGGACAAAATGAAAAAAAAATACACTGTCATCAAATGTATGCCCTGCTGTTCCTCAATCTTTGGGACTGTTAATAGGAAGATGGAGCTTCCAAGCCTTCCAAATTACCAACAGAAGGCTGGCAAACTGTATTTCATCTCAAACAGCAAAAGCAGCAGGGCAAGTAAAATCACCCACCCACCCTGCAGCTTGTGCTTGCAACTGTCCTGAAGGCATGTCCCCCAATCCACTGAGCACGCTCACCCTGTAGAACATGCTTTTTCTAATGTGATGTGGCCAAATGTCTGCCAACTCCTTTCCCCTACAGCACTGCAAAGAGAGAGCATGGCAAAAGATCTGGGACATTCCATGCTGGTGGCGTACACAAGACTGGTCAGTTGGAAGTTAGTTGCCACTGGAGTTGAAGCCGGAGACTGAACGTGAGAGTGGGGTGGCTAGGCTGAAATTTATGAGGGGCACTCTCTTGCTGTGATGGTTCGACTCACTTTTGTTAAATTTACTTCTTGTTGCCGCGCCCATCCAATTAAAGTCAATGTCGTTAATCCAAAAGGCACGATTGGATATGGAGACATAACAGTCTGTCCATATGTGATTCATACTGAGAATGTTTAACACGGCGTTGAAATTCAGGGTGATGTGGCACATCTCTTTTAAACTCCTCAGGCCAACAGCCGGCTACAGAAACATTCCATTTTCTATCTACAATCGTGAGATTTTTAGGTCAGATTTTCGAAGGTGCTTGGCACCCACAAGCTCCCACTGAGAACAATCTGAAGGCTGAGAACAACGGGAGCTGCTGGGGCTGAGCACTGTGAAAAATCTGTGTGTTTAGCTTAGGTGCCTAACTGGGAGCTTTTGGATGGTCAGCCCTTGGAGAAGAACACAAGTAAGAACACACTTCACAGAAACCATGACTTTCTGCACCACAAGAAGTCTTGAAAACAGAAAAGCAAAAAATGAACAGATTCACCAGATGGCACGTGTATTCCCTGGTTTGGAGTCAGATTAGCCATTTCAGTTATGTTTCCACTGCTGAATTCTTAAAGCATGTGTGAAAAATAAAAAATAAAAACGAAACAGACATCTGCAGAGTCACCTACATCCATTAAAGGGGGAAATTCTGCCAGACAATACATCTAAAGTACGAATAATAAATAGTAATTATAACAAAAATGGCACACAGCACCCACCAAGTACAGTGTCACAGTTACTATAGTAACACTAACTTGACTTGGGTCTAGAGCACTGTTTGGAGACTCCCTAGCACCATCTAGTGCCTGAAGGTTGTTGCAGGGTACATTGAGTGAAAGAAAAATATTAGTTTATGGTCTTGAGGGACAGACAGTTTACAACAGGAGTGTCCCTATCCATAGGAGTTTCACCACATCCTGAAGAGAATAATAGAGGGCCATGACTGCATTTGTACAGTAAAGGAAAGTCATTGAGATCTAAAACCAAAAGCTCTGGCAAAACTACAGAAGCAGTAGACTCATGGTTCAAAATGAAAGATAATAGGGTAGAAGCTGCTTAATGAGCCAGTATGGCCTCTCATCCCAGTTAAGCAGCCTTCTCCCAGGTCCAATCCCATTGGTGAGTCCCATCAGCACATGTGTTAGAGCCAGAGAGGGAGCCACTCACAGGGTCCATGAAGAAGCCCCTAAACTCTGCAGAAAGAGAGAGCTCTATAGCTACCCCTGCAGAGTTAGGAAGCGCCATAGCATTCAATGCAGAGATTGTCAATTCTGTGGGAATGGAGGCAATTGCACAGCTTCTATGCTCCATCTCAGTTTCTGTGGATTGTCCTACAGGATGCCCTGATCCTCTCTCCCAATAGCTTCTGCAAGGGCCCCGCATACGGAAATTGCAATCTCCATTCCTACGGAGGCTATTCCTCTACACTGAGTGCAGTAGACACTGTAAAATCCACAATAACTAGGACTGAGGAGTCCCTGCAGAGATTATACTTCACACAATGGGCAAAAGTGAGGTTGTAAACTCTACAGGGACCAGAATGTGCACAATAGAGAAAGCAAAACATTCACTCCAAAATAATGTCCCCATGAAGCAACATTACTGTCCAAATTACAGGGCAGTCCTTCTTGTTGAAACACACTCGGAAAAGACTGGTTCCTATGGAACAATCTTGATTAACAAAGAAGAAAATTGATCTGAACAATATGATCTAGACTAATCAAAAAAGACATGAAAAGATAAATCAAAATGTGTCTTTTTTCTTTCAACAAAATAAGGGAAATGTAAAAAATGAACAAAGTCCCCCCACCTATCTTAATGCAACACTGAGGCTGGAAATTTACACACACAGCAGCAATCTGATCTTTCGAAAGTTAAGACTACGATCACAACAATAATTCAGCTTCATTGTAGATCCAGATTGCACAAAATGGTCAAAATGGTATTCCCTAATACAGCATCTCAAATGCATGCATACAACGTGTGGCCATTCAGGAGCAGCTCCAGGCACCAGCATGCCAAGCGCATGCCTGGGGCGGCAAGCCTCACAGGCGGCATGCCTGCGGAGGGTCCACTGGTTCTGCAGCTTCGGCGGACCTCCCACAGGCTGCCGCCGAATTCACGGGACCAGAGACCTCCCGCAGACAAGCCACCGAGGGCAGCCTGCCTGCAGTGCTTGGGGTAGCAAAATACCTAGAGCCGCCCCTGTAGCCATTACTTGAGGGTAACTGGTGCATACGTACAGCTCCTTAAGGAGCCACTTATTCTGAACTGCATTATCATCTTGGAAACCAATGGACTCAGCACAGACAAAGTTCTGCCCAGTATTCTCTTAGTGTTCTGCTGCTTTGCTCATTCATTTATTTCAGACTTTGGACACAGTTTAGAAGTATGTATAATTTACAGTATATTAAAGTATGTCAGTACATTTTCCCCCTCTTACCACCTTCAAAGGAATCTCAAGGGAATAAGTTTCTCAGCCAGAAATGGGTCGCTGGTTGCTTCACATTCTTGGGATGTTAACAAAGAGACATTTATTTATTTTCCAAACTGGGATTTTTGCCATTTTCCCCCTCTTGACTCACAAGTTTTTAGAGGCTAGAAATACTGCAGGTTAAGAAATAAGAACATACAGCTGGAAAAAAAAGTGGGGAGAGGGGTTCGAAATCCTGCTGCTGTACAGCTCCTCCATCTCTGCTTTTCAGTTCTTGCTTCTCTCATCTAAATTAGGCACACCAATACTTACTTCAATAGTAAACACTCCATTACTAGCCCAGTAGTCCACTGGGAGTAATAAAAGTACATCCCCACCATGCATCCTGTTTCTTTTTAAAACTCCCCTATCTCTGCACAACCATTCAGGGAAGAAGGATCAGCTTCAAACCACAATCTGCTTAAATTCTTTATAAGTAAATAAACAAAAAAAGAACCTTACCAGTTACACTAACATGCTTATCTATTTCCAGTGTGATGACTGTTGGTGCTTTGCAGCTTGAGTGTTAAATATGGCATGTAGACTGTTGGCTGTTATTGTTTAACTTGTACATGTTTTTTTCAACATGTTGATTTAAACCACTCACCCCCATGTCATTTTTCTTTTCTGAAAGATCATGAAAGTTGTATTCTCCAGTGAAATATCCAGTGCAGCTGAGCTAAAAACATCTTTAGGAGCCTGAAAGCAGGATAGATAACCTGGGTTGGCATATGAGGAAAAATACTGTTAGGGACCCAAATCAGCCTCTTGACATTGCATTTACAAGCTACATAGAACTCAATGCATCCTATGGAGCAGAGGCATCATAAGCGCTAGGCATGAAACACTATAAAAAGCTACAAAGAAGGGAAGATGGGAGGCGGACATTACTAAAGCATCAGTGTTAAGGAGATTGGGCACCCTTAACTGTGAATTCCTTGTGCTCACATATTTGGGTTTTAAAGTAACTTATTTCCTGTCTTGTTCTTTTTTTTAACATATCAGCAAAGTAAATTTGCAAGATTCTTGTAACCTTCACAGTGGATTTCCTAGTTTTCTAATGAGAGTTTTTGTTGTTGTTTTGGGGTTGGGTTTTTTTTGAGAACTCCAACATTCTTGCAAGACCTTTATACTTACTGAGATGGACTTTCCACTTTAACTCCAGCTTAGTAAATTTCTTGTTTCCCAGTACAAAATGGCCCTTCAACCAGCATAGCCATCCATGAGAGACTCCAGGGGCATAATACTGCATGAATCTTCCCTACCCTTTGGTGCTTCCCATCTGCTGTACCTACCACTTGAAGCTTCTGGCAGCAGGCAGTTACCTTTACACACACTTCTCCTGAGATGTGCTGCATGCTCCTCAGGTGCAGAGGAGGATCAGGACACAGATGCTTTGTTATTTTTATCTGTATCTATATTTGGGTTTGTGATATTGCAGCTGGACTCCATGTGATATCACAAAGGGAAGGATAGCACTGTAGGTTTGAACAACAAGAGGAGATTCACTCTTGGTTATTAGAGACTTTTATATTAAAACTGAGCCAGATTCTGCTCTTGGTTTCTCTGGTGCAAATTCAGAGTAATTCAAATGAGGTCAGTGGAGTTACTCTGGATGTACACCATGCAACTGATATCAAAATTGGGTCAATTTTCTGTATTAAGGAGAAACAAAAAGAGAAATACTTAAAATGTGATACAGGACAAATATTTCTAAATGGAATGTTTTCCATATGGCATCATCTGCTCTCCAACCCTTGGCTATTCTTCCATTTTGTGAGTTTACAGAACAAATAATAACCACATTTTCTTTTTCTTTTCTTTTTTGAAGGTTCTCTGCAGGTTCCAAAATAGTTGGCTATCAATCTAAATCAAGAAAACCATTTAGATGGTTACCCAAGCTAAAGCATTACAAGATACCAGGATAGGGTACCAGTGTGACCTAAAATTTTAGAAGTCAATAACACTAAACATTGATTCATTTTAAGTATAGATTCATTTTTTTGGAAACTGTCAAGTTCACTCCAGAAACTCACACAGCAATCCCCCTCCTGCCTGCTTTCCCCCTTCTTTTCTTCTTCTCAAGAACCCTTAGAAAATGGGATGGAACAAAATATCTTTCGAGGCCACAGTTGATTGTCATCCCCAGATGCTTTGCATTCAAGATGCCATCTGTGTTTTGTTTTCCTGTTTAGAGGTTTTAGTAACAGTTTTTGTTATCTACTGAAAGTACACACTACAGCAGGAAATCATGCATCGCAGAGCAAGTTAACTGTAAAGTAAATGATACCTTCACTCAGCTTTTGTGTGTGCCTGTGCCTGTAAAAATGCATACGTTGTGTGTGAGAGGAGAAGACAAAGGCGGAGAGGCCTGGAAAAGTGAAGCTTTAAATTGTATTTCAAATACAGAAATATTTTGTACACAAAATTTACATTAATTGACTCATCAGGCAAACCTGATACATTTTACCTCCTTAGTAGCCCAAGAAATAATGTCAGTACCCAAGGCATTCTATATTCTTAATAACTTGATTAACAGCAGCATGGATTAATAGTGATTTATTAAACCACTGCAATTAACCTGGGAATTAATGTAAATACAGAAATGTATATCATTTGTAAATATATATATATATATATCTCTCACTAATTGCAATCTTGCAATCCATTTGTCATTAAATCTTTTCCTCACCTTGTACCCTCCTGCTGTGCTATATAGACCCATATTCTCAATCAAAGTTCTAGTTCTGTGTCTATTCTCTCCTATGTGGGGGGAGAAAGGGGGAAGCCACATGGATTACAATATCCTACTATAGAGGTATTGTAAAACTGCACTCCCAATGTATCAGTGACATAGGAAATTTCATTTTCAAGGATTCCCTGAGGGGGCGAGATAAACTGCAAAACTCACAACTTGGCATAATTAAACACTCATGCCCATTACATACAAAGAAAATTATGCACATTTATCTAGGGCATAGAAACATTCATACGGCAATATTATACATGAATGTCCATTATTAACCTCTAAGAATTCAGTGAAGGAGCTCTCCGAAAAGCAATGCAGGTCTGTCTCAGAGTAATGGTGTTATAATAACAAGGAGTGGGGGGAAGTGGGATTGTTAATAGATTTCCAGCAGGACTACAAAAGTATTTAGATGGATATATCCACTGTTCTCTTTTAGCCAAGTAAAGCAGAAATATATTCATTGGATAAGCTTGATATATTAACATTTTATATTAGCTCCATACCGCAGTGATGGGTGCAGTTTAAGAATTTAGATAGGGCTGTTCTGTTCAGTTATTTGTTTAAGAGATCATTGATTTTTTTTCTTTTAATAAAATATGGATTATTTGGAGGTTGTACCCAGAAAATGCCTGCCTGCTATCTTCTCAGACTATGTTTTAAAAATGGAATCTCTAGTGTGTTATACTTTTTTTTTTTTTTTTTACTTTAGACAATATCCTGACAGTCCTAGAAAGGGGGCAGCAGCAGTCTCGTCTGCACTAGAGACGCCAAAGGTATTTTTCTTAATTTAAAAAAAGAAATGGGGAGCGATTGTTATAACAGCAATGATGAGCTTAGCACTAGCATCTCCTAGGGAATTAATGACCAGCTGGCGTTAATGGCTGTTGGTTTTGCCTCCACACCCCCAGTCAATCTTAATCCCTGGAACAGGGCCTGTGCTTTATTGTTTAATTGGAACACACACAAAACAACACAAAAGCAGGGAAAATTTAGAGTTAAGGCTAAACAATTCTGGGAAGACTATCACTCACTGACCTCTGTGCTATTAAGTCTAGGACATTTCTTTATGTTACAGCAAACATATTAACAGAGAGGGCTGGAAATATTTGTATAAAAATCTTATTCACAAATATTATTGACTAACAAAGCCAAGTTCAGTTGCTCTTATTCATGGTGGTGGGGGGTGTCATATTATTTGTTATGTATAAGGATCTGGACAACGGCCATGTATATGACAATGTTGCTACTCCTGAAAGTGACATGGATTTTAAGAATGAATGAGTATTCTTCTGAACATTTGCACTGGAAGTACCTCATTTACTATTTGCTATTTTCTTGTTCAAGTGGTTTCAGTCATCCAATAGAGAGCAAAAACATTGCCATGTGACTTAGGTAACCAACACTATACAAATAGAGAATAGCTGAAACAAACAGTTATATAGATTCATAGAGTCTAGGACTGGAAGGGACCTCGAGAGGTCATCGAGTCCAGTCCCCTGACCTCATGGCAGGACCAAATACTGTCTAGACCAGGGGTCTCAAACTCAAATGACCCCGAGGGCTGCATGAGGACTAGTGCATTGGCCCGAGGGCCGCATCACTGACACGCCCCCTTGCTGCCCCTGGCCTGTCTCTTCTCCACCTCCTCCCCTAAGCGCACGGCTCCCCGCTCCTCCCCCCTCCCTCCTGGAAAGTGCTAAGCGCCACCAACAGCTGTTTGGTGGCTTGGCGGCGGGGCACTTAGGCGGCGGGTCCCGGAACAGAAGGGGCCCCCCACCGCCGAAGACTGGGCTGCGCTTCGGCGGCGGCGGGTCCCTCTTTTCCCCACCCTGGCCGGTCCCGCTTCCCACCCCGGCCCCGGCCGGTCCCGCTTCCCTCCCCCACCCCCCGGCCTGGCCCCGGCGGGTCTCGCTTCCCTTCCCCACCCCCGGCCCGGCCCGGCGGGTCTCGCTTCCCTCCCCCACCCCCCGGCCCGGCCCGGCAGGTCTCGCTTCCCTTCCACCACCCCCCGGCCCGGCCCAGCCCCGGCGGGTCTCGCTTCCCTCCCCCACCCCCCGGCCCGGCCCGGCCCGGCCCGGCCCCGGCGGGTCTCGCTTCCCTCCCCCACCCCCCGGCCCGGCCCGGCCCGGCCCCGGCGGGTCTCGCTTCCCTTCCCCACCCCTGGCCCGGCCCGGCGGGTCTCGCGTCCCTTCCCCCCACCCCTCCGGCCCGGCCCGGCCCGGCCCGGGGGGGCTCGCTGCCCGCCCCCCCACCCCCTCCGGCCCGGCCCGGCCCGGCCCGGCGGGTCTCGCTTCCCTTCCCCCCCCACCCCCCACGGCCCGGCCCCGGCCCCGGCCCCGGCGGGTCCCGCTTCCCACCCAGGCCCCGGCCCGGCGGCTCCCGCTTCCCCCCCCCTTACCCGAGCGCGTCTCCGGCGAGGCCTGAGCTTCGTCCCGCTCAGAGCCGCGTGGTGAGGGGGCGGGGCTGGGAGCTCCACGCCGAGCGCAGCGCTCAGCCCAGAGCTCCCAGCCCCGCCCCCTCCCCACGCGGCTTGGAGCGGGGCGGGGCTCAGGCGCTCGGACGGAGACTCGGCGCTCTATGCGCCGAGGCTCCAGGAGAGGGGCGGAGGCGGGAGCCTCCGCTTTTCTCTTGGGGGCCCCTGCGGAGCCCGGGGCCCGGGGCAAATTGCCCCCTTTGCCCCCCCTCTGGGCGGCCCTGGGGAGCTCCGCGGGCCGCAGGGAAGAGCTCCGCGGGCCGCATGCGGCCCACAGGCCGCATGTTTGAGACCCCTGGTCTAGACCATCCCTGATAGACATTTATCTAACCTACTTTTAAATATCTCCAGAGATGGAGATTCCACAACCCCCCTAGGCAATTTATTCCAGTGTTTAACCACCCTGACAGTCAGGAAGTTTTTCCTAATGTCCAACCTAAACCTCCCTTGCTGCAGTTTAAGCCCATTGCTTCTTGTTCTATCCTTAGAGGCTAAGGTGAACAAGTTTTCTCCCTCCTCCTTATGACACCCTTTAAATACCTGAAAACTGCTATCATGTCCCCTCTCAGTCTTCTCTTTTCCAAACTAAACAAACCCAGTTCTTTCAGCCTTCCTTCATAGGTCATATTCTCTAGACCTTTAATCATTCTTGCTGCTCTTCTCTGGACCCTCTCCAATTTCTCCACATCTTTCTTGAAATGCGGTGCCCAGAACTGGACACAATACTCCAGTTGAGGCCTAACCAGCGCAGAGTAGAGTGGAAGAATGACTTCTCGTGTCTTGCTCACAACACACCTGTTAATGCATCCCAGAATCATGTTTGCTTTTTTTGCAACAGCATCACACTGTTGACTCATATTTAGCTTGTGGTCCACTATAACCCCTAGATCCCTTTCTGCCGTACTCCTCCCTAGACAGTCTCTTCCCATTTTGTATGTGTGAAACTGATTTTTCCTTCCTAAGTGGAGCACTTTGCATTTGTCTTTTTTAAACTTCATCCTGTTTACCTCAGACTATTTCTCCAATTTGTCCAGATCATTTTGAATTATGACCCTATCCTCCAAAGCAGTTGCAATCCCTCCCAGTTTGGTATCATCTGCAAACTTAATAAGTGTACTTTCTATGCCAATATCTAAGTCGTTGATGAAGATATTGAACAGAGCCAGTCCCAAAACAGACCCCTGCTGAACCCCACTTGTTATACCTTTCCATCAGGATTGGGAACCATTAATAACTACTCTCTGAGTATGGTTATCCAGCCAATTATGCACCCACCTTATAGTAGCCCCATCTAAATTGTATTTGCCTAGTTTATCGATAAGAATATCATACAAGACCGTATCAAATGTCTTACTAAAGTCTAGGTACACCACATCCACCGCTTCTCCCTTATCCACAAGACTCATTATCCTATCAAAGAAAGCTATCAGATTGGTTTGACATGATTCGTTCTTTACAAATCCATGCTGGCTATTCCCTATCACCTTACCACCTTCCAAGTGTTTGCAGATGATTTCCTTAATTACTTGCTCCATTATCTTCCCTGGCACAGAAGTTAAACTAACTGGTCTGTAGTTTTCTGAGTTGTTTTTATTTCTCTTTTTATAGATGGGCACTATATTTGCCCTTTTCCAGTCTTCTGGAATCTCTCCTGTCTCCCATGATTTTCCAAAGATAATAGCTAGAGGCTCAGATACCTCCTCTATTAGCTCCTTGAGTATTCTAGGATGCATTTCATCAGGCCCTGGTGACTTGCAGGCATCTAACTTTTCTAAGTGATTTTTAACTTGTTCTTTTTTTATGTTATCTTCTAAACCTTCCCCCTTCCCATTAGCATTCACTATGTGAGGCATTCCTTCAGACTTCTCGGTGAAGACCGAAACAAAGAAGTCATTAAGCATCTCTGCCATTTCCAAGTTTCCTGTTACTGTTTCTCCCTCCTCACTGAGCAGTGGGCCTACCCTGTCCTTGGTTTTCCTATTGCTTCTAATGTATTGATAAAAAGTCTTCTTGTTTCCCTTTATTCCCATAGCTAGTTTGAGCTCATTTTGTGCCTTTGCCTTTCTAATCTTGCCCCTGCATTCCTGTGGTGTTTGCCTATATTCATCCTTTGTAATCTGTCCTAGTTTCCATTTTTTATCTGACTCCTTTTTATTTTTTAGATCATGCAAGATCTCATGGTTAAGCCAAGGTGGTCTTTTGCCACATTTTCTCTTTCCTACCCAGCGGAATAGCTTGCTTATGGGTCCTTAATAGTGTCTCTTTGAAAAACTGCCAACTCTCCTCAGTTGTTTTTCCCCTCAGTCTTGATTCCCATGGGACCTTACCCATCAGCTCTCTGAGCTTACCAAAATCCGCCTTCCTGAAATCCATTGTCTCTATTTTGCTGTACTCCCTTCTACCCTTTCTTAGAATTGCAAACTCTGATTTCATGATCACTTTCACCCAAGCTGCCTTCTACTTTCAAATTTTCAATGAGTTCCTATTTGTTAAAATCAAGTCTAGAACAGCTTCCCCCCAGTAGCTTTTTCAGCCTTCTGAAATAAAAAGTTGTCTGCAATGCAGTCCAAGAACTTATTGGATAGTCTGTGCCCCGCAGTGTTATTTTCCCAACATATATCTGGATAGTTGAAGTCCCCCATCACCACCAAATCTTGGGCTTTGGATGATTTTATTAGTTGTTTAAAAAAAACTTCATCCACCTCTTCCACCTGGTTAGGTGGCCTGTAGTAGACTCCTAGCACGACATCACCCTTGTTTTTTACCCCTTTTAGCCTAACCCAGAAACTCTCAACACTTCCGTCTCCTCTGTCCATCTCCACCTCAGTCCAAGTGTGTACATTTTTAATATATAAGGCAACACCGCCTCCCTTTTTCCCCTGTCTGTCCTTCCTGAGCAAGCTGTACCCATCCACGCCAACATTCCAGTCATGTGTATTATCCCACCAAGTTTCAGTGATGCCAACAATGTCATAGTTGTATTTATTTATTAGCACTTCCCGTTCTGCCTGCTTATTACCCATACTTCTCGCAGGAGCTCAGATGTTTACCCACTCTGAAGTTCTCTGTTTCAATTTTCCCACAGGAAGCTCCCCGAATGTTACAGGCTGGGACCTCTCCAGGCAGGACAAGTCACAGAAGTAAACTTCAAAGGAACTGACACCTGCATTTTCCTTTTAAGTATTGGTGAATGGTGTTATCTGAAGCCTATAGTCTCCCTCCCTGGCCTGCCTGCTGTCCATTCCTGTTTGCATTACTCCTTAAGTTGCCATGCCCTGGAAAAATCATGGAGCAGGTCCTCAAGAAATCAATTTTGAAGCACATAGAGGAGAGGAAAGTGATCAGGAACAGTCAGCATGGATTCACCAAGGGCAAGTCATGCCTGACTAACCTAATTGCCTTCTATGATGAGATAACTGGCTCTGTGGATGAGGGGAAAGCAGTGGATGTGTTATTCCTTGACTTTAGCAAAGTTTTGATATGGTCTCCCACAGTATTCTTGCCAGCAAGTTAAAGAAGTATGACCTGGATGAACTGACTATAAGGTGGATAGAAAGCTGGCTAGATCATCAGGCTCAACAGGTAGTGCTCAATGGCTCCATGTCTAGTTGGCAGCCGGTATCAAGCGGAGTGCCCCAAGGGTTGGTCCTGGGGCCGGTTTTGTTCAATATCTTCATTAATGATCTGGAGGATGGCATGGACTGCACCCTCAGCAAGTTTGCAGATGACACTAAACTGGGAGGAGTGGTAGATACACTGGAGGGTAGGGATAGGATACAGAGGGACCTAGACAAATTAGAGGATTGGGCCAAAAGAAATCTGATGAGGTTCAACAAGGACAAGTGCAGAGTCCTGCACTTAGGATGGAAGAATCCCATGCACTGCTACAGACTAGGGACCAAATGGCTAGGCAGCAGTTCTTCAAAAAAGGACCTAGGGGTTACAGTGGACGAGAAACTGGATATGGGTCAACAGTGTGCCCTTGTTGCCAAGAAGGCTAATGGCATTTGGGGCTGTATAAGTAGGAGCATTGCCAGCAGATCAAGGGACGTGATCATTCCCCTCTATTCGGCACTGGTGAGGCCTCATCTGGAGTACTGTGTCCAGTTTTGGGCCCCACACTTCAAGAAGGATGTGGAAAAATTGGAAAGAATCCAGCGGAGGGCAACAAAAATGATTAGGAGGCTGGAGCACATGATTTATGAGGAGAGGCTGAGGGTACTGGGATTATTTAGTCTGCAGAAGAAAAGAATGAGGCGGAATTTGATAGCTGCTTTCAACTACCTGAAAGGGGGTTGCAAAGAGGATGGATCTAGACTGTTCTCAGTGATAGCAGATGAGAGAACAAGAAGTAATGGTCTCAAGTTGCAGTGAGGGGCATTTAGGCTGGATATTAGGAAAAACTTTTTCACCAGGAAGGTGGTGAAGCATTGGAATGGGTTACCTAGGGAGGTGGTGGAATTTCTATCCTTAGAGGTTTTTAAGGTCAGGCTTGACGAAGCCCTGGCTGGGATGATTTAGTTGGGGATTGGTCCTGCTTTAAGCAGGGGGTTGGACTAGATGACCTCCTGAGGTCCCTTCCAACCCTGATATCCTGTGATTCTATGGTATTAATTGAAGGGACAGAGATGTACCCCCCTCGGTTTTTTGGCTGAAGTATGCCTGATAGATGAGCCACGCCACAAATAAACCATGGTATTACCAGAGTTGTTAGTCCCCTACTCTGCTGTCTCAGATAGCTCACATACAATGCAACTCTTTCCTCTGAAAAATGAGCTGAAATGACTTCTGCTAAGCCTCCTAGCCAGACACAGTACGCTATGTCACTTAGGGAGCCAGAACCAAGCTCACATGAGTTATATAACCCATTGAAAGCAACAAACCCATCTCAAAAAATGTGGAAAGGGTGGGGGAGACGGGAGCCATAAGATTTTTACAGTCATCCAAACAACAACAAAACCTATGTGAAATTTTATCACAAAAATATCAGCTTTTCATAAAACAACTCCAGATTGTCAAAAGGTTTGTAAACTTGAGAACGGAAATAGTAATTTACCCAATTAACATATGTTGAGGAATAAAGAGTTTTGCAACATCCCGGTTCAGAAATTTTGAGGAATAAAGATTGTGCTGCACTTATTTCACCCAGCTCTATCCTGAACTCATTTATCTGAGTGTACTGTGATATACAGTTGACATCCAATAAAGAGGCACTTATTGTTGGCCCACGGGACTACACTATAAATCATTCTGTAATATTTGTAATATGCTTGCTTTTGAAGGCCTGCCCATCCAAATATGAACACTGGGTTTTTAACCACTCAGCTGGTTAATTCATAAGCAAACTCTAATAGCCATTTGGGACCTAGAAAAATATATGTACCATTGCCTGTTTGGCTACATTTCACAAGTCAGCAAATAATTGCTACTTAGCACACATGATGCAACTGCTCTGATGGTCAGGAGGAAAACAATCAGATAAATTAAGACCTCATTTTACGCACTGTTGCAATGATGCATTTTAGATAATGAATCGGATTAGTCACCTTTTAACAGTAACAAAGTAAGTTACTATTTATCATTATTTGTTTAGCACCCATGGTGAGTTAGGTGCTTCCTAGAAAGGAGAAGACAGAATGATTCCTGCCCCATAAGGCATGGGAAACAACACGTGCCTTTTTCTTGCTTTTCACTTCCTGTATATATAGATCCATTAGATTCACTCTGGGAGCATGACAGAAGTGGGTTTTCAAGAGGGACTTGAGTGTGCACAGGGTAAGCTCAGGAAGGTCATACCACACACAGGGTGGGGGGGCCACATAGAACATGCAAAGATGACTGGAAGGGATGCTGACAAATGAGCAGCTGTGGGTGGGAATGTTGGCATAGTGCAGAGTGTGGGGAAGAGACGTGAATGAGACAAGCTTGGATAATTAGGAAGGGGCAGATATGTACAGGGTTTGGAAGGTGGTAACTAGGAGCTTGAATATGATGACAGCAAATGACATTCAAAGAGGGACGTGATCAAAATAAGGGGAAAGGAAGTTGCCTTTCACTGCAGTATTTTGTTTGGTCTGGAGGGGGCACTGTGGGCTTTAGGGATGCCACACCATTGAAACACTGATGGGTCAAGTTGTAATTGTTATTTTGTTATTTGAGGGTGATTCTGTAGCTTGCATAGAAGTGATTCCAATTTTCCTAAGTTTTGTTTCTTTTCCTTCAGGCCACATACATTCAAAACACCATTTGTGCCTTATTTTTCCTTGAATTTTTTTGTGGCGTATGTAGGTAAACTCAACATTCAACATATTTTGTGGTTGTAGTTGAGGATTCAGATGACAAACAATTTAATAAATACAACAAAATAAGCTGTGAGTTTCAATCTTAAAATGCCCTGCTCCAAAAGGAACACAATATTTAATGTTGCTTTTTCTTCAAGACACACCTCATTAACTGTTGTTAAACTCAAAGTTCAGAAATCCCCAAGCAGTCATCTCAGCTTTCAAAAATGTAGTTTTTAAAAAAAGGTACTTTTTATCCCATCCTGGTAATGGTAACAAGGCCCAGAGGTGCCCAGGTGCATCAGACAAGTACGTTCCGCAATACCGTGTTGAACATACTTTGCCTGCATTTTACAGAACTTGTATGAAGGTGTCCAGGGCCACAAACATAACTGTTCTGTAGCACGTAGTGTTAGATGTACATTGGTTGTCAATGAAGCCAGGCCTGGGACGCTGAGCCAGTAAGTTGACAGAGCTCATTGCCATTAAACCTATAAAAGCATACACAGGCTCTATGGGGGCAGTGGACTGTGCAGCTGCTCTGGGTGGGTGGGAGACCGATCAAGAGCGGCTCTGTAGTGTGAGTTTAGCTATCGCATGAGCCACAGAGCAGATTCCTGTTGCTGGAAATTTTTATTTCCCTATTGGAATCTGACCTGGTAATTTCACCTTTTGTGTGCAGTGATGTAGCATGCACACAATGTGCTGCTATTGGTTTTAAAGAGGTGTCGCTCTTTAATTGGCCTGCTGGGATATATAGCGCATTTCCACAAAACAATGGAATGCTGCTTTGTTAAACCTACGTTCACAGGTGCTGAGAGGAATAACTGGGAGATTCCCAAAACATTATTTCTACTGGTGCATTGCCATGGTTCCCATAGCCTCAGGTCCATAGATAGGTACACCAATCTGCTGCCCGCAAACTGTCCTGGTCCTGCATGCCGAGGCTGGTCTCTTCAACCAGAATCCTCTCTGTCTAATCTTTCTAAGATATTTATACAGCAGCAATCACTGGAGTATGCAGGACCAAAATCAGGGAGAAATCAGGAAGGGATTTTCGTTTTATTTTCAAGACTCTATATGGATGTGTCATCCTAGACCGTGGCCACTTCCTTCCTCCTCCATCTTCTACCGCCTCCTTTCTTTCTCTTCCCCGTCTATTCATTCTACATCTGTTATTGCAGACAGGCTATTGTGAAAAGGTGCATTCTGAAATCAGACTATGTCTCGTTTTGGTCTTTGGCAGAATATCCCATAGACTGGACCCCACCTGGCATCAAGAATGTCCTTCCTCTGGTTCACCCCGGCTCCTCCTGCCACCTCCTGTTTCCCACTCAGTGTTCCATGTTCCCCATGACCACAGCTGTGTTGCTGGGTCATGGATGGAGAAGCAGTCTCTATGGTGCTGGGACCTAAACCACTAATGGCTTTGATGATTCGAACAAGGAGCTTGCACTGAATCCAGACTAAAACAAGGAGCTTGTGGAGGACATGGCACACCAGTGTGATGTATGCTTGGTGCCTGGTTCTGCTCAGGAGATGAGCCTCCTGCATGTTGTACACATGCTTTTCATTGTGTTCCAGCTCCTCTAGCTCCCAGCTATGGTCTCTTCAATATGGTAATTATTGTTCTTCCAGGCCATTCCAAACCTTTCCAGGGAGGCTTATATACTTCTGAGGAGTCACAAGGCTTTGCCTTATTGCCATTCCCTTTTCCATTCCTGAAGTTCTCCAGATTTATACTGGAGTAAATGAAATCAGAATATGGGCCAAAGGGACTAATCCCATGAGTAAGGGTTTGCAGGCTCTGACCCTAAAGTAATAAATGCAAGATTGGTGATTTTTACAATATAAACTTCCCAGCTGCCTGAATGGTAAACGTCAGTCCAGTTTCCCTATCACGTTCCAGCTGGCTATTAGGAAATCATTTCAAGGTCAACGAAACCAAAGTTAAAATTTCTCCTTAATTATTTTCTAAACCACATCCACAAATTCTCAATTTTTGTGTACTATAATTTGGCAGAAAAGGCATCCTGCCCTCAGTCTAGGAAAGGAACAGAATTCATTGGAACTATTCAGCTTTGATTTCTCATTGATTTGCATCCTTTAAGAAAATTTGTAAACTTGCTATCAAACTATCAACCATTTCAACCTGCCCAACCAGTTATAAATCACAGCTTGAGCTGTGAACATGTCTCAATGGACCAAAGACAAAGAGCCCAAATGCAAGGAAAGCGAGTCAGAAAATAAAAGCAAATGCTCCATTCTGAAGAAATTTGTGCTATATATACATTGCTGCACCGGCTCATCTTTCGGCTACATAAACATTCATTTTCCATGAGGTTATACTTCGAATTTTATTTACTCTTGTTTCCACAAATTGGACAACACTTTCCTTCTTTATCTAACAGTCTGAACACCACATTAAAAATGGAGACAGCGCACACGATTTTCCCCTTCCCTGCACTAGGAACAGTCATTTACCCTGCGCCAGGTGGTGGCTGCAAAATAGTATCTAATCTAAATGGGATTATTGTATGCCCATTTTGAATTCACTTTGTACATCTTGGTGTAAATGACTACAGAAGGTGCAAAATAAAGTCCATAATACCTACATCTTGATTTCCTGTGGATGTTAATTCCATATGGCACTTTTCACAAAAGGAGAGGTTTAAAACCCAGCACCTATAGCAAATTCCAGTTCTGGCTACCTATAGTCCCTTGGCAGTTGTAAAAAGATTCTGTGTACTTCTTCACTTCCTTCCCTAAACTTTTGGATAGTGTTTCTATTTGCTGTGAAACAGATGCTCCAGAGGTGACTGTATTTCAGTGGTTGGGAAAATGATGTCTATTTGTAGTTCAGGTATACAATAAAAGCAGCAAAGAGTCCTGTGGCAATGTGCTCTAGGATCACTTCTGATGAAAGGTGCTATATACAGCAAATGCAAGTTGTTGTATTGTTTTTACTAACTTTAAAAAAAATGGATTCAGTATCTTTCCTGACAGTCCATACCCTCCTTCCTTCTTTCACTGTTCTAATGTCTCCCACAGACAGTGGAACTTGTTTGCCCTCAAAATTCCTCACCTGCCCATAGATGGGGATAGTGAACATGTCCAGGGCAGAAGCAGAGAGCTCTTTGGAAAAAATCCACTGTGAAGACTGCCCAGCATGTACAGCAATTCCAGCAATTTAACACAACTTCTGCTGCGAAAAGGGGAGGGTCTGACAAATGAAGGGGGGATGTGAGAGAGAGAAGGGCGATAGTTATGTGCTGAGGAGGTTGGTACAATTATGGTCATACCAATTATGCCATTATTATTCACCATAAGTTTTATAAGGAGCTAAAATTCCCTTTAGACCTGTGGCGGGTTAGTAACTCATCGGCCCCTTAAGTCAAGGGAGTGGGAGGTAACACCGCCTCTCTACACCCAAGTCCATTTCCTAGACCCCTCTGTAATTAGCACAGTGTGGCCCAATGGCCAGAGTCCATCTACTTCCCCTTCCCTGATGGGGTAATGTGGCCTAGCAGCCAGAGTCCCTACAATGTGCCTCTAGGCAGTACGGCCCAATGGGCAGAGTCCACCTAATTCCCCTCCCCTGATGGGGTAATGTGGCCTAGCAGCTGGAGTCCAACCCAGTCACTGTGTGGGTCACTCCCTCTCAAAGGTGGGTGGCCAAGGTAGGAGGACCCGGGCCCAGGCTCTCCACTGGGTCACGACCCAGGGCCCAGTTGCTGGCAAGTTTGCCTCACCAGAGGTCCGGTGGGGATCCTCCTGAAACACACCATCCTGAACTATCTTGTCACTGTTCCCCTCTAAGGCCTCCCTGGGTCACTTCCTACACGTTCCTTGGACTCAGCCAGATCTGTGGCATCCTCTGCAGTGCGGCTGGGCGTGTCTGGCCGGTGTGTCCTGGGGTGTGAGCCTCTCTTCTGCTGGAGAGAGTGAGGAGCCTCCTTCCCCTCCAGCAGCTCCCCCTGACTGAGCAGCTCTGCAGACTTTTATACCTGACTTCGAGGTGGAGCATGCCCAGCAGAGCCCCAGGGGAGCCCTTCTGCTAGGAGGGAAGGATTAACCCCTGCCGTACCAGTGCGGGACGATCCGCCCCATCACAAGACCCCAAGGTTTTATTTTTTCCAAAAAGGGGAGAGAGAAAATGAGAGTGATTTAATAGGGGGCCAAGTTCCACACTCTAGAACCAGACATAGCAAAGGTCAGACTGAGAGCAGCTAGAGTTTGTTGAAAAATGGGTGGAGGGCAAAATGTGGGGGAAAAAAGGGTACAGATTTTTTTCTTTGAAATGTCAGTTGAAGAAAAGATTCTGATTGAGTTCCACCATCAGCTTTCAATATGATGGGAGGGATCTTAAACAGCAGGGGATATCTTAGGTCCAGACTCATGTACAGGTTCTTGGACATTGTCACAGTCTACAAGATGGACTTTCAACACAGTGCCAGTTACACATGACATGTTAAACCAGAAGTTTCCAGTTACTGTCAGCAACAGAAACTATGAACTTAATAACCAATAGGGAAAGCCAAATGAAAAACTCCAACACATGTTAAAGAACTGTAAGTATGATTAAAGTATGCTGGCTTTGCTTAAGAGAACGGACTTTTGGAGAACACGCTTGAGATCATAAGTGAACTATGCTAAAATGATAAGCCTTTGGGCACTTTATAGTAAATAGTACAGTGATGTTGTGGAGACAATAGAAGTCAAGTGGTGTGTAACAAGAAATATCAGAGATCAAATTTGATCCACCTTATAGAAACATATATATATATATATATACACACACACACACACAGAGAACATCTGAATCACTAACCACAGGAGTACTATACTGAATAAACAGGAACATCTGATTGAGGATAAACCTCAGGAAGCCAGGGGAAGTACCACTGTTGTAATTTTATTTTATTCTGATCTATATTCTTTTCTGCAGAAAATAATCATTCTGAAAGGGATTAAGCAACATACAATATCAGGGTTGGAAGGGACCTCATCTAGTCCAACCCCCTGCTCAAAGCAGGACCAAACCCCAACTAAATTCCCAAATGGCCCCCTCAAGGATTGAATTTACAACCTTGGGTTTAGCAGGCCAATGCTCAAACCACTGAGCTATCCCTCCCCCTTGTGGAAAGTCAAAATAAAAACAATATAACATTCTATGCAGCAAAAAGAGGCAGTATGATGCAGTGGATAATCTGAAGACCTGGGTTCTGATTGCCATGTGACCATGGGCAAGTCTCTTATGCAGTTTCCCTGTCTGTAAAATAAGATATGATATTTTGCCATGCCTTTGCCCAGTGTTTTTAGATCTACAGAAGCAAAGATGTATAAGTGCTAGATATCATGACAAAGACACATTCTGCTGTTCTAATTAGAGCTGGGCAAATTACTGTCTTTTTGATTCAGTGACCAAACAAAGCAAATATTTGTTTTTGGATTGAACTAAAATCTTTTTTAATTCCTCTGCAAAATGAGTTAAAAAAATAATTTGGGGTCAAATGAAATGTTTTGTTTGACCTAAAACATTTCATTTAATTTTCAGGGGAAGGGAGATAGATGTTCTCTTTCTAAGTGTCGTTTTTTAAAATAAAATCTAGGGAAATTCTGAAATGAAATGTCTCTTTGAAATGAAAAGTCAAATGGTCAGTTTAGGAAATGCCAAAATGAACCACATTCGTATTTCGGAATTTTTTTAAAACTGAAACCATTTGCCAAAATCCACCCAAATTTGCAATGTTATGATCAACTCAAATCTGCATTTTTCAGTGAAAATAAAACTATTCAAATGAAAAAAATGCACCCAGTTTTAGTAATAATGCAAATAAATATTTAGATTAAAAGCCAGCACTTTAGGAGCCTTGGGGACCAGCAGATTCTGTGGAAGATGACTTGGTTCAAAGACAAATGCTATTCTATACACATTTTAGATATTTTCTCCTCCTCTACAATGAGGATGAGACTTTTTTTTTAAAAGGTACTTAATACTTTATTCAAGTACTTTATAGGATTCCAATTCTTTATGACATGTCAAAGTGCTGAGATGTATATAGAGCAGCAGTGATACGGTTTGTTAATTGTGTAACCGATTGAGTCTTGTGTGAAATATCACTAAAAGCATTTTATGCCCAGCTTTCTCCTACCACTCCCTTGGTCCTGTTTCATCTTCTTTTTTTGGGGACCCAGTTCCCCTATAATAATAATATGGCACCTTTTCATCAATAGACCTCAAAGCACTTCACAATCTTTAATGTATTTATCTGTACAACACACCTGTGAAGTTGGGCATTGTTATTTTCCTCATTTTACAGATAGGAAACTGAGGCACAGATTGGCTCAGTGACTCGCTTTGGGCCACACAGGAAGTCTATGACAAAACAGGGGTTTGAACTCAAGTGGCCCAAGCCCTAAGACCCACCCTAACCACAGGACCATCCTTCCTCCCTCAGCCTCCCCCGGAGGATGTGACAGAAGAAAAGCTTCTATAATCTTGCTATTGTTTTGCTTCCCAATTCCAGTTTAATCTTTTCTTTGCATGATGGCCTACACATTTGTTAGAGAACAGGAGCCACAACTCTTCTTGCGCTCCCCAGACGAGCTACGATCTTGGCACTGCAATAATTCTTTCTTTAGTGCCATCCTTTACATTATACAATCCTGGGCATTGCCCACCTGGTCTTTGGGAATGGGTGCTTGTGCCTTTAGGGCCTGATTCAAAGCCCACTGCAGTAAAATGACAGTCTTTCAATCTACTTCATCGGCCTCTGGATCGGTCCCTAGTGTCAGAGGACTGAAGACACCAAGCCAAATACAGAGCTGATATAAGTGGGTGCAACTCACTGGTTTCAGTCTATGAGGATGGATGTTAAGCAGAAAGGTGTTAAATGCTATTAAGGGAAAAAAATAACAATTTAACTGCCACCTTTTCATGCTCTCTGTATGTGTATATAGATCTCCTCAATATCTGTTCCATTCTATGCATCCGAAGAAGTGGGCTGTAGCCCACGAAATCTTATGCTCAAATAAATTTGTTAGTCTCTAAGGTGCCACAAGTACTCCTGTTCTTTTTGCGGATACAGACTAACATGGCTGCTACTCTGAAACCAAAAATTCAAATATCGTATCGGTTTTGAAATCACTTGAGTATCACCAGAAATGGAGGTACAGTCTATTGGATATGCCTATGGCAGCTAATCAAATCACCCCACTCCAAGCATAGCTATAAACCAAGATTTTCAAAAGTGACTAATGATTTTGGGTGCCCACGTTTTTGGGTTCCCAACTGAGGCCAGGTCTATACGTATATCGGTGGAGCTGCACTGCATCTGGTGAAGATGCCCTATGCTGAGGGCATTAAAAAAAACCTCCTCCATGAGTGGCGTAAGCTTTGCCAGCGGGAGAAGCTCTCAGGCTGACATAGCACTGTGCACACGAGCACTTATGCCGATGTAAACTTATGTCACTGAGGAGAGTGGAAAATTTACACCCCTGAGCAACATAAGCTTTCCCTCTTAGGCTATGTCTACACTACTGCTTGAGACATCTAAATGGGACCTGAGTGCTCAGCATCTGCCCTCTGAAAATCTGGTTTTTTAAGGTGTCTTAAATGGAGGCACTCAAAAATCACTGCTCAGTTTCGAAAACCTCGGCTATATCACCCCTTCGCCCCCCGCAGTGATAAATCCTTACAGGCATGTCCCTGAGCTTGCGTCGTCACACCTGAAGGCTAGAGCACAAAGGGTAGCTTTCTCAGCTTCCTCTGGACTGTCCACATCCTAAAGCCACCACATTTTTTGGCAAAACAAGCCGGTTTTTCCAAAGGAGATGTCTAGAACGGGAATAACTACTGACAGGTCAGAACTGTGATGCGCTGATAAAGCTGCGTGGGTGGAATGGTAGATCATGAACATGTGTCTCATTGCTGACTTTTTTTAGATGATGCTACAAAAAGTCCTTCAAATCCCTCCTTTTAGTGAGCACATAAATTCATCTTTTTATATTTACATTAAGATGTTGTTACTCTGCATAGAAACCCCAAGCATTCCGAGCAGTTCCTTTTGAGTGAACATGTGGGGATTTAGCCAGAACTGTATCATGCTCTCTCAACAATAATTTTACTGCTCTGCCATCCTGCAGTGTCTCCTCGAGTGCCACTCAGGTTGACAGTGCTCTCCAACAACATTGCCAGTCAGCTCTCCAGCCAATTAAAACAGAGTCTGATTCCAAAGCTGTGCTGTAGCTCAGGTTTTAGGACTGTGATGACTTGCCACAAACTTTATGGAAGGATCCGTAGCTTGCCAAGAATAGTCTAGTATCTGCTGAGGTTGTCACTTTGATACCTCCAAGGGAGGGATAGCTCAGTGGTTTGAGCATTGGCCTGCTAAACCCAGGGTTGTGAGTTCAATCCTTGAGGGGGCCACTTAGGAATCTGGGGCAAAAATTGGTCCTGCTAGTGAAGGCAGGGGGCTGGACTCGATGACCTTTCAAGGTCCCTTCCAGTTCTAGGAGATTGGTATATCTCCAATTATTACCTCTAAGAACAGATTCCACCTCATTATCCAAAATGCCATTAGCTACAAAGATTTGTCTCACTAATAATCTACCTTTCCTTATTACAATGAAATTATTCTTCTCCACCATATGCCATCTATATTCCTCTTCTAAGAATGTGCTACGGCCTCCATTAGTGGCATCATCTGTTTATCAGGATCACAAAGTAGCTTTTCAAGCAATTTCTCCTATTCCCTTGGGCATATTATGTTAGTATTCAGAACATACTTCAAAACAAACAAAGAAATCAACTGAAAACAACAGTAGGGTAAGAAATCTCCCTAGTATTTTAAATATGCACATATTTTATTAACTTGAGAAATACAACTCCATCAACAGCAATTCAGCCTGCAAGCACAGAATACAAACCAGGAGCTCTGAACACTAACAGGATTTTCCTCCTCCCAGATAGTCATTTAACCATGGTTAAGCCCCAGCCCCTGCCCCCCCCCCCCAAAAGTTTAAAGAGCCATAAACAGAAATAAACCCACAAAATTGTTTTGCTGTATGAGTAAGTATCTGCTGGGTGTCGATATGCGAGTGGAAATTAAAATAGCTTAACTACATGAAGCTTTATTTTAAAGTTGTAAACTGAAGGGAAGAGACCTAGGCCCAGATCCTCAACAGGTACAAATTGGCTGACCGATATCTCAAGGGAACAGCAGATTTTACAAACAAGAGGGCCCCCAGTGATATAAAGGGGAAAGGGAGCCCTATCAATTTATGTTAGCTGAGGATGTAGCGCTCAGTCTAAATAAAGTTTTGTTGCATTGTAACATTGTAGGAGTGGAGTAACTGAATGCAGCTTTCTTCCCTGGAAGATTTCCAGGAGGAGCTTTGTGTGGGGATTATTGTTGCTGTCTGCCTCCTACACAGAGAGAGAGAGAGGTGAGCAGCATGCTACCGTAGGAATGGCAAGACAGCGGTGGAATAAACCAGGTGAGTAGGGCAGGTTGGGCGCACAGAGGAAGGAGGCTGACACCCCCTCCCCCCAACAAACAAACGGGGGCCATAGGATTTGTTTGTGGATTGCTTGGCTCCATGAGGACTTCAGCGACATTGGCCCAGCCTTTTCAGTACATTCGCAAACCCCTCACCCCGAGACAGAAAAGCCACAGACGCCATGCATTTAAAACCGGACTTTTGGGAGCAGTTTCTGGTTCCCCAGTATGTTAAGGGGGCAAGAATAACTTGGCCTGGTGTTAAAGTCTCTCTGCTGGTCACTGGTGCTGGAAAGGAAGTAATTTCACTGCTTCCCTCAATGTGCTGACCTAATCAGTGACCCTGGCACAAAGAGACAGCAAGTCATGGCAAGGGGCTCCAGTAGGTAAATTCAAGTGGTTTCTTGCTGTTAAGCATAAACAACCAGACTAATATGAGCTCCATTCAATACACTGGGGAATGGGCCTTGGCCAGCAATGGGAAGCTAAAAAGGTAGAAAAACAACATTTGCATACTCTTTGCAAATGGAAAAATACATAACTGGCATGGGAAAAGATTTTCAAGACTTTGATAAGACAGTAGTATCAACAATGTGGAGGAAAATGAAACCTGTAATTACAATGTCCTTGTAAAGAAAGCTCACCAGTGGGTATTGTTAGGTGTATGCAGAATGGAATTAGCAGTCCCCAGGGAGAAATACCTTAGGTTGTTGATTTTGTTTGAGCAACATGTGTTCTGCTTAGCTGTACTTTATGTAATAACTATATGGCATATACTTTCTCTTTCATACACACACATACATAAACACACACACGCAAAAAGGGCTTACTCGTAAGGTAATAATGTATGTAAAGGATGGCTTTACACATACATATGCAACAATTCCAAAGAAGAATCTGTCTACTGCATTTGAATCACTCAGGTGCCACTGCCACATCCTGAACATGTAAATCCCATGCAGAAGCCTTGCCCTCTCCAGGGAAGGATGCGGTTTTTTTAATGGGTGGGTAAAATATCAGGCCAATTCTTGCTCTGTCCATGCTCCTTTCAGTGGCGCTCAGAAGAGTAATGAGCAAAGCTGTCATTAAGACACCTTAATGGCCTCACCTGCCCCAATCCTGTGGTTGGCCGGCCACTGGGCTGATCCTGCCTTAAAGCAAAGCAGCCTCAGGGCTGCTCAGCTTTGTGCTGGCTACTAACAGAATCAAATGGTTGCTGTGGTGATCTCCAGTTGCCTCAGCATAGTGCTGTCTAGGCTAGTCCCATTTCTCCCAAGCACAACTCCAGTCACAGCGGGGGCTGCTAAACTGGCTAAACCCCTGCCAGGGGGACACACAGCCATGTTGGAAGACTCCTGAAGGGACTTGATCCACAAACTTTCTGAGCAGCACAAAGCAGCCAGCATGGGGGTGAGGAGCAGACCCTTCATTTTTTTTGTTATCAAAACCCATCATTATAAAAGGCAGGCAAATACATTTTGTGCCTGGGCTGATAAATTTTGCAAGGTTTCAGTAAACACTAAAAATGATAGGTTACACCCCTATCTGTATGTGCTGTGGACTCAGAAAGACCAACAGAGAGAGAGAGAGAGAATATATATATATATAAATGAATTTGTACAGGGGTGTGTGTGTGTGTATATGAAAACAGGAACTACAAGGTAATCCCATTGTGGGAGCCTGGTGATGCAATAGCTAGCTTTTTTTTCTCTCTCTCTCTCTCTCTCTCTCTCTCTCCCTCTCTCAAGTCCAATTCTGCAGATGGATCTGTGCTGGCAGTTCCCTATGCCTGCAGAGATCCAGCTGCAGCACTGTTCCTGAGATGGAAATGTTCTTGTTTAAGATATTTTCTTTTTACATTCTACTGACTGTGTGGTTTGTTGATAAATCAAGCTATTTCAGTGTTATCCCAGGCCTCTAACATTAACCAATTCATTTTAGATTTTGGCTCCTATGAGCTATAGCGAGCTCTTAATCAGAGCTGCCGGCAGCTCTTCTTTTATTCAGGGCCCACAATGATTAATGAAAATGTAGATGATCTCAGCCACTGCATTTGTGAAGTGCAGTTGTGCTAACTCCTGTCAGCCATGCAGAGAAAACACAACTATCAGCGAGGGAACTGGCTTGGGAATCATCAACAGAATTATTAGCTAAGGGCCAACAGCTGGGGCATTTGTACCTGTGTAACCTGTGGCATTAATTTAGATGGAATATATGGGCCCAAAGAGTCCAAATTGTTAACGTGACCCAGTCACTGTCCAGCATTAAACACTGTGAAATACGGTTTGGGGTTTGGTATACATGCACCTCAGCCTGCTTAGTACCATGGCAAACATCAGCAAAAACCCTTTTAGCCTTTTTATCGGAACAGAAAGAAAAACAGTTAATACTTTACAGGCCAAATGCTTTAAGTAAGGCTTCATTTTAACATTATCCCTTGTTCTCTTTCCCTGGGGAGAATTTCCTTCTTTGACAGTCCCAATAGCCTGCTTCTACCTGACAAGCTGGGGGTGTGAATGTCCTGCTCTTGTACACACACTAGCTAGCACTCAGCGAGCCGTTGCAAGTATAAATAGCAGCGTAGCCACAGTAATGCTGGCAGCAGCGACGGAGGCATGGCTGAGCCATGGCAAGTACAAACCAGCCTGGAGTGTGCTGGGACAATGTGTATAGTGGGGGTGCTGAGAGCCATGGAACCAAACTATAAACCCTGTATATGACGGAAACCACTTCAAGCCAGGGAGTGCGGCAGCACCCACAGCACCCCTAGTTCTAGCATCTACGCAAACTGGAGAGTATGTAGTCGGCCTGGCTCAGATGTGCCGCTGCTCCAGCTCCCTGTGCTACCGCGGCTACCCTGCTATTTATATTTGCATTAGCTCACTGAGAGCTAGTGCAAGTACGTGTACAGGAGCAGAGGAATCACACCCCTACCTCAGAGTGTAGACATAGCCTTTGATGGTATCAAAGATGGCGGTAACGGTCCTTTCTTGGGGAGAAGAGAGGAAATTAATTGGGAAGAACTAGAGCTCATTATTGCTGCTGCTGCTGAAGTCCGATCCAGTTTCCTGGAAGACAAAACAAACAAAAGGGAAGAGAAAAGAACAGCAGAGAGAGAAAAAGCAGCTCCAGTCTCTGATGTTGACTTTCACTTGCAATCTCACTGCTGAAAAGACACAGGCACGGCATCTGGTTTTATCAGCCACTCTGGGTATATCTACACAGCGAAGAAAAACCTGCAGCTGGCCTGTGCCAGCTGAATTGGGCTAACGGGGCTCGGGCTAAGGGGCTATTTAATTGCAGTGTCTACGTCCGGTCTTGGGCTGGACCCTGCAAGGTGGGAGGGTCCCAGAGCTCGGGCTGCAGCCCGAGCCCCAACATCTACCCTGGCAAACTTGTACCAGCTTCGGCATGTTTAGGGCATTGTTTTTAGCTGCTTCTCTGGTCACAGGCTTACAGTAGTGTTGCAAAATATACAGTCTTGGCCAGCTAAGCCAGACTTTGATGAGGGAGAAAGAAAAAGGCGAGAGGGATAGGAAAGAGAAGAAACGAGGCGGGGAAGGAGAAGGGGACAAGCGAAAGGTGTGTGTAACAAAGCCTCACATCTCAGGTGGGAGCTGGGTTTTAGCTGAAGCTGGTGGAGATTGCGATGTCGTCTGGGTCCCTTCCTCCTGCCTGGTCTGGTCAGGATGTCTCTCGGGATTTGGCACAGTGGGGTCACACTGGATTCCGGGGTTCCAGGAGATGGCGGAAGTGGCAGCCACGATGGTGAAACTCCCTCCTTTGCCTTCGCTTGTTTTTCAGTCAGCGAGCATTTGCATCGGTCTCTTTTTGAGGACCCCTAAAGACCATGATAGGAGGGAAAACCCATCCTCTTATTATCTTGTCCACCAGTTAGGCCTAATTTCTGATGTACCGATTTTGGTTAATTGAATTCTGGTCCCACGCTTCTCTTGTTTGTCAGGCATGAGCTTAACATAGTCCTTGAATTATATCAGTAGGCCTTTTTGCTGAGGCTAATTCAGTCTCTCTCTCTTTTGCACCTTTTCCCCATCAGCATTTGTTACTCTAAATTATTGCGATCTTTTATTCACTTTGCAACAGTTGACCTCAGGATTGTGGTAAATGTGTAGGCCCAGTTATTACAGAGGTGGGGTGAATGCAGGCAGCATTTGAGACCTATGGGGATGCAGAGGAGGAACTGAGGGCTGAGAGAGACCTGCAGAATGTTTATTACTGGAGCTGGTGCACAAGCCAGAAAGAAACCAACTTGACTGTCAGATCCCGGGTGAGTTTTCAGGGCTGGCAGTTAGAAAAAAATAATTGTCTTTTTACTTTTAAAATGAAAAAATTCCTGTTGACAACAATAAATATGGTACTTCATCATGCAGTTGTCACAGTCACTCTTGAGAGCAGAATTGCAATATAAAATATTACAGGATTTAGCATGTTGTGGGAGTTTGTTACCATTTATTTACAGGGGCAAGTTAGTAGTTCACGTAATGGGATTAAAAAAAAATCAAAAACACCTTCAGTCATTGGTTCGGAAGTAACTTAGGATGCTAATGACCAAATGTTGTCACAATTCAACCATAGTACCTGAATCTTTAACACTTTTCTTCAATAGATCTCAAAGCACTCTACAAAGGAGATCAGTATCATTGTCTCCATTTTACAGATGGGTAAACTGAGGCATAGAGAGGGGAAGTTTATCCAGCAGGCCAGTGGCAGAACAGGAATAGAACCCAGGTCTCCTCAGTCTCAGGCCACTCTCTAGCCACTACCCCCTTAGCTGTTTACTGGTCTTGTTATAGTGAAAGTTCCAATTTAAAATTTTCAACTGGTTCCTGCTGTTTTCAGTAAGTGGTTCTGGAACAGAACAATGGGGCTCATTGATTCAGGTGGAAGGTCAGTAGCCCCAACAGTTGAAGGAGTCCACTGGAGGCTATTAAAATTCCCACTGATGATGTGAAACCAAATGTGGTGCTCTTGGTCCAGTTCCTAATTTCCATATGTCCTGTTTATAAAAAAGCACATCTATAACTGCCACTCTTCTTGGCATTCACAGAAGAAGGGTTTATGAATGGATGGGAACAGAGAGGAACACAACCTCCTAGAGTCAGTCCCTCCAAGTTAAGATTGAGGCACATTGATGGGGGGAGTGGGGAAGGTTGTTACTGCCCCTACTGTACTTCCTTTCTAGGCAGAGGACATTGTTATGAATCCATCGCCTCTAGGGAGCACTGACTATGGTTCTTAAAGAAAATTTCAAAAGCAAAAAGCAAAACCACCCTATGGAGTTGCATGTTATCCCTCAGAAACAAAATAAACCCATCCCTAAAAGCACTGAAAAACTGAAACAGAAAAGCATACAACAAGAGGCCAAATCCTTGGTTTCTGAGAGGACATTAACAGAAGCTGGGCAAAATCTCAGTGAAACTGCCATGCAGACAGAGCTGAAAAATTGATAAATCTTAGAGAGACACACTTCTGAAGGGTATAATAATGCTGGGAGGCTAACTGGGCTGGCAGGGGAAAGAAGTGAAAGGGGGGTGAATAATACAAAAACCTGATCATGATTTGGGTACGTCTAATAACTCCAAACAAAGTTAATGTGTTTAGCTCTTTTTGTCCACGGACTTCATAAAGGAGAAGAGAAAAATGGCAATGGTCACTCCTGGAGAAGATGGCTACAGTCCTTTCCATCGTTTTTTGTAATTTCTGAAAGAAAATAATCTAGCCTGAATTTGGAGTGATTATAACTACCAGGAAAGCACACCCTTTTGGGATTGTTGACTGTAGTGTGGGGATGGTGGGTGGTGTTGGTGGCCTGTGATATACAGGAGGTCAGACTACATGATCTGGTGGTCCCTTCTGGTGTTAAACTGCATGCCTAGGAGAACCCAATACTCTACTTTGTAGAAAGAAGGCCCTGCCGTAAATTAGTTGAACCATAGGCGACATGTGCCCCCTCCCCAAACCCCTGATTTCTACCAGGGTGGGAGTCAGGCTGAGCGCCGCTGAGAGGGATGTGCCTGGGAAAGGCACCAGCACTGAGAGCTCCTGCTGAATCACACTACGTGGCGCCCAGAGCAGGGAAGGGAGACCAGGCTGGTAGCAGCTGCAGTTACCGCAGCTCAACAGTAGAGCCTGCTTGGGGTGTGTGTGAGGCTGCAGAAGGGAGCTCAGGGCAATGGAGGTGGGGAGGCTGTGGGGGCCAGGGAGAAGGGTGAGGGGCCAAGGGAAGCAGTGGGGGTCAGGGTGATGGGGACATAGGGGGGGAGCCTGGGGAGGCAGCAGGGGCCGGGGGAATACACGTACAGTTCCCCTGAAACTGTGACATTTCATTTTTTCTAAAGGCCCTAATGCAGCAGAGTACTTACACGTGCTTAAGTCCAAGAACTTGAGCAGTTTCATTGATTTAATTGCTTATAATTGAGCATATGCTTAAGAGTTTATAAAAATAAACCTCAGCTGTGAAGTTGAAATCTAGACCTACATCTAATCTTCCTCATGTTTCTGAGTGGTTTGAATTCTGTGTCCTAGTTTTGGATCCATCTTTAGGTTAAAGTGATCTGTAAAGAATTGTAGGCAAGCTCAGAAACATGACTTGAACGTCCCTGCTAACTGGGCTGGGCACCGGATATTGAGTGTAGAAATCTGTTTTAATTTACTTTTAAAAAATTCTTTCAAACCGCTATCCGCCTGCCATGAAATCTGTTCTTATAGGTTTGCTAGTGATGCCCATATTCATCATGCTGTGATACTATAAATACCAGAAGAGACATATGCCAGAAAAGACATCATAGCCACCAGGAGGGTTAGTATGAGTTTTCTGGTATTTGTGATGCCCAGGAGAGCCAAAGTGTCTCTGTGAACCCAGGAGAGCAGATTCAAATGGAGAGGGAAAATAATGTTATAAGGTTAAATTAGAATGGATTCCTGACATAATTAATGGGTGCTGATATTGTCACTAGAGCTCTAAAAGATCATATCAAAAGGCTTGGTTTGCAAATATCTTTGTTCTTCAAATTGATATAATACACCAGTGCAATCCAGAGCTGCTTCATGTGTAGCTCTCTTTTAGAACAATCTCCATCTGCTATTACGTAGTATCGTAAAACATGACATCAAAAGTAGCTCTAGAAATCAAAACTCCTGCCCTGAACACCGCTGTATACCAACAGAACCTCTAAATTGTGCTCTCCCCCTATCAGCAGTTACCAGTCATCTCTGGTTAAAGAAAAGGGTTGAGAGTGACAGGAAAGTTTTGGTTTCTGAAAACAGCTGGGCCACTGATACACTGTGTGGCCTTGAGCAAGTCCTGTAACTTCTTTGTGCCTCAGTAAATTAGTTAATCAGTTGTTAATCATTCTAGATGAAAACTGAATAGACCTCAGTATGGTCCAGTATGTACCACACACTGCTGCTGAATGAAGCATTCCTGGCTAAATAACCCGCACAAGCAAAACAAAATGAAACCAGCAATACCTGGTGGCAACATCCAATGTCAACACCATTGTTTGGGTTGTGTCTTGAACCCTTTGTACTGTTCTAGATTTTTGTGGATTGAAAATGGTATTTTATGAGTGAGCAAACCACACTATATAATTCTAAGTGTAATGCTTTGTATTAGCTTAAATTTAAAGCTCCTGTTGTCTCTTTTCTTGCAATCTTTACAAAAGTTTAATTTATATCCCAAGTACAAACCAATGAAAAAACCTGAAATAACATTGTCCATAGTCCCGGAACAAATCGATATAGATACACCCAAAGCTCTTCTACATGCTGTTACCCGTCTTCTGCTTGGAATGGTTAATCAAGAAATGAACTATTCCTATTTCAAAATATTTTTTCTTTTCAGAATAATAAATCAAATACTCTGTAATCCACATGATCCATAATGTGCAATAAATCCTACTTCCAAAAAACCCTCTCAGAGTAATAAAACTATATACTATGCACAAATATATAACAAATTTCTTTTAAAGGAATACCAGACTTGGGTCCCAGTTCAGCAAAACAGTCAAATACATATTTAATTTCAAGCACGTGAATAATCCCATCCCTATTCAGCAAAGCATTTAGGCATGTATTTAATTTTAAGGGCTATGATGAATACAGGAATAACTAGGGATGGCTTACTCATGCTCTCAAAGTTAAGCATCTGCTTAAATTCTTTGCTGACTTGAAACCTAAGTAACTTGCTAAAAGAATAATCTTAAAATGCAATAGAAAACTTCAAGGGGGTTATTGAGTCAGCTAATAGCTTTACCTTCTTTAAACACCATGTAACTCATGAAATCATATAGGTCTTGGTTTGTAGAGTACCGTAAGTTTTTTTTCTGATCACTTCTGGATGATTTTGTAGCATGTTTTTAAGGTCTTGCCTAGGTTGTAGGGTGCAAAAGTCATTACTGTCTGATTGCGGTTCAGTGTCTGATATGAAATAAATCCAGTTTCTAGTGGGCAGGTGTCTACATCACAGAACCACCAACACAATTTGCCCCTTCCTTGACCATTTCAGCAAAAGACTTCAGGGAGTGACTGGGCATTCAGGAATGAGCTCCCTGCTCATTCCAATCCAGCTGGATTTCACCAGAGCAGAGAAAAAAGCACAGTGACAGGGCAAGGTGGGGAAGCTTGCATTGTTGACGCTACTGAAGGCTGTGCTTTACCTGCTCTGTGGAGAGGGCCGGATTAACTCTCCCGTGGGCCTGGGGCTATTAGATTTTGTGGGGCCCCTGTATACAAGTCTTTTTCCCAATTTAAAACAAAATGATCACAGTTATGGCATTGTGGAGTTTGAGTGCAGGAAGGGATTCTGACCTGGGGCAGGGGGTTGAGGTGCAGGAGGGGGTGCGAGGTACAGGCTTTGACTGGGGGGCACTTATCAGCGGCACAGCAGAGCTCAGGCAGGCAGCCTGCCTGCCTGCCATAGCCCCACACCGCTCCCGGAAGTGGCTGGCTGGTGGCACATCTCTGCATGCCTCTGGGAGGAGGGAAACAGCATGTCTCCGTGAGCTACCCGTGCCCACAAGTGCCGCCCCCACAGTTCCCATTGGCTGGTTTCCGGGAGCAGTGTGGGGCCATGGCATGCAGGCAGCCTGCCTGAGCCCTGCTGGATTTTTAGCGGCCCGAAGATCGCAATCGACTGGCAGAGGCTCCAGGATTGACCAATCGATTGTGATCGACGGGTTAGTGACCACTGAAGCCCCTGAGTTAATCCAACCTTGAGTGGATAGACGGAAAACTTCAATTTCTAATAGAGATGGGACAAAATTAATACTCCTGAACCTTGAGGCACTTCGGCTATGGAGTCTAGTTTTTGGCTTGGGCCCATCATTAGTTTCTAGAAAAGATAATCTAGCACCTTTCACAAGTAGTACATTCTTTTGTCTGTCATCTTTGACATTTCCAGAGCTCTGAAAAACCTCCATTCCCTTCTCTGACTTGTTACGTACTTTGAGTAAAGCAGGGATGTGTTATTAGTTAAGCAGAGCTGGGACTCTAAAAGACACTCAAGTGCCAGGTCAGTAAGACCTGGCATGTTAATCCATATCAGAGAACAAACCATTCATTCCACTGGAAACAATGTCTCCTACAATGAGAACTAATGATTTTGCATGACTCTATTACCTTGTGTTAATATGGAACATGAGGCATGCCAACTCTCTGTCAACTCGATAGAAAAGTGCTGTTCTTTTGGCCTACGCGTGCCAAGATCAATACAATTACCATTATAAAATACATCTGTTACCATCACAGTATCACTAACCTCAGTGACTTGAGGAGTAATTTTATAGCATTAAGAGGCTCCATAAGTGTCAAGGTATGGGGAGAACCACATTAGTTTATACATAGTTCTCAATACCTGGTTGGGTTTCAGAAAGATGCTGTCACTGCAGATGCTTTTACAATTAATCAGACTCTTGTCTTTTCATTTCGAAAAGCCACCATCTGGTAGTGTTTTTTCTGGAGCTGAAAACAGGGGTGTTTTGTGTTAGTGATCAGCATTGTATCAATGAAGCAACAGCAATAGCATCAAAAAAGGCTGAACTGTAGGAAGCAGATCTGGAAATACAAGCTGTGTTGGACAGGTGCAAATGGGGAAAGGACATAATAAAACATACTCTGAAAAGAGGAAAACAAGCTTAGAGACCTGGAGCCAAATTCTTGCCCAAGTTACATAGTACAACCCACTGACTTCTTGGGTAATGTTGAGGAAATAATTTGGCCTCAATTTTAAGTCATGAGGGATGGAACAAATAGAAAGAGAGGAGAATGTCCTAGACTTGCACTACTTATTTGCTCAGCACAAAGAGTTCCAATTTGAAATAATCACTTACCCGGTACTTTTTGTTTTCTGCTCTCAGCATTTCTTTAATGAACTGCCCCAATCTGAAGAGATGTATACTTGTGTGTTCTGTTGAACTGCTAAAACTGTTGGACACTGTTCATCGGTACTTGACTTATTTTGGCTCATCTTCCCTAAGTAATTGGGTTCATGGTGTGGGTAGCGTTTGTAGATATTAACCCCTATTAGAGTATGTCTGTACTACAGCTGGAAGGTATAAATTCCAGTGTGAGGAGATGTACCCATGACACTACCGCGGATTGAGCTAGCGCACTAAAAACAGATGCGTAGCTGCGGCCCGAGTATGTATCTATAGTCTTGGACTGGATTATAATCTGTTTTTAGTGCACTAGCATCGTGGGTACATCTCCTTGAGCTGGAATTTACACCTTCCAGCTCAGTACACTTATGTAACCCCTTTGGGGTCTAGAGAGCATGGCCCCTTTAAATCTTTTTCCCAAGGGGGAGGGGGAGAGTAAGAAAAAGGAGGGAAACTCCAGGGGGCAGGGCTGGAGCTGGAGGGAGAGAGAGGAGAGCAGCATGGCTGGCCCTGGAAAAGGAAGCAGAGAGAACCTGCTGGAGGCCTGAGGAGGACAAGCCCGATCGGGGACAGCCCAGGACAGGAGCCAGGAGGAGTCCTGTGCCGGGGGGAATCGCCCGAGAAGGACAGGCCGGAGCTGGACCCAGTATCACGGCTGCCCGGAGCTGCCTGGGGCTGTGAGTACTGGGGCTTGTGACTCTGCACTGGGAATAAGGAGGGAGGCTGTTAGATAGTTAAGTGGGGAGGTGGGTATGTGTGTGTGTGTACTGCAAAGTCCCCGAACGGGCCACCAAGTGTAACTTTAGCACCCTCGTGGCCAAAATGGAGTCTGCTCTGCAGGCAGCTCTGGCCAAGAGACAGCGCGCGCAGGAACGCAGCAGGAGAAATCCCTTCCACCCCAGGGGCACCTGTTCCAAACCCCCCAGAGTGAACACACCCACCCACAGGAAAAGTACAATGGACATAACAAAGGGAGATATTTATTTACAGAGGGCTGGGAGGAGAAAAACAACAAGGGGAAATATAGGGGGAGCAGTAAAACAGGGCTGCATTCAAACCAAGGCCCCACGGACCCAGTGGTAGCACAGTCTGACAGGGCAGACACCGAGCAACGTGTCTGCATACAGAGTTCAGGAGGCCTGAGCAAAGTTCCAGTCCGGTGGTGAGTCTTGGGTGCTCCTGGTCGTCTTTGGCGCCAGTGAACTCTCCCCAGCAAACCCCTCCGGTGCCCTCTTATGCCGCTCTCTGCAAAGCCACCCAGAGCGGCCACCTCCCCACTTAACTATCTAACAGCCTCCCTCCTTATTCCCAGTGCAGAGTCACAAGCCCCAGTACTCACAGCCCCAGGCAGCTCCGGGCAGCCGTGATACTGGGTCCAGCTCCGGCCTGTCCTTCTCGGGTGATTCCCCCCGGCACAGGACTCCTCCTGGCTCCTGTCCTGGGCTGTCCCCGATCGGGCTTGTCCTCCTCAGGCCTCCGGCAGGTTCTCTCTGCTTCCTTCTCCAGGGCCAGCCATGCTGCTCTCCTCTCTCTCCCTCCAGCTCCAGCCCTGCCCCCCTGGAGTTTCCCTCCTTTTTCTTACTCTCCCCCTCCCCCTTGGGAAAAAGATTTAAAGGGGCCATGCTCTCTAGACCCCAAAGGGGTTACACTTATACTGTGACAGAGGGTCCACTCACCGCAGGTGGTACCTCCTCCTGGCCGTCCTGGGGATTAGCTCTGCCAGGCATTGCACCCTCTTCTGGCAGTGTCTTCACCCACCCCATCTCACCCCAGAAACCACAGCCTCCTCTTTGTGACTTGGCCCTCCGGCTGGGTCATTATGTGGTTTTCCCTTCCAGGGATTTCCTAAAGTCCCTCCATGCAAACATCTCAGGCAGTCTTCTCTGGCACTGCCAGTGGCCATTAGGGGAGCACGGGCTCACCCATTACTCCGGGTTCCAGTCCAGGAACTCGGAACTGCTTTCCCACAGCCCTTGTTGCCCCTTCCCTGGACTCCTTCCTACATCTCCAGGTTCCCCTCCTTTCCTCCAGGTCCAAACCCTTCTCCCTCTTCCCAGGGAGTAGCTGCAGCCTTTGCCAATAGCCTGTCTGTTGCCAACTTCATGGCTCTATAGGTCCTGCTTGTTCCTGCCCAGCTGAACCTGCTTTCAATCAATTCTCTGCTCACTGGCTCGCCCTCCAGGTGCAGCTGTGGAGTTAATTGGCCTGCCTGACCATCTTAACCCCTTCCAGTCTAATGGGAGGTGGTCATGCTATCACACATACCCTTAGTTTATTTTGGTGGCTCAACTGTGCCTGTGATTGTGGATTTTATGAAGGGGCTTTAGGTAAACTCTGTCTCTGACCATAATAGTTTGCTGATACTTTGCATCTTGTTCAATGACATCGAAGTGGATTTAATCAAATAGCACGTAGGGCCACATTTTCAAAAGCACTCAGGATCAGATTTTCAACTGCCCAACACCCATAACCGAGACAATATTTTCAAAGAGCTCAGCTCTCACATGGGCATCTAAATATGGGCCAGATTTTCCCAAGTGTTCAGCACTCAGGAGCTCCCATTGTGACACTTATAGTCAGATCATAGGGGATCATCATGTTGGGTGCTGCTGAGCCTTTTAGAAAGGCTGGTCCCTGAAGGTAGTTGAAGGCTATGGAAAGACTCCTCTTGACTTCAGTGGGCTTTGAATCAGATCCTTACTGAGGTCCCTAAATGGGAGTGGAATGCCTGCAAAATCTGGCCCCATTAGTGGATGCTGAGCCGTTCTGCAAGCTCTGGCCCCAGTAAACAGGTTGGTATTACAGCAGTGCAGAAGACATGTCTCCAAGCACATTGGCTTCTGGCTCATATAATTACATTTACAACCCCCACTTGGTGCCAGTGCCACCACCTTTTCTGTGAGAGTGGGGCAGAGACAGCACTGCTTAACGCCTCATGCTGACATGAGAAAAATCCATTTAGCTCGTCAGCAGACTGAATGATTAGTGCAGGCTAGCAGTTGCTCTTTGGCAATTACATTAACAGTGCTCTCTGATAAAAAGAAAACCAATGAAACATATTCTGATTAATCACTCCAACTTATCTGGTGGGAAGCAATGAACACACTCATCGCTGGGAGGTTATTTTCTCACACTGCAACATTCCCACATGCCAGTGACTTGGAAAAAATGCCTCTTATAATGGGGGAGAAGGGGTTTAAATTCTCTGGCCAGCCCGCAGGAGAAGACATGTTTCAGGAAGTATTACTGCAGGCATTCCAGGGCTGCTATTGCTCTCCTAAGTATGGGAAGTCTCTCAGACTTCCCAACGACACATTGTATTTAACAGCCTGCATTCTTTCCCAGTGTCTCCTTTCATTTTAATAGAAGGTATTTTCAGTCCAAATGGCATTGCCAAAGAGAGGCAGAACAGATGAGAGAATGCTTTAGTGGGCTTGTTTTCTGGGATTCATCCCTTAACAAAAGAATGAAATGCTAAGAGGAAAGAAACCTATGCTACTGTGAAAAGAATAAAGGTGAGCTAAGTCATGGAAAAGAACTTGAGTGAGTTCAGAAGAGATAAGCAGCAAACTGCTTCCACCCCCAGAACAGTACTAGGATGACATGGAGGAAGGTCATAGTCTATGCAGTGTATGTTCATATTCATTAGGAAAAAGGAAGGCACCGGTAAAAACAGAGTGTGAGAAGGGAGGGGTCATTCTAAAAGATGCAGTGATGTGTAATTATATTGGCACGGCAGGCACCAGGAATGCATGGGAATCTCTCTCTTCTAAAGGGAGATAAAAACAAAAATGAGAAAAAGAGCAACTATTATATCAGTCACATCGCTGAAAACCTACAGAGCAACGTCTAGTTATTTTACTGTGGTTAAACCACAAGAATGGCAGGCAAGAAATATGAGTTCTATTCCTAGCTCTGCTGACCGTGCATAAGCCACTTAGCCGCTTTGTGCCTCAGTTTCCCTACCCAGGACAATAATGCTTCCCTACCTCACGTGGATATTGTGAAGCTTAATTCAATAATGTTGTAGCATTCCTTGAAATCCTCTGATGGAAAGTGCTATCTGCTGCTATTGCTTTTTTTCATAATCACAAATGTAATGCATATAGATTTAAGCATTAGAACTAGACAGCAGCTGTTTTTCCAGACTGGATTGTATGGAGCTGTGCACCAGTTACGTATGTATGGTGCAGAAATCTACATGACTGGAATGTTACTGTTCTAATTTAATACTCAGGAAAGTCTGGAAATTCGAAGTTAGGGATCCCAGGGCAATCTAAAGTCTGCCCTCTCACACGTGCATTCCAATGTCTGTCAGTACAGTGGGCCATGAGACATACTGTTTGCCAAATATTTTTTTCTTCAAATATGGATTCATTAGACAATACTACCACCTAAAACATTAAAAAAATGGCAGCACCAACATGACATTTGCTGACCATTTCATTGTTCTCTGTGTGTGTCACATCCCTCCCATCCAGCCCTTTGCCTGTCTTGTCTATTTAGATCAGTGGCCCCCAGATTTTCACATCACCCACCCCCATGACCCTGACCCCCACCCCAGGAGCTGGGGCTGGGAGTGGGGCCATAGCTTGGGCGGGGGAGTGTATGGACAAGGATAAGGGGGCTGAGGCTGGGGCCACAGCTGGGGGCAGGTCTGGGGCCAGGAGTGGGGCCATGGCTGGGGGTGGAGCCAGCACTGAGCTAGGACAGAACAGGGCTGGCTGTTGCTCCCTCCCCACCATCCATGGGGGCTGGCCCAGGCCCTTCTGTGCCCCCCAACATTCTTCCATACCCCTCCAGGGGGTGCACCCCACAGTTTGGGGACTACTGATTTAAATTGTAAACTCTTTGGGGGAAGCAGTTCTCTATGTATGTACAGCACCTAGCACAATGGACCCCAGTCCTAGTTAAGGATCCTAGGTGTTACTGTAATACTAATAAAATAAACAATCACATGAAGTATAGAAATAATTCGCACACTAATAGTATTAAACAGATACATAGGAAGAGCCATATTGGTCTGCCACTCCAATATGGGGAGAATATACTTGTTTTGTTTTCGAAAGACCAAGGTAAAATCAAATCTAATCTAATCCTTGCTCTCCCTCCATAATATATATAAAAACATGTCTAGTAACAGCCATTATATTCCCTTCCTGCTCACCCCTCATTGGCTTTCCACATATCCCGGTGTTCCTATCCCCTCATGCCCCCACTCAGCCCCTCCAAATGGAAATACTTTTTCTTACCTGCTTGTTTCTTGCCTGTGCTGTGAAAGCCCAAATCACCATTTTTCCTTGAGGTTTTCACTCAAGGCAAGCATGACTTATAGACATTTGCCTCTGTCCCACTCTTATTTTCTGAGATTCCCCCCAGATTCCCTCTTCCATCAAAACACCACATTATAAAATTTCTTTGGGTGGAGGAACCTTGTGGCTGGCATTTGCTTCTCCTCCCTCCCTCTACTGACCTTGAGGATGGGAGCTCCTCAGGCTCTTCTGATGTTGATGCTGCTCTTCAATCTGGTCCTGGATAGCTAATCTTCACCATCTGGGTCATTCCCTCTCAAAACAGCCAGATGGACTCTACTTTTTGTTGTTGTTGTTGTTGTTGTTGTCATCGTCAGTAAATGGGCTCCTGGGGCAAAGTGGACTCAACTGGAGGGATCTTTACCAGCTGTTCTTCTGTCCTAGGGGTTGGGCTTCTGGACTGTAGCCATCCTCCACAGACTTTTCATACTATGTCCAGTGGTGGATTGCTGCAGGCCAAGTGCAGCCACTTTTCAGCCAGCAGGTGACACTGGAGAGACAGGTGTTAGGTACCAAAGCACTCTTGGATATTTGAACTAAAGTTGCATCAAATCAGAAGTCTTTCAGAATGCTAATTGTTATTGTTTACTCATGATAATGTTGAAAGAGGAGAGTTCACATTAGGGGTCTCTCGTTTGTCAAAATGAACAGTTCTGCATTTGGTGAAAAAAAAATTCACAGATGGAGCTGTGTCTGTCAGGTTATAGCCTAAGGCAAACCTTAACTACAGTGCACCTTAACCTGAAGCACTGTGGCCACAGCCGGGATCAGTAACAGACGTACCATTTACATGCTGGGGAGATGGGTTGAACGGTAAAGTGCTACACAATTTCGCATGATTTAAAATCTCCATTTCAGAGACCTGAGGCTGAACTAACAAAGGCGTTTGCAAGCCAGCATCAAGGTGCATTGGCAAAGCTGCACAAAGAATTATGCAGATTTTCTGCCTGGTTTGTACAACGCTTCATTGGGAAGCAAATGTTACTATCCTCATTTTTATGAGCACCAAATTCAATTTTTAAAGTTTAAAAAATCCACACTTTGCATTTTTCTTGCAAGCAAGCAAAATGCACAAAAACACTAATTTACCTTAAACATTTACACCCTCAGAAGCAGTGAGGCTGGCACCCAGTCAGTTTCTAAAATAATCCATTAATAATTAATGTAAACTGCTTATAGTTATTGTCCAACTATTCCATTGTGTAGCACCCTTGACCTTTCCACTGCTCCTTTCAAGCTCATCTGGTGAATCAATCCATTTGGGATCTGTATGGTGTAATGCTGCTGTCACAGTTCAGGGCAGTGGCACCTGTATAAATTCCCTCTCATGGTTCAGCAAGGACTCTTTGCCTGTCATGTCTCTTAGGCAGAGACCCTGTGTGTCTCTCATGCCTGACTGAGGGTTTTCCAGGCTGCCCAGTTCCCTGCCTACTCTGTGAAGTCCCCACCAAGATGGACTGACTCAGTAGGCCTCCTTTGCTTTTCTCCTCAGAGGCTACAAACAGCAAAATTGCCCAGAGTTATAAGATACCACACAGCTTTTCCTAAGCAAGCACATTTATTCTTAAGGTGAAAGCATTACAGAGAAAACACATTAAAACAATAAAAGGACTTAAACACAGGCTAATAAGCTAACCAGAAATCACCCCTACAAGTCCAACAAGGGCTCTGAGAGGTGGTCAGTCCTTCAAACCCTAGATAGGTGGTGTTCAGTGGTACCAGTTCATAAATGGCTTGGCCCACAGTCACTCCTTTATACAGTTGGGGTCTTTGATCTGCAGAGACATAAATAGGCAACCTGCCAGACACAGATCCCCGGATCAGAGCGATGCTTCCTAGGGCTGGGTCTTCGCATAACTGGAGGTGGTAATTTGTATTCACCTCTCCCCAGGTATTTCTTAGGAACCCCACTTAACTTTGTCTGTCGGGCACATTGTTGTCCTTTGAAGCTCATAACCTTTCCAAAGGCTTACACTGGCCATGTCTCTCCCCTAGAGAAGTTACATACAACCCCACAATAATACATAAACTTTGCATTTTTAATATACAATGAACTCCTAAAATACTTAAACTTAATTCAATACAATTTAACTTAATCTAGTGAGGTTTGTCCAGGATACTGTAGGAAGTGGCCTTATCTGCCACAGCTGCAACATTCCTACACACACACACACACCCGCCACCAGTAGTTACTAGATCGTGACTTGATGCTTCGCCATAGCTCCTAGGCTGGAACTGAACTGTTACATTCAGCCCTCCTCCTAGGACTGCCTGATGAATCTCCTTCTTAACATCAACTAATTGGCAAAACAGACATTTCTGCGGAAAATTTGTCCCTTCCCCCCCTCAATTGAAAATTTTCAAAATGTGAATTTTTGAAACCAGCTTTAATACCAATGTTCCTGTTATATTTTGAGTGAACCCACCACCTGCCCCCAGTGATACTAGTGGAATCTAAGCGATTCAGAGTTAAAGAAGACATTCCAAAACAGAGAAAGGAAACACAAGCATAATGCCGTGACAGACGGACCATGAGGGAAATCCTGCCTCTATTGACGTTAATGTAAAAACTCCCATTGACTTCTCTTGATTTTATATAAGGGTGAACTTGTCACTCTTTATGGGCAAGAGTGCTCAGTGCTGGACTAACTCCACTTCTACTGTACTGAAGTTAATGGATGGGACCAGAGTTCAGTTAACACTGAGCACTATTGAAAATCCCACCTATGACTCTACATTAAATTTTAAAAACCCCTCTAATTTTCTACATGCAGTTTTGCACAGGCCTCTTTGTAAATCCACATGCATTTGCATGTGCCAATAAAATGCCTACTAATCCAACTACTGCATCACCACATGCAGATAAAATGCTATGTGCACATATGATGTAAGTGCATGGACAAGCTTGCCTGCACAAGCAGGTGAAGCTGAGCTGATGTCTGAAAATATGGCCCCAAGGTTCCTTTTTTCAATTCATGCAATGAATTTCATATTTGTAATTAGGCAGCAGTTTGTACTTTGCAGTCCCTTTATTTTTTGTTCTTTCGAAAAAGATAAAGACAGACGGTAACATGTAATAATTTTCTACTAGTAACCTGGAATTCTAAGCGAGCCAATGAAAACAAGAAAAGTATGTGGGATTCATTTTTCCACAGAGTAGAAAGAGTAGAAGGGGAAACAGAGGCACTGAAATTTGTCCAAAATCAGACATGAGCTCAGGGGCAGAACTTTGAGTAGAGGCCTGGTCTCCTGAGTCCCAGTTTAGTGCACTAGGCAACAGACCACATTGTTGCTCAGATTGATGAGCATCTCCTTCTCCCTCATTCATTCTTTACTGTCACCCCCACCCCCATCCTCTCTTATCTGTCCTCTTTCCCTCCTCCAAGCTATGCTGGTTCTCCTCCCTTATTCCTCTTTTTCTGCTCTCTTTGCTCCCATGTATAGTCCATTGTCAAGCTGCAACTCTCCCCATTTCTGGAGGAGATGCCCCTTTAGCCTTAGGCTAGGTGGAGCCTGGTCAGATTTGAGGCATTTTGAAGGGCAGTGTGGGGAAGCCAGAAGCGTGGCTGCCTGCTCTGTACCTGTTCTGTCCATAAAGGGAGGATTTGAATCTCTAGGGCTCTCAGTCTGGCACCTTTTATGAGCACTTAATAAATAAATAAAATGCAGACTATTTATCAGAGAAATCAGACTGGCTCCTTTGCAGCTGTTCCTGTCTCTTGGGCAAATGCATATAATTAGATAGGATTTTTTTTTAATTAAAAAAACACTTGAATAACCAATTTGGAATCATTCCAGTCAATTGGATAAATGTGTATCTAGGCAAATTTTAAAATCTATGCTTAGTACCAGATAGACTAGAAGAAAATCTCAGATGGAGCCTCTCTAGTTTACTGGTCAGATGTGTATTGGGGCAGTTTTTAAAACATTTTTCTGTAGCCAATAAGCAATGATCTTTTAGGATTGGTTAAATCCAGATTTATGTTTTAAGGGGTGGTTTTTATTGAGAATCACATTAGTGATCTGGGCCAAGATAGACAGAAAGCACTACCAGACTATTGTTACTGTTTTCACAGGACTAAGCCAAGCTATTCTCCTGCTCGTGCCAAGCAATAAAACAACTCTTTTGGCACTCCTAGCACTTGCAAACTGTCTCAATGAGATCCCCTTCTTGTGAAGATAGGTATATCTAAACAGAGGGAAATTCAACCCCCCGCCCCTTTTTATTTTTTACTAGAACCAAAAGCAAGTCTGATTGACATGAGATCGTACATACAGGTACATTTTGGTATGAATGAGGGAACAGGCTTTGCTTGTACTCAGTGTCCCATACTATTGACTTTTAAAATTATTTTCCCCCGGTAATACTCCATATGTTTGCATTGCAGTCAGGGAACAATAGGAGAGCCCTCTGGTGGTTAATTTTACACCTGTACAGTCTGCTGGATTGAAACCAAGATTGTGTAGCCTAATAGATAAAATATCTCGGTTATGTTGCCAGGACAGTGAATTCACATCCCAAGGGGGGAGGTTATTAGAAATTCCTCCTCTCATTTTCAAATGGATATCACGTTTTCATCACTTCATCTTTCTCATCCCCAAATACCTGAAAAATCTTTTGTTTCAAGAAGCATAACACACAAGATTATTCTCCATATTGTTTGCAGGACATGGTGCATGTATATCCTGCATGGGGCTCAGCGGCCTCACCTCCCTCTGACTTTGCCAGGATTAAAGATAATACCTTTGACAAGGCAGCCAGCTCACCGTAGCACTCCAAATACAAAAATAAATAACCTAAAAGACAGCCTTATCATTGTAGCACCCTCTTCTGGCTAAACTACATAATCACAAAGAGAGGCAAGTTAGGAAAGGAGGAAGACACTTGTTTCATACTGCAGGGCTGCAACTACATACGCAGGGCAGCTCCAGGCCCCAGCACGCCAAACGCGTGCTTGGGGCAGCATGCCGCGGGGGGCGCTCTGCCAGTTTGCCAGGAGGGTGGCAGGCGGCTCCGGTGGACCTCCCGCAGACGTGCCTGCGGGAGGTCCACCGGAGCCGCAGGACCAGCGGACCGCGGGACCAGCAGACCCTCCGCAGGCACGCCTGTGGGAGGTCCACCAGAGCTGCCTGCCACCCTCCTGGCAACAGGCACAGCACCCCCCCGCGGCATGCTGCCATGCTTGGGGCGGCAAAATGTTTAGAGCCGCCCCTGTACACACCACACAACAAAAACACCAACCCAGGAACCAAACCCTGCAACAAACCCCGTTGCCAACTCTGTCCAGATATCTATTCAAGGGACACCATCATAGGACCTAACCACATCAGCCACACCATCAGGGGCTCATTCACCTGCACATCTACCAATGTGACATATGCCATCATGTGCCAGCAATGCTCCTCTGCCATGTACATTGGCCAAACTGGACAGTCTCTGTGCAAAAGAATAAATGGACACAAATTTGACATCAGGAATCATAACATTAAAAAACCAGTAGGAGAACACTTCAGTCTCCCTGGTCACTCAATAAAAGTGGCAATTCTTCACCAAAAATCTTCAAAAACAGACTCCAAGTGAAGCTACAGAACTGGAATTAATTTGCAAACTGGACACCATCAGATTCGGCCTGAATAAAGACTGGGTGTGGTTGGGTCATTACAAAACCTAAACCTAATTTCCCCCTACTGTTACTCACACCTTCTTGTCAACTGTCTGAAATGGGCCAAAAGTTATTTTTCCTCCCTTGGTATCCTGCTGTTAATTGAATTGTCTCGTTAGACTGACCTTACACTTAGCAAGGCAACTCCCATCCTTTCATATATTTATGATTGGTTCCTGCTTCTGTATTTCCCACTCGATGCATCTGATGAAGTGGGTTCTAGCCCATGAAAGCTTATGCCCAAATAAATTCGTTAGTCTCTAAGGTGCCACAAGGACTCCTCGCGGTTTATGCGGATATAGACTAACACAGCTACCACTCTGAAATAAATATACTTGTTTCACATTGTAGGGGTTTTTTGCTTGTATTTGTTATAGTGACTATTCAGTAACAGTTGCAAGCAAGATACTAGGTCAGTCATGTGGTTAGGTACCTGGACTGGGACTCAGGAGGTTTGGGTTCAGGTCCCACCTCTACAACAGATTTCCTGAGTGACCTTGGCAAGTCTCAAGTCCCCATCTGTAAACAGGATGATAACAATGCTTCCTGCCTCCAACCTTGTCTACGTAGACTGTGGCATGTACAGCACTTGACACAATGGGTCCCTGTTTCCAGTTTGAGCCACTAGACATTACTGTCATTAGGGTGACCAGACAGCAAGTGTGAAAAATCAGGATGGGGGTGGGACGTAATACGAGCCCATATTAAAAAAAGCCCCAAATATCGGGACTGTCTCTATAAAAATCAGGACATCTGGTCACCCTGTCATACAAATTATTAAGCAGTACCTCACAATCAAGTAGATTAGATTTAGTACACTTGAGAATATTAAACTAATATAAGTGTACATAGTTTACTGTGCATCACTGGTATTCTTCACATACAAACTATGCTCTCTGTAGTGAGGCAGCCTGGCTCCCAGCCGCCCCGCAGAGGGACGAGCCCCTCCAGATGCCAAAGTGGGCGGAGCCACTGGAGCCTGCGCCCACCCCCCAGAGGTCAAAGCGCAGGACAGGAAGTATAAAAGCCCAACCCCAGGGCTCAGAAGGTCCCTGGCCGCCGGAGAAACCAGATGTTGGTGGCCTAGCTCCCGCTGGGGAGACTCCTGCAACCTGTGACCGACCCGAGGACTGGCCATACCAGTCAAGGCCGGATGCCGACCAGATCCCAGAGAAGCTGTTAAGCCTACCTGTGAGAAGCGACTCAGAGAAGCTGCCAAGCCTACCGCTCACCAAGTACACTGAGGAGCCCATGGTGCTTGATTCCGGGGAGGACCCCGACCAGATGCAGGTACTGCTAGAGGGTGAGGTAGAAAGTAGCCCCAGGGCAGCCGACCCTAGGCTGCCAGCGGCACACCCAGAGCCGATGTCGGTGTGTTGCGGCCAGGATCCCCACTGACATGGCAGCCAGCCGCCAGCCGCTGTTAGGGCCCCGGGCTGGGATGCAGAAGAGTGGGCGGGCCTGCATCCCCCCTGCTACCCCACTCATGGGTGGCAGTCTGACGCTCAGGACCAGGAGCCTGTGTTTTGTTCCTGAACTATTTGCTCACCGAGGGCCTGAGCTCTTGACAGTTTCCTCCCCCACCAGGCTAATTCCCCGACACACAGGACTAAGTAGTGAGGCGGCCTGGCTCCTAGACACCCGGAGCGGGGCGACCCCAACCGAACCCCTCTACACTTTCATATAAAGGATTTCACAGGTTCCTTTGCAAAGAACTATTACTTAAAGTTCTTTCTTTAGGAGACAATTTTTTTTAAAGTGACCTACTATTCTCGTATTTATTTTACGATGCATGAGAATAGTACAATTCATGGTCTTACAGAGATCCCCAGGAAATGCCACATGGATCTGGGAAGGGAAAGGAAAAGAAGTCAGACAACAAATACACTTCTGCAGCCTATCAGTAGGTGGGCTTTGGAGATGGGATACAATAGAGAGACTGGGGTAGGGGGGGGCATCTGTTTTGAACTGTTAAAGCTTTGTGTATTTAAGTGCAGAAAAGGTGCAGTCCAATTTTTTTCTTTCTTTCATAAAGGGATGGCCTTTATGTACAGATATAAAATGGAGTCTCTACTTTCAAGGCTACACTAGTATTAGTCTTTTTCCCCCACTCCATTTTTCTTTTCATTTCATAACTTTTCATCTCTTCAAGGGCGTTTTCTTACATTGCTTATTTCAGCAACATGGTTATTTCCTTCTACAAAATCCTTTGTGAAAGTAGCTGAAAATATATTGCAATGGACTACAAGCGTCTATACAAAATTAATTCCTATACGGTCATGCCAATATATACACTTCTTGGAAAACAATCCTACTGTAATATCCGAAGGCCTCTAGATCTCAGACAAATGCTCTTCTTTGAGTTGCTAAAAACCAAGGTCTTTAGGTTTGCTAGAGCACCTTTGCTATTATGATTCTTTCATTCCCAATACACATCTGGAGATTTCAGACAATCAAAATTAGGAAGGCACAATTCACAGAGCTATATTTGTTTAAACAACAGTATTTCTCAGCTGCCCTTTTCCAGCTGCAGGGCAAATCAGATAAAACCAAAGGGTGTTCAGAAAGGATTAAGCATTGCTGGGTAGGCAAGTGGAATAAAATTCTCTGAAGCAGTAAGTCTCACCGAAATCCTACTACTATTGTTGTATGTAAAGTAAATAAGGTTTTTAAAATGTTTAAGAAGCTTCATTTAAAATTAAATTAAAATGCAGAGCCCCCAGACCAGTTGCCAGGACCCGGCAGTGTGAGTGCCACTGAAAATCAGCTCACGTGCCGCCTTTGGCACACGTGCCATAGGTTGCCTACCCCCGCTATATCCCAACACGAATATAATTGAGTCATCCTATTACCTGTGGATTCTTTGGGAGACAGGTTAGGGTTTTTGGAGGGCAGAGAATTGCAGCAGCTGGTACAGGTTACAAAGTTGATCTGTTGAGCAGAATGGCTTAGGAGTAGGGATCCAGTAGTGGAGAGACATGGAGGGGGTGAGGAGTGTGGGCTCAAATCCCTTGAGGGAGAGGGAAGACTGAGGTAGCTCGGAAACTGGAAAGGGCACGGCCTAAATCCAGAAGGAGAAAAAAGGGGATTTCAGTGGCAGGGAAAATGGTCAAAACACATGCCTGGCACTATGGTTGAAGGTTCCTGATTACACGACGTCCAGGGTGGGTATAAAGCCAGGTTTTTATTACGTGCAAAGAACAATACATCTGCAACTGTTCACACATCCCTGAACACACAGCATTTCTGCTTTAAGTGACTGTCCCATAGAAGTGCAGACTGATAATATCTTAGATACAAATACACACATATCACCTGTAAATATTTACCTATGTATTAAGGGTCTGAGCTAAAGCCCACTGAAATCTATGGAAAGACTCTCATTGACTTAAATGAGCTTTGGATCAGGCCCTAAAACACAACTTATTATATTTATGATTTGTATTGTGTCAGTGCCTAGCAACTCTAGTCATAGACCAGGACCTCAGTGTACTAGGAGCTGTACAAACGCAGCACCAAGTGATGGTCCCTGTCCAAGAGAGCTTACCTGCCACCACTTCAATATCTCCATTGGCTCACTGTACTTGCAGGGAGTCCTAGCTGTTCTGTACCATTGGCAGCATGAAAAAAGCTTGTATCAGTAGGACAGTGAAAGAAGAAGAGGGCTCATTCTTAATACAATCCTGCTGGAATTTGGCCAATACTTAAACTGGGCCTTCTGCTGAGAAGTTAAGACAAAACACAGGAAACATCTCCCCATTTCAATGTTTTGGAGATCAGATTTTCAGCATTTTTGTAAGGTCAGTCAGTCATTATTATTAAAGTGCTGACAGTGTTCTCTGCTCTGTGCAAAACAGGCAGACAATATCTGGCCCATAAATTTGTTCACCCTGATCTTTTTAGGAGGGGGTTTATTTTTTGGCTCATGTTTGATGGCTTCACTCGGCTTTAAGCCTGATCCTACAAATACTTACCAATGTGCTTAATTTTACTATCATGAGTAGCCCCATCTGGGATAGCAAAGTTAAGCACTTGAGCGGGTGTTTGCAGATCGGTCTATAGTATGCAACGGTCAAACCGCTATATTAATAAATATCAAACCCAAACAAAAGCCCTTACAGATTGGCTTCAAGACATGTACTCAAGCAAGAGTAGCATTTCTCTCTTGGCTTCTGAGAGAAAGGCCCCACATGACACACTGTAGATTCAAAATGAAATACAGAATAGCCCCAAAAATAAGGTAAGTCATAACATTGGCTTCTTTGTAGGATGAACATGTGTTGTCTTTGCCCTTTGGCTGGCTAAAAAGGAACACACAAACGTATTACTACCATGAGGTTTTAAAAAAAGAAAATTACACACTGAAAATATGACTGATACGTGAAACCATTTCTCTGCTACCTGGAGGATAGTGAGGCACTTCTGACCCCTCCTCCTCCCATGATCACTAAAAATGTATTTATTAAAATGAAAGACAAAAAGCATCGAAAAGAGAAGAACCCGCTGCCTGCTGTTGCAGAATAGCCATTCGATACAGGACTTCATACATCAAAAGGGATTGGTAAAGGCTGCTTATTGTATATGTTGTTTTTTTAAAAAGGAGGTAGTTATTACAATTGTACTTGCATCTTCCATCAGAGATAAACCAGTAGGAAAAATAATCCCCATTTATAATCCAAATGCATGCAAAGGGAGAGCGACATTTTATTGAAAATGTCTTATCAGGATTTGAAAAGAAAAACCTCTGAAATGCATGGAAGAGCAATTTAAATATTTTTTTAAAAATCTTTTTAATTTATTTTCTAGAATACAATAAGCAGCCTTTACAGATCCATTTGTTTTCCAAAAGGTCACATGCTTTAAAAGGAAACTAAATCTTCCTTCAGAGTTGTGACAAGGAAAATGGAAAATAGTTACAATGAAAAGTTATCTTTTGACCACTTAACATATTAAATAATTTATTTAGTTTAGTTTAAATGGTTTTACAGATAACTACATGAAAAATATAAAGTAAGGGTCAGTAAAGTCAGAGAGGATTATACCACTAAAATGCTCTCTCTAGTTTCTCTATCTTTGACATTTTATTTTAACTTGTGTCTATATTCTGCACTTTCATGCCACAGACATCAGGGCATTGCATTTTCTCTGCTTTCTTCTCTTCTACTCCCTTAACCAAGATTATAGGAGACAGAACCTCTGCATTTAAAATACAAACAGGTTATCGAGTCAACCTAAATGGCTTCTGCGGTCCTTTCCCCCCCAAATTTCCTGCCAGCATAACTGCTTAAAGGGAAGGGAATTATCCTGTGGATCAGATAACTCAGACAATCCCTCTCTATACATCTGTTGCCAAATCCCAGAGAAGACGCTTGACTCCAATGAGGCAGGATAGGAGGAAGATCAAGGATACTACCATGAATCCAGATCACTGAACCATCAGCAAGTAACCAAGCCATGTCTTTCTTTGTGGTTATATTTGTTGTTGAGCTTTTCCCATAAGGCAATATAGCACAGATGGTCTTTACTATTCCACTGCATTTGGGCCAGATAAACTTGCTCAAATTTGCCTCTTTGATTGTAGACCATTTAACTTATATTGTGAGCTGCATGGGACAGGGACTATCTTTACATGTTTGTACAGTGCAGAGAAGACTTGGGTGAGGGTCCCTTCCACACAAATAAAATAAAGTGAAGAAAAACAAAGAGAGGAAGTGGAGAATATTTCATGGGTGGCAGTGTGGCACAGTAGGTATGGCACTGGACTAAACTCAGGAGATCTGGACTCAATTCCAAGCTCTGTTACTGATCTGCTAAGTGACCGTGTGCATTTTCCTCCCGGTATCTCAGTTTCTCCATCTGTAAAATGGGAATAATAATATCAACCTCCTTTATAAAGTACTTTGAGGTCTACCGATGAGCATGGCGATACAAGAGCTAGGCACTATTAGTATAAGGTTTGTATGAGCTGCAGCCAGTATCCTGTCCCTAAATTACAGGCTGAAGAAGTGGTGCGCTTAGCATACTCTGCGTGATGCATGACCCAACAGTCCTCCTGGTAACTGTGCTTTGTTCCTCAGCTTGAGTAGAAAGGGACAGGGGTCAAATAACTAAGCCAACATTACAGACAGACAAACATAATGTTAACTTCTTGGGCCACAACTGCTACTAGAAAATTAATGATCAGCAGGTTTTCAAAGCTCAGGGTATTAGACCAGGAATAGTAAAGACTGAAATAGATAAGACACATCTGTCTTTTTGCTACCACATAGATTCCTCTTAATTGAGAAACCCTGATTGATGAACAGGGAAACATCTGGGTGAAATGGCTGTCCTGATTAAGGGCCCCATCCTGCATGCTATAGGCCAGGGTTGTGAGACAGCATCACTGGGGCACCTGTAGAGCATGATGCTTTGTTATGGTCTATCCAAGTGAAGGTAGTTGAGGCGACTTCTAACTAATGGGCCAGTAACAACATTGTTCCCAGAATACATTATGAGACACGGAACTGGTTGTGAAATAGTTTCATGACAACTTCTAGAAGCACTTCTGTGGCAGGCCCTCATGGCTGCCCTCTATTATCAATCTCTCCTGGTGTCTGCTTTTGGCACACTTTTTATGGCAATACATACTGCAGGTGGCATGAAGATCTTGAAATAATTGTAATTCCCAATCCAATTTCCATTGACTTCAAGAGGAGTTGAGGGTGGTCAGCATCTCACAGGAAGCACTATGCAACATAGGGGTCACTATTTGCATATGGAGAATTGCACTTAAAATGCAGGTCCTCTCTGAAAAGTGAGAACTGTTAAAATGGACTGCTTGTGTGAGGAAAGGCCATAGGATCAGGCCTACTCGGTGCTAGCCCTATCCTCTGCACTTCTTTCGTCCAATCTCAGTAGCCTGCAGGGCCAAACCTTATAAGGAAACCACATAAAGTAACAGTCTGGATTCCTGCAAACAATAAGGGTTTCTCCACCTTGAAATGCTACAGTGGTGCTACTGTAGTGCTTCAGTAAAGACACTATCCACCTCCCCACAGCACCGCCCAGAGGATTCAGGGGGCCCCCGCTGCCGAATTGCCGCCAAAAACCCAGCACTTTGGCGGCGGGTCCCGGGGCAGAAGGACCCCCCGCCGCGGGTCTTCGGGGCACTTCGGCAGCGGGTCCCAGAGTGGAAGGACCCCCCACTGCCAAATTGCCAAAGCCCCAGAGCGGAAGAAGCTCCAGGGGCCCGGGCCCCGGGAGAGTTTTCCGGGGCCCCTAGAGCGAGTGAAGGACCCTGCTCCAGGGGCTCCGAAAAAGTCTCGTGGGGGCCCCTGCAGGACCTGGGGCAAATAGCCCCACTTGCCCCCCCCCCCGGGCGGCCCTGCCTCCCCAAGAGACAGTAACTAGGTCAACAGAAAAATTCTTCCATCGCCCTAGCGCTCTTAATACTGGGTGGTAGTTTGGCATAAGCCCCGTTGCTCAGGGGTATGGATTTTTCACAACCCTGAGTGATGTAGCTATGCTGATGTAAGTTCCTGGTGTCAACCACCTTGAAGGCTTTGTCTAGACTAGGGTTTAAAGGTAGGATGTTAGCATATGTTAACGTGTTAAAAAAAAAATCTAGTCTAGAAAAGGCATACCGCCTGAAGCCTAGGCTTTAACTTTTAACCAGCTTAGCACATATTGGACATATACACCGCCTTGTTTGCATGAGAGAGACAAGGCAGGTGAGGTAGTATCTTTTATTGGACCCACTATACTAAAAAAGGCTGCACTAGACTTTTCAGACTGTTAGTTACCACGTGTTAAAACCACACCGTTCCACTGTAGTCTGCGCAAAGCCTCCATTAAATACTCTATTGCACTGAATTCAATATCAAGAATAAAAAGGATACTATTTCACTAGTACTGTACCTTTTCATCTGTAGTTGGCAACTTCTGTGTCCAAAGACAGGAGCTTGGAGAATTTCATGCCTCCTTAAAAAAAAACGAAACTGTCCTTCGGCACTGGCTCAATACATTCTCATTGTGGACACAATTCTGAAGTCCTTACTGTGGCAAAACTTTTAGATTTTCTTACCAGAAATAGTTTATGAGAAAACATCCCAACTAATTACAAAAATGTTCAAAATGACCACTTATTCCATACGCTGACTGAAGGCCTGGTTCAATGCCCTTTGGATGTCAGCTAAAAGCCTCTCATTAACTTTTCCAGGGCCTGATCCATTGCTCTTTTTTCAGCATATATGCCAGGTGTTGCTTCAGCATGTTTTCAAGATATTTCAGCAAGCCACTATTCAGAAATGGATTTCCAGATTTATATTTAAATTAATTATTTTAATAAACCATCTATTTGTATCTCTATAATGTTACCAAACCCCCAGCTTCCATTAAAAAAAGAGAGAAACATTTTGCTAATGTTTTCAATTGCAAAATGTCAACAAAAATAAAAAAATAAAAAATCATTTTTGGAGTAGGTCATTTTTCAGTTTAAAAAAAATAATGGACATTTTTTGACCAGCTCTATCCAAGAGGTGTCAAGCTGAGCATTTGAAATGTGTATTTTAGATAAAAATGAAACTCACAATACTGCATGTTTATTGTGAAAATGCTTACTATTATCCTTTAAACATGGAACTTATTTAGGCCCTTGATAGATGGTGCTGTAAGCACTTCTAATTGGATGGTCTCATGTCTTTCTAAAAAATCCTGCAGTGTGAAAGGGAATTCAAAACAATAGTAAATATGATCATACTTATCCTTGCATTTAAATGACCAAAAGGATTTTAACATGAAGTTATAAGCAAGTTTTAAATTTCTTTTAATGCTTAAGCACCTAATCAAACTCACAACAAAAAGAGCATTTAAAGTCAGCAGTTCTTGGCTGGCTTCATGCCCTAATGTCACTCTGTTGAAACTGAGTCAGTGATTACACCAGGGAAGTACAAAGTAACTGTTACATCAAAGAACTCTTATAAACACAAGCCAGCAATAAAAATGTGCAAAATATTGTATCCATATTATATCACATTCTGAACTCCTCCTCTGACCAAACTAACCAAACAAATGGTAAGGGAGAACATGCACTAACGCCAAAACAAAGACAATCCAAACTTGTATGAGACACAAGCAACTTATTCACCTTTGAAGACTCGGTGACGTTAACAGTTGCCACTGAAAAGTACAATTGGAACAGCTTTTGAAGGTTATCTACATAATTGGTAAAAACAGCTATACACCAAAGTGAATAGTACTGCGTGGGAAATGATCTTTGGTCAATGAAAATTTGACTGTGTGGTTTTAAATGTCGAAGTTAAATTCACCATTGAAGTCTCATCTTGCTTTAGAAATATAACATGACATATTACTGCATTTTTGCTAGATCCACTCAGAATGTAGACTTTTGATAATCAGTGCAGTTCTTAACAGAGATGTAACTGCAATGATGCTTTTTTATTACAAAGATCACAGAATCCACCATCACAATTAGCATTATGGTTGGTGATCCCAGAAGTGCCAAGGACAGAGTGGGTATAGAGAATTAATGCACTCCAACCCCTGATTCCTCCAGCATTAAACCTAGTGCCTTGATTTTGCTATATTCCCTTATCTTCTATACATAGACACCATCTTTTACTGCGTCTGTAAGAAAGTAACTTCTGATCCACTGTTTCATTTGCATTTAATTCATTTAGTAACTAAAAAGTTGTTAGCGTATAACATTGGTTTACTAGAATCTGTATGTATTGACATAAATTGTATCATTATATTCATTTCAGTAACTTATTTTAGATTTTTCTTTTGACACATTGATATTATTGTTCTAAGGAATGAGTTATGCCTACTACATCTGAGTCTGCCCACAAGCTGGATATTTTCAACACATGCCTTGAAACTTGCATAACTGAATGTGACCAACAGCCATGGAATTCCAGCCCCAATTGCTCTCCGAAACACACATACATCCCTGCAATGGAGGACAGGAAGAGTTAGAATTAGCTCATTCCATGGGGCCCATCAGCACACAGATCTCGTCCTTCTTCCATAGCACGATCCTCCCCAATATCCCTCCGTGAGACCTTAGTGGGGTTGCTGTGCATGGGGAGGTGGATGTGTTATGCTCACTGTTTTTCTCTTCCTCCCTCTCTCGCACCCACCCATGCATCGCTGGCAGCGTGGTAGGAGATTCTAGGGGTGTGGTGAGTAGGAGTGTCTGGTAACATACCTGCAATGAATCTGTGCTGCCTGGGAGCTGGAGGAAGGCACCCAACATTCTGTTCTGGAGACAGACCACCTCCGTGTGTATGGCTATAACCTCCAGCAGAACCCCCAAGATCTAAGAATTCAGAGGAAGACCCTCCCCCAACTCTTTCTGTGAATCCCACAGGAACAATATATTGGAAACTGAGGGAATATTTGTGGAGATGTTCTTGCTCCTGCTCCAGGTTTTCCCATGAGAGTGGTGATCTGGAAATTAATGCTGAAGGGCTCGGTTCTGCAGGCCCTAAACAAAACTTCCATTAAGGTCCATAGTTTGAGCTGGGACTGCAGGATCAGGCCCCAAATTTGTTGCAATACTTACTTTTGTATCCTTGTATTTTTGTAGAATCAATCTTAAGCTGTAAATTCATTCTAGAACGTTTTAGACAAATAGCTCTTTTCAGTCTCAGTGTAACATATGGGCAAAACCCAGGTTTCATGGCTACATTTGGATGTTCTTCAAACTTGCATTTTCTTTTTTCATATCCATGTTCTATTTTAAAAACTGGACTGCATTAAAATGTGAAAAAACTATACTCACCATCATTCACACATGTCTGCAATGGATGCATCAACAACAGTTTTAGCTTTCTAAATGTTACAGTTACTAAGTAGACATGCAGTGGCCTCTGGACTTAAATTGTGTCAGTTGCCCATTAAGTCTGATGTATAAAGATGCTGAAACGAGTACCTTGAATCTAGTTTCAAAACTACATTCTGGAATCATGTCAGAATAAGATCTTGTCTACACAAGAAAGTCACACCAGTTTAAATTAATTCCTGGACTGATTTAGTTAGACTGGTACAAGTACCTTTGCAGACATGCTTATTTCAGTTTATGATGGCTTGTTTTTGGTTATCTTAAAACAGATTCCTAATCGACCTAAGCTAAACCCAAACAAGCATTTCCATACAAGGGTTTGCTCTGGCTTAACTAAATCAGTTTAAAGTTATCCCTCTAGTCAACCCATTGCAACTTCCTCACGTAAATGACATGTTATCTGGTTATCTATGATTTTGATAGCCAAAATAATCAGTTTTTTACAACATGTGCAGAAGCAGCCAGCTAATCTTAGGCAAAAACTCTTCCCAAAGCCCATGTTCCTGACAGGAAACCAAAAAACCCCTTTCTAGGTAAAACTACCTTTCAACTATGGTCCCCAAACAAAAAACACCAGTATTTAATACACGTTCAGTCAGGAAAGGAGCAAATATATTCTAGTTTTATTTGTAAAATATTCTTTCCTAAGGGCAAAATACATTTTACAAAAGTTAGCAAAAATTGGTACAATTATGAGGAAACTATTACTATTTTTTGTTCAGTTATTTGGGTCTCTTCAAAATGGAAGATAGAGGTACACATCACATTAACAGAATTCAGTGCTAGTTAGCTAGGTCTATAAATATGCCATTCTGACATTTACATCTGTGAATGACAGTGGAAAAATTCTCTACAAATACTGGAAAAAAATATCTAAGCATTTTTGGTATTTTTCTGATTTTTGTAACTGGAAATACCTACAGACTAGATTCTAAAACTGTTAGTATTTTGCAAGGAGGAGCCTAACGAAGAATAATGATAGTTTGTTGGTCATAAACAAGAACAACTCTATTACAAATGTTAATTTGAGGACTAAACAATAATGGCATAAAATCTATAGTGAAAATAAATCCATTCAAATGATTCATTTAAGCCTAAATGTATATACAGTCATGTAAAAAATGGAAGGAAAGTTATTTTCTATTCACATATTTATTATGACTATTACAGTCAAGAAATTTCCAAAATAAGATGCTTTATTAACATATTATGTATAAAATCTTATGGAGGAGGGAGGAAAAAAGGAACATAACTATTTCTGAGGGACAAAGCCCAGCAATCCTGACTATCTTGGAGACAATGTCTGAAAAGAGAGTCTGCATTTTCACCTTTCAGGGTTTGACTTTGTAAGGTTGGGATGTCAAATGCTTCTAACTACCAACAACCTACAAAAAAAATGGAGCAAATATGCTTGATAGTTCACACAAATTGCCCAGAAACCTAAAAGTTGTGACTATTATAGGTGTCTGGATAAGTGTAACAATTGTCATCTTAATCATGACCCAGGACATACAGAGCTAAAGCATAAGTCTCTTTAGCTTGAGCTAAAGGACTGATGGCTTGATGCCATGCCCAGTGAAGCCAATGGAAAGCCTTCCATTGTCTTCATCGGTGGATCAGGACCCAAGTTCTCCAGCTGGAAGTTCAAACAGACTCCTATCCTCAGTGGATTAGACACAGAGGGGGACATATAACAAACATAGAACAGTGGGTTATGTTGGTATGCTAGTCCTTGATTATCCCTTCAAAAGGATATATTTTGTACTTTACATTGAGTAAAAGAAAACCAGAATATTTTTGTATATATATTCTTTCTTAATATTCATTCCAGACAAGAGCCAACCATCGGGAAGAGGAAAAATATTACTTACCAGCAATTGTATTTGTTGTAGTCGCCCTCATCTTCCCTTATCCTACAACAAAATCTCTGCTGTAGGATAGGAGAAAAAAACGAGATGTCTGACAACTCAAAGTGGTGCAATATCAATCACACTCTCCTTTCTATGTTATACATTTTTTCGATGACATTATCCAGCTGTTGGAACAAGTTTCCTTCCCCAAACATAACAAGCTTGACCCAGATAGGCTTTTAAATCCTTATTCTTTTGCTTGGGGGACAATCATTTTCTATTTCCTGTTCTGTGCAGTGTACTTCCTCAAGGCAAAATGATCTCTTCTGGGTCAATACTTCACTGAAAGTAGGTGCTTGTCAGACAAGTGCCCATCATGCAACCAACTGTGAATGGAGTAAGGCAGCTCTATGATGGGAATGAGTGCCAGTGACTCAAGAAGGGAGGGACCCCAGGTCTTCCACCATTTTGGCCTCGTGGAGTATATTATATAGTGCTGGGGACAACCCGACAAGATTGGCTTCTGTATAGTATTTTGAACATGACTGCAGCTAGATGTCAGATGGTTGTAAGACATGTAGCATTTTAGTCTGTAAGGTTGATAGTGTCACTTTCATACGGCTTTACTGAAGAAGGGCTTTGCGAAGGACTCTTTTCACTTGATGGCGGTGTGGCCAAAACTTTCTTTCGGACTCCAATTGCAGCCTTCTTATGGTCATGTCTAAGACTGCGGATTGTACTGTTTATGGCAGCCACACATGCTTTCCAATCATATCCAGTTTCCTTTAGATCAAAGGATGGGTAGTTCTCTTGAAGAAAGTCTAAAGATAAATAACCAGATAAGTAGGGCATTATTATCAATTATTTATGCAAGCTCTGTTTTGCTTGCATGTTTTATTTGGACACGACTGGGCCAAAACAAGTATTCAGAACTGCATTCTCCCAGTACAGAATACAGTCAAACTCACCATTAAATTACAAGGGTCAAAGCTAGACTGATGATGAAGTCTGTTTTTAAAAAGTTATTGGAAAAGTTGAAATACATAGAAGTGACTAGATGGCCTAGGGAGATAATATGTGGACAGGGTTTGTTTTGTTTTGTAATCTAGCAGAGATCAGGAGTTGGGGTAAAAATATATCCCCCCTTCATTCCTCCCACTGGTTGTGCCTCTAATCTCATGGCAGTTTCATGTCATGTTTCGGAAGCTGCATGATTTATTATGGATACAAGGTTAGTAATTTTTATTTATCTCCAGCCCATTTTTTGAAGAGAGTTTAGCTGTGTATACCTCTGAGAGCATTGATCCTGTTGCAGTCCAGTGGACACATGCCACGTTCCAGATTACCATACACATTGCTCTTCACCAATACATCTTCTGTGAAGAGATGGCGAATCAGATAGCGAGCTGACAACTCTGGCCGAGACTTCCCCTTGGCTACATAAATAACTGAGAAGGGCAACTGAACATTGCGCCATGGACTCCCAAGATGTTCTGGAGAGGAAGTTGGAGAGAGAAATATTTTATTTTCATTGCAGAAATGGTGTTTACTATGCTTTCAAAGGACCACATTATACTGGAAGACATTTTTTCTCCCCTTCACTACTTACTTGGAAAGGCCAGAAGAAATAACTTATTATATATAGATATATATATACACACACATATATATATACACACACACACACACACACACACAGAGCATCTTTCATCCTGAAAGATCTCAAACCACTTGACAAAACTATACAAGATATGTGCACACTCATGAAATGAATCACTGTAGTTAGAACTAAAATTCAGCAGCTCTGGGATGGAATAATGATAGCTAGCTAGGCAGACAACCAGTGTGCAACATACTGAATGTGGAGGAGAGGAAGAAAAATTTTAGAAAAGGACATGGGATCCTCAGAAATCAAGGTCCTATCTGTGTGACCCATACAGTTGCTCATTGAAGAGTCTTACATGCAGTAATGCATAAAACTCCATGTATCTAAATGGTTGTAATAACGCAGGTAGAACGTGGGATTTGGGAACACTAGGTATTTTAAACACAATGGCTTAGACTTGCAAGCCACCCCAAGCGGCCAAAAAGTTTACTTCAAATATATATTTGCTCTGCTGTACAGGAGCATAACAGAGCTTTTGTTACACTTTCAGAAATGCTAGTTATGCAACTTGACTTGCTTTAGGACTGCTTCCTGTACTGTGTTATTTAATAAATAAATAAGTAAATAAATAGTCCTTCCAAGAAATAAAAGCATTGCTGCTTTCAGATAGCATTCAAACCTTGTGGGTGGAGAATGAAAATAGAATGAACATTCTTCTATATTACTCTGAAACAACTTAATTTCAATGAAGAAGCGAACCACACACTGAATAAAAGGTACATTATATGTAGCAAAAGAATAGTCAATTACGAGGCCTGTTGAGTAAGAGGGTCCTGACACCTCTTTTGTGGGCTGCTCAAGCCCTATACAAGTCCCACCCAATCGTCTCCTGGGGAACTGGCCACAGAGAATTTCCCCCAGAGATCTCTATAGCCATTGCATGCCATGTAGTATCTTGTTTTATTGTTGTATTTATAAACTGTGCACTTTTATTAATGGAAGAAAATAAAAAATTGGAAATTGTTATAAAATTTAGCACAGTGACAGATCTGCCTGTTAGATTAGGATATAGAAAATTTCTCTGCCTCTTCAATATGCCAAGCTGCCTTGGAACATCTATTATTTCTCATATAAAGTGGGAAAATGGGGTAATAATGCATGAACTCCTGAAATGCTAGATGGACTATTTCACAGATGAGATCGCCAATCTAATTAGTCAGCAACAGTGCAAATGTGTTTGTGATAAGGACATGGGTGGAGGGGAACACAGGTGATCTGTTGCCAGAGTCTGTTTGCCATGAGGGGACATACTACCTATACTGAAGGATTGTCTTGGGAAAAATGGAAAGCACTCCTGTAGGTCAGTAAACCCCATTTACCGCTGTGTAGGATTCAAGGCGCTGTATATCACAAATGATTTCACTTACCTGTACTTAAACTAGCACAGTAGTTTTGGAATCTTAACATATGCTACTTCTCAATCAACTGTATAAAATGCAATTTGTGTTATTCCAGAAGATGAAAGTCTCCTAACTTACCCATTGGTTCCAAAGACTGTAGTTTATTGGATGAAGGTGCATGGAACACCTCAGAGACTTTATCCCATGTGGTATTCTGAAGTCTGTTTGTTGTTGAGCTGGTCATTTTCTGAGAGGATTGAGAATTGACGTCACTATCTTCCCCATTATAGTTTAAATCCACACAAATGGATGTGTCTGGAGTGTCAGCAGGTTTCTCCTTCCCTTCAGTAGTCTCCTGAAACACACAAATGGGATTAGCATATGCTTTGGGAGAAGTCTACCAGTTTTCCAGATAAGTGTGTCAAATTATTTCCACATTATTAGGAATTAGATTCCACAAATTTGAGAAATTGTTAACCATACATTTCAACCACAAGAGCCATATGTCAGCCAATTGTTGAGGTCTTTGTGTAATGAGGCACTTTGGAAGCTGAGTTGCATGGATTTCCAGGTGTTCTTGGGGTGAAATACCAGTGTAATGCAAAGGCTGGAAATGTATGACCAGATGTGGGAAGGCCTATGAGAGTATACAGTGGAGGTACAGTCTTGGGGAAGCATAATCTAGACACACTGAAGACCCAAGGGTTGCAAGGTGGAGAGGAAAAATGGATAAAGTGAGAAATGCTGGAAGTCATGCTAGAGATATTTTGGGTGGAACGGTGACTATTATCCGTGAACAATAGGAAGACAGACGACATTCCTGGTTTAAACTAAAGAGGCCAGGAGAGCTATAGTGTAGGTAGAGTAGTTCTGATCCTTTTATTACACCCAACAGAAATCTCAGAGATACTACTTCCCAGGGAAACCTTTATAGCTAGCAGAACAACTGCAGCATTGATTCTGCACATCAAAATAACGGTTTAACTTGTAAGCCATCTTTTCAACACTGTTTTGAGCCCCTAGCTATTGCAACATAGTTCAGGATATGGGAGTGAAATAATTGTTAAGACTTCTGGGAAAGGATCCTGCTGTACAATTATTTAGAGTAACTGAAGACGCTGCTGAAGTCAGTGCAGATTGTTTTGGAAGGACACTGACTGAAGGGGTTTGATAGATGGGAATAACAAGGGAGTTTTCATTCAATTTTCAGTAATGTTAATAGACTATAAATACATTAATTGGTAAATTCCAGTGACATGGAGACAGTTTACTGTCCATCAATAGGTTAAGATAAATTTGTGTATCCCTAACAGTAGTGGCATGATAAACAAAAGGGTAAACACTTTCCATTAGTTTAACCAAACAAGGGCACTTGCAAATGGTTTTATTTAAATAGTTTAATACTGAAAAATGTAAGAAATAAAATACTTATTAGTAACAGTTCTTAAACAGTAATTTTTGCTAAAGGTTTTTTGTTTGTTTGTAACTTTATTTGTTTTAAGTAAATATTAATACATGGCCATTAAAAGTGTTTGAGTTGATCCTTAATGAAGAGCTCTTAAAAATAAATTCTAACAAGGGATAATCTGCACTATTGATAGAAGTCAGGGAGAGTGGGATAGCTAGTTATACAGGGGCCCAATTCTGCAAAGATTTATTCATGTTCTTAAATGGTTAGATGACTGGGAATAATTCAGATCACACAGGTCTTCTAATAACTAGCTACTTAAACTTTGGTAAAATTGGTAATTATTCTCTAAAATTACTACAAGTTGCAACAAATTTTACTACCTATAGGCAAGTATTACTGTATTTTCATTTTAGGATTTTGCATGTGTGTCTCTTTTGTTAATATTATAAAATATAAAAATGCTGACACTGTTTCACACATACCATTGTGACTGGTGTCAGTGGAGCTGTGTTGAACCATGACAAAATAAGTCCCAAAGAGTCTTAAATTATGGGGCTCAGGTGGTGAGGTACTTACTTATATATCTAATTCTGTAAGGAAACATTTACTCTCTCATTAATAACTATTACACCTGGAGATGACTTACTGGGTTTATTTTGGTTTCACAGCGTAAGCAGCGGATCATGGCATTGACGTTTGTGATACAGGTTTTCCAGTCTCTTCCATATTCACTCAGGTCATAATTTGGGAAATGAGATGCAAGAAATTCTGCACACAAAATGTAGGAAGTCTTTTAAATTATGTAATAATAAAGAAGCACTAAAAAGAGCTTTAGTCAAATAAGCGAACACAATGAGATCAATTTCAAGTGCTTACCAAGATTTGTGAATGAGTTTTCGATTTTAGCTTATATTAAGGAAATGTATGGTAGACTGGTACTTTCAAGATAGGCAGCAGTATACTTCTGCATCTCATTACAAAACTGAGATGAATCAGAAAAGTTTCCCTATACCTGATAAGGAGCATTTTCTTTATTCAATATTACTTAGTAGATTCATGGAAATTGTCAAACAAACTACCTATCAGTAGAGATGACAGGACTAGCAAATGGGATAACATACATCATTCTGTTATTCATATGAACTATTGTTTGCTTTCTGCCCAGACAAAATAAATGAATGCCTGATTTGTGAGTCTTACAAAAAGGAGCAGCTAGTGTGTGCGTAGCTGGGCACACGTGGGTTTGGGGCTGAGAAGGGCATTTCCCAAAATATTGCCACTCTCACCACTTTTCAAACAAGGAAGAAATGGAGGGTTAGGAGAAAAATGCTGACATGTCCATTAACTTGTGTCCTATGTGTGTTATGGCCTCATAATACAAAATGAATATGATCAGCTCTGATTGATTAATGAGAAAAATATGAAATTAGAGTAATCAGAGAAACTATCATAAATATTGAGAGTTTACAATGAGCATCTGAGGTTAACTAGATAAAAGTTCCCCACAGAACCCAAAGGTACAGAGTCAAGCAATATTCACTACCAGGTAATATAATAGTTGCTGGATAATGAGTCACAAAAAGGTAGACTGAAGGACACAACGTAAGGATCATAATTTAAGAATCCAAGAAAACTGCTAAGGAAGAAAAGTGAATTGTACACGTTTTGTAAGTCAGCATACCTCTAACTGCAGCAACCTTGTTAGGATCCAACGTTCTGCGCCCCCGGGCACTGACACCCATAATGCTACACAGCAACGTTTCCTTGGGGAACAAGACACGGACTAGGTAACGTGCTGCGTACTTCGGTTTGGTCTTTTGTCGGGCTTTCATCAAATAGTTTCCAAGAACCTTTACATTTCTCTTTGGGTCACCAACATATTCTTTGTAAAGCAAAAACATTTTTTAAAAGATTAGCACAAATCTGTTAAAAGAAGGAGCTCTTCCCCAAACCATTTTTTCTCTTTACCTTATGACATAGTAAACTCACATCTCCTAACCTTTCATTACCAAAACTAGATCGACTATATATTATCTATCTTTGCACTTACAGGAGATGCAGAAATAACTTCAATCAGTATATTCTGACTAAATTAGCATTCTTAGCTCACTCATATCAAGCACCCAAAACTGATTAAATAATAGTAATAGCATTTTTTAAAAGCATTTAAATGTGTAAAAGACAAAATTTTCAGAATGACCTACTTTGTGCAGATACTTGCATACACATTTTCAAGAAAACATCTCACAAAGGTATCAGGTGTGAGTGTCCATTTTATTAGGTGTGCACAAATAGAAGTTGAGGCACCTTTGAACACTTTCACTTAGTTTTAAAGTAATGTAAATAATTGGTAATCTGAAAGTGATTGAAAACTCAAAAAAATAAAATAAAATAAAATAAATGCTGCCTTCTGCATGACTCAGGGTATATGTATATCATAAAGGGATTTAACATCTGCCTGTGTCATGTGTACTTACCTGGAACATAAGAACAGCCCTACTGGGTCAGACCAAGGGTCCATCTAGCCCAGTATCCTGTTTTCTGACAGTGGCCAGTGCCAGAGGGAATGAATAGAACAGGTAATCATCAAGTGATCCATCCCCTGTCACTCATTCCCAGCCTCTTATGGTGAAATGATTCATGGAGCTCTTTTTGGTGATCCACAGAATTAAACATTTTGGAAAAATAAGTAATAGAGCATTTGGGGGTCTCTCTTACAAAACAGTCCACAGAATGAAAACATTAGAGAACCTCTTCCTTATCCCATTCAAGAATTAGCATTCCTTATACATAAAACAATTAAGTTGCTTTCTCAAATGAAAAACATACTGTAAGTTATGTTTCACACCTTGCTTTACGGATGACATATACTTTATATAATTATCGTACGTATTTATTATATACAAGACTATTTAGTTTTCACATGCTGCACTTCCATTGTAATGGCTGCTGAGATTTTACTGTCACATATTGGCTCACTGTACTTGCAGGGAGTCCTAGCTGTTCTGTACCACTGACAGCATGAAAAAAGCTTGTATCAGTAGGACAGTGAAAGAAGAGGGCTCATTCTTAATGCAATCTTGAAGCATTATATCTGCTGTAAAACTAAGATTTGTTAAAGTGCCCAAGTTATTCTGCACATCAGAATAATCAGTAACATGTAAGAATCAACTGAGTATTTGTATTAGTATGATGTACATACTAACTTTTTGAATATTTGACTTCAAGTGTTAAAGTGACTTCCTGTATATCATGCATACCAATAGCTTTATTCAGAAGACTTTAAATATTAATCCACTTTTAAAATGCAAAAGGAGAAAGTCAGCTCTGCTCATTTATTTTTGTTAAAGAAAAAAAATGGAGGCCTTATGCATGCATTTTATTCACTGTAATTTTCCACTCTACTATACTGAGCATATGTGACTTGTAACTCACCAAAACTAGGATTGATAGAGACAGAAGAAGATGGCAGTTCTTTATTAATATTCGCACTTCCCGGTGTGGCCCTGTAATTCATCATCATGGTGTTTCTCCCCAAACCGGTTTCAGATGGGGTTGGCATCACCGACGACACCATTGGGGAACCCACCCCTGAAGATGCTACATTGGCAGTGCTTTCCATGACCGTGGTTACAAGACTTGGTTGTGGAGGAAGGTCAGGGATCCTGTTAGCCACTGTGTATGGTGGATGCAGTGAGTGAGTGGAGACTATAGTGGGTAGGGGTGGGCTTTGCCTAAGCACAGGTTGTTGTGATTCAAGTTGAAGAGTTTGTTGAACAGGTTTTATTGCAGAGTTGACCTGGAGATGGCTCTTTTGTAGCCTAACCCTCATTGATGGGCTATGCCCTCCTTGTCCCGGGGGAGAGATATGAAGACTTGACTCTCTTTCCATTGGTTTCTGTACTCTAATTTTTCCATGGGGTAAATGATTGGAACTTCTGTATGTAAATCCAATGGGCCTCTGCAAATGTGATAGGAAAACAATAATTAACGTAAAACTGCACAAATCTGTTTTGGTTTTTCCTTCATGAACAAGAGAGATTAGATCTCAGCCTAAGCATCTGGCATTAACTATAGTCTTTTCATAAAGATAGCTCTGACCTCTTGACCATGAATCTAACTATTGCATGTTTTTCAGACTCTATCTTCCTGGGTTTCCACAGTCCAGACACCAACATAGCATTCTTCTCTTGTGTTTGCTTCCTGCTTCTAAAGTTCTTCCCAATCACCTGCTAGCATAACATTCCTTCAAGAGCTAAAGAAGGAGCTGAGGAACAGACTGTACATATATTAGTAGTTGATAATGGGCATATTTTTGTACAATATTTGCTGAAAAATTCATCAGTTTGTGTCACCAACCTGCTGAGCTACAAGTTGATGCTCCTGCTCCTGCATTAAAGGAAAAACATTTGGTTTTGCACCTTTTATTTTGGTTGGCTTCTTTACAATGAAGTAGGGCAGAAAAGTTTTGTTTGGTCTCAGCCTGACACCCTTTTATCTGTTTGATGCATTAGAAGTGCAGGCCCTATTGCACCTGGAAGATTCCATGATGACTGGAAATGATTTGTGAAGTGATGACATTAAAGCAGTGGTGGGCAACCTGTGGCCCATCAGGGTAATCCGCTGGCGAGCCACGAGATAGTCTGTTTACACTGACTGTCTGCAGGCACGGCTGTCTGCAGCTCCCAGTGGCCACGGTTCGCCATTCCCGGCCAATGGGAGCTGCGGGAAGTGGCGTGGGCTGCAGGGATGTGCTGGCCGCCGCTTCCTGCGGCTCCCATTGACCAGGAACAGTGAACCATGGCCACTGGGAGCTGCAGGCGTCCATGCCAATGTAAACAAACGGTCTCGCAGCCTGCCACTGATGGGCTGCAGGTTGCCCACCACTGCATTAAGGGAATAAAACTGGAGCAATTGAAAGAAGAAATAGGTGTTACTAAAAATTCTTTAATTTCAATTATTAACATTTCAGAGAAAGAATGCCTTTGTGAGACTATTCAACAACAACAACAGTTATGGAATAAGCGCTAAAAATATACATCCTCCAAGATACCCAACAACTCTTCCAGCAAAAACAGGGGAGGTCAGAAATGACAACAATAATTTGTGGCCTGGAAAACATGTTTTACTATCAGAGACTAAAGGAGCTCAATCTATTTTGTTTATTAAGGAGAAGTTTAAGAGACAACTTGATCATGGCCCAAAATTACCTACCCATGGAGAAGCTATCTGAGACTAGAGGACTCTTTAGTTTAAAAGTTGAAGTCAGTAAAGTTCAAACTGAAAATAAATGTAATTTTTAACAGAAAGAATAATTAGCTATTGGAACAGATGATACAGGGATGTATTATATGCCCAGATCCACAAAGGGACTTAAGCACCTAAGCCCCAGATTTAGGTCCCTAAATCCCAGTTTTAGGCAGCACTGCAATCCACAAACTCCCCTCCACTGCCACATAAGCCTGTGGGTTCCTAAACTCACCTCAGCACCTAAATTTTCAGGATAAAAAAGTTTCCCAGGGGCCTATGTTTCTGGGTGTGCATACTGCTGCCTCACTCTGTGTGTCCAGATGTCTATATACTATCTAAGCCCAGTATGACCCATGAAGCAGGGGAGGACATCATCTATCTTCCCTGCAGAGTTTGGTCCGGTAGGCATGCTCTGAGCACACCTATTGGATCAGGACTGATTCAAAATCCAGGAGGAGGAAGAGGAAGTGATCGTACCCACTTTATAACTTTTAGCACAGTGGTTACAGCACTCAGCCAGCATATGGGAGACCTAGATTCAGTTTTCCCCCTCTCTACCAGAGGGGGAGTGTGATGGGGTGTACAAGCCCCCAACACTGGAAAGAACAGGGCTAAAGAGCTACTCGGGGGCCAGCCAGCCTTGTCCCAGAATACTCGCAAAGTCTGCACAAGCTAGAGGAGGAAGTTAAAAAGAGGAGCAGAGTAGCTCAGTGGCAAGCAGATAATCAAAGTGAGCTGGCCCACAACCTTGGAAAGGAGCTCTCGGTGCCTGAGGCATGGTGATAGTGACCTGACCAAGCCTATAAAGAAGGGACTTGTGACTCTCTGAAGGCAGAGACTTTATTTGTGTTTCAGCTATTTACTTTACCATGTAGGAAGAGAGGGACAAGTAGGAAGTATCCAGGGAGTCAGCTGCATAGCACCCCAAGGTGCAGGACTTAGCTGGCTACCATTGGGCCCTGGATCGGAGCCCAGTGCAGAGGGTAGACCCAGGCTTCCCCTACCAACTCCTAAAGTGGGACAACTATGAAAGTCTGTCCCTTGGCAGAGAACCTATTTGGGAGAAGACCGTGTAGGTACAAAGGTCCAGACCACAAGACTTCAGGGGAATCCCTGAATCCCTCACTGAATTCTGAAGACTTCCCCATTATTAGACACTTGATACATAACCCAAAAGGGGTGGACTGAAAGTGTGACCTGTCTGGAGAGCTGAGTCACTAAAGGACAGACTGCTGCAGGGTGGAGCTGTAGTAAGAAAGGGGTCTTCCTCTTGGGCATCCAACTTGCCACACCCCTGCACAGCCACTAGGCAGCACTGGTGGTGAGCATTCCCCTTCCCAGAGAGAAGGGATTTGAACAGGAGTCTCCCAGCTCTCAGGAGAGTGCTCTAACCACTGAGATATTCCGATTTGGGCGTTTCTCAGTCTCTCCTATTGATGCTGTTCCACTGTGTATAAACAATGAAACAGCTATCGGAACAGGGGGACTGCACCCTCAGTCTCCCACCTCCCAGGTGGGTGTGCTAAACTACTGGACTTCACTCTGTGGTCCAGTGACTCTGTATTTATTCAAGATGCAACAGCTTTGACAGGACAGATTGAGGGAGTCCCACATCAGAATATCCTATAGCTCAGGAATTAGAACACTCTTCTAAGAGGTGTGAGAGATCCCTGTTCAAATCCTCTCCCTCAGGCAGACGGGGGAACTCCCACATGAGTTCTATAACCACTGATCTAAAAAATATAAGGTGGGTGGCACCAACACCTCCTGCCATCTCCCTCCATTTGTACAGAGTAAGACAGGCCCTAACTCATTCCTTCAAGAAATGGTTTCATAGATTCCAAGGCCAAAAGGGACCACTGTGCTCATCGAGTCTGACCGCCTATATAACATAGACATAGAACTTCCCCAAAAGAATTCCAAAGCATATCTTTTAGAAATTAAAAATTGTCCAACATGAAGAATCCATCACAAACCCTTGGTAGATTGTTCCAATGGTTAATTTCCCTCACTGTTAAAATGTGCAGCTTATTTCCAGTCTGAATTTGTCTAGCTTCAACTTCCAGCCATTAGACTTTGTTGTACCTTTCTCTGCTAAAATTAAGAGACCAGGATTAAATATTTGTTCCCTATGTAAGTACGTATAGACAGTAATCCAGTCACCCCTTAACCTTTGGCATTAACTGCAGTCTTTCTGATTTTTTTAATTAAAATGTTGCATGGCACCAAGTCAAACACCCTACAGAAGTCTAAGTCTATTATGTCAACACTGTTACCTTTATCAATCAAACTTGTAATCGCATCAAAAACATACCAGGTTTATTTTCCATAAATCTATGTTGATTGGCATTAATTATATTACTCTCCTTTAATTCTTTGTTAATCAACTGCAGGAAAGGGGGACCCAGCTGTGGATTATTAAGAGAGATAAGCACCTAAATCCAGGCTGCAGGGAGGCACCTATATCTCTGTGAGAGCGGTAGGGTCTAGCACACACCCTGGTCATATTGGCTTCTCCCATTGGTTACATGCTGGCTTTGTGGATCGCATGCTAGGACACCTATCTTTCCCCAGGCTTTGTGGATCCCATTGTTGTTCCATTGATTTCCTAGGTGCCTGAAAGTTAGGTGTCACGGTGTCTAGCATCCATTTGGGCCTGGATGTCAATCTAAAACATACACACTAGTTCAACCACATGTCGTTGGGCAACATGCAGGAGGTTACCAGATTTCTTCTATGGCTTGTTATGATCAAAATGGTCCCTTTTAGCTTTAAAAAATAACAATAATAATAATAATGATAATAATCTATGAATCTTTGACATTCCTGATATTTTAAACTTAAGGTAAAACACCAGCAGGCATTATAAAGAACAAAAGGAAACAAGGATAGCCTTAGAAGTGTTTTCTTTATACGTCAAAAAGAAGCAAAAAGAGTTTTAAAATGTTTTGAAAAATCTCTTTCAGGTCATTTTTAGCCTCAGGAGAGCGTTAAAGCAGTTGCTGTTCCCTGTGACCATGAGGGTTGAGGGGGAAGAGAGAGGGAGTGCGAGAGAGAGTCCACTGGGTTCCAGTGCTCCACAGTGGTGGGCAAGACTGGTCTCTGCCCTGAGGGTTTTGGATGATTGGACATTCAAGTCCAAAGAGTTGTCAGGACACCAATTACAACCACAATGTACTGTTTCATCAAGTGCAACGCATTCAGAACTCCTCTCTCTCTGTCTGGCCTGGCGGCTCTGGTGATGGGTAGACAGATAGACTAAAGGTCTTTCATTCTGTTGTGTTCTCGTGACATCACTGCTGCTGAACAGCGTTACATCAGAGAAACAGTTCAGTACTGTTGATGGCTATACAGCTCTCTCAGCATTCTCAAGAACCATCTCTGATGCTTTTCCTTTAAATGCAGTTTGCTAATAAATTACGAGTCTTAATATTCTGTCTGTTTTAACAGTACATTAAATGTGCAATAGCTTGATAACGGTTCATTTACAGGAAAACAGTTAAATGTAGTTAATTCCCTTAAAAATCATACCAGCCAACCTGTGAGTTATGCAGAAACTTTCCTCCTCTGTCAGCAAAAAAACAGCTGACTAACGGGCCAGAGATTCATCACAGATAAATTGGCAGAGCTCCTTTGAAGTCATAGGAGCTATACCAATTTACATCAGCTAATGGTATAACTCCTGAATCTGTTTCTCTTCCCCACCTTACTGTAAATTAATTTGTAGAGCACCTATCCCAATGTTTCTCAAATGTGGCCACCATGGCCACATGTGGCTCCCAGGGGCTTTTCTTGCAGCCACAGCCTCCTGGGCTGTAATTGGGTGGGGTGGGGAGGACAAAGTAGCCCTGTTGCTTCTGGATGCACCGCCTTCGCATTGGTTGCTGGGGCCATCAGCCGGGGTTGGGCCCTGCCCCTCTCTGGAGTCACCTGGGGCTGAACGCCATAGGAGCAGGCAGCCAGCGAGTTCCCCACCTTCCCGGAGTAGGGGGGCTCTAGCTTTGGGCTTCAGCTCAGGGGTGGCAAGGCAGCAGGCTCTGGCCGTGGGGCCTTGGGCTCTAGCCCCGGGCACTGGCTGTGTGGCGGCAGGCCCCAGGGTCTGGCCACAAGGCTTCGGGCTCCATCTTCGGGCCCTAACTTCTGGCTGCGGGACTTTGGGCTCTGGCTGCAGCACTTCATGCTCAAGCCCTCGCTGCCTTCTCCAGCCCACCAGCCGCATCTCCCCTGGTCTTCCTCCAGGACTTAATTTGTCCCCAGGCTTGGTAAGACTGAGCAAGTCTTCTGTGAAAAATGATACTTGTATGTTTGTTAATATCACTTTTCACAACAGACTTACTTCTTCCTCTTATTCACTCCCAGTGGAGCATAAGGCGTCAACCATTCTCCTCCATTCATTTCGTTCTTGAGCGAGGCAGCAAATTTCATCCCACTTCATTCCCATGCCTTTCATTTCCTCTTCAATGGTCCTTCGCCACGTTCCCAATGGTCTACCTCTCCTCCTTCTTCCTTGTGGTGTCCATCGTAGGGCAATATGAGGGTGTCTATCAGCACCCATTCTCAACACATGCCCCAACCATCTCCATCTTCATTGTTTGGCTTCATCCACTATGTTGTTAATGCCCGTTAATCGGCTCACTTCAACATTGGTGATACGCTGCGGCCAGTGTATGTTAAGAATTCGCCTAAGACACCTTCCTTCAAAACCCCGAAGCCGACTTTCTATCTTCTTGTTGGTCCTCCATGTTTCCGCCGCATAAAGCAAGACAGAGCGGACGTTCGACCTGTAGATCTCTACCTTGGTTTTCATTTGCAAGATGGCCGACCTCCAAATGTTCTGAAGTCTATAGAATGCAGTTGCTGCAAGACCGATTCTGGTAGGTATCTCCTTCTGAATATTACCATCAGCCGATATGTAACTACCAAGATATTTAAAATCGTTCACCTCCTCCAATTCTACGTCACATACTACTGTCGTCATCGAGCTGGCTGTTTTTACTTTCATTGTTTTGCTCTTACCGGCGTGGATATTAAGTCCCACGCACCTTGCTGCTCTACCTACTCTATCAGTCTTCTCTTGGAGGTCCATCTGAGAGCTTGAAATCACGGCGATGTCATCCGCAAAGTCACAATCTTCAATATGACCAGAGGGTCCCCATGCGATCCCTCTTGGCCTATCTTCGGTGGCTTTCCGCATCATCCAGTCTATAACCACAAGAAATAGGATGGGCGAAATAACACATCCTTGTCTAACTCCCGTTCTCACATGGAACCACTCGCTCCGCTGTCCTTCATGGGGAACACAACACTTATTATCGGCATACATATCTTTGAGGATGTTAATAACTTTTGGAGGGAATCCATATGTTTTTAGGATATTCCAGAGAGATGGATGGTGGACGCTATCAAATGCCTTCTCGAAATCAAGGTAGTTAATGAACAGTGGCGAGTTCCATTCAAGGGATTGTTCCATTATCATACGTAATACAAATATCTGATCAATGCATCCTCTCCCACTCCTAAATCCTGTTTGTTCTTCCCTCAGGATCTCTTCTACTGCTTGTCTTATTCTCTGTAACAGGACTCTGCAGAAAACCTTCCCGAGCACTGATAACAGGTTTATACCTCTCCAATTATCACACAAAGACAAATCACCCTTCTTTGGTAATTTCACAATGATACCTTTCTTCCATGCTTCAGGTACTTTCTCTTCCTCCCATGCCTTGTTGAATAGCTCCTCTAGAATTCCGGCACTCATATTCAGGTCAGCTTTTAGCATTTCTGCGGTTATTCTATCTTCGCCTGGTGCCCTATTTTCTTTTGTCTGTCTAATGGCCTCTTCTATCTCTTGCTCTGTGATAGGCCCTTGTTCTACCTTCATCTGAAAACTCGTTTCCTCTATTTCAACTACCTCTTCAGGATTTGGTCTATTTAGAGTCTCTCTAAAATGCTCTGCCCATCGATTAATTTGTTCTTTCTCTTCTATCAATATTCTCCCATCCTTTCCTCTAACCGCTGTTGACCTATTGCTGAACCCTCCTGTCAAAGTCCTCGTGATTCTATACACAGTTTTTGTGTCGCCCCGCACGGCTGCTGACTGTGCCTCTCTTGACAGACTGGTAATATAATCCCTTTTATCTTTTCGAACACTTCTCTTCACAGCCTTGTTTTTCTCCCTGTATTCTTCATTCGCAGCTTTCTGTTGTTCACCACTTCAGTCAGCATACGTAATTTTGCTATCTTCCTCTCCTCAATGAGTTTGTATGTTTGATCTGAAATCCATACTTTCCGCTCTCTTCTCTTATAGCCAAGCACTGTCTTGCTGGCCTCCGCATATACCTTCTCAACGTTGTCATAAATAGTGTTTATATTACCAGTTCGCAAATCATTTAGAAGTTGAAACTTTTTCGAGAGCTCCAGTATGAACTGTGCCTTTACCGACGGTTCTTTCAACTTCCTTGAGTCGAAAATTTGTTGCCCATAAACTTTCTTCGTCTTTCTCAGTTTTATCTGAAGCTTACTCAATACAAGGTGATGATCGCCACCTACATCTGCACTTCTTGATACTCTGGTGTCCAACAACAACCCTCTCCACTTTTGATTGATCGCAATGTGATCAATTTGGTTCCTGGTTTTCCCATCCGGTGATATCCACGTCAACTTGTGTATTGTCTTGTGTTGGAAAATTGTTCCACCTATCACCAGTCCATTCTCAAGACATAAATCTACAAATCGTTGACCATTATCATTTCTCTCTTCAACTCCTTCCCGCCCCATACATGCTTCATACCCTTCGTTATTGGAACCGACTTTAGCGTTGAAGTCGCCCATCAAAATCAGGATGTCGTGGCATGGGGTCTTAAGTATCTCTTCCTGAAGTCTGATATAGAACAAGTCTTTTTCCTCTTCCTCGGCTTGTTCAGTAGGTGCATAACATTGGATGATGGTGGTCTTCGCATATCTGGAGAAGAATCTCGCTCTTATTATTCTGGAGGTAACAGGACTCCATCCTAACAAACTCTTTCTCGTCTGTTTGTCGACAAGGATGCCCACCCCTTCATGGTGATATCCATCTGTGCGTCCTGAATAAAAAATTGTCTCACCAGAGTCCAGTGTTAACATACCAGTGTCCGTCCACCTCATCTCACTGATCCCAAGGATGTTAATACCATATTTTCTCATTTCCTTTGTTACTAATGCTGTTCTCCCTGTTTCATACATTGTTCGAACATTCCATACCACTATCTTTATTTGTTTTTTGGGTTTAACCAGAGACTCCATCGAAACAGGGACTTCCTTTCGGCTTTGATCCCTGTTTGTCATATTTGGCATCTCTGGCTGGCTACCCACGATTTTGTGAATTTCTGAATTTTTGTGAATAACTCCGCCGTTGCTTGGTCCCAAGCCCAAGATGTGAAAGGAGGAGGGTTGTGCGTTGGGTTGGCAACCCACCACGTAAAAAAAAAAAAAAAAAAAAAAGTGCCACAGAAACGTCAATCAAATCTCCAGAACAGACTTACTAGCCAGCAATAAATAAATTACAATGATTTGGACGTGTATATGTGCATATTTATTTGGTTTTCCTAAAGTGCATTAAGTATTTTAGGAAAAAAAGAGTGTTGGTGGCTGCATTCTGAGGCCACCAAAAAATTTGTCCTGAGAACCCCAAGCCTACCAAATTGACTCTGCCCACTACTACACCGATAGAGGACTGAGCTCACAAATGCCAAGTATATAATAACCTGCTTCTAATGGATGCTAAATCCACTTTTGACCACAGTGGAAGGTGAGGAGAGATTTTAACCCTCTAATTTCTACTCATGCTTGTAAAGGGACTCTGAACATTTCAGATCTTTAACACTCACAGGTTTGAGGAGCAATGGCTTCATCCGGGTGTGCTGCATTTCTGAAACCTTTCGATGAAGCAGATCAAATTTCTTATCCAACTTCTGAATGGCATCATACATGGCCTGGCAATAAATGTGAAAGTTAATGGAATTTTTCTACTTTTAGAGGAAAAGTAAATAAAAAGCACTACATTTAAATTTGACAAAAGCAAGGAAGTCTCATTAAGGTTGAAGTTCCTTCCTTAATTTCTGTCTAAACTTTGCAGCAGTTCAGTGGATAATAAATACACTTTGTAAAGTGAATTATACGCTGATTTACTTATGCGCCACATGGTAAATTTAAAATTTGAAAAAGCACGCTTCTTTTCAAAGATCTAATTTCAGGGAAAGACTTACTCTTGCTGTTTTAACATCCTCCTGCACATGACTGAAATTGAAAAGTTGTTCTTCCTACTGCATCCAATATACAGTTGATTTTTATCTAATATAATGGTGCATTTTATTTCACATTAAAGAGATATCAAGCAAACTCGGAAGTAGACTAGTGGCACAAGAAGAATTGTGTGTTATCTGAAGTGTCATACTACATCTAAATCAGAGAGTTAACACTACTTTATGGGTAGTTAAAGACCTTTAAAAATAGAATTATATATTTCGAAATACTTGGCTAAGATACTGATAAATAGATCACAAGGTATTGATTTCTACATCACTAATGGGAAATATACCTTGGAGGAATATGTATTCCAAAGTAAAATGACAAGTGTAGGCAATCTAGAGAGCAACAGTTTCAGCTCCAAGCCTCAAAATGATTATAATGCTGAAGTCAATTGTACACCCATTGATTACACGCAAGGGAAAAAAATACAAACAGAATTTGAAAAACACTTATTTGATTGAAAGTACCCAGAACATTTTGGCTGATTTTCAGTCTTTTTTCAAGCTCAGCAATTTGAGTCTCCCAGAGATTTAAAAATTGACTTTGCCTTACTTCGAGAATCAGATATGAAGGTTTTAAAGTAACATTCCTGTAAAGACCCCAACATTTCATAAGAGCCATGTAAATCAAACTGGAGTTCAAAGGCTAACAGCTGTCCATATATACAACTTAGAAAATCACACATCTGAACAATTTTGTCTACTATTATTACAAGTAACACATAAGGTTACTGAACTAAATGAGTAGAGAGGAAACAAGTTGTGTTTTCAGAGTGTATGGTCAGTATCACTGTTTCCAAAGCACAGTCAGTTTCTGCTGCTTTTTGTGTGGTTCTGTCACAACAACAACTCTGGAGAGAAATAAATTTTTAAAAAGAATAGAAAATGTGGCTATAAAACCAAAAAAATTGACAGTGCAGGTGAAAAATCTGAAATTACTTTCAAATTTAAAAAATAAAATTAACTAGATTTCAAGTTGATGGCATCACTTTAGTAACAACTGACCTGCATATAGATAGATTCCAAAGCACCATGATAAGGCGCAATAAAACCTTAAATTGTTGTGTATTAAAAGCAAAGTACAATGACCTCATCATGTAGCCCTGGTGCAAGCAGTAAGGCATACATGACATTAATTAACATTTAGCCCTAAGTCACTCCAGAAGGAGATGCTCCCTAAGGGACACAGGGCCAACCCATTACTTTCAGGAGTAGCCCTACTATAACAGCTCACCTGTATGAGTAAGATATTCATTTAGTTTTATCTTCACTGGTGCAGTTATTCAGCTTGCCAGTTACTACTTCAGATAACATAAGCAATACATTCTCCTAATTCAGCCTGAACAACAAGATTATGAATAAGGTAATATTCTAAAAGCAAACCTCAGATGCCTTCAAAATCTACATACCAAAACGTTTCCCATTACCTTGCACTTCCTTGAAGTAAATCAATGGACTCTGTATTACATATGGTGTTTTAATACTGACCTTTGGAGACACTCTCACGTTGATTACATTGTAAAAGGCTCAGTGGCTGCATATAAAAACGTCAGTCAAAAATAAGCAAAATGCATTTGCAGTTAAGTCAAGTGACGTTTATAGAAATGAACAACTGGGTGCAATAGAGTTGCAAATTGATATTACAGTGGCATATATACCAGGGATAAAAACGTGACATAATTTTGCTTTGTTTTTTGCAGAGGTTTATAAACTATTTCAAAGAGAAAAATGTGGTACCTGACAATAGTTGAGGACTTCCATAAGGGTTTTCTGCTGATCTCCTGTGTAGGACGCTTCAGATACAACACTTCCCTGTTTCATTCCAAAATAAAGAAGCTAAGCTGAAAAAAATCATGTTTTGCAGCCAGCAACATATACAGAGAAACACCCAGCTTTAGGATCTCATATCATGTTGAAAAAAACAAACAAACACAAAACTGTTTTTGTAATGAACCTCTAAAGCAATTGTCGTTACCAACAAAAAAAACACGACTTACACATTCATAATCTGGTTCATATTCATAAATGACACTTCCACCATCTTCATATTCTGTTTCCCTGGATCTTATCTAGAAAAAAATATTAAGAAACGTAAAATTAGGAATAATCACAGAATACAAGGCATTAAACAGTCTAGATCAGGGGTTCTCAATCTTTTTCTTTCTGAGGACCCCCAATACGCTATAAAAACTCCACAGCTCAGCTGTGCCACAGCTATATGCTCTTCTGCATATAAAAGTCTGGGCCAGTGTTAGGGGGTAGCAAGAAGGGCAATAGCCCGGTGCCCCATGCAACAGGAGGCCCTGTAAAGCTAAGTTGCTCAGGATTCAGCTTCAGCCCCAGGTCAGGGAGGTGGGGCTCAGAGACCCAGGCTTCAGCACCATGTAGTGGGGCTTCAGCTTTCTGCCTGGGGTGTCAGGAAGTCCAATGCTGGCCCTGCTTGGCAGACCCCCTGAAACCTGCTCGTGGCCCCCCAGGTGCTCCCGGACCCCTGCTTGAGAACCATTGGTCTAGATGACCTATATATTTTTCCGGAACCCAAGGCACTGGCTTAATATATTAGGGGTAGCAACTATTGAGGAGGATGTTTTCAAACAAAGCAGATTAATATATATTTGTTCTAGAATTAGTCACACCATAACTGTGACACGTAAGTTTTCAAGTCAGTTTTCCTTTATAAGGATTACAAACAGTTTAAAATAAAATATACATACATATCCATGTACATTTTATTGACACCTGAGTTTATTAAAAAGTAAAGAAACAAAATCTACATATTTTTCACATCTTCTAAGGTTTACTTGCTGCATGTCTCTCAGCTAGGTCAAAGCTACTCAATTTCACTTTTGTTTGTATGCAGTTATTAGTCAATATCACTTTCAATTACTCATGTACTAAAACAATGGAGAAGTGTTTAGGCTGCAGTGAATGGATATTAAAAAAATTCACTGCAATTTTAAAAAATTGAAATCTTTCCACTGACTGTTTTACAAAAACCTATTTTTTGTACAACTAAGCCCTTGCCAATAAGTAAACAGGTATACTTTATACAGCTTTAGTTAGAACCAGTGCAAAACCATGTTAGATGCGCTTATTTTGGTATATCTTAAAACTGTTCTTGTATCAAATTAAATTGTTCTGATCAATTTAGTGTATTATTTGTATTTTGGTAAACCCTAGAAGCCAGGGCCCCATTGTGCTAGACACTGGACAAACATCTGTCAGGTTTAATATCAGTTTAAGAATGTCTGCAAAGCCTTTTGTAATGGTTTAAATGAGTCAATTCAAAAGTCACACATTTGTTTAAATCAGTGCAACTTTGCTTGCAGACAAGCCCTTATATGTTGGGGTAAACCTGATCTGACACTGGGTGTCCTTGTACTCCTGAAGCACAAATGCTCTTTGGCATGGCTCTTGGAGCAGTTACTATTGCTATGTAAGGATGTGGCTGGAGAGTTAAATGGTGGCCTTTCCCATAGGAATGTAGGGCTCCATCAATGTTTTCAGAACAGAATGCTACTTACTATAGCTAGGGGCAGGCTCTAGGTTATGTGATGCTAAAGTGGATGTAAAAAGTTAAAAATAAAGATATTTCGTTTAACGCAAGCTCTTCTTTCATTAATGTGAAGAACAAAATAGCTAGGGCCTGGTCTCTTCTTCAGGAAAGACCATTTTAAGTAAAACAGCTGACACAACAAAACATGCAGATAACATTAAAAGAGCCCATGGAAGTGCCTCTTCAGAAGCTAGGAGAAAGATGATATCTGTACACTGTTATTAAAAACCTATGGCTGGCCCATACCAACTGACTTGGGCTCTAGGACACTGTGAGGTGGAAGGGTCCCAGAGCTTAGGCTGTAGCCTAAACCCCAATATCTACTCTGCAATTAAACACTCCTGCAGCCAGGGCCGGCTCCAGGCACCAGCTGACCAAGCACATGCTTGGGGCAGCACCTTGGGGCGGGGCGGTGCTCGGGTGGGTTTTTTTTGGGTTCGGCCAGGCAGCGCTGGAGATTTTTTGTTTGTATTTGTTTCGGCTGGCAGCGCTCCGGGGGGGGGAGGGGCGGGCCTTGGGCGTCGCGGCGCTCGGGGGGGGCAGGGGCTTCGGCGGTGCTCGGGGGGGGGTTAAGGTGGGGTGGCGCTCTTTTTTTTTTTTTGCTTGAGGCTACAAAAAGGTTAGAGCCAGCCCTGCCTGCAGCCCTTTGAGCCCAAGTCAGCTGGCACAGGCCAGCTGCCAGTTTTTAATTGCAGTGTACACATGCCCATAGTGTCCCTTGTTATACGAAATTTTTCTGTAGACAGGAATCAACAGTGCCACCCTGTGGAGAAAGACTTAAAAAAAATTAAAATAAAGATGCTAATTTTACCTGTAAGCTGCGAGAAGCCCTTTGTTCTGCATTTGATTTTTCTTTTTTAAATTACACCAAATTTCTGCCACACTACTCAAATGAAAAATGATATAATATGTAATACTGTCAGAGTTCAAATATAATCTGGCACCCTGTTTTAGTACCGAGGAGACCACTTTGTTGATATTTAAAATGTAAACATGTTTTCTTTTATGTTCTTCAGCTGGCCATTAAAGCATAGCTCCATGCTATGAACCAAGTTCTGCCCACAGACATTCATCAATGTGAGAGCTGCGTGATCTATTGTTGGACATAGTTTGCCCAATGATTTGCCCATCGGTCAACAGGTAAGGATGGATGATTGGTATCACTCCATCTAGAAACCTGTTGGAAAGGAAAGACGTGTCCCTAATGCATCCTGCTTTTTAGAAGAATATAAGCTTGCATGTCAAAGGTTTGCTTGCAGGACCAACCCTCAGACTGTCAGCTTTTCAGAAAAGGAGCTGTCTGTTCCTCTGCACATGTACAATGCCTAGCAAAATGGGGCTCCAACCCTTCTAAAAGCCTCTTGACACTACTGTAATACAAATAATCATAATTCACAGAAAGGGGAAGTATCTAAGACAATTCTCTCACATGAGAACTGGAATTGCTAACAGCAGTGCAATTTGCCGGAAAAAGCAGAGCAAGTGTTTGTTTAGATACACATACCATGCTATTTCTCACCAGAGAGGGGGTAAGTCGTCGTCTTTTATGCAAAAAAACATATTCCATTTCTTCTGGGTTCTGACCATCTCTTTGCACACTTGTAGAATGGCTCATCTGCGACACCACTGGCTCACTCAGTACTGACAAACCTTCCTCTCCTATAAAAGCCAAAGTTAAAAGAAAGCATGTTAGAAAACTCCTCCCACTGAATTGACAGGAATTGTTTCAGGGAAATTCTATGGCCTGTATTATACAGGAGGTCAGACTAGATGATCACAATGGTCCCTTTTGGCCTTGGAATCTATGAATTAGACATCTGTCATGACAAGCAAGAACAATAGCTTACTTTTAAAACTTCAGCATCCTGGCCATTTAAGATTAATTACTATCTAACGATCATGCACTAAATTATTTGCTCATTTTATCCTCTAATTAAATTTTATTAAACTTCATTCCTTCCAATTCCTCCTCAAAATGCATTTCATTTGCCATACTTTCCATTGTTGACTTTCACTTCTGAGTTACCCACGCCTCTTCTTGCCTTACCTCATTCTTCATTTAAAAACCCCCACACAACAAAATTCTGTGAAATACAATTTAAATGCGATACAGAACTCACCATTATCTGTATTTGCTTTACCCTCATCTCTCCCTTCCCTAAGTATTCACTCCTTTTATCACCTTCAATTTTTGAGTGTGTTTATCTCTGTTAGCAAACTAACTGATGTTGTTTGATAAACATTTAACAGCAAAACTGTACATCTGCAAACAAATACTTGACATTGGTCAACTTATATTTTAATACTTTTGTAACTTTTACATGACTAAATTAAGTTTGCCTGTGATTGACCGGGAAAAAAAAAGTTACAGCTTCTTGAACAAGAAGCTTATGTCAAATGTTATCCTAAACTTTACAACTAAGTTAGAGGGCCAGATCTTCAGCCCATCTCAAGTCTCCTTTGAACTGGCACAAAGGGAATTAAAAATAGGAACAGGAAAGGAAGGACTAGCAGGTGATGTGATCCTGGCTGGCAGTGTTGCTCCTTGAAAGCTACTATCTGCCAGTGCAAGATAGAGCATAATCATCCCCTTGTTATCTTGTGCTACCTTGTTGGTTTTTTTGTATTTCACCTACTGGCTCTCATCTTATTTATACTTATCAGAGGTGTAACCGTGTTAGTCTTGTGGATACAGACTAACAGATTTATTTGGGCATAAACTTTCATGGGTAAAAAACCCCACTTCTTCAGATGCATGGAGTGAAAATTACAGATACAGGCATAAATATACTGGCACATGAAGAGAAGGGAATTATCTTACAAGTGGAGAACCAGTGTTGACCAATACTTAGGTTGTGAGCTGTTTGGGAAAAGGACTCTCTTTTTGCTATGCATTTGTACAGGGCCTAGTGCAATGGGGTGGCCCTGATCTCCCATTGCGATCCCTAGCTTCTATTGATTTACAAACAAATAATTATGAATATACATGAGGCTCTTGCAACAGGACTGGTGGTGAAATGGAGAAAAGCGTGTAAAGTCACCCATGTCCACACCTCACAGATGCACCAAGTACTGCTTAAGGGCACTTGGGGATCTAGCCCATAAGGTCCAGAAACACAGTTTAAACTAGTATGGGTGGCTTGCAACACAAACAATGCAAAAGACTGCTTGTCTCTCTCTCTCTTACACACACACACACCACCCCCTCCTGCTCTGCACTGACTCAGCAAATCATAGTCCTAACCCATTTCACCTCTCAGGCAGTGGGAATGTCTCTCACCTCTTTATTTTGACCTTACTACTTCCTCTCTTGCAACCTGAGGTCCCACAAATCATAAGAAATTCCTGTATGATGGAAGTTCTGTCATGTCTCTAACTACATCATCAGAAACAATGACACTACAATTACATACAAATTCTATGCTAAGGTTGCAAAGTCAAGCACTGAAAAGGTATGACATGCAAGATTAAGACAGTCCATACAGATGGAATTTTTGGAAACTTTGCAGCAACCCTTTAGAAAATTCTACTGAGCATCTGCAAATGGCAATTTCCAATGGCTTGGAACTCTGGCAAATCTTCATAGATTTTCATAAGGAAAGTGAAAGGCACATCTCAGCCTCCAAGCCATTCTCCTGCCAAATTTCCACTTCCTGCCTCAAATCCTGAAAGTAGAAGAACTCTTTAAAGAAAAAGTTCTTAAAAGAAACAGCTGGAGGCAATAACATTAGCAGAATTACTTATTTCTGACTAATTTTATTATTTTGTATTACTGTAGCACCGAGGAGCCAATCTGGACCAGGACCCCATTGAGCTAACTAGGTGCTGTGAAAAAAGACAGTCTCTGCCACAAAGATCTTACAATCTAAGTATAAGACAGGTGACAGATAGATAGATACAGACAAACTGATGGGGGAGTACAAGGAAACAATGAGACAATATTGATTAGCATGATAGGCAGTGGTCTCAGCACACTAGCAGCCTAACCATTGCCAATCTTTTTGCAGGCATCATGGCAAAAAAGAGTTTTAAGAAGGGATTTGATGGAGAACAATGAAGTGGCTTTGCAGATGTTTATGGGGAGCTGCTCCCAAGCATGAGGAGCAGCATGGGAGAAAGAAGAAAGATGCTTGTTTGAAAATTTAACAAGTGGACAATAGACACTGGCAGCATTGGTCAATCTGAGGCAGAAGTCAACATCTTGAGAGTGAATGAGAGATGATAGGTAGCGACAGGATAGGCCATGAAGGGCTTTGTAAGTGCAAACAGGGCCTAGCGCAATGGGGCAGCCCTGATGTCCCACTGCAATCCCTAGCTTCTACTGATTTACAAGCAACAGTTTATGCTTGATCCAATAAAGAAAGGGAAGCCAGTGGAGGGATATGAAGATAGGAGTGATGTGGTCAAAGTGATGGACTAGGAGAATTTTCTTTGTAGCAGCAGTCTGAATGGATATGAGGGGCAAAACTGCATTTGTCAAAGCCAGAGAGAAGGACGTTGCAGTAATTGACAAGTGAGATGATGAGAGTTTTAGTGGTGTGAAGGGATAGCAAAAGTCATATTTTAAAGATGTTAGGCAGAAAAAAACCCAACAATATCTACACATAGCCTGGATGTAAGGACTTACAGAAAGGTCCAAGCTGAAGATAACAGCTAGGTTACAGGCCTGAATGATAAGCAGGATGGTGGTGGTGTCCACAATGATCAAGAAAGGAGGTGGTGAGGAACATGGGGGAGGGGAAGAAAGATTAAGAACTCTGGTTTAACCATGTTGAACTTGACTGATAGCTAGATATCTTCAAGGTGGTTCAGAGACAGACAGACGGACACTTTAGTTTGGACAGAAGACAGGTCTGGAGTGGAGAGGTAGATCTGTGAGTTGTCCAGGTGGAGATAGTTGTTGAATTTGCGGATGAGATTACTCAGAGATAAGGCATAGTACGAGAAGAGAAGGGGACCAAGGACACAGCCCTGTGGACTCCCAGAAAATAACTTCACTCTTGAAAATGGCTGAACCACTTTGGCTGAAACTTTATTAAAAATAGATTAGCTTAATGCAAAGAACAAACATGGACAATTTCAGTCCAAATGGTTAAGTCTGGAAAAGTTATTTTGATGCTGACAGACAAGCTGCCAGCTCATGCCACAGACCCAGGGTCTCAGTGAACACTAACAAATGCATAGCTTTTAACCAGTCCGACTTACCTGTGGGTTAGCATAGTTAGAAATAGACACTGGGGTTATAAGAATGTGTTTAGACTTTATGGAATGCTTGTAGAATGCTACATGTATTAATCCTACTTACACTACCTGTATCTCATGGTATAAAGCTATATTGAGTGTTTGCGTTGTAAACCTCTGTAATTGTTTAACTCACCAAACAGGAAAAGCAGCATTAATGAAGGTAAAGTGCTCGTCCTGCACACAAGATGGCCCAATGAAGGCAAATGAGACATTGTGTAGCATCAAAGGACAGAGACCTTCTTGATTGCATTCCTCACTCCCACCAGGAAGGGAAGGCGTGTGCATGAACTCATCCCATCAGCTTGGATTCTGGAGTGAAGGGGATAAAAATGCCTGACAAGGAGAAACTGGGTCTCTTTATGCGGTCTGGACTCTAAGAGGCAAAGATTCCTAAATATAAGGAAGAGATCCCCAGGCTGCTTAGCTTGGGTGAGCCCTAAAGGATATATAGAGCTGCTTATTATAGAAGCTTATATTACCTTTTTAAATCTAAGACTGTAACTAATTTGTGTGTGTATGCTTCCTGTTTTAACTTTGTAAATAACTATTTCTTTTCTTAATTAATAAATCTTTGGTTAATTTATTACAGGATTGGCTACAGGCATTGTCTTTGGTTTGAGATCTGAATACAACTGACCTGAGGAAAGTGACTGGTCCTTTGGGACTGGAGTAACCCTGAATATTGCTGTGATTTTTGGTGTAAAAGTGACCATCTATCACATAGTCCAGCTTGCCTGGATGGAAGATATACTGGAATGCCCAAGGGGACTGTCTGTGACTAGATGTTAAGACTGTTACAGTACTTTAGGACTTCATACTTATTACTGGGTTGGTGAAATATAATTATAGAAAATACAACCAGTTTGGGGATTCTGCCCTTCTCTTTGACAGTCTGCCCTGAGGCTGGCACTCTCAGTTGTGAGCCACTCAAGACAACATAACAGTTTTCAGCTGAAAAGAGGGGCTTTTAACGGTAAGTGCTGGACACCCTCAAATGTAATAGCTGCCAACTCTTACTTACTATGACAGGAGTCTTTAAAAGTTCCTTCCTTGCTTGCTATTTAAAAATAACAACACCCACCCACCATTTTGGCGGGGAGGAGGCTCACAAAATGATCATCATGCTTCCTCTGCTGATTCTGAAATAATAGTTAAATTATCCTCCAAGACTTGGGCTGACATCCATCTGTGACTGCTGGTTCACAAACTGATGACCTGGCACGTTTGTTCTGCTGTATTAGAAAACAAAACCAAACAAAATACCCCTCACTATAGCTGGGGAGAGATGAGGAAAAGAAGGGAGAGGGGATATCAATGTGTTTTCAAGTGGAAATCTACAAAAACCAAGAGTAAACTTTACTGTCAAGCAGAAAACAATAGAAAACAACCGTGTCCGTGTTATGAAACATGGCAGCTGGCTTGGATTCACTGAAGAGCTATCCTGACAATAATCACTGTAAATAGTTGCTTGTATTTAGGACCCTTTTATACAATGCTTGTTTCATCCATTTCCCATGCACAGTTGGTAATTTTGCTTTTTTAAAAAATGTTTTGCTGAACACACTCAACAAATGTAACTGCCTAAACTTACTACCTTCATGGGCATCTTGTATCTAATAGTTAGCAAGCAAAGTTTCTCAAGACTACAACCCAATTCTCCCCCTGCTAGAGTTCAAAACATTAAAGGGTATCTACAGTTGGCAACACCCCAACTTAAATGACCACTTTACTAGAATAGTGCATAAAAGAATTTTCATTGTATCCCAATTACTTTAGCTAAATGCCACACCTACTGGGCAGCCAGGATTCTCTGGTCTTGTTTTTTCCCCTCTAAATTACACACTAATCTTCCTACAACGGATTCTATTTGAAATAATGAATTCCTATGTATGTGTGAGAAAAACAATTCTTAAACCTTATTATTGAGATCACCGCTAACAGGGAAGATCCTTAAGGAGAAACAGATTCTAAAATTACTTGTTTTAAACTATACTATCAAAACTATTAGCTATTAATAAGTAGCTTGTTTAAGGTTTTAGAGAGACACATACAACAGAAAAAGTAATGGGGAATATAGTGTTAAAGATACAATCACTGAGCACTCTGCCAGAAGGATGGGCTATGGGCATTAACTCTCAGAAGAAATTAAGTGTATTTACCATATGCAAGTTGAGTCATGTAGTGATCATCACTGTTTACTTGAGCATTTTGTTCCACTGACACGCAGCCTTGTGTGGACAGTCCATTTTCTGCATCTTCTATTTCAGAATTTTCAATTATCACAGCTTCAACATCATCCTCAACTCTCACAGAAACATAATCTAAAAGCATGTACAGAAAGAAAGAGAAGTCTGGACACCACTCTGTATACCATTCTAATGGCAGTAGCAAATTTACCACACCTAATATTACCCACTTATTTGAACTGTACAATAGCTTAGCTGGAATTAAACTGAAATTGGAGTGTTTAAGATTTAAATCATCTTCCAAGACATGCATTGTGATTCTAAGTGATATTAACAAGGGAGAAGGTTACAAAGCAGGTTGGGTGAGATTTTAAAAATCACTTAGCATCGGCCTAACTGTTTCTACAGACTAGGAACTGTTAGGCCCCGTGAGCACTTGTGAAAATCTCACCCTTTATGTTTAAATACTCAATCGCACTGAAACTGGAGAACCATTGAAAAAATATAATTACAAAAAGCTAGGCTTAATACTATCAAAGTAAATCAGTTCACAATTCCATACTTAGTTGTTATATTATGGTAGCATTTGAGCCCAAACAGGAATGAGGTCCCAATATGAGAGACACTGCCAACATACAGAAAGCCAAAGGTCCTGCCCCAAAATGCTTACAGTCTAACTGTAACATGCCAAATGTTGACACAACCACAGTAAATGCTCTGGGTTCAGAATGTTTGCACTGCAGTTACATCTGGCATTTCCTTTATTTTGAGAAAACACTTTTTAAAAAATTATATGCAATATAACTATATTAAAGGAACAATAAGACTATAAAGCCAAGCACTGAAAAGTTAGGAAGAGTCAGAATTCAGGCTGCCTGTGAAACTATAACTTAGCCTCCTGGTGCATATGTATTATGATACTATCTTTAGCCACATGCTGTTTTTCCACACCTGATTCAATGCATAACATGAACTGTGCTCTGGGTATGAATCTGCCACCTTTCCTCTTTGCTCCTATCCAATTATTCCCACACACTCAGTTTTCTGATCAGACCAAAAATGGGATAGAGAGCCTTTTCCCATCAGGTCTTTAAAAAGCTCTTCAATAACTGGGTTTGAGCCTATTCACTCAGGCAAGACCAGATCCTATTATAGCAGTGTTTGGGCACTATCACATTATGACACATTGACTCAGCATGTTAAAGGTCCTTTCAGAGAGGTACTTAAGCACATGAGTAATACCACAAGAATCAATGGGATTACAGCTATGCTTAAATTAGGCACTTGCTTAAGAGGCTGGCTGGCTGAGTTGGGGCATTGTATATATATATATAATAGGTGTGTGTTGTTATTAATTATATAAAAACAAATGGGTGGCCAAACTGTGGTTCCAAGCCACATGTGGCTCTTTTACAGTTAAAGTGTAGCTCACAAAGCCCCCTCCACATACCCCCATTCTCCACCTACCAGACTTGGGGGGCGGGGGCACAAGCTTAGGACCTCTGCCTTGCAGTGGTGGGGGATCTCAGGGCTTCAAACCCACAGAGTGCACCTGCTGGGGCTCGGGGCTTCAGCAGGAGCAGGGCTGAAACCCTGAGCCCTGGCAGGTGCCGAAACCCCAACTCCTGGCAAGTGTACCCCGGCTCTCAAAGTTCTGAATACTGTTGTATGTGGCTTGGCAGGCCAGTAAGTTTGGCCACCCCAATATATAAAAAATGAATTGTCTGCAGCTTAGACAGGTGAGTCTGATCTAAGTGATATAGCCATAAACTACAGTTTATTTTAAAACTTGTATAATTACAAAACAAACAAGAAGTTGCTATCTTGCTTGTCTGTTGATGCCAACAAAATAATTATTCCTCAGCACACAGATGCCTAAGAGAGGCTGGAAACTTTCAGAGTTGTTTTAAGAAATATTTTATTTATTTGAATTTTGTGTTAAAAAGAGTTTCATATGAAATAATATAGACATTCATCTTTCCCAATAAACTGACTTATTTAAAACAAACAGCTGTGGAAGTTTGCAGACATCTGCAGATAAGCCCTTCCTGTCTCTCAATCCTGTCAACGATTTGGACTTTTTGCTGGAAAGTGGCAGTAAAATGCAGCACTCAGTGAGATATCTGAACCACTCAGTTATGAGGAACCTAAAACAATGACAAGTATTTCCAGAAAAAGGAAGTGTATTTTGAATATTCAGTATAGTCTGCCACTATAATCTCACTATTTTTACTAAGTGTCCATTTAGCTGACCACAGCAGTTTTAGTTCAAAGGGACGAATTGATAAAGGAACAAACCCCTTCGCAATTTTAGAGGGAATTACTATTTCTGCTGTTTTTGGCATTCTTTGAGATGCTTAATAAAAAACAAACTCAACGTGTCATTAACACTCCTGATCTGTTATTTAAACCATGAATGCTTAACAGGAATGAAATGCTTGCTGAGAAATCCTTACTGATAACAGCAAAGATCTAATGGTAAGACTGGTGGCCCATGGAGTTCATGAGCAATGGAAGAGAACTAGCAATTGGGTAACGTACTACTAGCAGTTGTTAGAGGGCGGAAAAGAAGCTGAGGATTCAGAAAATCAGTACCACTTTTTAATTTAGGCTTGTGGTGTAAAATGCATGTATGGATATAGACTTGATTAAACACCAATGTCATTTAATACTAGAGAGTTTTTAAAAGTAAAGCATAGTATTAGAGGGCATATCCAGTATTTAACTATCGGGGCACACTTTCCTACAGCAGCAGAAGAAATGAATCTCATAATTTAATAGATCACTTCCACTTTATAGTACCACGGTCATATAGTCTAAAAGAAAAATGTTTCACCTATTCAGGTTAAAATATCCATGCCTTCAAAACCTTAGTACAAAAGAACATTTCAGATATATATTTACTCAAAGCAGTATCTACAAAAACAACTTCTCTTTATAAATGTTTGTTCTCATTTTGGTGCTCTTAAAAATGAGAAATCAATAGCACACAGCAGACAAATGCCATGTAACATGTCCCACACAGAAACTAGAATTAAGCCACCAAAATCTTTTTAATGTGTGATGCAAACTAAGATTTTAATCCAAGTTCCTGGGAGCAATGGCTAGAGCATTAACTGACTAAATTACCTAACTCCACAATCAACATAAGAATGATCATATGGGTCAGAGCAATGATCCATCTAGCTCAGTGGCCAATGCCAGGTGCTTCAGAGGGAATGAACAGAACAGATAAGCATCAAGTGATCAAAAAAAAATTTTTTTAACAGAGATATTTGTAAGTTTCCAGTAACTGTCTCATGGAAACAAAAAAATCATAATTAAGAAAAATAGTGTCAAACATTCCTCAGGTTTTGAGTTGCACCTTCTCAAGGGAAAAATTACTTTCACCGTAAAATGAAAAAACACACATACTGGTGCTTTGCTGCATCATAAATTAAGTATTACAGTAATAAAGTAAATATATTTGGTGCTACTTCTTTAAATCATTTAACAAGTCATTCCAATGAATCAACAGGCTAACAAAGTTCTGCCTGGAAATTTAATAAAGAGTAAATGTACGTCCAAAGAAAGCTTCAGTCATTTAACTCTTTTCTTGCTCAGAATCAATACATACCCTGGGTTATGCTGTTTAGAAGATGGCCAGTTATTTTCAGTAAAGCAGCAGGATACTATATGCTGTATGACCCTATAGGATATACAAATGCACCTCATACTTTGTACATTCAGAGCACAAGAAGATTATTATAGACAGAGCAGAGCTACACACTGATTAGGACATTCTGTCCCAAGTTTTTGTCAGTTTTGTTTCTTTAATTTAACATTTTATGATCATTATTCGTAGTTATTTTAGCATTTTTCAGTACAGTATTTATGAAGAACTCTAGTTGCCTTTGTACAGAACCATCGGAATCTCTGCACGAAAGTTAAAAGCATTTAAAAATGTAGGGCAGCTGCTTCATGATGACTTATATAGAGATAAAACTGTTCGACATCTGACTATATCAGTCAGATGCATCAAAAATATTAATATCTTAAGCTATAGTCTATATCTAGCAAAATCAAAATTACTGCTGTCAAAAATTACTACTGTCAGTAGTGACATTTGAACACAAACTCTTACAGAGCCTGGTTTCAACTGAGCAGATGGCTTGCTGACTATTGTTGTCAGAGCTGTACCGGTGTGGTGCTCTGCTCTCTCCAATGTTGATATCACTCGGCTGCATGCTTGAGTTCCATCTGTGTGCTGCCCCAGCTCTGCGCAGATAGCTGACACAGCAGACCCAACGAGAACCCCCAATAACCAGAGTCCAGTAAGATGCAAAGCCACGTCGCTTTCCCAGTTCATTTTCACCTGCTAGGAGTGCTTCCCAAAGCACTTTGCTCTGCTTGCACCATCAGTTGGCACTGGTTAAATAACATTTTTCCATTCACTTTCACCTTCTGATGACATGCCTGTGTGAATTACGAAGTGTACAGCATATGTATGTAGTTATTTTTTGGAATATAGAATGCCTGTGTTCTGAAAAATCAGTATATAGATGTGTTGGAACCTGTTTGACATATGGCTTGCTCTGAAATTATCAGGAATGCATGTTTTCATGAGAAACAGAATTGTGGCTTCACAAAAACAAAAGCATTATTTGATAAGGTGGGTTTCTCTCACACACATACACAGGCTTGCATGACTCCTTCATTAGGAAACAATTTTTAATGTGGAGCTCTTCCTTGATTTCTTTCAACTTTTCCCTATACTCATAGGTTTTGTATCAGACCATCTTGTCCTTTTGGCTGAGGACAGATGAATATGGCACTCTCTGCAAGCAAACAATACCAATCAAGCTATTTCTTAAGCCAAAAGATGCATGGAATACTAACAGTCTGACATACAAGATTGCTGGCAAGATATCTATTTCCTGGTCCTAGTCACATGACTACAGTCATATGACAAGGAGTCATTCTTCACTGCCTTTAGGGCTACCGTTGCAGAAGGCACTCTACTGATTGCAGGATGATGCCTACATTGCTTACAGGCTCAGGATGTATTTTCTGATTCTCTTGTTGGGAGCATGGTGTACTTCCAATAACCTATAGAGTAACTTTTTTTTTTAATTGGTTACTTGAAAGCTCCAATAGTCTTGTCTGAAAGTTTGTAATTTAGCTTTGGGTCTCCCACAGCCCAACAGACAATTTTTTTTTTTGGGTAAAAATTAACCCACCCCCAATCAAACTGTAGCAATGAAAAGCAGAGATAGGAAAATAGTTTAAACAGAATGGAGAAAAGTAAGATGGATGAAAGAAAGAGGAACACAGTAGAACTGTTGCAAGAAATACACTGCAAAATACACACAAAAATAAAGGGTTTGTGCAGATTTTCCACAATAAAACAGAACAATATTCCCAACACAGCCTGCTCCAGAGCTGCCTGGGGACCCCCTGTGAGAACTGCTATAGAAAGACTCTACAAACTGAAACTTTCCATTTCCTATCACGTCCCATTAGATGATCCTGTTTTAGTTGCTTATAATTTTGCTAAATTCAAACATTTGCATGGAAATTTTCCATGGTGTCTGCCTCTTGCTTAATTTTTTGAGAACATTTCAGTAAAAACAGTTCAGCCATTTCTTAAAATGAGTTAATGGGGAAAAAATGTTTTGCACTTGTTAAAACTTTCTTGCAACTATTTAAGAAGGTGTAGCCCCAACATGCTTTGAAAAAGGGTCTTGAAATTTGGAAGGGGGCTTCTCTTACAACAGGAATTTGCCTTTTTACTGCCCCTGAGAAAATCTGCACACATTTGGCCAAGTTACATGCCCTTGAAAAATCATAGTGTGCACACGCTCAGTAGAGACTTGAGAGTTTAGCAACTAAATTCTCCAAAGATCCCATGGGTACTGGCTATATTCCAGCCTGGGAAGACTTCACTTTTTCTGTAACTGTTCCTCCTAGCTGACCAGGGGGGGTCACTGGGCACAAAAACAGAGAACAGGGTGACTGACTGTCCCAGCTGTGCTCTAAACGTTCCCCATATTGCCACCCAGAAGGAAGCCACCTGACTAAAGCAAAGGGTGTGAAGGGGCAAAGGGAAGAGGGGGGGACATTCAAGTGAGGCAGAAGGGGCAGACAGGGATAATGGGGTAGAGTCAGATCTGCAACCACTTGGGATTGCGTTACAAAAAATTACATTGGAAGAAAGTTAAGGTGGCAAATCTAGTTACTCCTCAAAAGTGAAGCAATACCAGCATTAAAGCAGCCTATGGGCGGTGAGGGCAGCACCTCCTGTCTGATTCCCCTCCCCCAGAACTGGAGGGGATAATGACCCCCCCCCTCTAAAGCCCACGCACTGGGGAGGGGGGAGAAGGTGAACCGCACCTCCACTGGCTTGCTAAACCCACGGTTGTGAGTTCAATCCCTGAGGGTCAGAGGGGCAGCCGTGTTAGTCTGGATGGGCACAAAGCGACGAGGAGTCCTGCGGCACCTTACAGACGTACTGGAGCACAAGCTTTCGTGGGTGAATGAGGGGCCATTTAAAAAAGTGGGGGTGCAAATCAGTCTGGGGGTTGGTCCTGCTTTGAGCAGGGGGTTGGACTAGGTGACTCCTGAGGTCCCCTCCAGCCCTGACAGCCCATGAGCCTGTTCTAACCTATTACCTCCTGGCCCGGTGACTCGCGGCGGCGGCGGGGGGAGGGGCGCCATCCTGGTCCTGTTTAACGCCCCTCCCCCAAATCCCACATCGCCGGGGGGGGGGGGGGGGCGGCACCTCCTGTCCTGTCCCCACCCCCCACACGCGGCTCGGCACCGCCTGGCGCCACAGACAAAGCGCGAGGACGCCCCCTCCCAATCCCTCAAGGCAGGAGGCCACCGCCCCCCACCAAGCGCCCCCTCCCTCAAAGCCCCCTCCGCCGCTCGGCCAATGACGCCACTGGCGACAAGCAGCCGGGAGGACCAATAGCAACAGCAAGGTTGGTCGGAACCGGCCAATAGGATGGGGTATTGTGGGCGTGGCTTGGCCGGCTCCGCAAAGAACGTTTGGGTCCGGCCGTTGCGAACGACAGGGGAACGTTTCCTACACGCGGGCAGCTCCGCACGCCGGCGGCGGGGGGGCAGTTAGGCACTTACCCTCCGCGGACATGGCGCTGCGGGGGGTGTCCCGGGCGGGTGGCGAGCCGGGCTCCGCGCAGGCAGGTGTGGCCGGAATGTGGCGTTGGAAACGGAAGCGGCTTCGCCGACGTGAGCAACAAACTGTTTTGAATCCGCGCGGCTGCGCAGTGGGGACGGGGGCGCGTCCGGCAAACGGCGTCCCGCCCGGCAGCGGCCCCTGGCCCCATGCGCTCCCCGGAGCCCCGCAGTTGGGGAGGGGCAGCATCTCCCGCCCTGGGGAGCCCCCCCGCCCCCGCGGGTAGCAGGCGTGTGGGGAGCCCGGCCCTGACGTTCCCCGACCCCGCACACAGGCGAGGGGGAGGGGCGGTGGCTGTTGCCCTGGGGCGGGGGAGTCTGGGCTGCCCCCGGGTGCGGCATCTCCGCCCTTACCCCCGTCTGGGCGTCGGGCCAGAGACACGGGGGCGGGGCGGGGCGCTGCACGTGGCCCCCTGCACGTTTAGGGATACCTGGGGGAGAACAACCGCTTTAGGCCACTGCCCTCTGATCTGTCTGTGCCTGACACCAGGGGGCTTGTGTTCTCCGTGGCCGGCTGGAGCCAAGCACTGACAGGAGCCCTGGATGCTGCAGCAGGGGTTCGCCACCGCCTCCTTTCTGAGTCTCCCCCGCCAACAGGCTAGCATAACTCCACAGCCAGCTTGCGTCACAACAACTGGTTTTCTGCATATAAAACTCATGACTGACATTAAGGGGTAGCAAGCCAGGCCGTTACCCGGGACCCCAACAAAGCTAAGCTGCTCATGCTGCGGGACTTCGGCTTTCGGTCTAATGCCGCTCTTCTTGGTGAACCGTCTGAAACCTGCTCGTGGGCCTTGGCACCCTGGTGAGATTATAGGGTTGCCATCTTTGTAACTCCACAAAACCAATCACCCTTGTCCCACTTCTCTGAGCCCTCTCCCCACCCTACCCCCCACACTGTTGCTTGCTCTCCCATACCCTCACTCACTCATTTTCACTGGTGTGGGGAAGGGGGTTGTGGTGCAGGAGAGGGTACAGGTTCTAGGCTGGGGTGTGGCCAGAAATAAGGGGGTCAGGCTGCGGGAGGGGGCTCTGGGTGTGGGGGGAAAGGGCTCTGAGATAGGGGGTTTGGAGTACAGAGAGAGAGGGTTCCAAGGTGGGGTGTGGGGGGGGGGTCAGGCTCTGGTGTGGGACTGGGGATGATGGGTTTGGGGTACAGAAGAGGATGCAGGCTCGGGGAGGAAGTTTGGGTGCAGGAGGGGGCTCAGGGCTGAGGCCATGGGCCTCGAGCGGATCACCGGAAGCAGCAAGAAGTGCCTGCTGGAGGGGTGGCCAGGGGGCTCGGTGTGCTGCCTCCATCTGCAGGCAGCGCTTTCATTGGCTGTGGTTCCTGGCCAATGGGAGCTGTGGGGGCAGTGCATGCAGTCCCCCAGGCCATGCCTAGGCGTTGAGGGACTTGTCACCGCTTCTGGGGAGCCGCACAGAGCCCTGCCAACCAGATCTTTAAGGAGCCACTAGGGTTCCTTTTTAACCAGGTGTTCTGGGCGAAAACTGGATGCCTGACAACCCTAGTCTGCTCACAGTTCCCATGGGAGTGTCTGGTGCCTGATTTTGGCTGGGGGAGAAGGCGGGAGGGATAGGCACAAAGCTGCCACCCTTAGGGTGTTGGGAGAGACTAGGTGGGCTAGGGAAAATCTCGCTTATTGGACCAAGTTCTATCGGTGAGAGAGGCGAGCAGAGAGAGCTGTGACAGTGCATTTTCCAGGCCTGAAGAAGAGCTCGGTGTCACTCAAAAGCTTGTCTCACTCACCAACAGAAGTTGGTCCAATAAAAGATATTGGCCTTCACCTACTTTGTCTCTAATATCCTGTGACCAAAAGGGCTACAACACCATTGCATATAACCCTTCGCAGACTGATACCTACAAACTCACTGTGTTCGGCCCTCAGCCTTGCTTCCAGTCTCTGCATTTCATGTGTGAGCAAGCCCTTCCCTCTGAACCTCCCTGACAAGAGGGGTGTGGCAAAGAGATGGGACCAGTGTGAAGGAATGGAAGAGACCCCCGGGGAAAGTAGAAATGACTGAGGTGAGACTGGCGAGATAAAGGTGGAGAGGAGAAAGGAAGGAATAGGAACATGCTGAAGTTAAAAATAGAGGAGACACAAAGGGAGTATGAGTGACATGTCAAACTTTAAACCATGAAAACAGGCAAATTTAATGTGAGCAGCCTTAATCACAAACACTACTGTAATATAAGTAATAATCTAGTATTCTGGCTATGACAGTGGTCAGTACCAGATAGTTCAGAAGAAGAAACCACATATAGATTTGTAAATAGGGAAAAAATTCTCCCAATACCTCTTTTTATGCCCTGAAGAATGAGGGGTTGTGTCCCAGACTCTACTTAGTTTGAAATGTATTGCCTTTCAGTTCCATTTAATGTGCCTTTGTTCTGTGTTATGAAAGTAAATAGGTGTGTGTGATTGTCTTCTCTGTGTTAGTCATTTTTTTATGTAACTATCACATCCCTCTTATTTATATCATTAAACTAAACAGACTCAGTCTTTTCACTCTCTCCTCTCTTTCCCACCATGGTCAACAGAACAAAGCATTACCATGTTGTTGCCTGCATCTTTGTGTAACACTGAGATATTTTTATAATTTTTTCATCAACCTAGCTAACTATCCATCAGGATTCTTGAGTTTAAGAACCATTTATAAAGTAAGATCTTTTATAACCCCAGATTTTCTAATATAAAGATGGAAAAGGGTCACTAGATTAAGTAGATTTAAGTAACACTTCCTTTTTGGTGGCACAATTTCTGTCTGTCGAATTTAGACTTACACTGTAATATGCCATCATCTCCAAGTCCTCATTTGTGGGCCAAACATTACATTCTTACACTTATGAATAGGAAAGGAATTTTGAGACAGGCAAGAACTAGTTGTAAGAGCTTTACATGACTCTTGAAATGCCTAATTGTACTATTATGGATAAAGTCTTTTCTCACTTACTCAATTATTTTGTTATGTTGGTAAATAGTGAAATTGCCATAATGAGAACCTTTGAAAACCTGTTGCAACTCTTGAGGTGTGATGTGTGTCTTTTTGGTGGTGGGTTGTTTTTTTTTTGTTTTGTTTTGTTTATTGAAATGTCTCCCTCACTTCTCAAATAAACAGTGTGGATTACCAGTTGTTTTTTAATCAGTTCATATTTTTTGTTCATTTTCAGATAGACATTCTTAAGCTTATCACAGATCATTTGTAAGTGGATCACTTTCTCACCTAAAGATTTAGCATGCTCCAGGAAGATATCATCCAGGTGTAACAGGATCAGAGAGACACAACATTGCAGTAGCCTGCTCCGGAGCAACTTGAAGAGTATAAAAGCAGCCTTCTCTCTGTCTTTTAGATCTATTTCTGTCTGTTACCAGATGATAGGAAGAGCCAGTTGGGAAAACCAAACTGGCCTTGCTGTAGCATCAAACTAATTATCTATTTGTGACTGAGGAGAAGAATGATATAAAATACTTAATTTTTTTTCTATAATGCTCACAGTAAGCAGTGCTGCCACCTTTTCTTCATCATCACTATGGAAGAGGCTGAAGTGGGGTAATCCTGCCCTGGCATTGGCACCTGCTGCAGCTGTGATGCAGAAGCACAGAATGTTGCTCTGGGGAGAGAGGCAGCCAATCAGAGGGCAGCTCAGGGGGGGGAAGGGGGGATACAGAATCTGCTTGAAGGGGGTGGTGGGAAAAAGCTGTTAGAGAAGAAGGAGAAGAAGCCAGATGTGAGCTAGCGGATGAACCGGAGCTGAGATAGGAGGTGAGATAAAAGAAGAGCACCAGAATAAAAGTAGGGGACTTAGAAGTGAGAAGGGGGAAAGAAGGTAAATAGGAAAGGTTTCAGGTCAGGAAAAGCAGAAAAAAATAGGGGATGTGAGCAGACACTATTACAGAAGGGAAATATAGGGAAATAAAATACGCAGACAACAGAGAGAGTATCAAGAGGGAAAAAAAGGAAATATAATTGGTGAAAAAGGGAATTGATTAAAAAGTTCTGTTAGATGAAAACAGATCCTGAAAACAGTAAATGAGAAACCTATGAAGGACCTAAATTATATGAACATGTGTCTGTCCACGCTGGCATTTCTGTTGGTATAATTTATGTAGCTCAGATGGGTGTTTTTTTCACTCCCCTGAGCAACAAAAAAGTTATACCAACAAAAGTGCTAGTGTAGACATAGCCTTAGTTTCCATTATCCATTCCTGCTTATGAGTCGCTTCTAAAGCCTTTTCTGTCTTTGAAATTGATAAGCATCTACACTAGATTAACATATAGGGCAGGGGTAGGCAACCTATGGCATATGTGCCAAAGGCAGCACTCAAGCTGATTTTCAGTGGCACTCACACTGTCCTAGACACCAGTCTGGGGGGGCTCTACATTTTAATTTAATTTTAAATGAAGCTTCTTAAACATTTTAAAAACCTTATTTACTTTACATACAACAATAGTTTAGTTAGATATTATAGACTTGTAGAAAGAGATCTTCTAAAAACATTAAAATGTATTACTGGCACGTGAAACCTTAAATTAGAGTGAATAATGAAGACTCGGCACAGCACTTCCGAAAGGTTGCTGACCCCTGATACAGGGCCTAATCCAGCTTTCATTGACTTCGGTGGGTTTTGGCTCAGGTCAGAGCACGCTAAAGTTATCTCAACTGTTTTTTTTTTTAAATTTAAAGAGAGGGAAGAGGGACAGATAAAGGAAAGGGATAAAATTGGGTTCCCGTTTGAGGGTCCAAAATTACCAAATGGTCATAGGGCCAATAATTTTTGGTATCCCTTAATCGAGGGACCATCTAAGAAGCTCATCTACTACTGATCTAGCCAGAGTATGTCTTTGAAGTTATTTAAACAAAAATAAGGAAACTATAAAGAAACAATGCCACTGAATGTTAAATATAAACGCTTCAAGAAGTGACAAATAACTCTGATAGTGCTGTACCAACTTTGTTTTATACCCTAATAAACTAAGCTACTCAAGTATTTATTGCTGTACATAGCATTACCCCTACAATTCCTCAAATGCTGTCTGTGATTATGGGCATTTGTTTTTTTTTCAGTGCAACTGGCTTCTCTGTTTCAGCATCAGAAGTTTGTAATAGAATTTAAAAGTTCAGCCAATTGAAATATATTCAATTTGACAAGTTAATAAGCTGACCAAACCACAATTTCTACCACACACTATCTGCATAATTCTCTTTCTCAAAAAAACTTCAGTTTTGATTTCTATAACTCCCACACTTGCTGCTTATTCTATAGGCTGATAATATAGGTAAACAGGCTAATGTTCCTCTGTTCAGAATAAAATACAAGTATTGCAAGAACATTAATAGAAAGCAAAGCTTCTTTATTTATGCAAAAGTAATTCTTTTAAATTACAAATGTTAAAGTGTATTTTAGTACTTTAATTTAGCACCTTCCAACCAGACAGAGAAATGTTTCATACCGGATGCACAAAACAGTCTGAATAACTTACCAGTCATTCAGGGTGTGATGTTAACGCAGCTCTTCTCTGTTACAAAAGGAGAAAACCCTTCCCCCACCTTTCTTTTCCCTTTCCTAAACTTGAGTTGTTATTCCAGAACTTACTTATTCCTGCTCAGGAAGTCAGTGGAGTCTAAAATGGGAGCAGCAGTAAGAGCTGGTGGGGATAGTTGCTGGGTTTACATCCTTGCCATTAGAAAATGGAATAGCAGCACTAGTAGAAGAACCCGTGGTGTCTTAGTTGGTCATCACTTATTTAGTTCTCCTATAAAAGAGCTGTCTCCCCAATAGCTGTCCCTCTATGTCTTAACATTTAAAAATCAGGAAACTTCATTATTTCAAAATGTTCCATCAGAGAATTTCCTGGACCCTCTGTTTTTGTTTTGTTTTTATATTAATACTGATATACTACTCTGAAAAAGTCTAAACCACAGTATTTAGAGGAATGGATTGGCGAGCATGGATGTGTCCCTATCCAGCTACATGCAGATGCTGTGGGGCTAGCTATGGGCTTGCCCAGGAATATGAATTCATTTCAGATACATTTCTTCATGACCCCATTCCCTTCCATTGTGCGGCATTCTGTTAGCACACAATGCATAATGGAAATAGGTGATTTTCCCTTCCTATTTTGAGTTACTTTAACCACTGCACTTTACCTAGAGATTTTGTTATAGTTTTAGCTATGTGCTGCTGCGCTTTTCTAGCTTTACCAGTCCCTTTAAACATCTTTCTCTACTTTTTATTTGAAGAGTCTAATTCTGATCTGGATCTGCCGCCCAAATTCCCCCTCCCCAGTTATTCAAAACCCAGGCGTCACTTGCCTGTGTGACTAAAAAAGTTTCCATGCTACGGAGCCATTATAATAACTTTTTTTTTACTAACTGTTGTAATTTGGGGCATCCTGCTTACTATACACATCCAACAGAGACATTACGACCTCCTCACCTTTCTTGGCAGAAACCAAATCATCAAACATCTGTAAGTTGAATTGTGGCTAGGTTTATTCCATGTGCCATGATTAAAGTGCAGCACAATGGCAGGCAAATGTCGTGCAGTGGTGTTCCTACATATTACTCCTGTGGGGAATTCTGCGCCAAAAAATTAAAAATTGTGGCATTTTAAAATGCTGCAAATTTTATTTGTCAAAATAACACAACATAATCACACCAGTTTAAATTATTTTAGTAATTTATTTCAAAGTACCTGTCAGCAAGTATGTCTGTAACACTACAGAAACACAACAAAAATTCCCCCATGAGTATAGAGTTAAAGAAACTCCTACACAAACCCAGTTCCTGCTTCTCTGTCCCCTCCCCTTTAGAGCCCAGCTGGGTCTCCACCCCCCACCCCCAAGCCCAGATACCTGCACCCCCTTCCCTCCCAGAGTCCAGCCACAGAGTCCCTGCCGGAAGTCCTCCCCTCCCCCCAGAGTCCAGCTGCGGGACCCCCTAGCCAGATGCACATCCCCTGAGCCCAGGGATCCAGTAGGAGAAACAGCCTGATGCTCAGTCCCAGGCTTGCAGTTTCCTATGCACCACTCCTTCCCTCACGGCATGCGGGGAACTGCAGCTGCCAGGAATCCTCTAGCTCCCTCTCCCTCCCCTGGCAGTATCTTCTATGGGCAAGCTGGGCTCTGCTGGGTCCAGAGGCCCCTAGTGGTGGCCAGCAGCACTGCAGCCTATTTCTGTGGGGGTAAGGAAATTTTCAATTTCTGCAAAATTCTGCATCGCGCAGTGGCGCAGAATTCCCCAAGTAACATGCAGCCATCTGATTTGTCTACATGTCTGTTAAAACAACTCAGAGTCAAGAAGAGTCTAGCCAGAACAGCACAAGGCAAGTAACTTGGGGAAAAAAGAAGACAGCATCCTTTGGAAAAGCATGGGTATGATTTTGATCTGTTCCCAGGACAGCCTAACTGGATGTTTTGGAAACAGATGAAAAGCAGATTCTGTGTCTGCTTTTACAGACTGAGCTCTTTCCAGAACTCTTACTCATTTATATTTCTTGGTTGAGAGGAGCACATAACACTAACAGCAGCAAATCTACATAATCATTAGCTGGTTCACCATCTGAATAAAATGTTATGTAAACTAAATTCCAGGTGGAGACTCCTTCAAGACCACATCCATACAGGAAATCTTCATTTACTTGACTGGAATTTTACATAAATGCTGCATTCCCTAATGCTGATTTTCTCCACGTGCTCTAGGCATCATAACTGCAGATTTCAATTCTTCTGCCATACACATCTTTTTCTTTTAAGTACCCATGTAGAGACAAAGCCATCCACAAATGGTGCACCAAAAATTCTTCTCATGACACATCTGAGAAAGGTTAATCATTTCCACTTCTTCACAATTTTTTTTTTAAGTGCAAGAACTGTCGTGAACAGCCTTGCATTAAACAGAGGGGAAGGACCTTACGTCTGCCCCAACTTACGAATCCATATAAGGTCTCATCACAACTTCCCCCACCATAATCACTGTACTTAAAATGGCAGAAAAATCTACATTATTTTATTTTATTTTTAAATGTTATGTTCTGCCTTTTGACCACCACCTGTATTTCCAAGTGACATTCATTCCGGGGGCTTGGTTACACCTTGGATTTTCATTGTTGCAGTTTGGTTTAGGCCTTCCAACCACAGATAAGCAAGCAATCTCGCCATCATTTTGTCTCCCTCCCCCATCCCCAAACAATAAACTAAGGGCAAATCCAGAAGTCTTTATACTTAGGCAAAACTCTCATTAACAATCCTATTAAAGTCAATGGCAATTGGATTTTGTCCTCTGTCTCTGAACTAAAAATTAGAATTCAAGGAGAGAGAATAAGAATAGACTGTATGAAATGTGTAATGTACTTAGAAACTTACCTTTGCAAACTGCCACATTTGCAGACTATTGATTAGAAATAACATTTCACTGGAGGACAATAAAGAGAATGTGTGGTTTAATTGCAGTCACGTTTATTTGCAGTTTCTATACACACTTTCTAGGTAATCAAACTTTTCTGACACATTTTTTGAGAGGGGTTCACAATGAAACTCACTGTTTTTACTAAAAATAAATACAAGACTTAAAGTGTTGCACAGCTCTAAAATATACAAAGGCTTGGATTTAATGTAAACTTTGAAAACATTTTACAAAAGAAACCATCTTTGCAACAATTTAAAAAGTTCATATTTACAAATATTACAAAAATACAAAATGGATGCAAGTCCATAAACCATTGTCTTTTCTGCCAGCATGAACTGGTGCTAGTACCAAAATAGTTACACTGTAACCTCCTTAATTTTTTTAATCTTTAAATCATAACCTACAATATTTCTCTAAATCTGCCACCATTGCAGCAAATGCACTCAATCACTGACCTTTGGCAAAAGCAAACATTTGCTTTATTTGCTACAACTATTCCATGTCCTCTATGCTGCCACAAAAGAAAAAAAAGAAAAAAAAAGTTATTTTTCAGACACAAAAACAGCTGCATAATTTCCAAAAACCATTTCCATAACATCAGTGCAAACAGAACGATAGATTGGAATGATGGTTCACAAGTTACCTAGTGTAGCATTGTACCCTGTTTCAAGATATGTGTTGTTATTTTTGTTCTAAAGCTTGTCTTGAGTGCCTTAAAGATATATACCTCACTAAAGGGGTTTCCTTTGAAAAATTTTCTGGCTCCCACACTTGTTATGATTGTGAATTCTTTTTTTTCTTAGTGGATTTACAATCCAGCTGTATTTGGGTTTAAATCTGTTAAATAGAAAAACTTTGTCATAGATTAAACAAAATAAGTAAAACTATATTTGATGTGCTAGTTCTGTGACCATTACATACAGAGGGTATATTACTGCCTCATAATTCAAGTCAAAATGTTTATATATATATAATTTCATACACATTTAATTTCATAGTGGTACCATATATATATGGTACCACTATGAAATTAAATGCCTAGTTTGTTAATAAAAGGTGATATCAATTTATCAAAGTCAACTCAGCTGTTTTCTACTTAAACTTTAGAATGATTTTTAAAGCATATTAAGGATATTATAAAAGGGTGGCTGATATAAATTTTAAGGTAAGTGACCCAAGATGACCGAATAAGACTGTTCTGTCTGACTCAGCAACTTCATTTACTCATGGTCTCAAAAAAAAATGTATTTTGAGATATGCTAAACATGTCCTGGTAAAAAACATACTAATTCATTTATTTCCCCTGCACTTAGTCTCAGGTTTTCTTAATTAGCCTGTTGACACAAGCAATGAGACTTATTTCCAAAACCTTGACCCACTTATCTTTCTTTAAACACCTCCAAGTTTTCCTGATGTTTTAAACCATTTTGCCAATTTAATTTCCCCCCAACACACATACTCACATGCACACACTGACCATATCCCACGTACTGTATGCTATCACACTGCACAGAAGGACGGTAGGAAACCCTGAATTATATTTTTGGTAGTGTACGCTACATGAAATAGGACATATTCTAAAGGGAAATAACATTCAAATTTTTGTTAAGTCATTCTAGTTTGTTCAGTCATTCCAAAATCATTCCAATTTTAAATAGAACCGTCCTCTTCAAAACATTAATTGCCTTCTTTTAAAATTCTCTGCCCTATGCATTGTATATGTAAAACTTAAACCAATAAAACCCCATTCACACATCCCACTTCCCTAACGTCGTTTACTTATGCTTGAAGCCAAATTTATTTGATTTCTTTAGTACCAAAGTACCTTTCTGTCATCCTACTCACTCTGTCCTACTGCATGCCACATTCTTCCTTAAAAGCTGTCCTCTGCATTAAACCATCCCATGTTTAAAAGCATATTCTACTGTAAGCAATACCAACTGCTTAAATTTTGAACAAATAGGGCCTGATTCTCCACTTGGCTTAAGCGGTGCTACACCATTGGAAAACTGGTGTAACAAAAGGCCTATCATTTTAAACATTGGTTTAATTTTGTTTAAAAAATAAAGATATAAAACAACTTGTGGTTTGAGCTCACAGCTACGTTTTCTTTCAGTTTTAAGACAAGAAAATGCAAGTAACTTCAAGTAATTCAGCTTTTGTTTCCCTGCCTTCAGTTTATCAAAGCATTTGCTCTGACTCATCTCCTTTCCCTCCCCCATATCATTCCCCCACCCTGTTAAGCATTTCTGGTAAACCCAGACAAAACTAAGCTGTATGTGGCTGGCATAATGAACCAGAGCATTCCTCATTTAATAATGAATATAAATAATGCGTACACACACTTATTTCCCAGCTACATTTTTCACAGTGTCATTTCTGTAAATATTTAGGTAGAATGAATCTCATCAGCACAAAGAGAAAGCTTCACTGAAAACTCATAGTAAATATTTACTGATAAAATGGTGCTTGTTGCATGCTTATAATTTATTTGTTTCCTTTAAGAATCAGAAACTAATCATGTTTAAAGATTATAGTTCTCAGGTTATGACTGTGTTATGTATCCCAATAGTCTAATAAGAATATGAAAACAAGTACTATTTCCTCATATCTATTCTCTCTAATGCAATCCATGTCTGAATAAAGGGCTATGGGACACTGTTAAATGTGACTGCTTGGGGCTCTGCATTAGAAATGATTTTGTTCTGTTAAAAGCATGCTTTCCATCCCTACCAATTACCACATTGAAACTCACAGCTGCATTTTGCAATTAGCTTATTTTGAGCGAAATTTTGAAAGACAAATGGTTACTTTAAAATTAATCGGCTCTTAATTAGCGTTAATATTTCATTAATTAACATTGAGATTTTCTTTCATACAGCTAGAATTCAGATTTGAGGCTTTTTGATCACACTGAAAGTGGTACTGGTGGACATGTAAATATGATGTTTGATATGAAAATGGTATTCACAGAATACAGTTAGTACATTTTACGACTTTTGTCTTCTATAAACAAAGTTGTTATGCAGTAAACTATTTGCCATGTCTACTTTTTTCTGATTATTCTATTTACAGATTTTTATCAAAAATATGGTATTTACATATGTTTTGTTAATTTTTTCTAAATTTTGTTTCAGTTCATTTTAGTGTAGAAAAATACCAATCCGTAAGCACAATTTCATTTTTTCCCCTAGGGAAGCACTACAGTGAGAGGTTTTGTTCCTAAATGGGCAACTTAAAAAAAAAGTTATTTTTAATTCTGTGAAGATTGGGTGATTTTGAAATCTACAGCGACAACAGGAATGAGAGTAGGATAAATGAAGCTAAAGGTAAACTGAAGAGACATAGCATATATTTCTACTTTTTAGAAATGTAAAGTAATCAGTAGCTACAGCTCTAAATTTCTGTTTTCCCAGCATCTTATAAACACAACCACTTTTAAGCATTGATATTGCCCTGCAATTGTTTTGACTGCTACAGAGTTGGCCTGTTATATATTCACATCCTTTTATAACCCCAGTAATTTCAGAGTTTACAAATTTCACAGTCAACAGTGTGGCTCTCTGGAGCTTAGGCAACCTATGTTGAACTCTGAGAAGATCGGTCATCATGAGGGCTGCCATCTGAATTCTCAGTTTCTCCTTCTGAGATAGCTTGCATTGGCGTACTGTACAGCCTACAGCGTACGCTGTAACGGCTGCTGCTGGCTGCAGGAGGTGCCCGCGAGCGCCCTACTCTTGAAGATGCAGACATAGAAAAGCTCTTGGAGGAGAAACCTTCTGCATTAACTCTAGGGGAGCACGGAGACAGGGGGGATAATGCTTCAGGAGTTGATGATGTCTGGGGAGTCTCATCAGTGTTTTGAGGGGAATCCACAATTAGCTCACTGGGAGATTTGGGCAAAATAGGGCTCTTTAGTATCTCGGTCGCTGACATCCTATAGCTAGAATCGGATCGACTGCCCTTTTTAAGGAGCAGTAGCTTAAATTCCTCGTTAGATGTGTTGGACTTTTTGGCATTTCTGTAAATAAGACCTGGAGACCTCTGACTGCTTGTTGGGGCTCCCACACTGCTGGCAGGTGGCACACTGCTGGCAGGTGATGTGCTGCTAGCAGGTGATGTGCTGCTAGCCCCAGATGAAGCTCTCAATCTGTTTCTTACAGAAAGATCTCCAGAATCTTTTCTTCCAAGTACTTTTCTTTTTGATCTGTTAAAAAACAAAGTCACATATGTTTGTATGTTAGTCACATGAAATAATACATGGCATTGCTACAGCACTTTACAGCTTCACAGAACTAGGCACCTATTAACAAATGAATCCTCACACTACCCCCACCAAGTAATGCTGAAAAACTTTAAACGGCATATAAGAATTGTATGTACATTAGGCTGTAGTTCAGGGGTTGGCAACCTTTCAGAAGTGCTGTGCCGAGTCTTCATTTATTTATTCTAATTGAAGGTTTTGCGTGCCAGTTATACATTTTAACGTTTTAGAAGGTCTCTTTCTATAAGTCTATAATATATAACTAAACTATTGTTGTATGTAAAGTAAATAAGGTTTTTAAAATGTTTAAGAAGCTTCATTTAAAAATAAATTAAAATGCAGAGCCCCCGGACCGGTGGCCAGGACCTGGGCAGTGTGAGTGCCACTGAAAATCAGCTCGCGTGCCGCCTTCGGCACCCATGCCATAGGCTGCCTACTCCTGCTCTAGTTACAGAGAGTAGCTCCTGTCTCACTCCACTCTGCTTGGCCCAGTCTATACAATTCATCCATGGTAGGACTTACACAGGTTTGGAAAAAGGATGGAATAATGCAACAAAAGGTGACATTCTTTCTACTTTTGGCTCCCATTCTCCAGCAAGAGCCACCAGATCAGAATCCAGTCTATTTACAGAAGAGGTGGTGGCAATTTGACCCTATATTTGAATACTAGACGATTGTGGGTATTTTGCTCAGGAGATATGCATGTTAACAACAACAACGATGAATGGCACCAATTGTATTTGTAAATTGTTCAACCCATTCCATAAAGATATTCAAGCTGTTGACCAGCAATACAATACAATATTATTATAAAGCAACCTTTAAACGCCCCTTTTAAAAATGTAACAAAATAAATAAGGTGGCTACAGCACACAGAGAAAGGAGCAGATTAAAGATTCCAAGTAAAAGGCCAACCATTGTTATGCAGTTGCCATCCCAGTATAGAGTTTTTCTGGGAAGTTTGGTAAAAAAATCAGAGTTTTAAGATTATGGTGTTTGGAAAAAGCTATAGTTTATTAGGAAAATAATTCCTAATTAATAATAATTCCTAATAATTCCCAATGTCTTTTTGGCTCATCATATGAAGAGCAATATTTATAAATATAAATTAGTGTTCTTTTGACAAGCTACTAGGCTGAGTTAGATATGGGGAGTAAGAGACCCGGGGAAATGTGACCAGGCAGGAGTTCAGGAGGATATACAGAGAAAGGGAAGAAGGACTAGGAGGGACATGGACTGGGGTTAGGGCTCTGGGGGGCATACAGATGGGTAGCATGATGACATGTCTCAGATCTGGGGTGCTGTAGAGGAGGAGTCAGGCAGAACACTGATGTGATGGAAGGGGGAATTTAATAGGGTTGAATAGTATAAAGGGCATGACATGGGAATGAAGAGAAAGGGCAAGGATGGTGGTGCAGGGAACCAGGAAAGGCATATATGATGTGCATACTGGGTACATAAGGACAGGAACAGAGAAAAGCAGAGTGCTTTAAAGTATTTTATGGTATAAAAGCCACATCATATCCTCCATTCCCTCCACTGTCCACTACCCCATATCCCAAGATGATATAACTCCCACTTATCACACACATCTCCTATGGACTTCCTAAAATCTGGAGGAGGGGAACCCTGCTTTAGTGGACCTTATAAACTCTGTTGAAGTAGAGCTACTCTCCTGTAGCCCTTATACACCAACCTAATTGAAGCTCTTGACTTTCATTAAATAAATGGGAAATTTATAACCAAACAGTTAAGATTGAAGGTGTGTTTTAATGGAACCCAGCTAGCGCCCAATAATGAGGCTGTACTTCCTTTACAAAAATCCAATGCCACTTTAAAAATCCAACTGTCTGAAAGTCTGATAATGCACAATTAAGGAGATGCAGCCAGTCTCCCACGACACATAATTCTTCATCACTCCCTAGGATACCAATAAAGCAAAACATTTAATCACATGATTAAGTCCATCCTTAGTCAGCAAAGCACTTGATGGGTCCTGGTAGGCTGGCATCCCTACAGGGGCAGAGGTTTGTGGTATGCTGGTTCTAGTGGTGAGGTATGCATCTCAGTGGAGGAGTAAAAGGTATGTCATGTTAGATGCCTTAACTTTTCATGTCCTTGCTTTTGTCATTTTGTGTACGGTATGCTATATAGAAAGTTATCCTAACTCACACACAACTTTGTATTGTTTAGAATCCCAGTTTTTTAGATTAAAGAAAGGATCTCCAACCCAGCACTGGCTACTTTGTGAAAATAACTATCTAGGGCAGAAGTTACTTCTTCTCCTTAATTGGCTGAACAGTTTGACAAAGAACAGGATCTTCAACACTGGTAGCTGTTGCTTTCAAGAAGACAAGGAACCCCTAAGCACACTGACAATTTTACAAAGAGCAAGGTGCTTGATTCAGTAGCGGTTGCTTTGTCAAAAACACTGTTCTTTGTGACACTGTTTAGTTAGGTCAGGAGCTTTGCTAATGAAGATTATAGTTTTATGAAGCCCAGCTTCATTTCTGAACTGGCTGAACAGTTTCACAGAACTCTTTTTCTATGACAAACCAATAGCTACTACTTCATAGAAGATCCTGGTTGTCATAAACAACGGTCTTCTTTAGCTCACCACAACTTAAACCAACAGTTATGACAAGAAAACCTAACAATTTTTTTGTTAATTAACAAAATAATTATATAACCTCAGAGGCTTCACGAAACACATTTTTTACTTTCTACACTTTGCAGTTTTTAAGTTAGAGTGACCCAAAACCTCATGAAATTCAGACTGTGAATTCTGGACAGATTAATTTCTAATAGATTAGAATTCAGAATCCAAGAAGCTGATTTTCTTGAAACTGCTCAGATAGTTCCATTTTTATTCAGTGATTATGTGCTAAAAATTTCGAGCAAATACACTGTGGTTTTCATATAAAACAAAGAGCTTGAATCCTGCTGTAAATGTAAAACAGCACATTCTTAACTATGGTAGCATAATGAAACTTCCATACTACTCTTACTGTCAGTGGAAACAGAACTCAGAATCTTCAGCACCAAAACTCTCTACCACTTGAACCAAAGGAGTATCTCCATTAGCTAGTAAGAGTAGTAGGCTCTTATTCTCAATGTGGTCCAGCTAGTAAATGGGAACATGTCTCTCTTAGCCAGTGTGTATTCCCTTCTTGGACATTGTTAGTTGATACTTTAGGAGGAGAAGATTGTATTCTGTATTCATATGGATTCCAGTAACAGTAATGCTAGATCACCTGTGAATGACTGCAAATAGATCCTCTGTAGTGCGAGGTTTGTTTGGAGACACAAAAACATCTTCTGCTTCAGGCTGAGAATCTTCACTCAATGGTGAAATTATGGAATCATCACTTGGAGAAGATTCTTAAATAAGAAAAGAAGCAATGTCAGATGCTTGCCACATTTTACAATAGGATGCTAATGCAATTCACAAGCTCAATTAATAATGGAATTGTCTAAGCAATAATATACACTTTAAACCTAGTCTAAATATTGTACTCATCTGTCAAAGTACTGTTTCTTGGTATAAATGGTTTAGTGCTCTGCTCTTAACTGAAATGAAGAAACAGGAGAATACAAAATATATATTCTTGTAAGAATGTTTAAAATAAAGTCAGCCAGATACTCAGCTGACATAAATCAGGATAGCTCCATTAAAATTAGTGGAGTTATGAAGAATCCCTCAACCTGAGAATCAATATTTTTAATGATCACTAAAAATCATCTCTATATAATCACTTTTTTAAATTATAGAATTAGTTAGTTAATTATAAAACTGACCTTTCAGTGAAGCATCATCTGCACTCCCCTGTGTCTCCTCTGCCCTGCTGTCATCAGAGGCACTTTTGGTTGGAATACCTGATGCAACATCATTTTCCTGCTCAGAACTTCTTTCATTAAGTGAATTTACAGTTGATATCTCCAATTCATAGCTGATATTCCCAGGCACTTTGTCATCACGGTGGCTTATATCAAACTGATGCTTAGGCTGATTACTAATGTCTGCTCCCCCAGCTGGTGGATCAGACTGGAATGTGGTTTCATCCACAGGTTTAGATTCCAACTTTTGTTCACAGACTGCAGGTAATTCTTGCTTAATCTGCACAGGATCGAGGCTCCCTTCCTGTTCGGTTTCATGATAAGTTATCTTAACTTCATAATCACTTGTGAGGACAGCTAAACCTTTTTGAAACCCTTCTGTAGAAGTGTTATGGATTTGTGTGTTCTCTGGTAAAGGCTCACCAACTGGGTGCATTTGGTCTTTCGTGGTGTTTGCTTCTAAAATACCCACATTTGATGAGGTTACAGTTTCTTGATCACAATTATTCTGAACACTGAGCGATGAATCTTTTTCTGAATGCAGTTTATCAGGGCCTGCCTCCACTGGAGAAGAGTCAATATAGGACATTATGGCATCTTCAGTAGAGTACTGACGTGATATTGATTTCTTAGCTACAAGTGGCCTCATTTTGCCTGGAGAAATGGCAGTCACCATTAATGTGGTTTCTTGTATGCAGAGAAGGTCTGTATTACCATCTTTTTGTTTCACTTCTTCAGGCTTATTAATTGATTTAAGGTGAACAGATTTTAGAACTGAAGGTGTAATAGCAAGGGCTGGTGGAGGATTAGGGTTTAGTGCTTCTCCTACCATGTTCTGTTTAATGTGATTAAAAGCATGCAGCTGGTTTCTGTGAGCAAATGGTTTATTCAACACATGAAGAGCACTTAGGTCAAGATGAGTAGGAGGTATAATTGGAAGTTCTAGATCTTTGTTTAGAGATACAGCGCCATCTTTAGAAGAAGGTTGTTGCAACGAGGACTTCCTTTCTGGTACTTTTGGCTTTCTTTTACTACCCCCTGGAGATAAGGGCCCAGAGAAGAAAGCTGTCGGGAAAGAGGATGTTGGTGTTTCAGACTGACTGGAGTAACCACTAGAGGGTGATGCTAAACCAGCCAACTTTTCCGGGGAAGCCAGCTTAAACTCATTATCAACAGAAGGGAGGGATGGGGTGGTGGCTCTCGATCCGGATTGCGATGTTTGTGATTCAGAACTTTCTGGCGACTTTATGCATTCTATGACTGTAGTACCCGTAGCTGTGCTTGAATTGGATAAAGACCTATAAGGATCGTTAGATTTCAAGTCATTTAGAAGCCAGAGATCTGCATAGTGAGATTGTTCAGCACCTTCATCTTTAAATGATGGAATATCTGTGGTGTCAAACTGAATGTTCTTTAATTCACTGTCATCCTGATTAATCCAGGAGAGCTCCTGTTTGCTTGGCAGATTAGAGTTTTCCACTCTAGAAGGTGTATTTGAAAACTCAAGTGGCAGCTTCATTTCCCTGGAAGTGTGAGGCACGTGCTGCCCACTGTTTATCTTTGGTTCTTTCTTCTCAGGAAGATCTGTGCTGCCATCAGATTTCCTCAAAGATGAACTGCGTTTTGGTGGGGCTGGCTTTGCCTTTGGTTTCTTAAGAGAGATGCTATGTCTTCCCTGCCTCCTGTGGTTTACATAATCCTGCCAGGCACAATCAGTGAGACTGGAAGCAACATCTGCATTCCGGCCACTCTCAGAGCCTGCGGCTGCATAGTTACAAATATAACTTTTATTACCTTTGAGACCACAGTCAAAGTGCATGGAGGTATAATATCCTTCAGCGTCCACAGAAAAGTGTGAGCTAGTGTCTGCTTTGTCAGATGGAGTCTTTTCTAGAAAGCTATCATAAGTGGCCACACTCGTAAAACTTGGGCATTCTAGGCTGTCATCCTTTGGGCGTTCAGGGCTGAAATCTTGACGACAGGATGCATCGTGATGATGATGCAAGTAATTCCATTCACTATCGCTTGTGTTGCTGTTATTGGGGTCATCAAGTAAATCTGCTACAGTGGAGGTGAAGGAGCTTGCCCTGTGACCTCGAACCTTATCTATGTGATCACTGTACTGCTCTGTTATAAAGACATTAGAATCTTCATTGGCATTAGGAGCAGTGTTCAGTGACAATTCTGAGTCACAATGTGAAGAGCCAGTCAGCGGAGGAGAAGCAGCAGGAGGAATGGTTTCCGATGTCTGTGAAGGACATGTTGAGCTACTTCCACTCCAGTTCCCACTGGAGGATTGATGGTCATCTTTCTGGTCCATGTGACTGCTGAGAAGAACTCCTGCTGTGGAGATAGAGTGAATGGGGCTCCCAAAGGTGTCAGAGTTTGATGAAATCTCACAGCTTCCAGAATCTGCCATCCTTGACAACCTCGACCTCCCTCTCTCGTTTACATTATGTTCTGGGCTGTGAAGGTGCTGAGAACAAGTTAAACCTATGGGCTGGTGTTCTTGTGAACCCTGGTTATTGATGGCATTGTTACCCTTTTTCGGGATTCTTTCTTGGCTTTCCAAAAAGTCTTCTGCTTCATACACTGAAGTTTTGGCATCAGCATCTTGATCAGCTTCACTGGCTCTAGCACCTTCACGAGGAAGACTCCGTGATCGGATACGGTTGCTCACTGCTGTAGTGAACATTGCGTCACCGTTGTCTGTCAACACCAAAATGTTGCCGGCTGAATGTGACAAGGAGGCTACAACACTTTGACCTCTCTGCGCTCGGATTCTTCTTCTGGATGGAGCAGCAATGAGAATTTCTTCAGTCTGGCACTCAGAGTCTCTGGTACCTGATCTCCTGTTGATTGTACTGGAGAAGTCTGGATTTGCATGCACAATCACATTCCGTTCTCTCGCTACTGGTGATTCATCAGAATCTAGGATACACGTAAAATTGTGTGAGATACATTTTTATATTTGCTGACTAACGATGACCCGCAGAGTAACCCAAGAAATGTATTTGTTGTAGACTTTTTTCTTGCTGAGTATTGTACCAAATGTAACTTTACTATAAAAAGCACATAAGGCAGACCTTATCCCGGTAAGATGGGAAATTCTCCTATTCCTGCAATGTGATCTTGGTTCTCCTATTCCTGCAATGTGATCTCGCGCTGAGCTGATCTTGCTGTGACAAGATAAATATTCACTTTTTAGTTTGTGTCACTGTATTTCAACTAATAAAGGCTATTTTAATGAGCTATTGCCTTATAGAAAACTTTGTAATCATTTTTATTTAAAATAAATCTATTTTGATTGTATATGTATGAATTTCCTTCATCGATTCTTTACTACCAAGGGCATTTGCATAATAACAGGATCTTTGTTTCATAGGCTCTAATTGCTTATTCCCTAATATGAACACATTCCTGGCTGGCTTCAGGAATAGATGTATGCTTAAGAAATAAAGATCCTGGATCTAATGTTGATCTCACACCCATTTTACACTAGAGCTGACTTCCAAAGAGTTACTTCTGATTTACACTGATATGAGATCAGAGTTAGGCCTCCTGATTTCATCCTCAGTAATAAAGAATGAGTGGGAATTGAAATTGGAAAAATAGATAAGAATAATGTTTGACAAAGTTTCTAGAAAAGCACTTGCAGATGCCTAATTCAAATATTCAATTGGTTATATACGTAAGTTGTTCTGGGTTCTGTGACAGCTCATCATCTTGCAGGATAACATCTGTCACTTCTTTACCTTAAGATCTCTTGCACAAGAAAAAACTTTCACTGAATCTAGTTACTTTTTATGCACATAACTATGGTTATAGAACAAAAATAAACTGAAAAAAAAATTAAGTAACTGATTACATTTAAACAATAAGGGTTGAACATGTATATCTATATCACTCGGTAAGGCCTGTGGTATGTCAAGGCCATATTGAGTAATATAGCTTTGCTTACTGTATTAAAGAAAAAAAACCAAACACATTTCCAAACTCCACAAAAGCATTAATGTTTCCTTGGAAAGCTGTTTGGAAGGCAGGCTACCACTTCAGATCCCTGCGATTTAAGTCAGTTATAATGCTATCTATTGAAGATTTTTATTTATACTACACCTATTTCTTGTTGCACTCTTCTGGGGATGCCAGAGATGGTTTTCCTCCTTCTCAACTTTCGTCTTCGCTGTAGTACAGATTGTGAATGAACAAGAGAGCAGCGTATACTAGCCTCTCTGTCAAAACCAACTCCTGCAACCCATAAATAGGTCTCATTAGCCTTTAGAAATGGTAAACAAATGTCATGGCTGGAACACAGCGGAGGTATGTGAGCTTGGATTAAGCCTGTGAATAAATATAATGGAGCCCTTATGCAGCTCTTATGTAAATTATATTACGGTATATCACAGTGTTACTTCTAACTCCGGCTCCCTCTCAGCAGCCTGCACTGCCAAAAGAAACAGAAGGAGAAAAAAGAAAGTAAACAAATAAGAAAAGGAAAACAGTTAGGAATTCTCCATGGCAGGCATCTTTATCACAGCTACTTATTTGTTTGCCATGGAGACAATGAAGTCAACACCTCTGCAAAGAATGGTAGCAGCCAAGATGATAACCTGAATCTGGTCAGCGATATTCTGACTCACTTAAACAAACTAACTAATTAACTAACTAAAAAAACTGGTTCATAGAACCATTTGCCATAGTTTGGTAATTCTGAGGAGACCAAGGTACTAAGGAAAAGGTGAATAAAGTATTTTATATCCACATACAAGTTTAGAGAACATTTTTCTTAATATAGGGTTATATATTATATAGGGTTATATATAAACTGTTATATAGGGTCAACATTTAAATAAAAGTATACTTAAAGTTCAGTTTCTAAATCCACATTTAGCCACCTCCTGAACTGGCGTGATTACCCAGCAGCCTCCCATGGTGGCTGCTGGGTGACAGGTACTTTTGAAAACTAGGCCACATACTTAGGTGTCTAAATGTGGATTTAAGAACTGAAATTTAGACACTCATTTTTTAAAACTTTGGCTATACAGAATAGATAAGAACATCTCATTTTGTTTACATTTGCACAGTGTTACTAAAGGGAGGTTTGTTTTTCTCCATGATCAATACAAAATTAAATGGAAGACAGCCAAAAAATAGAGCACTTAGCAGGGGTGCTGGAACAATTTCAATAGTGGGGGTGCTGAGAGCCACTGAACCAAACTGTAAACCCGGTATATGATGGAAACTACTTCAAGCCAGGGGGTGCGACAGCAGCCACAGCACCCCTAGTTCCAGCACCTATGGCACTTAACTGTGGCTGGCTTCTCTAGCAAATGCAAAGTCATGTTCTCTAAAGCTGGCAAGACTCATGTTTGAATAATTGGGCCAGGGCTATAAACAGTGAAGTTGGGGCTACTCTTTCTGTGGTTTGCAATCTTTAGAAAAAAACAAAATAAAGCAAGCCAATCCTGACTAAAAAAATAAAAGCTCTATGTTAAATAGCGTATAATTATATTAAACATAATTATACACATACACACACACACATACATATTACATTACAGAACAATGTAAAACATTAAAAAGTAACTTTCTTGTAAAAGTTCTTCTTGAAATCTACTACAGTGTAATAGAGGCTTCAGACAGATGTCCCGTAACCACCAATGCCCCTGTAATAAGCAGAGGAAGAACTTTCTTTAATAATGAACAAAAGTGCTCTAGACTCCATTACCTGTAATTTTTTAATGTGAATGTTTATCATGGTTGTTTTTTTAACAAAATCAAATTGCTTTAAATTGCTGAAATTCCAGCAATTATGAGTTAGTTACACGTGACCCCTGTGGCCAATGTGTCAGGTCATCTCCCAGTGGCAGGTGGAGTAGGGTATACTCTCCCCTTTATGTATACAAATTATTCACATTAATATTAATGAGAATTATACACTAAACAGCCAGAAAATTATGTGCCATTCTAGGGATGTAAACTGGTGAGTGGAAATTTGGTTCCAATTTATGGCAGGTAGAGTCTAGACAAAAACTCTATTACTGGAAAAGTTGACATTTATCCCAGATCTAAGGGTATACTCTCCTCTAAATATGTATGTGTAACTTTAGTGACAGTAGGAAATAGGTGCATGCATGCTGAGGAGAATATACTCTTTGAGGACTCACATTGTACTTATAATTAATCCTGTTAGTTATCACAGTATTACTTTCTGCTGACCCTCACACCCTTCTCTGATTAGAGCACTACCAGAAAAGCACAAAGGAATAAATAATACTTACTTTTATGTTTTAAGTAGAACCGTGCAAATAAAATAATTTTTGATTCATTGGCAATTTTGAAAAGTAAAATACAAATGTTTTGGGTTAGACTGAAAATGAAAATTTTCCAAAATTTTGGCATATCAAAACAAATAAATAAAATCCTGGATCTAATAAAACATATTGCTTTGACAAAATCAAAATGTTTCAATTCAATTTTGACTTTTTTTACATTTTTGATTTTTTAAAATAAAATTAAAGGAAGTTTTTAAATGAAAAATCTTTTCAAACTGAAAAAAATCAAAATGTTTCATTTAGAAAATGTTGAAATGAAATGTTTCAATTTTTTTCAGATTTCGCCCCCTAAAACAATTTGGCAAAACTGACAAATTCGTGAATCTGGTGTTGCTGAATCTGCATTTTTCATAGGAAAAAAGCTTCAGCTGAACAGTTATAAGTTTAACTGTAAGTACACAGCTTTTCTTGCTGATCATCACACTTGAGTCTTCAGTCATAGAGGCTGCCTAGTTTACACTCTGAAATTAATCAAAAATTGGTGCAAGGTAGTTTTATGGAAAACTCAGATGACTTTAGTACTCTAATCACTGAACCATACACGAGAAAGAGACAGAAAATGGAAGACAGACAGAAATAAAATGGAAGCTTATTTTTGGCTTTTGGAAATAAATTATCCCTCACATTTAATAATGTATGTACCTGCTGCATACTAATATGTAAACAAATTCATAAAATAAATAAAGCATAAACTAAAAGAGTTATAAATAAATGAAGATGCCATTACTATACCTTCAGCTTAGCAGCATGAAAAGAGATCTCAAAGCAATGGCTTATATGCTACATGATCATTACTTGCATATTTAAAGTACTGCAAGTGCTATAATATTTTCCCTGCCCTTATTTGCTCAGTTACATATGATTATCATATGATTAACCACTATGGCTTTCTGCATTAGTTCAGTTAGCTAAATTCAAAGAGCTGTTTTATGTCCTTTTAAATACCAGTTGCCAGTCATATACATAACAAAATTACAAATCATACCGTGTAATTTAGTGTTACATAACAGTTTGTAATGTGACACAAATACACTGGGCCAAATTAATACTGGATGTAATGCCATTGACTTCAGTGGATCTACATGAGGGAGGAATTTAGCCCAGTTAGTGTCCTGTACAAAATTAAATTCTTGAGTCAAAGTCTTTACCTGTAGGTTGTAAAGTCCTGTGTTTTGAAACACAGTTAATGTAATGAAATATTCTGACCTGACCACTCTTGAATCAAACAAAAGAAATAGAAGAGATTTGTACCAGTGACATTGATGGGGATAATGCAAGAGGAAATCACTTGGGCATCTTGTTTCATTTTCTCCTCTGGAGTTGGGAGAGGTAGTGCTTTGCTCCAATTAGTTTGCTTATCCAGTGTAGAAGGGATATTATGTATTGGATTTTTCGGCCTCTGCCCTAGCATGACATCTGTGTCTTCCTCTTCTGGTGGATGGGACTGCAAACGAATACATTCAAAATCAGTGTTCACTGTTTAGTCATACAAGACTAATTTTTAAACAAAGCAGCAGAAAGAGATTAGAGGTAGATTACAGGTGAGCAATGAATTATAGATATTCCAAACAATTGTATGACTATTGTTCCCACAGATACATGATGTACAGTAAGAAGACAAAAATACCTCAACATACTGGAAATGTTTTAGTGTAGATTAAATGTGTATAGGACACACTTTTAATGGGAAGAGGCGTGCACTTTATGTGCATTTGCTGCAAGTGGGCACACAATTATGACCGATTTTAGGCATTTAAATATCCATTTGTGTATGCCACTCTAGTATATGCGCATAAAATTGTGGTAAATGTCCATGCAAAGTTTTTGTACACACAAGTACATTGACTACCACTGAAAACTGGCGCCATGTACACATTAATTTGAGGATATGCATTAAGAGGCCCAAAGCTTTCAAAGTATCAATCCTTAGTTCAGAATAAAAAGATACAAATTTCACTTTTACTAATCAGCCAGGAATGCAATCAAGTTTAAGGATACAGAAAAACTACAGCTATAAATTTGGCTTTAACTGGTGCTGATGATTCTGGTGTCAAGACGAATATTAACCAAGGAGAGGATTAGCTGCTTAAGAACTAATTTAGGAACTAGGGCTGTCAAGCGATTAAAAACATTAATTGTGATTAATCGCGCTTTTACACAATAACAGAATACCATTTATATAAATATTTTTGGACGTTTTCTACATTTTCAAATATATTGATTTCAATTACAACACAGAATATGAAGTGTACAGTGCTCACTTTATATTTATTTTTTATTACAAATATTTGCACTGTAAAAATGATAAAAAATAGTATTTTTCAATTCCCCCATTAAAAGTACTGTACCGCAAACTCTTTATCATGAAAGTTGAAGTTACAAATATAGAATTATGTACAAAAAATAACTGCATTCAACAATAAAACAGTGTAAAACTTTAGAGCCTACAAGTTCACTAAGTACTATTTCTTGTTCAGCCAATTGCTCAGACAAACAAGTTTGTTTACATTTGCAGGAGATAATGCTCCCCACTTCTTGTTTACAATGTCACTTGAAAGTGAGAACAGGCATTCACATGGCACTGTTGTAGCCGGCATCACAAGATATTTACATGCCAGATGCGCTAAAGATTGATATATGACCCTTCATGCTTCAACCACCATTCCAGGGGACATGCGTTCATGCCCATGACGGGTTCTGCTCAATAATGATCCAAAGCAGTGTGGACCAACGCATGTTCATTTTCATCATCTGAGTCAGATGCCACCAGCAGAAGGCTGATTTTCTCTTTTGGTGGTTCAGGTTCTGTAGTTTCCACATTGGAGTGTTGCTCTTTGAAGACTTCTGAAAGCATGTGCCACACCTCGTCCCTTTCAGATTTTGGAAGGCACTTCAGATTCTTAAACCTTGAGTCAAGTTCTTTAGAAATCTCACAATGATACCTTCTTTGTGTTTTGTCAAATCTGAAGTGAAAGTGTTCTTAAAATGAACAACATGTGCTGGGTAATCATCTGAGATTGCTATAACATGAAAAATATGGCAGAATGCGGGTAAAAGAGAGTGGGAGACGTACAATTCTCCTCCCAAGGAATTCAGTCACATTATTTTTTAACTGAGCATCATCAGCATGGAAGCATGTCCTCCGGAATGGTGGCTGAAGCATGAAGGGGCATGCAAACGTTTAGAATATCTGGCATATAAATAACTTGCAATGCCGGCTACAAAAGTGCCATGTGAATGCGTTCTCACTTTCAGGTGACATTGTAAATAAGAAGTGGGCAACATTATCTCCCATAAATGTAAACAAACTTGTTTGTCTGAGCGATTGGCTGAACAAGAAGTAGGACTGAGTGGACTTGTAGGTTCTGAAGTTTTACATTGTTTTGTTTTTGAGTGCAGTTCTGTAACACAAATGTACATTTGTAAGTTGCACTTTCATGATAAAGAGAATGCACTACACTACTTGTACGAAGTGAACTGAAGAATACTATTTCTTTTGTTATCATTTTTACAGTGCAAATATGTGTAATAAAATAGTAATATAAAGTGAGCTGTGTACACTTTGTATTCTGTGTTGTAATTGAAATCAGTATATTTGAAAATGTAGAAAAACATCCAAAAATATTTAATAAATTTCAATTGGTATTCTATTGTTTAACAGTGCAATTAAAGCTGCGATTACGGTAATCACAATTAATTTTTTTAATCACAATTAATATGTTTAGTTAATCACATGAGTTAACTGTGATTAATCAACAGCCCTGTTAAGAAGTTCGAAGTATTATTTAGAAACCATGCAAATATTTCAGAACATGCTACCCATACCACTAGACATGGAAGTATAGAAAGCCAAATAAGCAAGAGAAAAGGCACGGAAGAAAAACGTGTTTTTAAATAGAATAAAGGTCCAGAACTCTAATGCTGTTGTAGTTTCACCTAACAATAAAGTAATAAGTGAAAAACATTTTCTCCTAACTTTACAGTTAAAGACACATTTTCAAACTCTCTCTGTTTCCATTTTGTTTGGAAATGGGGAGGGGGGGAAAAACCCACATGCCTTACTCTATGGCTGCCCTACTTTCCCCCTTTTTGAAGTTAATACACTTCTCTGTAGTGAATGATCAGTCCTTGACTAGTTCAGGACATCTGCTTATGTCTTTTTCTAAATCCTGGGGAATATTTTTGAGCCTGGTTTTCTTTTCAGTGTTAGATTCCCAGCTGGCTAACTATTGGGGCTCTTGCCTATGGCTGTTGTTTACAGTATATTTTCAGAGTTTTAGTTTTGTGCACCTATGTGGTTAAGACAAACATTTTTTTTCTCCCTTTCCTTGGCACAGCATTTAGCATGTAGTTACCTAATATTACACGATCACGCCCAAATTATCATCTTTGTGCCATTCCTCTTCATAGAGTTCCCACAAATCCTGTGGGAGTTGAAGGTCTAAAGCTTGGCAAACAACAATTCCAAACCAGTTCCAAAAGTGTTTAAGACCATACTTAGCAGCCACTTATTTAAACTATTCCAGGACACTTACCTTATAAGTGTTATCTGCAAAAACACCCACAAACCCAGGAGACAGGGTATCTTCCCCCCCTTGAGAAAAATGGTTTTTTCCATATATATGGTTTTAATAAAACTTTGCAGCCTTCTTTCTCTCCTCAGCTTTTGTGCTGATCACCAGCAGACGTGAGTAGCTCATATAAACTTCAAGCACAAAAGACTTTGTTTCCTAGGTAACTTCCCCCTCCTTCTCTCCCCCCCAAAAAGTTTGGGGCATTGGGGAAACACACACACACACACTTTTGTTGCTGATTCCTTCTCTGAATAACAATGGATTGCAGGACAAAGAAAGCGTAGTGACCTGACAGCAGGCTCTGACTGTCTGCCAAAGCTACTGGTTGCAAACAATGGGAATGACAACTGTCCAGAGAATAAATGTATGCTTTTGCTCTGGCATCATTTTGATGGTTTCTTATGGTTTTGAAAAATATTGGTCTATTCTGAACATTGCAAGAAAATAAAATGCAATCGCCCACATTATAGAGTCCATCTCGAGCCAGACCTTCAAAGCTAGTCAATAGGAGGAAATGATCCTGCGGTCCACTAAACCTATTACAGTTACCCAAAATGGGGAAAAAACGTTCCTTATTGATAAGAGAGTAACACACAAAAGTTTTCTTTGAGATAGTGCAACAAAGTGAGAAGCGAAAAGCAAGCAAAAGAAAGGGTTAGAGGTTTGAAAGGGGGAAAATGAATGAGACAGGGCTGTTAGTTTAAGAATGCTTGTTTTTCCAATACCTTTCTACTCCACGGGGTCATGTGGCAACACTCAATGGGGGAAGGCGAGCGGGTGCTGTTAAACTATAAACATGAAATGTGGGGGGGGAAAAAGATAAAATTAAAAACATACACAACATGTTTTTGATTAAAGCACATCAAGTCTGTCTAGAGAAACCTCTATAAGATTTAAATTGAGCTATAACTGCAATCTGTTTCCAACTGAAGAATTCACCTTCCTGAAAAGGTTCCTTTTCTCTGAATAAACCCCCATCTCATCACCTGGCGCATAAAGACATGTCCACACCCCAACACTGTACTGATTTAGCTAAATTGGTTTAGCAACTAATATAGTTAAATTGAGGCAGCCTTCTGGTGTGACCATTGTTAAAAATCATCTTCAGAGTGCCTTATATAGCTTTAGCTTACGTCAATTCCTTACAGATTTAAGCCAAAACTTTGTAAGGTACTCATCCAAATGACATGTCAATTATCTATTTTACGACTAAGTTAAAGATTTATCTGCTCCTCTGAAAATAATGGCTGTAAATAAGGCTGATTCGAAAGATGATATATCTAAATCTTCTGTAGATCAATTTCAATTTTTTTGACGTTACCATTAAAACAGCCTAAGTTGTAATCATTATGTCAGAATGACAAAGGACAATTGGCTTTATATGCATTTGCATAATGTTTTAAAGGGTAAATAGAGATGTCCAGCACATTACATGTTCTGAGTGAATTGCGGGATGTTTTGATATCTTTTTATCTCCAAGACCCTGGTTTGTTTGTGATTAGTGTCTTGTTTTAACACCTATGACTGAGTGATGACGTCTTTTGAAATGATACATAAAAAATAAAAAAAAAGAAAATTTAGCTCTTGATAACCTTAAAAAGCTTTGATTACCAAGTGGCTCTCAGTTGAGCTCATTTTGTAGGCCACTCACAGAAGAGAAATGCTATTATGGGCCATCTTCCCTCCTGATCGACACTGAAACATATCTGCTGTAGTGAGTCACAGACACAGTGTGAGAACCACTGGAGTGAGTACTCCTTTTCCACAACAAGCAGACAGATGTGCTGAGGCTCCCAGGTCCTAATTCTTGGTACTGAACCCCGACAGCTTTCCATGGAAATAACATTACCCCCTCTACAACTACTCACTACCTATACAGCAGAGACCCCTCCAGTATTATCTTGCTTCCTTGTGCAGGACTAAAACTGACTGAAACTTCCAAAATTAGCTGCCCACACATCTGATGGAAAAAAGGAAGAGCAGATCAAATCAGAGACCACTTCCAATTTACAAAAATAGCTAGCAAGCCATCCAGATTAGGTCCAAAACCAATTCTCTTAAAATGGGAAAGGGGCTAGGAAACGTTACTTTAGCACAGACCAGTGTCAGATACTACTGCAGATAAATGCTTTCATGGTTTATGACAGGAACCGAAAGAATAATACATGAAAAATTTAAGTTTCCACTAGCTCTTCAGATATGCAAGGATGATATCACCTAGTCACCAGTAATCTACCCAGAGCAGAATCCCAGCAGTAGAGATTATCCCTGCAATTCAACTTTGCTGCTGAAGATTTCAAAGGATTCCTAAGAAGACTGCTGAATCGAGACAGACCTCTCAGGAGTGGCAGATTCTTAAATGTGGGAATCCTTGTGCTGTTAAACCAAGGGCCACCTGGGGCCTGTCAGTGCAGTGGTGCCCACGGGAGAGGAGAGAGCATGGGGATTCCTTCTCTCCAACTTTGCGCCTCTGCTCCAAGGCTGAAAATGAGTGCAAGGACTGCTCCATGTTTGCACCCAAAACAGCATCTGCCTCCCCAAAAGGAACAAGCAATGGCAAGGTTGGGGCTCTGGCCACAAATTAGGCAGAGAAGATGGCCTCAATTAGAGGGGAGCACATGTTGTAGCCTATAAAAGAGTGAGTGGTGTCTGCACTAGCCCAGTGTTCCCAGGATTACTGTTTCTGTCCTAGGGAGCTGCTACTGGTATGGTCTTCCTGCTCCCTAGCTCCTCTCAAAGGCCACAATATCTCCAAATGGGCCATTTATGTTCCACCGAACTCTCTACCAGTATCTACAATAGTTTTTATTTGCTAAGGAGTGGAGAGGGATCCCTTTCAAAATACACCCCCTCCCCCCAAGAAGTGGGATACGGTAATAATGATTTTCCAGGTACCACAGTAACAAAAACTGGTTTATTCTAATAGTAGGTTTTGCTACCCAACTCCTGTTATAATACAAGCATTCTCAGAAGGCAACATGCAATTGAAGCCTAGAAAATGAAATCCTGTGTGGGACAGTGGGAAAGAGGCTAAAATCAAATGACTGATAGGGATTATTTTTTTTAATCATTAATAATGCTTTGCTACTCAATGTAGACTGCATAATGCCTGAATTACTTTCCAAGAATTACTTCTCTTTTTTTTTTTTTTTTGAAAATCCTTAAGTGGATTAAAAAAATTAAGAAACTCTGCTCCAATGCTGAAAGTAGCCATAAAATGCCAACAAAGCATAACAGCATTATCTGTGCTGTGGGTAAATACAGATTTTCAGACAAGGCTGTCAAGCTGGCATCTTTTAGCATCATTAACTTCCCTCTCCTTTCCAGACTGAATCAGATCAGGCACTGTCTTTTTCAGATGCTACTTCCTATGATAAATTATAGGCCCAATCCTGCCAGGTGCTGAGCACTTTGCAAGATGAACCCTAATGATAAAATGTTAAGGTGTGACTACTGATTTAGGGAGCCATTATTTTGGGCTGCCCACCTTAAGACCCTTTACACCTGATATTCAGATATGCTGGGCACCTATAAATCCATTTGAAGTCAATTGGAACTGCAGGTGCTCAGCTTCTCTGAAAATCTGGACAACCATGTCTCAAAATGGGCACCCGAAATCAGAAGCCACGTTTGAAAATGTTGGTTTAACTGAATTTCATGATACCATGTACAGCATGTGGGATGTCTCCATTGAACACAAAGAACCAAATGCAATACAATCAGTGCACAGCCTTCATTTAAACCCTGTTTTTTTTCTTTCTTTTGTCTTCTCAATATCAACATTATAAAGTTGCAATTTAATCTACAAGTAAATTAAGTTTGTGCTGATTTCACCATTCTCCTCCTACAGATGTGGGTGAATCTCTGTATCTTGAGCAGTTGATATATGCCTTCATACAGTTATTTTATTATTATAGTTATTGCTATTATTACCTATCTGTATTACGCTAGCACTTAGAAGACCCAATTGAGAAGTGCATCCCGCTGTATTAAACAGCCAGAGTAACAGATGGACCCAGCCCCTAAGAGCTTACATTCTCAATAGACAAGCCAAAGGGAAGAAGAAAATAAAGTATATCCCAGTTTTACAAAAGGAGATCTGAGGCAGAGAGAGATTATGGGCCTGATCCAAATGCAATGAAGTCAATGGAAAAATACTAACTGACTTTCCCAAGATCATACAGGAAGTCTGTTGCAGGACTGGGTATTGAACTGAGATCTCCCAAGTTGCTGCTCAGTACCTAACCACAGATGAACCTTCCTACATTTCAATTTTATAGTCTTTGAATAAAGTAATTAGAGTGCAATTGTGACAAACAACAACAAAAGCTTCAAAAGTCAAAAGCTGATGAGGGTATGCCTGACAATCTGTCCTCACCTCACTCCGTTGTGGGGAAAAATAAAAGTAGGATAATGTAAAGCAAGAACAAAATGTCATTATTTAAATAGGTCATATCTGGAGGGTTGGGGGTTGGTTTGTTTTTAAAAAAATCTCTCAAACTCAAAAGACCAGCTCTAACTGGCTTGGGAAATATGTAATTAGTCATGAAATCATACTAAACACCCCAGGCCATTCTGGTCTGTCAGATAATTTTGCCTGTAGGCTGTTTTTCATAGTGCATTTTATTTGTGTTGTTGACAAACAGCGATGGCAACAGTCGATCTGTTAAATACAAATTCAGTATTTTTAAAGGCATTTTTCTGCACAGGACTAGAAAAATTCTTCTGAAGCCATTCCAGTCTAGTGTGTAATTAATTACTTAGGGACTTCTGCTGCAAACACTGACACATGTGACTAGCGTTACTTTTATGAGAGATCCCAGGATCTTCAATGCAACTCTTTTCATGAGTGTAATTGTTAATGTGCCAAGTCTTTGAAGTATCAGGCTATCCATGTAAAAATCTTAATTGCACAGATACATCTCCTATTTTCAGCATCTCTGACGTTAACCACTTCTGGGCAGTAAGTAGAACATACCAGGTGATGCAAACCTTAAGACTAATCAATGCAAGTGACTATGAAGGCCACCTGCAGTCGGGCCCTTGCCAGCTTGGCAATTCATAGGCCAACTCAATTTCCTGTTCCAGCAATGGGATGAGGAGGAGGAAATGCAGCTGGTCCATAGAGAGTGGCGAATCATAGAACCTCAGGGTTGAAAGGGACCTCAGGAGGTCATCTAGTCCAACCCCCTGCTCAAAGCAGGACCAACCCCAACTAAATCATCCCAGCCAGGGCTTTGTCAAGCCTGACCTTAAAAACCTCTAAGGATGGAGATTCCACCACCTCGCTAGGTAACCCATTCCAGTGCTTCACCACTCTCTGAGTGAAGAAGTTTTTCCTAATATCCAACCTAAACCTCCCCCACTAGCAGGACCAAGTACTGATTTTTGCCCCTGGGGGATCTGAACTCACAACCCTGGGTTTAGCAGGCCAATGCTCAAACCACTGAGCTATCCCTCCCCCTTTTCACTACTTGATTCCCTTTTCTCCTCCCTGGAGTTTTGGGCTCCAGTGTCATTTATGGTTTACAAGTAGTAAGGCAAGGCTTGTGAACAAGCAATGCCCATGATGCCTTAGCACACCTCATCTGAAGTGACGGTATTCCAGGAACTGTTGGCATTTCACAGGGAGTGACTGCACCAGGGGCGGCTCTACAAATTTGGCCGCCCCAAGCAGTCATGCCCGGGAGGCGCCCCCGAGCCGCGGGAGCAGCGGACCTCCCGCGGGCATGACTGCGGAGGGTCCGCTGGTCGCGCGGCTCGGCTGGACCTCCCGCAGCTGCGGGCGGTTCGCTGGTCCGGCGGCTCCAGTTGAGCTGCCGCAGGCATGCCTGCGGGAGGTCCAGCCGAGCCGCGGGACCAGCGAACCGTCCGCAGTCATGCCTGCGGGAGGTCCACTGGAGCCGCGGGACGAGCGCCCCCTCCGCAGTCATGCCTGCGGCAGGTCCGCTGCTCCCGGGGCTCCGGTGGACCTCCCGCAGGCATGACTGCGGCAGGTCCACCGGCCCAGCCTGCCGCCCCCCCGGGAAAGGGCCGCCCCAGGCGGGTGCTTGCCCCGCTGGGCTCTGGAGCCGGCCCTGGACTGCACAGAGGATATGGAACCCATAGCAAAAAGGTTAAAGGAGAAATATAAAACCAAGAGCAAACAACTCACTTGTGTTCCTCTAGTCAAAGCTGTTTAGTGAGTGCAGAAAAGTTTCCAAGAGCGGGAAGTTTTTATTCCCTGCATGTTTGTTTAATTTAGAAATGGCTAAACTGATTTTCCCCCTCAAAATTAGTTCAAAAATGTATTGAAATTGTATATGCTAAATGTTAGCCTGCAGGAAATCTGGATGGCTGATTCCCAAACCCCTGCAAGGAGAGGACGTGCTGACAAAGTTTTAACAGTAATGTGACCAACGCCACAGTTTATAATTCCAAAAACATTATTGTTGACCCCCCTAAGAGCAAGAACTAACAAAAAGGCAAACAAGAGGATTAAGCATTGTTTATAGCCCTGATTTCTGTACCACTGGAGAGGGCAGGCTGGAAACTTCCTTTCTGGATGATCTTATAATAAAATTGAAAAAGCTGAAATTCACCCCAGTGCAGAGGGTCAGCACGTAGCCCAAACACCACTTAAATGGGATAGGACTTGTCTGGGCCTACTTCACCCAAAATGAATATAGAACTCTTCAATAATAAGCCTCCATAACTTTTAAATATGAAAACAAAAATCTATATATTGGGGAAATAAGCTGTAGGAGAAATGGGAACTAGTGGTTTGAAAGCAGAGCTGAAACCAGGATCTCTCGAGTGCTAATTCTGTCTCTAACACTGACTTTTTCAAGTGGCACTGGGTGAATCACTTAACCTCCTTGTGTCAGCTTCCCCATTTGTAAAATGAAGAGACTCCTTCTTCTCTACTTCATAGGCAAATGGCAAGGAGGAATGAAACCACTTTTGTAGAGAGCTTTGGAATTGTAAAGCACTGTGTAAGTGCTAAATAATGTTATTCTCCCCCATAACAGAATTTTAAGAGACCAGAACAAATCATTTGTTTGTCTTATGTAGCCAAGGCAAAAGTACTGATTTCATTGATAGAATAATTAACACTGTTGGGAAGAGGAAAAGAAGTGCTAGTAAAAGATCAGTGTATTTCCAACGGTTTGAACAAAGGGTTGTGCACTATATTTAGAGATTAATATTCTGTAACTGCACAGTATCTTTTTCATGTAGTCAGGCGATACTGGTAGAGAAAATAAAAAAATAGTTCTTACTATTTCCCCCCATTTTATTGCTATAAAATATAAAATATTTCCCCCCATTTTATTGCTATAAGACACAAGACACAAGACACATAAGACGCCTGCCTACTCTCAGAATTTACATCTCCATATGTTTTACTTTCCACAAGTTTTGTTTTATCTGCTTGTGGGTGTTTATTTTAGTTTGGAACATTACAAGTGTGATCTGTTAAAATGTTGACAATCCTTTAATGATTAACGGAATGCTTCAGTGTTTTGACAAGGTAAATACAAAAATAAGATTTGTTTTCTGACAGAAGTCATACCACACATGGTGTTCTAACAGAAGAAGGCATATAATAATAATAATCCTATAACATCGGACTGTATGTACCACACTTAGTGTTTATCTATCGCTTTACATATTCAATCCACAGATTCAATAGTACGGATAGCTTTTCCATGAAGAATGGTAGGTGCCATTTGTGCACAGGAAGTGCACAGCGTGATTAATTAAAATCCTTCAGCCCATTAGTATTTCCTTGAGGTTTCACATGGCTTCAACACAAAACTGTGAAATTTGGTGTGTTTGACTTGAGTTTCCCTTTGAATCATTTAAAACTGGCATATACAAAGCACTGGAGAACATACCACAGAGAATATTTCTGAAATGGCAGGGAGATGGACTAAATAACCTGATGGGTCATTTCCATTCCTTACTTGTTCCAGATGAGGTCTTGTCTAAAGGATGGGGAAAGCAAATTCAGAAAACAGAAGTCTCTTGAATCTCTGCCCAGACTGTATTTACAGTCAAGCTTAAACTGAACTTTGCGTATATGTCAGTATGTATTTCAAAATGTGAAAGTGTTTCCCCCATTTCTGAAAAGTATTTATGTCCTGAAGTTGAACGGCCAGAGCTCTGTGAGAAAACTTGTTCTTCTGAGATTTCCAGACCAATTCTGCAGAATCACAAGGTTCTGGACTCAAATTCTGAACTTTTGGAGCTTCACGCTTCACTAGACTGAGTGGGGCACCAGAAAAAAAGAAGAAAAGATTGAAGAATGTGAAACAAAAGTCGTAATTGCAGTCACAATGACACAGCATCTCAGTTTTCAATGGCTGTAGTAGGAGGTGTTACATGCGGGGTTGTCATGGGAACATGTCTGAGGAATAATCCCCTTGTTCTGTCAAGTCTGAGTCTTACCCAAATTGATTTGAGTTTTCTTCATAGGCAAAAGGGGCAAAATGAGTGATACTTGGACTTCTGCTTGGTTGGAAAGGTAAGACAAGCTGAATTTTGGACACATCATGCCCTGGACACCTAAAAAGTTTGATGATCCTACATTATGTTGTGTGTTCTAGTTTTTTTCCTCATCAAATGTAATCCTTAATTTATTATTGGTTGTTCTATCTATTCTCTAACAAATGCATGTTTTACAAAGCCAAGACAACAACTTGAACTTTAAAACATTAAAGTTGTGTCCAAAATGCTCAAACTTGGGTGCCTAAAGTTAGGCACCTAAGTAAATAGGCTGTTTTGCAGTAGTACAGAACCGCTGCAGCTCCCATTGAATCCACGGGAGCTGTAGGTAGTCATCACCTCTGAAAATCAGGCCACTTGCTGAATGTTAATGTACCCAAGTTTGAAAAGTTTGGCCTGTAACTTTTGGAATTTCCTCATTCCCAATTGCTTGGATTTTCAGCCTTAAAGATGCACTGAAAATGGCTTTTTGTTGGCGTGAGCTAGTTTTTCTTTCACGAGCACGTTCCTTGAAGGCAAAGAAAGGGAAATACAGAACATACCGCTGTTCCATGTATGAAAATTCTGGTGGGTTTCAGCCCTAATATTTTGTTACTTAATTAATGGTCAGTCAATGCAACCAGTAATTGGCATAATACGCCAAAAATTATCGATCAGCTCCCAGAAGCATTTAGAAATTCAGAGAAGTCAACAAGCCTATTGCAGCAGATGTAACACACTGAAAAGGAAAATCTCACCTCTGACAGTATTTTCTTTAATAATGATGCCATTACATTGGGGGGAGGGAGGACTGACAAATTCAATTAGTCCTCCACTGTTTGACTAAAGATTTGTAAGAGCTACTCCAACAGTGTTTGCCAAGCAGTATCTATGTTCATGCCCACTCTATACCACCTTGCCACATCCTCTCCTTTTACAACTCCCCCATGAATGCAGAGTGCTCTAATCAGCACTTTGGAGCACCCTGGATTTGAATTAGTAAAACAAGACACTGCCAGCTAACTAGAGGCCAGTAGGAATAAGTGCTCTAGTAATTTTTGCTTGCTCCTGCTTGGGGGAACGTTGAGCCTGGGCAGTTTCCAAAAAAACCCAATCAAGATGCACACAAGGCTTGACTCTTTCTTACAGGGAAAAAGGTGTCAGACATCTGCAGTTAACATGGCTTAATTTCTGCAAGTACAGAGCTCAGGTTGTTGCTCATTATTAATTATTATTTTGTATTACATATATGAAAGTAGTGTCTGAATCTACTAGTCACTTTCCAAACACAGCTATGATCCAGTCATTTCACCACACAGCATACACTTTCAAAGGCAAGTTTTTTCCCTCATCTGATGCTAGTTAAGGAAACTTTTATTCCATCTACTACCAAATTATTACATTGAACCAGTTCAGACCCATAACCTGGCATCATCTTGGACACCTTTCTTCCTTGCCTCTCATTGACCCTTTTGTCTTCTCTGCTCTGCCTATGATATCACCTTTCACCTATTTCTCCTGCAAACGTCTTCTCCCCTTTCTTCTACGCTGCCTCTAATCCCAGAATGTCTTTTCTTAAATGATTCACAAGGCCCCCATCCTTGTTCAAGTGCCTCCTTAAGACTCACCTGTGCCATGGGGCCTCCTTGAAATTAGCCATCGAAAACATCCATTTAGTTAAAAAATAAAATAAACAGAACTAATCCATACCTTATAATGCAATTTGTGTTTTCCGAAAAGAAACAAAACACTTCATTGGAACTGGCTGCAGATTTGAACACTGCACCAGGAGCTCACCACTGGCTGGAAGTGTGCATTACCCTCAGATCCCTTTCCCATTACTACACTTTTGTACTACATTTGTATATATTTTATTGCTAAATTAAGTATGTGACTATACAATACCTAGCTACCCACTTATTCAGGCACAGCCATATGTCTAGGTGCCCAGTTGCATATTCTGTACATGTATAAACAGGGTGAAATTCATCCCTGTGCTGATGCCAGCATAAGATGTATGCATTATTTAAGTCCCAATAAGCTTGATTTTGGGTGCCTAAGTGGGATTTGCACTGGTCCTTAACACGGGGAGAATTTTACTCACAGTGAAGTTCTCAAAATATTGGTGAGACTAATTCCTTTTACAATGGTAGATCTGTGAGATCAGTAATTTAATTTCAAATTTGTGCCCAGGGCTAGTCAATACACACACATTGGGTCAGATCTTCAGGTGGTGTTAATCAATGCAACTTCATTGACTGCACTACCATTTTTACTTGTTGGCTCTTGAGCTAGTCACAATACTCACATAAGTCAATGGTACAATAAAATATCTGAATGTACAGTACTGTACTGTGGCAGAGCAGAGTCCATTAGCAATAAAAGTTGTGACTAGAGATGGATGAGTACTCTGTAGGCATGTGTGTAACTGCAGGTACCTTGGTAGTAAACCAGTATCTTTACATACCATTATTTGAAATGCTAGAATTCCTGGTTCTTGGCAATGGTACTTCCAGGACTCAAAATACAACACTAAGTTTCCTCTTGGAAGTATTACACCTTGCTCAGGCATTGGAGTACGTCCAGACTACCCGCCCTATAGGCGGGTAGCGATCGATTTATCGGGGATTGATATATCGTGTCTCATCTAGACGCGATATATCGATCCCCGAACGTGCTCCCCGTCGACTCCGGAACTCCATCGGAGCGAGCGGCGGTAGCAGAGTTGACGGGGGAGCCGCGGACGTCGATCCCGCGGCGTGAGGACGGGAGGTAAGTCGGAATAAGATACTTCGACTTCAGCTACGGCATTCCCGTAGCTGAAGTTGCGTATCTTACATTGACACCCCCCAGTGTAGACCAGGCCTTAGTTAAGAATGACACCTGAAGGTATTGTAGCACCTGTATAGGAGGATAAAATCTCAAGTGCCCATCTGTCTCCTAATGGAATCTTCAAAATGTAACTCACAATATCTTTACTGGAAACCAGCCTGTGTTTTGTTACTGATCAGGCAGAGACCAATGTCAATTGTATTGTAACCACACAAATCCATAGGGTAATTATTAAGCATGATGATAAAGGTCACAATGAACAACATCATTATTAGGTCCAATAATAATATATAAGTTATAGCTTTAGTGTGTATGAAAAGCTTACTGTTAGCAAGTGCCGGTCCTTTATCTCTTTCCTCTTCTGACTGTAGATTGCAGGGAAGGAGGGAAATGGGGGAACCACCACAGAGATGGGCCCTGGGACTTTCTGCTCTCTGTTATCACCCCGGTTTCGTTGTTCTGTTTTGAAAATGGAGAAACTAGAAGTCAGTTTTTCTGATTGATGCAGTAAACAAAAATCTCTTTATTGAGATTTAAACAGATATAAATAATTAAGTTTAATCTTCTAGCAAAGATTCAGGCTGGTCTTCTTCCTCATTATTATTATTTCTGCAGTAGCACCCAAACCATGAATGGTGCTTTCCAAAAACAGATGAAGATATAGTATTTTCCCCAAGGAGCTTGAATTCTAATGGTACAGCAAGTGAGAGCTACAACAGTGGAGGAAACAAAAGAGTTGGTAGACAAAGAGTCAGAAAGTAGGGACACAGGGTTGCTATACATGTAATTGTTACTAAATGTGTACAAAGTTCCCCACATACCCCATTAAAATCCCCTTCCAAGGCAAAGTACCCAAATCTTTTTGACTGATGAGGTTTTACAAAACTAAAACCCAGACTTGGCTCGTTTAATCTTTAAACAAAATAGATCATATACTCTTTGGAACATTAGCAACTCAAATACCAACTAAAAGATCTGTCCTGGGTCTGGTTCTATTCAATATCTTCATAAAAGGTTTAGATAATGGCATAGAGAGCACATTTATAAAGTTTGCAGAAGATATCAAGCTGGGAGGGGTTGCAAGCACTTTGGAGGACATGATCAGAATTCAAAATGATCTTGACAAACTGGAGAAATGGTTTGAAGTAAACAGGATGAAATTCAATAAGGACAAATGCAACATTCCTTCCACTTAGGAAGGAATAATTGCTTGCACAAATACATAATGGGAAATGACTGCCTAAGAAGAAATACTGCAGAAAAGGATGTGGGGGCTAAACTAAATATGAGCCAACAAAGTAATACCGTTTCACAAAAAGCAAACATCATTCTGGGATGTATTAACAGGGGTGTTGTAAGCAAGACATGAGAAGTAATTTTTCCACTCTATTCAGCACTGATAAGGCCTTACCTGGAGTATTGTGTCCAGTTCTGGGCACCACAGTTTGGGAAAGATGTGGACAAATTTAGAGAAAGTCCAGTGGAGAACACAAAAAATGATTAAAGATCTACGAAGACAGATTGAAAAAACTGGGTTTTAGTCTGAAGAAGAGAAGACTGAGTGGGGACATGATAACAGTCTTCAAGTATGTAGAAGGTTGTTATAAAGAAGAAGGTGATAAATAGTTCTCCTTAACCACTAAGCACAGGACAAGAAGTACTGGGCTTAAATTGCAGCAAGGGAGATTTAGGTTAGACATTAGGAAAAACTTCCACACTATAAGGGTAGTGAAGCACTAGAACTAATTACCTAGGGAGGTTGTGGAATCTCCCTCCTGGAAGTTTTTAAGAACAGGTTAGATAATCACCTGTCAGGGATAGTCTAGATTTAAGTTCTGCCTCAGTGCAGGGGACTTGACTAGATGACCTACCGAGGTCTCTTCCAGTCCTACATTTCTATGATTTTTATACTTCTGGGTCACTCCCACACATCCAGACCCCATAATGCAGATCACAGCAGGAGACTGCTCCCCTAGAAACATAGTTAAAATCCAGATAATGGTTGTTGAAAATGATCTCCCCACTGGCAAAGAGAGAAATTGCCCATAAACATGAAGATTTATTTCCATCTCTTACACAAAGTTAAGACAAAACAGAGCAAAACTGAGAGCCGGAGGCTCAAAGTTCAAGAATTTTAAATAACTGGAAAAAACACATGATTTATTGTCATTGCCCAAAAATCTGAAAATTTCCTATCTGTAATTTGTTTTTGTCTTAAATACAACCAAAATCAAAAGAGAAAAAGATCAGTAGGCAATCCATGGAAGATAAAGTGCAGTTATCGTCCCCTCTGAAAACTGAATGCAATCCTGAAAGGCTTCCATAAGCTAAGTAGTATGTGTACTGTAAGGATAAGGTGGATTCATCATTGACCCTGCCATGGCACAAATGTCCAAGATGGAGGAGTATCCACTGAGGCCATAGGCCATTGGAAGGTTTACTCTCCTAAAAGACACTACATCAGAGGCTAATGAGCCTGAGGTCTCCCAGAATGGGACTTAAATTATATCCCAAATGGTAGTGAGGCCAATGCAGAGATGCTTTGGACCAAGGCCTGACTTCCAATGGGAGCTTCTTTTCCTAGAAACATTAAGAGGTATAATAGAGTATCAACAGGTTCAGTGAGGAGAAATAAGAAGGAACATTCCAAGCTAGGATTTCGTTTCACAGCTGCATTAGGTTCTGACTGACACCAGGGAGGCAGATGCTGAGGCAGAGACTTGTCCCAGAACTGAGGTGTCTGTCTTCAAGGCTCCGGCTATACTAGTCTCTCTCAGTTCCAAGAAAATTTCAAGCTCTACAGAGTCTTTCATTGCCTAGAAAACTCTAGTATTGAAGTCTCTCCAGCATCAATCCATGCCCAAACTCAAGCTTCTTCAAAATCTTCTGGGAATCCGTGTGAGACAGGGGAATGGTTGCGTCTTTTACCTCCTTCTGTTCTTGATGCCAAGGTAGCAATAGTTCCATTCCTGTTAGCATGCAGAACCAATGGAAACGCAAGCTAGATTCTTTTTCACCAAATGCATTCTCAACAACACTGTCAGCTAAGTACCAACAGAACAGGCTTTGTCACTGGCATTCGATGACTGAGGCAAGGAGAACGTAACTTGTTTTTCTGATCTAACATTGAGTTTGAAGAAGTGGCAGTTAAAAATATCTTTTTACTTGTAAATAATGCAAATTTGATATAGGAGGTATAAAGTAGGAAATGCTGCTTTTAGGTGTGTTTTTCAGAGTATAATTGCATTTTACAATAAAAGAAATACATAGAAAATAAAATATAACAATGTATGACAAACTGCTAATGCTGCAGAGTTAATATTAAATAGTGAAGATAGTACATTGCCAAAGCACAATTTGTTATTTAACACCAGTACCCATTTCTCTCCACTGCCTTTATGCTTTGGTTGTCAGAATTTCTCCTGTCCACAAGATGGCGGAAGCAGATTACCCTGATACTAGGACACTAGCTCTGCTGATTGTCCAAGGAAACACCAAAATTCCATTCTAATTTTAGTGCTACTATGATTGTAATTCCTTTTTATGGCTCTTTGCAGTACTATTAAAACATACTGCACCCACAGTTAGCTGCAGAGTTAAAACCTGCAGAGAGGTCAAAATGTGTTAATTAATTGTAACATTTTATCCAGTTAATTCACAAATTTGATCAATTATTATCATTAACAACAACAAATGACTAAGATAATTATTTATAATGATGCAAATCTACTTCACCTAAGAAAGGCTGCTACTGAACACTTTAAAGGTGACTTTCACAAAAAAAGGTAACTGTTTCTTCTGCTTGTTTTTTATATTAGATATTATATAAGAACATCCATACTGGGTCAGACCAATGGTCCATCTAGCCCAGTGTCCTGTCCTCTTACAGTGGCTGGTGCCAGATGCTTCAGAGGGAAGGAACAAAACACTGCAATTTATTGAGTGTTCCATCCTGTCATCCAGTCCCAGCTTCTGGCAGTCAGAGGTTTAGGGACACTCAGAGCATGGGGTTATGTCCTGGACGATCTTGGCTAACAGACATTGATAAACCTATCCTCCATGAACTTATCTCATTCTTTTTGAACCCACTCATATTTTGGCCTTCACAACATCCTCTGGGAATGAGTTCCACAGGTTGACTGTGCGTTGTAAGAAGATGTACTTCTTTGTTTGTTTTAAACCTGCTGCCTATTAATTTCACTGGGTGACCTCTGGTTCTTGTGTTACGTGAAGGGGTAAACATTTCCCTATTCACTTTCTCCGCACCATTCATGATTTTATGGACCTATGTCACATTCCCCCTTAGTTGTCTCTTTTCTAAGCAGTCTTTTTAATCTCCCCTTGCCTGGAAGCTGTTCCATACCCCAAATCATTTGTTGCCATTCTCTGTACCTTTTTCAATTCTAATTTTTTTTTTGATGGGAGTAATCAGAACTGCACTCAGTATTCAAGGTGTGGGCGTACCTTGGATTTATATAGTGGCATTATAATATTTTCTGTCTTATTATCTACCCTTTTTCTAATAGTTCCGAACATTCTGTTAGCTATCTTGACTGCTGCTGCAAACTGAGCAGATGTTTTCAGAGAACTATCCATGATGGTTCCAAGATCTCTTTCTTGAGTGGTAACAGCTAAATTAGAACCCATCACTTTATATGTATAGTTGGGATTATGTTTTCCAATGTGAACTACTTTGCATTTATGAACACTGAATTTCGTCTCCCATTTTGTTGCCCAGTCACCCAGTTTTGTGAGATCTATGTCTAATTCTTCACAGTCAGCTTTGGACTTAACTATTTGAGTAACTTAGTATTATCTGCAAACTTTGCCACCTCACTGTTTACCCCCTTTTCCAGATCATTTATGAATATGTTGAACAGCACTGGTCTCAGTACAGATCTTTGGGAGACCCTGCTATACCTTTTTCATTGTGGAAATTGACCATTTATTCCTACCCTTTGTTTCCGTCTTTTAACCAGTTACTGAACCACGAAAGGACCTTCTCTCTTATCCCATGACAGCTTACTTTGCTTAAGAGCCCTTGGTGTGGGACCTTGTCAAAGGCTTTCTGAAAGTCCAAGTAACTATCTGAATTGGATCACTCTTGTCCACATGTTTATTGACACCCTCAAAGAATTCTAATAGATTCATGCAGCATGATTTCCCTTTACAAAAGCTGTGGTGATTCTTTGCCAACATATCATATTAATTTATGTATCTGATAATTTTATTATTTACTATAGTTTCAACCAATTTGCTTGGTACTTAAGTTAGGTTTACTGGCCTTGAATTGCCAGGCTTGCCTCTGAAGCCTTTTATAAAATCAGCCTCACATTAGCTATCTGCCATTCATCTGGTACAAAGGCTGACTTAAGTGATACATTACATACTACAGTAGGTAGTTCTGCAATTTCACATTTGTGTTCCCTAGAATACCATCTAGTCCTGGTGATTTATTACTGTTTAATTTATCAATTTGTTCCAAAAACTCCTCTACTGATACCTCAGTTTGGGACAGTTCCTCATATTTGTCAGCTAAAAAGAATGGCTCAGATTTGGGAATCTCCCTCATATCCTCTGCAGTGAAGACTGATGCAAATCAGACATTTTGCTTCTCTGTAATGGCCTTCAAGTATTACTGACCCTGGAAGACTTTGTCATAACCAGAAAAATGACATAAAAAAAACCAAGACACTTAATGCTGAACAATTGGGAAGAAAAGAAAATTTTAGTCGGGCTGTTTATAAAAACCTCAGAGTTTTTTTTTCTTTGTCTATGTTGTGACCATTTAACACTTGGGAGAAAAGATGTCTTTGTTAAAATTCAACACTTCCACCCATTCAGTTTACGAGTGAGAGATCACAGTAGACAGCTCTACCATGCCCAATAAATCCTCCGGAAAAAAACATGGAAGACAGATGTGACAATCCTAATATTTGTAAGGTTAAAAAAAAAGCAGAAAGAAAACTTTTAAAAAATAAAATACATAATAATAAAGAAGCAAAACAAGGGGCAAACCCTGCTTAGCATGGCTTCCTGTTTTTTTTCATATTTATTCACTAAAGGTTTCATCCAAAGCTTAGTGATTGAGAGTCTTTCCATTGACTTCAGTGGGTTCTGGATCAGACCCATAGTGTGGGTAAAGTGAGAGAGGACTGTGGAAGTGGTTACCTCTACGCAAGGCTCGCAGGTTCTGTTTGGCGTGGTGGTGCAGCTCCTCCACACAGGGCGGTCTGGTTGAGGGGTGGAAAATATTTCTTTGCTGATGCCAAGGTGCTCGGTAGTACACACTCAGTTTACTCTCTGCATCCAGGTTAGACACAGCTATAGAATCAAAAACAAGAGAACAGGACATTTACCCACTGTTACATGCAGTTTATCTGAAATAGTAAGCTAGGCACCATACTTGGAAGGTAAGTTACTGCTAGAAAGGGGTGCTGAAGGAGTCACACCATGTCTCCTCCTATCTGGTGATAGGGACCACTATTCTTCTACATACTACCCCCCAGCACCAGCAAGGGTCCTGGGCCACATGCTGACACCCGCCCCCCCCCAGCACCCGCATCCCTGCAGGCCATCCTCTGAGCAGCCACGCTGCCCCCCCAGAGCACCCATGGCACGCCCCTCCTCCCCAAGATTTAGTCAGGGGTATATAATACAAGTCATGGACAGATCACAGGCTGTGAATTTTTGTTGACTTTTACTAAAAATACCCGAGACTAAAACATAGCTTTAATCATTATCATCTCCACTTTCAAATGGCAAAACCGAGGCACAATGAGGTCAAGTAATGTGCTGAAGGTCACCTACTGAATCAATGGCAGAGTGGAGAACAGAACCCACCAGTTAGCTCTCAATCGCCCACTCTAATTACTAGACTATGCTGTCTCACTATAACATTCTGTATCCTCACTATCTTACAACACTGGTTGTTAGCTCACTTCATGAAGACTGAAACTACCGGATGAGCCCGCTAAGCAAATTCAAATACTACCTTTCAGAAAAGGTACTTTTTAATGGGCATTGACTCTTGAGGGACTAAAAACTTCAATTGCTCTGCCCATAAATCTCAAAGGACTTCCTCTGAAAGTTGCATGAACCAGCTACAAATTAAGGAAAGACAGAATTTCATGTGGGCCCAGGAGAGGCAAGTTTACCTTTAGTGTATTCAGTCACTAGTTTTACAAGGGACAAAATAAATAAGACAGACAACAGGAATTCTGCAATTCTGCGGTGGCCAAACAGAGCAGATTTGTATCACTACATTCAACAGCTTGTATAAAAAAGTAAAATATATATTTTTTTACATCCCTGTCTCTTTTCTGTTTTTTTATAAGCTCCAACACTAATTGCCTGCATAAGATCCAGACTTTCTGATTATTTCTCTTTAGCAGTTACTCAATGATCTCAGGTTTCTCCCATAAAATGAAGGAGTCATAGTAACGACTCTGGTCACAGGGTAAAAGTCACAGTACTCTCAACACTATGCAGTGTGTGCGCGTGTACAGGGGGGTCAGGGAGGTTCTCACTACACAAATATGGAGCCATGAAGTCCTCCTAGCAGTGGGTCTGAGAGTCAGGTCAGAACCAGACAGTACTCGTAATCATAAACACATCAAAGCCCTTTCCTCCTCTCCCCTGGTCTTTTTCAAAAAGAACAGTGATACACAGCACTCTCAGGCAAATGGTTCAGTTCAGTGACCCCGTTGCGGTCAGTCTCACAGGGGACCAGGTCATCACTCCATAGTTCTTGAGACGGAAGCCATTCCCCAAAACAGCATGTGTAGGAAAGAAATCCAGTCATTCATTCAGTTGTTCAGTGATAGCATTCACGGGGGGACTGATCAGCTAGCAGTGTCCAAAGTTCTTTAAGCTCCTCCTGCTCAAACTTAGGGACACCTCAAAATGTCTGTCTCACATGGTGGCAGAAAGAGAGACCTGGCCTCCCCAAAGGACTGGCCTCAGTTTGGCTCTTGACCATCTGCATTTGTGCTTAGTGGTTCTCCCACTCACACTGTTGACAAGGTTGAAGTTCAATACCAAGTGATACTCCTCCCCAGTAGTAACAAGGAATACATGTGGGAAACTGATATCTGCAGACAGTGAAAGCTATTGGCTTCTTATCCATTCTGCTTACCCCCAGCTTACTCTGCAGGTAATAGCCAAAAAGACATATCCTGCAGAATGTGATTGAGTAAGAACTGCAGGTTGGCTAACAGTAACGCATTTTCCAGGACATTCTTGGATTCCACTGGATGTCCCAGATATTTGCAATTTTGGCTGTGGTTTTCTCCTTCCATTTCTTAAGGATACTGCTTATGGGCACCCAGCATCTTCTCCACTGACGGCTTTACGTGCATCCTTGCCATTGCTCTGCTTCCTAGCTCCTACCATCTGGAGGAGAGACAAGATGAGCTGGGAAGAGGAGGAGATAGCTAGCACCACAGGCTGCCTCAGTCCCAGTCCAGTCCCCAAAAGCAGCAGCTAAAGTCCTCCCTAAAGGAGTGAGGGAATTAACATGACATTTACAAATCTCCACATCCTTGACTCTGCTTGTATGTTCTGTCCTTTCTCCCCACCCTTTGTCTAATCTATTTAGATTGTAAGTTCTTTGGGGCAGAGACTGTCCCTTACTATAAGTTTGTACAGTGCTTGGCACAATGAAGTTCTGTACTTCACTGGTTCCTAGCCACTTCTGTAATACAAAACAATAAATAATAGAGACTAGGCATACCACAGTACGAAGAGAAAGACACCAAGAAACAGGAGTGGAAGAAGGGGACAACATGGAATAGGAGAGTGGAAGGGTTGGAAAAAGCATGTTGTATATTTTAGTTTTCCCATGTACTGCACTTTTTCATGTTTTAAGAATCTGATATTTGCAAGGGCAGTTGCCATTTTGTGAGGGAGAGCTGAAGCAGCATATTACAAAGAAGACACGCTGTGCGCTCTCATGAAGACATGAGAGAGCGCAGTTTCCCTTACTCTAAAAATAATAATCATTCAGATAATAATCATTCAGATTGAAAGTATGTGGTTGTTTTTTTCTGTATGGAGAGAGGAAGGGCAAATCCCAGAGGCAAGTATTGGAAAGGGAGAACCACAGGAGAGGGAGAGAAAAGGGGAAGAAGCTGCAAGGGAAGAAAACCTAGAGCCAGCCTGGACAAACATAATGGAGGGAGTTGGCAGGCTACCTAAACTCCCCCAGTGATGACAAAGGTCACCCAAAGCCTTTGAGCAGGGGCGTTAGTTATGGGGAGGGTTGCAGGGCATGGTGGGAGCACTCTTGAGGTCCAAGCAAATGCCCAAGCGGCAGGATACTTAGCTGAACTAATCCTAAAGTCTGAACATTGTGGAGTTCTCCCATCACTGATTTAATATACATCTTTACAAAGCAAGACTCCCCATGGTTTCCAGTGTTTTTTGCAGTGTTGCCTCCTTGTGACAAATTGCCACTGTGTATTGCAACATCCCAATGCAATATACTACAGGGGGCTGAGAATGAACCTGGTGCTGATAGATGTTCTGGGGGTAGCGAGTTGCCTTTAAGTATTAGTTTTGAAGCCATACTTATTCCATTATGAATATTATAAACAACAACTATCACCAGAATGCATATGCAACCCTTGGTGGCTGGTCTATCTATCTACTTGTATGGCTCTATGGCTCTCATCACTGAAGAATCGGAACTGCTCACAATGACTAATGGATTTTACCCCTTTGAGGTAGGGAAGCCTTACCCCCATTTTACAGACAGGGAACTGAGACATGGGGCAGATTAAGTGACTTCCTCCAGGTCGCGTAGCGAGTCTGTGACTGAGATAGGAATTGGAGTCAGGTCTCTTGAAACCCAGTCCATCACCCTATTCACCACTCAAGGCTTATTTGCCGAATTATCCATGGGGAAAAACATATACATGTTGGCAATCATAATTGTGGTAAACATTCTTTATAGCACTGGGAATTGGCGACGTTCATTATCACAGACTGTATGACTGGAGATACGAATAAAATGGCAGACACAAGCAACCCCTTCCCATCCCCAGAAGAGTTGCCTGGACTCCAGCTCATGTAACTTTGTGTGGTGGCCCTAAAGAAATGGAGAGTTTTACCTACTAATAAAATGTTCATGTATATTTCATTACAATGCGACAGATCTTGCAAATCTTCACTCATGCAGAACTCCCCTGGGCTTCGGTGGCAATTGTATAGCAGTAAGATGAGCAGGGTTTGGTTGAATGTGTTCCATAAAGGTTTTAAAATAAAAATGTTTAGTGCAATTGTGTTATGTATTAACTATGCAGTGCTACAGGCATTCATGGTATTTTACATGTAAACTGGCTGCATTCTCTCCCTACCCTGCTACCCCTTCCACACTAATTACTCTCTATCAGGTAAACCTACGCGAGCTAAATATAGTACTACATTAAAGAATAAATATATGGTTCATTCTCAAAGGATATGATGCTGAGAAGCTTAAAACATACTGGACCACATCCTCAGCTAGTGTAAATCAACGTATCTTCACTAGTTCCACGGGAGCCATTGTGATTTAGTCCAGCTGAGGATCTAGCCCACTAGTACAAATAAGTCATAGCTTTTTGCACAATGCCCACAGAAATGATTTAATATCATTAAAAAGTTCCGGGGTTTCCCAGTACATCTGCTCTCCTCTTTTAGGCTTTTTTGTTTGTTTGTTTGTTTGTGTGTTGGTCTTTTAGGCTCTGGTCCTGCAATCACATCTGTTAGCACAGACCCTTATGTCCACTGGCTGACACCTTGATTGGGAGCTGTGTACAAAGGCTTCAAGTCCAAGCTAGTGGGTGCAACTGCAGAACTGGGGCCTTTTGCTGGGAGCTCTTTGAGGCAGCGACGGTTTCATTTTGTGCCCGGAGCTGAACCTATTGTCTGCACTAAAATAAACTAAAGAAACAGGGGGAGAACGATTTTGTGGTTAAAGAACACTGGGCTGGGACTGAAGAAACCTTGGTTCCATTCTCCTCTCTGCCCCATACTGGATGTAGAAGCTTGGGTTAGTCATCCATTCTCCCTGTGCCTCAGTTCTCCAGCTGTAAAATGGGGGTAATCATATTTTTCTCTCACCCCTTCTTTTGTCTTATCTCTTTAGAGTGTGAGCTGTTCAGGGCAGGAACTGTGTTTGTACAACGCCTAGCACTAGTCTCTAGGCACTACTGTATTATAGATAATAAATAAATAAAAGTAATACATCAGCTGTAAAACCAGAACCCTTTATTAACTTCTGACCATCAAAGTAGGCTGAAAAAATCCAGTATAGATGTATGAAATATACAATTTCTGTCACCACACACAGAATTTTTTTTTGCCTTGACAAAAGAGTAGGGTAACCAGATGTCCTTGTTTTATAGGGACAGCCACAATATTTGGGGCTTTGACTTATATAGGCACCTATTGCCCCCCACCCCCGTCCCGATTTTTCACACTTGCTGTCTGATCACCCTACAAAAGAAGATCATACAAACTATCACATTTATTTCACCCATGAATCACTCAATTGTTTTATCTCTTATGGGATGAAAAAAATAAGACCCCCCATTAGATACGGGTTATGTAACATTGGTTAGTTTCATGTCAATCTGAGTCAAACAGACACACACTAATGACTATTCTCCTGAGCAGATTTTGCAGTTTTCTAAATGGAGGTGTAACCAGAGTTGATCACATTTAGCATTCATAGGCCCGTCTCTTCCCCTCTCCACTCACTTCCATCATCCCTCCTCCTTTTGGTTTTCAAAATCATAATGTGGCTGTGTATGGATGCTTGAAGGTAGTACAGCCTTGTGCACTCAAGCGTGTTTGTTCTAATAATAACGACAGAAAGGCCAAGCAAGAAAGATTTCTGCTCTATTTATTTTGATAGATCCAGGGGGTTCCCCCGACTCTCTCACTTGTCATCCCCCTCCCCTCAGCTCCTTCAGTTTCTTAACTTTCTAGGGTTTTTTTTTCTTTTTGGTGGTGGTGGTGAGAATTATAATTATCATTGGGTATCAGGAAAATAATGTCACACGCTTTCTGGTTCAGAGAGAAGGCATTACTGTATTTGTGGCAAGATGTGAAAAAGGGCAGACCCAGGAGGGGATTTTTGCAGAGTGAGGGGGAGAGCCTATATGCTAAGGATTTGAAAGCTCAGAGCAGTAACGCAATGAATCGCTGCACAACAGAAACAAAACCAAGGAGACTGCTGATTCCTTCTTAAAGTATATACATTCTAGAAGGAAAAGTAGAAAAGGATCAGACTAATGAGTAAGCCTATTCTACAGTCTGGAGCAGAGCTCCTCTTCTGAGTGGCTCTAATGATAATGTCTCTCAAATCTGCCAGTCATTTTTAAGAAGCCAGAAAGAATGGAGAGAGAGTAGCGGCTGCACCAAAAAGTGCCAGGCCAAAAACTACTTTTCACTATAGTACTGTGTATGGTGGCCAGGTGCTCTGGAAGTCCACAATAATCAGATGCATGGGGTTGTGGTTGAGAGGTCCTTTTTCTCCATTGCTGCTGCCCCGTGTTCAAGAGAAGCTGCCCTTTCATTTTAACAAGTGTATTGTTTCAAGTCCTTTTCAGTTAATAAAGGCAGCATATTTCCTGTTCAGTTCAATGTAACAACAAGGCTATCTATTGACTCAGTTTAGCATACATCTGTCTGCAGCTAGTGAGGATCATTAGCAGCAGCTCCTGTTTGATCAAACTCTTCCACACCTGCTGCATGGGTCAATGGTAAGTTACTGTATGTAAAGTTTATATACAGAGTATTGTAAAAAATGCAGAAAATTAATTCTGAGAAGGGCCAGTCCCTCTCAAATACAAGATAATCTGGGAACACATTCAAATTCATCATGCATATTAGTGCATAAATGTTTCACTGAGGCAAGTGCTCAGTCTGATGTGAATTTTATTTATAGCCCTGAATGTCTCAAATGATTTTTTCCCTTAAGTACTTGTGTCTTTGCTGTTATATCCAGGGGGGCGAAGCCTACAATGCTGCAAAATGTACAATCTCTTGTCTTCTGTACATGCCTCACATTGTGCGTAACGTATCAGCAATTTCTGATCTTTCATGACAACCTTTTCTGCAGCTGCTGCTCTCCTTCCTCCTGGCACAAGGACGGCTGCCCAGCTTTCCCCAATACATGGCAGCAACCCAGAGAAAGAAGCAGCCATGAGACAGAAAAGCTGCTGGGAGCTGTGAAATAAGGAATGCTGCTACGTGGCTGGCAATCATGGGGATGCCAAAAGCTTTGGTGGTGTAATAAGATCACCGATGATGGACACAGACTGAACATCCAGCCAGCCTTAAAGACCTGTCCAAAGATTGATCCAGGTGGCACTCAATCTGGAAGGAATTTATGTTCTTTTGGGATTTGCCATGATGATAATGATGATATCTTCCAGTGGCCTTCTAGAGTTTGCTAGTTCTTCCTTATGCATACCTCTGAAGATTTCCCAAGACATTAGTTCTGAGCAGGGCTCCTTTTTATTCATGATTCACAAATGTTTATGTAAAGGGCCTTTTTAATTTGCATGAACATTTGAGGAATGGCTGTTCTTGGCAAACAAGGTTATTCACTCTTCAGCACTGTTACTGAGATGTTTCAATCATCCAACTGAGATGCACAAATGATACCATGTGATTTAAATGGCTACTCACATTCCAAGAATAACGAATAGTGAATAATAAACTAAATAGTTGAAGTCAACAGTTCATGAACTCCCTTTAGGCTGAAAACTGGCCAAACTTACAGAGCAGATACTTGCAAATAAACAAAACCTTGTGCAAAAATCAGAACTGGTTCATACAAAATCAGTTCCCCAAAAGGAATGTCAACAATTTATTCACAACCAGCTCCAGTCATAACTTACGAATACTTTCCTAGGTCTGGCAGAAATATTCACTAGTATGTACTGATTGCATACCTCACAAAAACAGAGAGAGACTAGTTTTAAAGTACGGAAGAGAGCTGATCAGAATTTTTTTTGAATTTCTGATGAACAATTGGGGGAGGGGATTTTGGTGACATTTTTCAGGGAAAATATTTCCTCTGCTAATCCTAGATCTCTGTTATATTTTTTTGTAAGGCTGCACTCTGCTGAGGAGCAGAAGACTGCGCAGGAGTCAGGAGGCTCTTGAAAGGCTCAAGGTTGTCAATTTCATGATTGTAACATGGGTCTTAAAGCCCCAGCTCCTTGAGTCATGTGATTATGTGAGAAATCAGCTTTCACATAAAAAGAAAGTATGTTTCTAACGCTCATTGTAGCAAAGAAATCTTGAAAATGTGAACCCTAAAGGCTCAGAAAAGAGAAGTCAAAAGAACCTACAATTTATTAATTTTAAGAGTGTGAGATTTTTAAGCCAATCTCATGATTTTGGGGGGGGCTGGATCATGATTTATTTTAATGCTTTGCGGATGGAAATACTACAGGCTCCCAGTTCAGGGGAGGATAAAGGCTGAGCAGCAAAAGCCATGCCTTGCTGCACATCCCACAACATGCCTTAACACAGCTAGAATAGTCTCTTTCTGCCAGGCACGCAGGCAGCTTATGTCTGTCCATGGCAGGACAGAGAGGAGTCCAAGTGCTCTCTCCCCTCTATAACATACCTGTGTAAGGAGAGCCATAATTTCTACCTAGGTACTTGTATATGGCCTCATCACCATAGTAACTGAATGGCTCACAATTATTAATGACTTTATCTTCAAAACACCCTGGTGAGATAGGGAAGTCGTATGACTTCCACTCAATAGATGGGGAACAGAGGCCTGGAGAGGAAGTCTGTAACAGAACTGAGAACAGCACCCAGATCTCCTGAGTCCCAATCCAGTGCCTCATCCAGAAGGCTTCAACTTAGTCATGGAGGTTGCAGAAATTGCGGAATCCATGACTTCTAGAAACCTCCATGATTTCAGCCTGCGGCGGTGGGGAGCTGCATAGTCCTCATGGCAGCCAGGAGCTGCGGGGAACCCCCAGTACCTGAGGCAGCAGAACTCCGAGCCACCGCAGGCAGCGGAGGGTACTCTGGAGCTCCCAGCTGCTGCAAGCGGCAGGGGGCCCCAGAGCTCCAAGCCGCAGGTGGCAGGGGACCCGGAGCTCCGAGCCCCAAGGGGTGGTGGAGCCCCAGAGCTCCAAGCTGGGGTCTCCGCAGCTGCCCAGCCACTGCCAGTGGCATAGGGACCCTGCAGCTTCCCATTTTGTCATGGATATTTTTAGTAAAAGTCACTGCCAGATCACGGGCTTCTGCAAATTTTTCTTGATTGCCCGTGACTTTTACTAAAAATATCCGTGACATCATCTTACTCATCCACAAGACCACCATCAGGCTATTCATGTACTGTACTTGCTTCTTGCCAATACAGTGACACTTTTTATGTTGCAACCACATTTTCTAAGTGACTCCTGACATTTTGCTGTCTGACAGTGTAACAACGGCTGTTTAGAGGGGGAAAACTAATGGGCAGCCAAAAACTCATCAGCATTTAGTGTTCAGTTATCTGGACAGATAAAACATTGGAAAGCATAATTTGGATGTCTATTGTTGTGCAGATACCTGAGTTATGCATTTACCTGATATTGACTTAACTGGAATAACACTACGTGCAATTCAAGGGGGCTGGATCAGGAGCATGTGATTCTTATGCAGGTAAGAAGATTGTGCCGTTAAGCAATGCATGCTTATGTGGAGAGTACCGCTCTGCAATCACATTCCCTGACTCTGCCACATTTAGTCACTGTTGACCAAACATGAATGCAGTTTTAAATGCTTTTCTCTCACAGCGTCAAATAACTTATAACAAGGTTTGCCACAAGCCTGAGCGTTTCAAAGACTTCATTAAGGGATGGCCGATAACCTCCCAGGAGTACACACCATTGTTTATTTTTAGGCCTTCATTCCTGGAAAGCTTCCCTGCTCAATGGTATCTTTTTCTCTCTCTATTCTTATTCTCCATCAGTGCCCTAGATTGTTTCAAACAGGAGACTGCTGCAGCTGGGACAGCAATGGCTTGATGAGCTCTGCTGCTGCTGAGTAGCAAAGAGTGTATCTAAAGACAGAAGGCTTATGTTTGAGTGTTTCACTAACAGATTTGCCCTTTTAACCCTTCAGCAAGGCGGGGAATAAAAACAGCATTTAGACTGTATGTGCATGTGTATACATATATTATACATATCTATGTAGACATACACCCTAATGTGCATTCCCCATTTTACAAACACACAGAGTTCTGCAAAGAACAAATCCCTCTGCAACCCATCCATTCTAATGCACTGTGACAGAAAGTACTGACGAGAACTGCAACATGCTTATCTATTAATAAATGTCTGAAATATTCAATAATGTATGTGCAGCCATGCTATTTCTGTGAGCCTTGTTCTGTTAGAGGCAGAAGCAAATCCATCAGGGCAAGCAGCTTAGTAAGCAAAATGGAAAACTACAGAGGTGCTCCGGCTTTATTCCCAGGGCTGGGGAAGGCATGTGACTAGGCAAAGTTTTCTCAGTGGTGTGTGCATAAAATTAAACATTTCATCCTCTCCTTCTGCAGCTCCCACTGTCCTACAGAAAGGTTATTCTGCCCCAGCTGAGCTTCTTCATGTTTATAACAGGGGAGGGCTGATTCAACATGCAGCATCAATGCCGGTGGAGGTCTGGAGAGTATGTCACATCAGGACGAGGGCAAAAAGGCAGAAACCTGAAGAGCTTCTGCCAGGCAAATTTAAGGCTGCTGTGTGCTCGGTTTTCTTTCATGCTGAGCCACTATTCATTCCAATTTGCTACTATACTCCCAAAAAATAAGGTTACAATATATCTGGGTTTTCCCAGACATTGCCTCTCTTTTGAGCCTCTTTTCTCTGTCCCGGCGGATTTTTCAAACAACAGGAAATGTCTGGGGTTTTGCAGAATAGACAAGCTGCAGCTCAGAAAGAGACCCAATTGGTCTGCTTCCTGATTGGTCCCTTCCCTGCATCTGATTGGTCCATTCCCCTGCAGCCACAGCTGCCAGATCTCACCCACTCAGGCCCCGGTTCCCATCCCTGGGGAGGGGGTACCACAGGGGAGGCACTGACTGATGGCTGTCGCTGCGTCCTGGGCTTGCGCCAACTGCCCTGTCACTGTGACAGAGAGTGACAGTGCCCCCCACCTCCAGTGAATACCCCTGCCACATGTACCCCCTCTACTACCCCCTACTGTACCCCGTTCCAGCTCCCCCTTCCTCCCTCCCTCCCGCTCCCCCTCCTCCGGAAGTGTCCTCTTTTTGGGAACTTAAAATATGGTAACCCTACCAAAAAAGAATGCATCTCTGTACTCTCCAGGGATACCAGAAGCATTGTGGCACCAGTGGCTGAGTGTGTAACCTCTGTAGCACACTCGGTAAGCACTCTTAAGTCTCCTTGGTACTTCTCTCTCCCCACACTGATACTTCTCTTATATACTGAATCAGTGCATGTCACTGTAGCTGTAGAGTTTGCCTTAGCTTCTTCAACAGGTCACTGTAGTGCTCCTACTTTTATCATGAAGTAGGGTGTGGTTGACTGTGATATTGCTCTCAGAACCCTGATTTTATATGCTATCACCCATGGTCAGGCTTTGCAGAATTCATGTGACTTTTCTGCTTGCCTTGATTAATACTCAGTTTCAGGATCTCATGATAAAACCACCCGTATTCCCCACCAGACTATTTTTAGTAAACAATTTTATGCACATTTTTTATGATAGGTCTAATGATATTTCTGCAAAAGCTTCAATCGCTGCCTCCTGCCAATTCTCTTACCCAAGACGTTAATCTCTCTTGCATATTTATTTGCCTTCTGAAGGGCACTTTTCAGTAATTCTCTTCTGAGTCTGACCCCAGCACCCACTCTTCAGGAACAAACAAACATTCTGCTCATGCATCAGAGCAGAATGCATCGACAGCCATGACACAAGCAGCCTCTCCACACAGAGATCAGAACTGGGGACCTTCTGAGCCTTGCCAATGCACACTGGGAAGATACCACCTGACAGAACTCTGCTGCCTTGGCACACATGGAGATAAGAACCTGCTGAACGTTCTTTGTATAGCAAATATATTCTCATTCTGTTCGAAGTCTTCACAACTTCCTGATATCACCATCTAGGAGCAAAGGAATAGCTGAGTCTCCATGTTCATTCAGTCCTGGGCTTCTCTGCTGACATCACCATTGAAAGTGCCTACTTAATACTACTTGTGCTGATTGTGGACATCTGGTCATTAGAAACCAGACTGAGACCACCAACTCATTTCACAACAGGGCAATGGAGAGCCATCAGATGGTCACAGTTTTTGTTCACGACTGATCTGGATTGGATTAAAACTGGTGTCCTAGGAAAGTCCTTATATCCCATTACAAATCTTGTTAGCCAACCAGTCCCCAGATTTGCTTGTTGTGACCATCACAGTCCAGACACCCCAAGGGGAGATCGGCGGGGTTGAACCCCACGGAATAAGCAGTTGAATCTACTGATTACATACAATATTATTGTGCTATAAAGTACATTGAGTAAGGTCTTTTATAACCACTTGTAATGTTTTGAACTTGATGGTCATCATGAAAGATGTGTGCAGTCTGTGGTTATGAATTTATGCATTTGTGTATATATAAAACTGTGCTCATAATTCATACTGCAACATTCAGCTCCGACAGTGGGCAGCCAGGCAGGGAGGGTCTGCACCTCCCCAGCCAGATGAGTCTAGCTCCAAGCACCTAGCACTGTACGGCCCAGGAAGAGACAAATAAGAGATAATGGGAAAGCCTTGAGACATCCCAGCTAGAAGTTCCTCGCCCTAAATAACCATGAGTCACCATACCAGGAATGAAGAGAAAAAAGGGGGAGGAAAAAGCCCTTTACGAGGAGGCTTGAAACAGAAGCTTTTGTGCAGAACTTAAGAACAGTCTCAAAGGCGGAGGGGCTGTTTGTAAATGCTGGATCCCTCATATGGCTAGGGGGCACTCTAGGAAACTGTTCAAAGGCAACAGATAACTTGTCTTAGAGAAGGGAATTTAGCTAATGTAGAAGTATAAAGCCTGAAGTTGTGTCTTTATGTGTATTTTCTGTGTAACTTGTATGCATTTGCCTTTCCATACTATTCCATCTTTGAATCTGTGATTTTTCTATTAAATCCATTTTTGATTTACTTTTACCCCCAGCGGGTCTCTGCTTGGAGTGGGTGTGCCAAAGTGAACTGATAACTGGTGGCTGTTTTCACACCTTTGGGGGTGACAAAGCAGAGGGGAAAAGTCCGAGTGTCTGGTAGTTAAGAATTTGGGAAGGGCCGATTTGGAGAGACTCTGGACTGGAAGGGCCATTGCTGTCACCCTACGAGGAATAATTAAGGTGGTGGAAGCTCGGGTGAGACCTTCGTGCTTGTGGGCTAGCTGCTGGTGTCGGGGTTCTGAGCCATAGCAGCACGGCATTAAGGCACGCCAAGGTTACAGGCCAGGTGGTGACAGAACCCCTTATTGGTCTGGGCGATCCCCAAAGCATCACACTTGCCACGAGTAATGATGGTGCCACAATTCTGGCAAGGAAAGACAGAGAGCAGGAGAAATATTAAATAAATATGAATCATAAAAATAAAGAACAAAGTGTGTAGGCCACACATTTCCCTAGCAGAATGCCATGAGGGATGCATCTTTGATAATGTTTTCCCCATCACTATCTTTAATTACTCCTGACATCTCATTTATCATACGTGAGCTCCAGAGAAGGAACATACAGAGAAAAAACATTTGTTGTCTGACCTCAAGGAAAACAAGTGCCCTTAATTTTATGAGGAAGAATCTTCACAATATGGGCAAAACTTCAAGAGCAGCTAGGGACTTGAAAAAAAGAATGTGGTCCCTCAGTCCCTGGGCTAGAAGCAGCGTGAACATTCCCTTTGGGAGAAACGAGAGAGCTTTGCCTTTCTCTTAAGCAAGGCCCCTCTGACACTGAGTACTGGCACTGAGGGGCTCCAAAAGAGGACTTCGTCCAAGCCTCCACAGTCAGAGAGAAGGTTTACTTGGCATGAAACCTGAGAGTAGAGAAAGAGGAGAAAATTTAGGGGAAGGAAGAGGTGGTAGGGGAGGGGTGGGGGAGGAGGGACAGAAAGATGACAGGGATCACCTCTATAAAAATAAAATTATATAAAACCCAAATTCTTTCTGTATTTGCACTAGTGTAACCCCAAATGGCCTTCAATGAGCTTGCATGGATGAGCCAGTAACTGAGGGCAGATACTGGCCTCAAAAAAGAAGACAATACTGTAACCCTTGTACAGGAATGCATCAACATGCCTCTCTTCACTTGCATTAAAGCAGCATTAAGGATGAGAAATCAAGCACACAAAAGTCAGGAAATTCAAAAAAGGAGAGGGGCCAGATTCTGATTCCATTTACACCAGATATTTTCAGAGCTATTCCACTGATTTCAATGGAAAACATGGCCACATAAATATGCCCAGCAAGTGCCACCCACTTTTAGGGCTTACATGACTGCCCACCAGGCCTCATCCCCACTAGCTGGTTTCCAACAACACAACTAACCTGCTTTCCTTGCAGATGGATTTTCCACTTGGATCTTTGGTACATACATGGCTCCTGTCACCATAGAATCTGAGCACTTTGCAATCTTTAATGCATACGGATCCTCATAACTGAGGTAAGGCAGTGCTATTAGTTCCCTTTTATAGAGTGGGAACAACAGCACAGAGAGGCTAAAGCCCAGATCCTCAATGGCATTTTAGGTTCCCCACTCTCACTGATTTCAATGGGAGATGGGTGCCTGAACACTGTTGAGTCTCTGGGCCAAATGACTTGCCCAACCTCACATAAGACGCTTGTGGCAGAGCAGGGGCTTGAACCCAGGTCTCCCACGTAGAATCAAGCAAATAATAGTTTTTTTGATTTGTTGGCAATTCCAAAAAAAATAAAAAACCTTTTTCTCTCAGGCTGAACCCAAAGCTTTTAAAAAACGTTTTGGTGAAGACAAAAATGTTTCATTTAGACATTACCAAAATGTTTTGACTTTTTCAATCTAGTCTAAACTATTCTCTTGCAGCATGAATTCATGAATAGTTTCAATAGCTTTGAAACTGCATTTTTAGCCTATTTGCCTCCAAATTTTCCCCCAGCTCTACTCTCTCCCAAGTCCTAGGCTACAGCCATGACCATTACACTATCCTTCCCCTCTGCAAACCTGCACTGGTAGAAGCTCATAAGGACCTTGGAGTGAATCAGACACTAGATATACAGAGTATACATATGAAAAAAACAAACCCTTAAGTTTTCCCAAGCTGAGGCACTTGGAAAAACAAGGAGCTTAAAAAAAAACAAAAAAGTCTTTCTGTAGAACAATGACAACCACGCAAGTGTTAAAAGTAAAAGCAAAAATAAAGCTTCATATTTTACTCTTTTTTCCCCCATCTGTCCTTTCAGTACTCTTGGCTGGCTGCACTGAACTCTGTTTAACTGCTAGTTTAGGTAGATAGCAACATTTTTTTCAGTTGTATTTAGTAAATATTATGCATATTTTAACTACTCCCAAGCACAGCAAGGGAAGATAAAGTCAGTCATCTCTTTTTTCCTTTAAAAACAGTGAGTCAAATTCTCCTTAGTTATAATGGTCAACCCCACAGACTTTAATGGGTTTGCCTGGGTGTAACTGAGAGTAAACTTTGGGTCAGTATGTGCCATCTCTACCATACTTGTTAAACCTCTTCCAGGTAGCAGGCAACGGATACCTTTTAGTGACCCAGCAAAAGAGCTAGAAATGCATCCATTTTGGGCCTCAGCGCTCCCTTGTCAGGTGTCCTTTCTGACCCAACAGGTTGCATATTATAAATTATTTGCTTAGATTTTAAACTCCTTGGTGCAGGGACCATCTTTTTGTTATACGTTTGTACAACAACTTTCACAGTGGGGTCCTGGTCCATGATTTAGGCTTGCAGGTGCTACCACAATACAAATAAATAACAACAAGAAATAGGTCCAAATAAAGGTACAGTACCTTGTGATCCTTATTTACCTTTAGGTTATTTCCCCTTTATTAAGGCTGAATATAATTTTGGTGCACACTTTGTAGGATAGGGTAACAGCCTATCCCAATACTCCTTAAGAGGAGACGACCTTCCCTTTCATAGAAGGTTAGCTAGAATATGGCCACAACAGAGCCATTCGGAGGGTAGCGCTTAGCAAGAAGGAATGTAATGCTATGGCCATTTAACTTGTGAGGTTTCACTTGTTGAAACCATATCAAACACTAGGCAGGGGAGTTTACTTTAATTTCACTGTCCTTGTTTTTATAAGTGAAGAGATCTCACCCTGAAAATATTTTTTCCATTTTATATATTTTCCATATATTTTCTAAAACACATATACATGAAATATATTTAGGGGCAGATTCTGGTTGGCCCAGGAAGGTTGTGCAACAGTGGGGAGAGATGGCACAAGAAGCCTTCCCCCCTCTACTATCTGCCCCCTCCTCTGGGCAAGAACCTCCCATACAGTTCTTGTACTTCCAGCACACAAGGACCAAGAGAAGCAGTGTTAGATGCCTCAAAGGCATCAGGATAAAGGCAAGATCATGGCCTCTTCCCCTTCTGCAGTTGCATGAGCTGTGCTGACATGGGGAGCATGCGTTGCATAACATCAAAAAGCATCACAGATCCCAGTTAGGTATGTGCTCACCTGTTGTACCCACAACCATTTTGCCTGGGTCAGTCTTGACACCTCTGGGACCTATCACTGGTTCAGAGCTTCTCTGTACCCTTGATGGCTTAAAATATGGTCCAGCATGTCTCAGTAACTATAGATAGTCCTTTCAGGCATTTTAAATATTAGGACAATTGAAACAGTTGTCTTGATTTTCTATAGCAGGGGCTAAATTGTGGCTGTAAAGTCCCAGCCTACAGGTGGCAGATTTGTGATTGACTATCACCAAAGGTCCCTTCTGAGATGGTTCTGATCTGGAACACTGAATGTAACCCCTCCTCCCCAAACGACATTCTAACTATTAGTGAAAATTAATCAAATTAAGCAGCAGGAAAAGACACACTGTAAAATACACAGGAAAAGATCTATACAGAGTTAAAAAGAAAGGATACTCAGGAAAGAAAAAGGAAAGAGAAGAACAAAAACAAAGGACACACAGTAATTTAAATTACTTAATAGGAAGTATGATTCTAAAATGCTGCCATCAAATAGGAACCAATGTCTGATTTTTATACTTTAGACGATGTCAAGAGAAATAGTGTACCACAGGAGAATGGTTACTTGGGTGAACCAGCAGTGTTAGCAGGAAGCATAGAAGACCAATGTCTCTTTACATAAAGGAGATATCCTGCCATTGTAGGTGAAGTGGAATTAGGATGACCAGATGTCCCGATTTTATAGAGACAGTGCCAATTTTTGGATCTTTTTCTTATATAGGCTCCTATTACCCCCCCACCCCGTCCCGATTTTTCACATTTGTGGTCTGGTCACCCTAAATGGAATCAAAATGCTTTGAAACTATTGTTTTTGCCAAGTTGTTGCTGACTGTTTGTATTTATTTTTTGCGTGTATCTAATAGGAAATAAGCAAATGTACTTGGGTCTCTGCTCTTCTGACGGCTCCAGGCCCTGTTTCTCTCACTTCTTCCTGATTTTCCCAGTCTTCGTTTACCACTGAAGTGGTTTTTTTAGATACACGCCCAAGCAAATCAACAGAACAGTTCTACTCAACTCTTCCATCCCCTCCCCCCAGACCTTCTAAGTGCTACAATGATCAGTAAATTGGAGTGATCCCCCTTCCTCATTCTTTCCTTAAGATATTTGCAGCTGACACTTTAAGTGAATGAATTCGCTTTGTTACATGACAGAGCCAAGAACCCCACATAATTCTGTGAAGAGCCTTTGATCTCTCAAGGTATTGAAAATAACTTATTTCGGGTCCTGGCTTACTAGTGACAACCATGGAGAGATCAAATACAAATGTTGGCATAAACAAGGAACAGGGGAACAAAAGTCTTTCCTGAACCAGAGGCTGTGAAAGAAACTCAGCAAGGTCATTGCTGTGTGAGAACTCTTTAGCTTTATCGGACTACCAATGGATAATGAGGCAACAGTCTTCACAGAGAACTTTATATTGTTATTATAGTACAAAGACCATGGCTAAGCAAGACAGCCTGGAATAGGTGACATCTAACTTGAAAGATGAAGCATGGTCTTAGATACTGTATAAACAAGCTCAGAAATGTCCAAAAAGAAGGAACAAGACCAACGGGCAAATCTTTGATGTCCTTCCTTAGGCACAGCTCTGATTGACTTCAGTGAAAACTTTGCCCGAGTACAGACGTCAGGTTTGGCTCTAATTTGATCCCCGCCACTTTATTGCATTCCCTGCTCTGTCGCTGTTTATTTAAAAGTAGCATTTGGAAAAAAAAAGTGCTGTAAGAAGTGTCAGACTGCTCTAGAAACTCAAATCCTTTGTCTGCTGAACAGCTAACACACAGACAACACCCACCAATATGCCCCAACCCCTCTAGGGGTGTGTGACAGTCACTCCATGTCTATTTGATTGCAGCCTGCCAACTCAGGGAGCAACTAGTGTCAACAGATTTTTATAATAAGGACATTGTTAAGATGGAAACTGCCCCCCAAGTAATTTCATACAAACACATCAATTCTCAGGCATCTGCTTAACTATGTAGTGCCAAAACGTGCTAGGAGAGTTACAGAGACTATGAAAATAAGTTCCTACAACAGATCTTAAAATCTGAAAACAATCAGAAGCACAGGAGTTGGACTGCAATCAACAGCAAAGGAGTCAAGAGGGGATGATGTTTAACACATGCTGTTTTTTCTGTCATTTTTGTTAGATACGTTTTGTACAAGAGGCAGCATGACTCAGGAGTGGCAGCAGGTCCAGCAAATTGGGCACTGGACTTGGACTCAACAGACGGAGGTTCTATTCCTAGTTCTGCCGCTGACCTGCTCTGTGACTTTGGGCCTATGACGTCACCTCTTTGTGCTAGTTTCTCCTCTCACCTTTTGTCTCTCTTTTCTATTTAAATCCTAAATTCCCTAGGGCAGAGCCAGAGCCTGTGTCTGGCTCTGTGTTTGTTCAGTGCTGGGTGCAATGGGGCTCCCAATCTCAGGCGAGGCGTCTAGGTGCCACTCCAATACAAATAGTAGTAGTTTGGGATTTGATAATATTTTCTATCAGGTCATAGTAAAGTTTGGTTACTCCCAAACTTGACTGGATTTGAAACCTTATGGAGAGGTGCTGGTTCATATTCCCCAAGCTATCTATGTGAAGGTGGCATTTTCGATGTATAGAGTATCATTTACAAAAGAGATCTGCCATGCTCAATAAACAAAGAAGACAACTTTCAGATGAATTTATTTTCACAAAAAACAAAACACCCTCTCCACAATTAACAGGTGTCTAGTGACTAGTGGCCTTCTGTGTAATCAAGTTTTTAGTGCTCAATTTAAACCTCAGCTAATTCTGACTTCCTTGGCTGATAACTTTATCTTCACATACATTTGAAGGAGAAAGTACTGATTTTTGTGTGGATGGCAGTGTATCTCCTTACACCAGTGGGGATGAGGACACTGTTGGTGGGGATTTGGTTAGACAAAACTAATGCTGAAGTTTTTGTCATCTGCAAATTTAACACACACTTATTTTATCCAGAAATGAGATTATTTGTGGTGGGTTTTTTTAGGATTACACAGTTGCAATAACACAGAATAAAATGGATTTTTTGAGAAAATTATTTTAGTGCAGACAGTAACATCACCTGAATCTGAAACTTGGGATTAATTTACCCCTTTTTTCTCCCCATCATCACTCCTCTAATTCTTTTTGTCTTGGAAACATTTCCTTAAGAGAACAGGCACAATTTCTACTGGGGATGAAGGGAAATGTCTTACACATGAGCTATCTTGTCAATAGTGAGCATAAGTCTGCCTTCTCTGTAAACACCTTCATACCCACCTTTGGGATGGAAAAATACTACCAAACGTCAGCCTTCAGGAAAATCTCTCTGCTTAGAGATCCCACCAGTAGAACAGAAAGAAACATATTCCTAGAAACTCTCACAGAACAATAGAATAGCTTTCAAGCCTCTTGTCTCTAAGGCCCTGATCCTGCTTCCACTGACTGAAGCTCATGGCACCATTCCCATGATTTCAATTTGGCACAGGATTGGGAGCAATTTCAGCCTTTGCTAAAAATGGGATGACTGAGGGATACTCAAACGTGTGCCTGTGGCTCTCCCTCCACAGTGCCCGGCTTGCCAGGGGACTCTCAACGAGCAAAGGAATAGTTCATTCCCAAAAACAATGCCTCTAAAAAAGGGTATTTCAAGTAATGATGTCCAAAGCACTGCACAATGTTGACTGGAATGATATCAACATGACGGCTCCAGGGTAGGAAGCTCAGACAGGAAATCTATTCAGCATATCCACAAGTTACTGAAGTTGGATGTGTGCACAGGACTGAACCTGCTCAACACCCCCCCGCCCCCCTCCCCCCGTTAACTCCTCATGCTGCAGACATTTTGGGGTATATTTTTTAACTTTACTAATTAGAACCAATTGAAGCTTCTAGGCACATGTACATTTTTACACTATACAACAATAACATCCTAATGATTCCTCCAACCCTATATAAATAAAATGCATCTCCTCCTTCAACCAAGTTACCCAGTCAGCCCACTTACACCGGGAAAGCCTGAGAGTGTATGTCTACAAGGCACTGTAAACCTAGGTCTGTGGGATCCAGGCTAATGGACTCAGGTTTCCAAGCCTGTGCATGAGTGTCCAATTGCCTTGTAAACCTGGATTTACAGTTGCTGGACCTGAATCTCACAGCCATGCTAATGTGTCCAAACTGCACTATGCAGACCTTCTGACTCAGGTCTGTGGCTTGACCTGTGTCCGTACTGCAAAATGACAGGGCTTAGACCCAAGTCATGCCAGGACTTGGACTCTGACCCACCCTCCTAGCAAGGTCCTAAGACCAAGGTCGTGAGCGCTTGCTGATCCAAGTCAGACTGATTTGTTTATGGATGGAAGGGGGGCTTGGCTCAAACCTGAGTCAGAGCCTGGGCTTAGTGTGAAGTGCAGACATACCTAGAGAGGCCTTGAAAATTGCAAGAAAGTAAACAACTCCCTACTGTGTTGGACTAAGAGATTGGTGTCATAGGGAGGGAGCTCCAGAGTTAAAGACCCTTCACTGAGAACACTCCCACTGCCTGCCCCCTCCTACTTAACATGAAGGTATAGGTCCTCTCGCCTAGAACTGCATTATAGGGTACTACTGAAGTATATTGCATTACACCACTTCCACAAATCAAACTGAATTCCTATACAGATTAGGCTCACGCTTATGCCACACAGAAAATAGGGGCCCTGATTCTCCATTAGGTCTCAGCTGTGCTCAACATAGTGGATAGTGGCAGCTACAGGGAACCAGTTTTGGGTCCCTGATCCCCAGCCACCCAGCACTGGCAGAAATGGATCTGCAGGGCAGGGGAGAGACAGACTCTAAATTCCACAGCTGGCATAAGCTCTGCCCTGGCATGCCCTTCCTCCTCCTTACTTTGGGGTTGGATGGACAACTGGCATAGAAAGTGAGTATACCACTTCTGCCGGCTTTACAGCTCTGGACAGAGTCTCACTAGCCAGGGGAATTCTCCAGGATCACTCTCTCAGTGTCAGTTTAAGTTCACTTTGTGCTGCATAAGAGCCAAAGTGAACTTGGCAGACTGGAGAATCCAGTCTCGCGTTCCTCCCCACTCCCTGCAAAACACACACGTTCTATATTCTCTTGCACTTTCTGTTTCTTTGCTCCCTTCAGGTCTGGCACTGCAACACTCTCTCTCTCCTTCCCCAGTTGTTCCTCATACCAATTCATTCTGCCGCCTCCTTCCATTTAAGTTCCGCTCTCTGCTCTCCCATTAAATTCAACATTCACTCTCTGCTTTCCCTCTCCATATGCTATACAAGGCTCCTATATGTTCATCCTCTTACAGCTGCCATTGGATAGACGAACAAGTCAGCCTTTGTCCAATTAGTCCATCTTAACCCAGCAATGCACATTCCATATCCTATTTCATGAACTGTCTCATATATCTAAAGAAGGAATTGTTGACACGTTTAACAAGGACAGGCCGGTGCAGAAGGACAATAATATAATAATCAATACATCTTCAACAACAAGAGAAGAGATTGCTGGATTAGTAGCTGCAGTGTGACTTCTCATCAGTCACTGGTATATAAGTAGATGGGAGATGAATGTTCTATAGTGAAGAATAGACTGAGTCACTTGCTGCTGCTCACTTTTCTTCATATCAGTCTGGGTCCTGCAAGTGGTGCCTGGCAATTTGTGCTCTCTAACATGGTTAAACCAGAACATCCAATTACACATAAATCTAACTGTCCATCAGGATCCATTTCTTGGCTATAGCTAACAGTCTGTGTGTGTCAATGTCTATGTGTCTAGGTAATGCTGGTTTTGATATAATACTTGATAGACACATATTAAAGGTTAAATGAGAGTTTCATTCTGAGCATTGTACTAGCCATTTTCTTTCCTGAGGTCCTCCATGACAATGGGAAAGGCAGGCATTTCTTGGTCACATAGTGGTCTATGGAAATAGATAAAATATTTACCAACTGCATAAAGACAAAGGCCCATCTTTTGTAGGACCAGAATTACAAATTTCCATTCAATGAAGTAGAAAATCTTTTCCTGTTCTAAGGTTATAAACTCTTATGAGCAAGTAACATGACTATCTCTGTGTTTATACAGCACCTACCCCAAGTGACCCCAATTCTGCCTGTTGCCTTTGGGCCATGACGCATAACATAAATGACAACATTTTACTGTGTCCGTTGAGAGTATAACTAACTGAACAGTGTCTGTTCCTAAACTGCGGTTGTCAGAAGATGAACCCTGTATTTAGACTTTTTCACTTTCAAACCAAAGTTATTCCTTAAAATCAGAGGAGATTTTGTCACTGTGGCTGGAACTAGAACTGATCCGGGATCTAAAAACTTAGTAGGCCAGGCCAATGACTAAACTACATTCTCGTCCTCCAAAGTTTCAGTAGAGAGGCTATCACTTAGCTACACACAGCAGAAATAAATCTGTGAAGAGAACAAAATAGTTACTGTGCTCCAGTCTCTGGTTATGTAAATTGAACCATATTAGATCATATATCAAGGCTACAACACTATTCCATATATCAATGGCTTTTCTTTCTCATTAAACTACCTCTGCCAAAGTTGTTACAAACAACCTGATCCTCCTGTCTCTCCCCGTCATCGCCCAACTTGATTTTCTATGGCAAGTGCTTCAAGCAGCTAGCAGCAAAAATGTTGTGCACTACTGAAGGGAGAAGAACAACTGCTGCCTTTTTGCCACTTCCTTGCTTGGAGAGCTATCCCAATGCTGACATGATGAGCTGCCTGGAAGCTGGATCTCGCAATCAAACTACCACGTATCTCCAGATTTATTTTCCTCTTTGGAGAGTTATGATCTGGAGCTTTTTCCAGCTCCCATGCAGAATATTTTGGAAAAAGAACAAAGATCGGAAAGGAATGGGGTAGTTTATATATATACACACCTCAGTGAAAAGCAGTCACCAGATTTAGCAGCTGTAAAGGGGACACAATAGAGCACAAAGAAGAAAAATAAATGAGTCACAAAATTTAATGCAGTCTTGTGGGAAAACAAAAGGCCCAAGTGGTGAACTGCATCACCTACTGGCAGTCCAAAGAACAAAGCTGGAGTTACTTAAAAACAAACACACACATCCATCAGCCATCAAATGAGGAAGTAAGTCTGAGTCAACAAAATACCTTTTGTCATTTTGTACTTTCATATCCATTGAATTAATAGAGAAAGGGAGAGCAAGGAGGTGGTATTCACAGGGACTGCTGTCTATACAAATTACAACCCTGTGTTTCAAAGGCATTTTACCATATTTTAGACTGGGTCAACTTGTCTGTCTGCTTATATGGCCCTCTAGCATCTAAACACCTCACAATCACTAATGAATTTTATCTTCGCAACTCCCCTGTGAGGTAGGGAGGTACTAGTATCCCTATTTTACAGAAGAAGACCTGTTGACTAAGTGACCTGCCAAAGGTAACACTGAAAGTGTGCAGCTGACCCCAAAATTGGACCCACTTCTCCTGAGTCCCAGTCCAGTGCTCTACCCACTAAACCAGGGATCGGCAACCTTTGGCACGCAACTCACCAGGGAAATCTGCTGCGGTTTGTTTACCTGCAGCATCCGCAGGTTTGGCCGATCGCGGCTCCCACTGGCTGCGGTTCTCTGTTCCAGGCCAATGGGGGCTGCGGGAAACAGTGTGGGCCGAGGGATGTGCTGGCCGCCGCTTCCCGCAGCCCCGATTGGCCTGGAACAGCGAACCGCGGCCAGTGGGAGCCGCGATTGGCTGAACCTGCAGACGATGCACGTAAACAAACCGTCCCAGCCCACCAGAGGATTTCTCTGATGGGCCGCATGCCAAAGGTTGCCGCTCCCTGCACTATACCATTCTTCCTACTGCACTGTCTACACTGGCGCTTTACAGCGCTGTAACTTGCTGCGCTCAGGGGGGTGGTTTTTTCACACCCCTGAGCGAGAAAGTTGCAGCGCTGTAAAGCGCCAGTGTAGACAAGCCCTAAGAATAAACAAGGGCAGAGAGAGAGGCAGAGGCAAAGAGCACAAAAGCCAAGCAGGAGTCAGTCAGTACTGTGTGATCCTGGGCAAAAGTAGAGAGAAATTTTGAGTGTGGTGTTGGCTAAACAGGGTTGGGGGCTGTAAACCAGGAAACTGTTCCTTTTGGTTTTGGTTCCTCCTGCATTTGGAGAAGGAGGAATTTGTATATTCCTTGTAAATAAACAAGATGGCTGTGACGGGTTGGACCACAGAAACCCCCTTGGGGCTGCCAACTGATGTACTTCTGCCCCTGCTTTCCCTGCCAGCTCAGGACTCCAGCACCCTGTCTTGTTGAGCCAGACATGCCAGTCTGCTCCAACACAGATCCAGGGTCTGAACCACATGCCCCAAAGCTGCAGACTTAACTGAAAGCAGCTTTAAAGTGTTCCTGTCTTTAACACTCAGATGCCCAACTCTCAATGGGGTCCAAACCGCAAAATAAATCTGTTTTACCCTGTATAAAACTCATAAATTGTTCGCCCTCTATAACACTGACAGAGAGGTATGCACAGCTGTTTGTGCCCCCCCCAGGTATTAATACATACTCTGGGTTCATTAATAAGTAAAAAGTGATTTTATTAAATACAGAAAGTAGGATTTAAGTGGGTCCAAGTAGTAACAGAAAAAAACAAAGTGCATTACCAAGCAAAATAAAATAAAACACGCAAGTCTAAGCCTAGTACAGTAATAAAACTGAATACAGATAAAATCTCACCCTCAGAGATGTTTCAATAAGTTTCTTTCACAGACGGGACGCCTTCCTAGTCTGGGCACAATCCTTTCCCCTGGTACAGCCCTTGTTCCAGCTCAGGTGGTAGCTAGGGGATTTCTCATGATAGCCCTCACTTTGCATAATTACAATAGGCCCTCAGAGTTATATTTCAAGTTTCAGATACAAGAGTGGTACATTTATACAAATAGGATGACCACACTCAGTAGATTATAAGCTTTGTAATGATACCTTACAAGAGACCTTTCGCATGAAGCATATTCCAGTTACATTATAGTCACATTCATTAACATCCTTTCATAAAATCATATAGAGTGCAGCGTCACAATGGCATCAATAAAAATACCAGATTCCATCAATATCTGCTTCCAACTGGAACATCCCCAGGGCCCTGAAATTTGACCAGCTGCTTGGGTCAAAAAAGGAAAAAAATTTGTATCATACTCAAAATTGTGGAGACCAAGACTACATTTCAAAAGTGGCTAGTGAGTCTGTATGCCTGATTTCAGAGACCTTAAAGGGCCCTGGTTTTAAAGTGTTGAGCAGCCATACCTGATAAACTCTCTGCTTATCACAGAACAGGGAACGCTTAAGAAGTAACGTTAGCTTGTTTATAGTGATCCTGCATGTAGGTATCTCAACACTGACAAGCAGGGATCAGCAGCAGAGGTGAGAGGATCATTCAATCTCTGTTACATCATTGGCCTTTCTGTTGAGAGTATCAACAAGGGTGCCAACTGTGGCTTTGTTTTGGTGATTCGGACATCTGCCTACACTAGGAAGCCAATGGAGGACACAAATGCATTTAATATAGGCCATCAAACAGCCCCCTGATGGTAACTGCTCTCATGTGGGAAATTCAAACCAACAGAAAGGTAAAACCTCTAATTTTTACTGAGTTGAGTTTCCAGCTGAAAGCTCTCTTCCAGGCAGTGGCTGACAAGAGCTGTTGTTTACAGAAAGGTAAGATTTTTCTTGGTCTCCTTCCTCTTTTTGCTCTTCCCTCTCTCAATGGGCATGTTCACACTGCAGATGGGAATGTGCTTCCAAGTGCAGGTAGACAAACACACGCTTGCTCTGCTTGAACTAGCATGCTAGTAGTAGCATGGCGGTGGTGGCTGCTTGGGCTAGCCACCTGGGCACAAATCCACCCAGCCCCCTAGGTACGGACTCGGGTGGCTAGCCTGAGCGGCTGCCCATGCCACTATGGCTCACAGTGATTTTCAGCATGTTAGCTTGAGCAGCGCTAATGTGTGTCTGTCTACCCATGCTGGGAAGCATATTCGCCACTGCAATGTAGGCATACTCTCAACCTCCTCTGTTCTCTTTTCCCCCTTTCCTTTTGTCAGTTTTTGTCCACGGCCTCTACTCTTCCTCTCTCCCTGTTGCCTCTTTCATCATTCTCCCTTTACCATCTCCTTCCCACCTTCCCTTGTCCATTTTCCCCTCTCCCATCCATCCTTCCCTCCTCTTCATCTTGGCCTTCACATGATGACTGATATACTCCAGTAATTGCAAATCCTGAAGACTTCTGTTTTCATTCAGTCCTTACCCAGGTTAAACTCAGTTAGGGCTCAGCATGCAACTTTTCTTCAGCTTGGCTAGCATTTACTTGGCAAATAATCCCACTGATTATTTTTTAATCTAATCTTAATACGTCCTCCTAAAGTAGTCACATTGAGGAGATTCCTCCTTATCTCCCTTGCCACCGGGTCCCATACTTCTCGCTACACCCTCCACATGCTGTCCATTTGTGGGACCAGGTAAAGCACCTCTTCTACTGAACATGATGCTAACCTGCCCACAGCCACTGATACCACCAATGCCATGTGAGATCTACCAAGGCTTTTTAGGAGCCAGCCTCAAGATCAGTTTGGACTGGTGATGATCAGAGCTGGGAAGAGGAGAGGAGGAAGATCTTTGCTGATCACCAGCACTGGCTGTAGTCTCCAGGACAATCTTCCTGGTCAGTGGCTGCTGAAGTGCTTTGTGTTAGTACACCTTTCTAGATATACTGGTGTGCTATGAGGTGTTGAGCACCAAAAACAGAGATAGACTTATGGTGCTGGTGATGGAGTCTTACAGTGGATGTGCCTTCGCAAGTGCAAATTCAGCATTGCTAGCTTGATGCGATGATAAAACTGCACACTACTAATTCCATTTTTTCTTTCATATTCCCAACTCCTTCCTTTTTCGTATGCTATAGTTCAATGTTGTGTTGACATAAACTTGTATCTGGTTACCATATTTCCCCAAATAAAAACTATGTTCATGTAGCACTCAAGTGATGCATACAAAATTGAACCAAAATTGCAAATCAGGTTTCCCATTAATATAGAAATACATTTCTAGATAACTCTTCCCACCTTTATTTTTATTTTTACAATTTTCAATTATTCTGTTGCTTCATTTCTCTTTGCTCCAATGCTAAGCCAATTTAAAAAAAAGACCTTCTGATAATAAGCTTCGGGATCTGGGAATTCCTGCTCAACCTACCCCTCAGCCCTTACACTCAATTACTTCCTAAAGCAAAGTGAGCAAAGTTCTTCCTCTACACATTAAAAAGTTTTAGGGTGGTCCTCAGAGGACAAAACAATAAATCATATCCTTGATACAAGATTGAAGTTGGTTCCTTATTCATGATTCCCAGTGAACCAACTTCAGCCTTGTAATGTTTCTGGAATTTAAATACTCTAGTACAGTGGTTCTCAACCAGGGGTATGCATACCCCTGGGGGTACACAGACATCTTCCAGGAGGTACATCAACTCATCTAGATATTTGCCTAAAACAGGCTACATAAAAAGCACTAGTGAAGTCAATATAAAGTGAGGTAGAACGTGGGGGTACGTGAGACAAATCAGACTCCTTGAAAGGCTGAGAGCCACTGCTCTACTGAAGATATTCTGTTCTTCTGAAGCTCTGGTCCCAACTATGGATTACATTATGCATGGAGAGAGCCATCGTCAGCAGGACAAACTGTGCTCTATAGGAATTCTGTCCCTTCGTCTGCAGTCTCACTGACATCTGCTGTATTCTGTTTAGCAAATGTAATGCTTGTGAAAGATGCTAGACTGACAGTGCTGAAGGATGAAGTTGTCTGTTTATCCACAGAATAGCCCTAACCCATGCAGTAGGCTGTATCGATAAACCCTGATTCGGAGGGACTGCCTTTCTGAGCTAGAGGATAGCTCATTCTGCAGGCCCATTTGGTTCCTGGCCTCTCTAGTGAGAGGACAAGATGACAGAACAAAGAGTAATGGTCTCAAGTTGCAGTGGGGGAGGTTTAGGTTGGATATTAGGAAAAACTTTTTCACTCAGAGAGTGGTGAAGCACTGGAATGGGTTACCTAGGGAGGTGGTGGAATCTCCTTCCTTAGAGGTTTTTAAGGTCAGGCTTGACAAAGCCCTGGCTGGGATGATTTAGTTGGGGGTTGGTCCTGCTTTGAGCAGGCAGTTGGACTAGATGAGCTTCTGAGGTCCCTTCCAACCCTGACATTCTATTCTATGATATTCTATGACAACCCACACAGCCAACATTCCTGTTCACATTATGGACACTGAAGCCCTAGGAAGTGAATTTAGGCTTAGTCTATACTAGAAGGGCTGCATTGACGCAGCTGTACCGATGCAGCTGCACTGCTGTAACATGTCTGGTGAAGACACTGTGCTGATGGGAGGGAGTTCTCTTGTTGGCATAATAAATCCACCTCCACAAGAGGCGGGAGCACCTCTCCCACCGACATAGCGCTGTCCACACAGGCAATTAGGCCGGTGTCACTGATGTTGCCCCCGGGGTGGTTTATTCATACCCCTGAGCACCGTAAGTTATACCAAAGTAAGTGATTGTGTAGACCTTGCCTCAGACTACCAACGTGTTTGAGGCAGTGATTGTCATTCACTACGTATTATTTGTACAGTAACGCGCATACTGGAGTCCAACCTTGCTGAGGTCTCTAGGTGCTGCCACATTATAAATATTAAATAATAACAACAAATTTCAAATAGGCTGCTAAAATGTTATCAGATGGCAAGAACTGGCCGGTAACAACTGGGTCACATTCAGACCAATGATCTAAAGCTGAAAAGTACTATTTTTGGCTCTAGCATTTACTACCAGATACAGTTCCTTGCTATGGAATTAACAGATGTCAGAACCATCCTCTTTTTCCTCAACGGGACTAAAAGGTTAAGGCCAAATTGTAGCTGCCTTGCTCAGGTGGGTAGCTGCATTGGCTTATCAAGCATTTAACATGTTAACACTGCAAAAAGGGAACATGCGATCTGTCACCATGCTGAATCATGCTCTTTGCCATTCACTACAACCCTAGATCCCTTTTCCTGTAACCCCAAGGTCACCAATATTTCCCTGTGCATTTGCTTATTTCAAAATGCTAATTAACTTGTTCCAGCCCACTTCATTCACCCAAGATCGCAACTTTGATAGTGAGGGTCCCATCAGTACCGATATGCAATATGCACTGGGAAGTACGTCATTAGTCCACAATGTTAGTACATACGAAGAAAGAAGGGTGGAAGAAAGAAAGAAAAAAATTAAACTGACATCCAGTTCTCCTCCCAGTCAGACTAGGTTTGGGTCCCTCTGGGATGGGGAATGGGCTGTCTCCTCTGTTTTCCAGAAATGGAAGCCATGCAGAATCCTCTAGGTCCCTGACTTTCACTTACAAAGACTGACATCAAAGAAATAAAGGGAGGCTTATTTTTCAGGCTCAATAATGTGGGCGCGATTAATACAATATCCCTCAACTTTCCCTGTGTATCAAATGGAGGGACATATCTGTGCTGTTCCTGTTGAGCATGTCACCTTTTCATTCATAAAAGACAGCCTGTATCTTTAATCACTTTGCCAGAATAATAGCAGAGAAACAAGCACTTGATTGCCTGTGTTATCAGAAACTATTGGAAAAGTCTAGATAAGGCTGCTGAACGACCTTAGCCTATTAGTATTCCACATGCAAACACTTTCCCATAACCCAGAGTCATCTGTATCCCAGCAACCCTTAAAATTTCATTCTCACTGAATTGCCAGATCTTTATCAAAATATAATTACAGTCTTAATTTGGAAGATAAATTTTGATTGCCTGTGCTGTTCCAAACGAAAAAAAAATCAGGTATGACACAGCTAAGGTACAAATTCTTAAATGTATATCTCCATATCCAGACATTGCTGCAGTTCCCTTCTCCCTGTGATTGAGAAAGGTGAGCTAGGACAGAATGTTGGAAAATGATGGGTGGAAGAGGGAGGGAGTGCAGGAAAATGCCAGTGAGACATCAAATTAAGTTTGCAATCTAAAAAGCTGTGAAGTTTTTCCAAGTTAGAAATCTGCAGTTACGTATGGAGTACAGGCATGCTATTCTGAAGCTATGTGATAGAAATGTAACTGACAGTGTCACGGGGTGCAATTCAGACCAGTGAGAGGATGTGTCAGCACTTGTATTATAACCCTAAGTGCCCCAAAATGCTTCTGCTATGGTGGCTCCCTGCCTGGGACATACACAGAGTCAGCGGCCAGCATGTACTTCATGTTCTATATACTGTACAGCTCTGATTCAACCACTTTGAATCCAACAGCCTGCCAACAGTTATCACAGACACATTCTGGTCTTATCAGACTTGGTTAATGTTAGCAGGTGACCCCAAGACACCCTCAGTCCTGAACTTTCCCAAGCCCATGTGCTCTGCAATGACCAGCTCTCTCCTGCAACATTCAGAGGAAGAATAAAGTCTTGTTTTCTCCTTCGAAGAGACAAAAGCACATTACAGCTTATTGATTCAACTGGGGTGAATACACCCCTTCCTTCAAGCTCAGGACTGAGCTGGTTTACAGTAAAAATAAAACATTTAACAACAATAGGACATAGGTTAAGTGATGCCAAGTAAAAGAAATAAAAGTTGAGATGGTGACAATAAAATGAAAGTGAAAATATGCATCTAAAAATCTAAAATGCAATCTAGCAAGGCACAGGCTTTGCTCAAGATGGTTTCTCTCATCAGTCATTCTTCTTCCCAGCCATGGCTGATTTTCCCTCAGACATGACCTTCCACAAAAGTACAAGGTGCTGCCTTCCCTTATCTTCCTACATGAAAGATCTTTGCCTAAGCAGGATTCCCACCTATATTCAGTTCCCAGAGACTTCAACCCCTCCTTGGATGAAGGCCCTGTCTTTGTCAGCTTGTGAGAGCTCTGACCCCTTGAGTCTGTCTAGTGATGGATGCCAAAATGGCTCTCTGTCTCTTATATCTCTCGAAGTTCTATGATGTTGTTTCAAGAGACAAGATGACCTCCTGCTGTTTTTCCTTTCCTGTGGGCTTCTCTCCCCACTGCTGAGTTGACTGTAAATGGGGCTTCTATTGTTTTTGGTCACATCTTGCTTTATTTCATTGGAGACAAATAGACAGCTGTGATATTCCCTGCTATCTGGAAGAGACCTGTTTCTCCCTTTTTTTGGTCACAGACTGTAAAGCATATTAATGAGTATCCATAATTCCTTACATAGTGTTAATACATATAATTCACGGTGATATTAATCACCAGTGAGTTATAGGCTTTCACAGAACACTACAACTGTTATACTTTTATAAATACAGTACTATTGTATACAATCAATTAGTTGATTCAATTGCTTATCCTTAGGGGTTCAGACCCACTCCCTCAGTCTTTATAGTCCAGATAAAGTTTCTCTTCCCTGCTAGGGCACAGACACCACGTGTCTCCTTCCCTGTTTGTTAGCTTGATAGCTATGTTTACTCAATACGTAAATGGATCTTTATTGTCTCTGCCTGATGACCAGGCTGGTCAGAAAAGCAAATACACATTCCTTTGTTTAGGGCAGACCTGTTTACCAACTCCCACTGACATGCCTGGTTTAAACACGTTAGTCATAATTCCAGCATACATCAATAACTCTTAATACTGTGTAGTACATTACACAAGAATATTAATGATCATTAAGTTATTAGTTTTCTGATGACACATTATTTGACCCCTATTAGATACAGATTATGACCATAGTGAGTTGATGCACACTAAATTGTTCAGACCAACTGAAACTCATTACCTGATACCTGTGAGCCCCTTGCCCTTTGGCACTGGGATGCTTCTAGGGTCATAGTGTGGTATTTTTTGAGTCCGATACTTTCTGAAGAAAGTGGAGATTGTAAAGAACTTGTCAATTCTGTCCACTGTTGTTTCCCCCCCTGCAAGGTTGAGTAAAATCAGCAGTTGTTTTATTGTCACTTCCAAAGGGATCTCAAAGTGTTAGTGCCACAATGGGCTGCATATTTGGCAAGATGACCAAATACTAATACTAAGTAAAACACTTCCAAAATCCCTTTCACAGTTTCTTCCTTTAAATAAGGTCTTCTGACCCTAAAAACCTTGCTGTTATGGGGATGAGCTAAATGGGGGCACTTTTCCTTTAATGATGATGGAGCCCTATGTATAAAGATACATGACCATTCAATTGCCTGGTGTCTTATAGGATTTAGAACAGCTGTTAACCCATTCACGGGGGCTAGGATCTTTTTCACAAGCTGTCTGAAGACAGGGGAAGCCATATAAGTTATGCAGTATACCAAAACAATCTGTTTGGCTAGACCATGTGCCATTATGAAGATAAGCTGGATCTGATTCTGCTCCTATTCACATGGTGCAAGATCACATCATAAGTGCAGTAGTATGGAACTGGTGTCAGAAATCCTGTCCCTCTACTCAAAAAAAAAAAAAAAGCCATCCACTTCTGGAAGAGGAGAGTTACTTCAGGTATTTCCAAGAACTGAAATAGTCAAAAAGATTTCTCCAAAACTCAAACAAATAGCCTAAAATAGAAGGTAGAAGGGTTAAGAACAAGGAGGTGGTTAGCTGTAAGTAACACTAATTACTTAGTTTCTATATTAGCAAGGGTCTGATTCTCCTTCCAAAAACACTTCAGTTCCACCCTACTGACGTCCAAGAGGGGGAAAAGGTAATTACTTGGACAGCAATGGTATCTCAAAGTATAATGCAATTAGATGCTTGACCTTAGTGGTTCTTGGCCACATGCATAGGCTTGAGCTCAGGAATTACCCTCAAGGATATATTCACAGGGACCTTGAATTATTTTTAGTGCCCTCTGCAGCACTGAGCTAGGTTCATCTTCTTGGGACCAATGGGCATATCCCTTGACTTGCATTCCTGTGGAGGCCTTGGTCTGAACCTAGGTCATCCCTGACCTGTTTCGATGGTTCTGCCACTTCTTATGTGTGCCATGAAACATCCTCTTTAACTCACATTTTATCTTTCCTTCCCCCTCCACTGCATCCTCATACCATTTGGATCATACATGAACAACACACACAGTAAACCCTCCCTTTTGCTTTCCATCTTCAGGAGGGATCATGCAAATCAGGACTATCTACAACAGCAAGTAAACTTTGTCAATTAAATAGCATAAGAGTTACATTTTAGGAAGAAAAAGCATGTCAAAGTTAACAATAAGAAGGTAAGAGTTCCCATGTGTCACAGTCCTATTTAGCCGTCTGCCTTCTTCAGAGCCAATAAACCATTTGTAGCCAAGGTCTGGAGTAAAGAAATAAGGTAACCAACTATGGGCCAGATCCAAAGCTCACTGAGTCCAAGTCCATGGAGATATTGCTACTAAACTTCGATGGAGGTTTTCAGTCAGCTACATGGAGAATCTCCACTTCAGGAAAAGCACCCACCATCCCTGACGTTACTGGATGCCTCTGTGGATAGTTTCAGTAGGAAGGTCTTGGGCTGAACCATTCTCCTCTTGGGGGTGGAACCCTCTGAACAGGGGTGAGGCGTGTTGTGGGGGCAGTGTGAGGACTTGGGCACTGTTGCTGCAAGTCACACACAGGTCCCTGGGTTTTGGACAGACCACTCTAGTCTCCAGATGACGTCAGCTGCGAGTCTCTCACTTAAAATGAAACAACGTAAAAAAAACCCCAGAACAGTAGAGTAGTGGGAGAGCAACATTTGGTCTTTACAGGAGCCCTCAGCTAGGCAGGATGAAGCAATGCTCACTCCAGAACCATAGTTTTCTCTCTCTATTCTAAATGAATTCATTTGCTGCTAGTGAAGGGTGTCACACTGAAATCACTGGAAAATGAAGTTCTCTATCCACAGGCCATCATAGATAGCAAATTCAGTCTAGCAACACAGAGGTGGAAGTCTCCATATGCCATGCCTTTTATCTCAGCACTGCAAGTCACCCACTTTACCACCAATCCTGTGCACACTTTTGCCCCTAAAAATAATCCCATAAGCACTTTCTGATACCAATGACAAAGAGGCATGTGCCTAGATAAAACAGAGTTCTTGTAATCTGAAGACTAGACTGAGATTTAAGTGACACTTTTAAAACACTGCTTTTGCTGCCAAGGCTTGCCCATTCCATAGGAACCACACTGAGGTGCAGTTGGGGTGGGAAAAGGGAAGGAATAGTGGATTTGCTTTCCCAGTGCATGACATGTTGAAGGAGGAGAAGTTCAAAATGACCTCCAGTCATAATAGACTGTAAAAAGAACCTTATGCTTCCCTGACATTCTTCATTCCAAGCTTGTTCACAGGTCGCAACAAATTTCCCAATCCGTTACAGCCATTAATATTCTCTGTAAATAAAGCATCATATTTGTCAATCAGCAATATTGCTCACTATGCTCTCAATTTTTCTCCCCGTCTTCTGCATTCTTGAACCAAAACCTCCGAACTTCTTATTCACTGTTGCCATCATAACCTGAATGGCAGTAAAATCTACCACAGTTATGCCACAAGTTCCTAGTAAGCAAGAAACAGGCATTGTTTGATTAGTAATCTCAGTGCTTCCATCAAGTAAAAGGCAGGCAAGTCTTATCCATTGGCGAGGGGAAGTACGGGAGAGGAACGCTATGTGATTACCATAGCCATGCTTAAAAGTCAACTTAGCTATCTTTGCCTTCAGACCAAATAATATGAAAACAAAGCACTGACCCAAAATACACTGCAAAAATTACACAAGTAGCAAAATATTTGGAAATAGCAGTATCACTTAATAATTGTCCACCATCTTGGCCCGATTATTTTACCTTTTATAGAATTTTCTTAATGGCTTTTATTAAAAAAATGACAACCAAACAAAGCCTGATTCCTGCTGAAGATTCCAGGTACAAGCAAGCAGAAAAAGCTGGGTGTGCTGCTGCATGTCCGAGGAACAGCCTAACATTCCATTGATCTCTACGAAAGACAGCAACAGGGCTGGCATGGTGGAGGGACCAGCCATGAAAGGGTTAATGCACGGTATTAAAAATTCTTCTCTCAGACAATTAGAAAAGCCCATTTTATGCTCACATTTTGCATCCTGTTCCAATAAAATAAATCCCTCCCAATAAAAACTGGCTTTCAAAAGAAAAAAATAGAAGTCTCCAAAGGAAGATTCAAATGTTGTCTGCACAGATGAATGAATCTTCTTTCCTTTTACATCAGCATTAAATGCGACAAAATACCTGAGCCCTTTTCCTTCCACCAGTGATTTGAAAAGTACACAATTTCCTTTGCAGGGAGCTCTGTGCCTGGCAACCTCTGCATCTCCATTTCTGGCTAGTAGCATAAATGCTGCATTCTAAACCCTTGCATGCAATGACAAGGATTCACACAACAGATAAAAATCCACTACTAGCAAGGCAAAACTTCAAATAAACTAAAAAGGCATTTTGAAAACCAGACAAACACTGAAATCAAAACCTCACAGCACAGAGAAAAAATATGTGGCCTTTGCTTGACCCAAAAATAAAGGACTACAAGAACTGGTCTGCATAAGAGTGAAAATAAATTACCATTGTGAGGACTCTCAGTCATTTAGAATCTCCAGTCAATGCTGAGAATCATTCTGGGACTGCAGGTTTTTCCTCTAACTTCATTCACCAGCTGTGTGAGGAATTAGTTAAAAATGACATCACTGCTGATTCTTTCCCCCACCTATCCCCATTCACATTCACTTGCTAAAACAGCTCAAGCTGCTCCTCTCACCCCTGCATTGGCTACTGAACCAGTCCCATCCAAGTTCTGGGTTCTGCAGCTGACCATGCAATTTGTGTCAGTGCAGGACGGCAGATGCATTTCTTTGAAGTCTTGTACAGTATTCCCAATAGAATCTACTTTAAAGATACGATATTCTGTCCCTTAAGAAATCATAATAGTTCTAACCTCATTATGCATAATACATTACAGAACCAGCTCCATTTAAAGGCAGGTTTCAAGCAGGCAAACAGTCTTCATATTTGTTTCTCTCACTATTGCTTCAATCTCTTTTGGGTTCTGCCTTTTTCCTCTTCTTTCATAAAGCAGAGGGCCCTCTCTGGTGGTTTTCTGTATCCATGTTGCATTAGGACTGCAATCTATCTCCTCCTCCTCCCCAAAATGTGACATCATCAGAACCTGACTCCAACTCTACTACTGTAGAAAAAATAATTCTGAATAGGAACTACCTGGGATGAGGTCATCTAGAGGACCAAAGTGATGCTGAAGCCTGTGCAGCTTCTTGCAAAAAACTGTCATCTGAATTTATTAACCCTGTATTTGCTGGAGATCAGGCCACAAAACTGCCATTCTGAAATCAGGTTTATTTCCATCACAATAGGCTCTATATTCTGTAATCACCTGGGATGGACAGTGCATAGATACATCCATAACATTCCCCAGCATACATAATTCACCTTGTAACTACGTTTACATCTCTTACTTAACTACTGAAGAGGATGCTGCAGCAAAATCCCTCGGCCAGACAAAACTGGTGCAAGGAAGCCAGCTTGCTGGCCCACAGCATAAACACTCCAAACACTCCTCTGCACGCTGAAGATCTTCAGTCTAAACATTACTAAAAGGGAACCTTCTAAAAATAATTTCACCTCTGACTCATAGCTGCAGCTCCTTGACTACAGCCACAAACTCAGCAGCAAAGCAGAAGGCCAGCCACAAAGCAGGGCCTGCTGCTCAGCCTGGCTGTTCGTTACTAAGGGCACAGACATCCCTATTTCCCATACCTTTGTATTTTCTTCTTGGGTAGCGTTGGAGCTTGTACTGGGAGTTGCCCATCCCCGATATGGCCAGTAGACACCACACAACATCCTTGGTAAACCCCACTGGTCTAATGGACGACAGCTACTTGGTTCTGCATCCTCTCTCATTCACTCTCAAGCTAACAGCAGCAGAGTCTGAAGCAGCAGCAGCAGCAGCTACAGCACTGGCAGAAAAGAGGAGCCTGTGTACATGTGCATGTGTATTACAAGTCTGTGTATATACATCTATATATTCTGGACCTCAGTATTGCAGATTACTAACACCACTATATAGGTCTAGAATATTTCACCAGTAGCACACGTAACACACATACTATATATGTATGTGTACAGAGATTTATTTGTGCAGTACATGCATATAAATGAATCTCTACACACATACAAATGTTTGTGTTTGTGCAGCGCTTAGCACAATGGGGTCCTGGTCCAGGACTAGGGCTCCTAGGCACTACAATAATATCTGCCCCATGCAGATCCTGCTGATGCACTCTAAAAGGTACCAAGAGCACATTAACATAATCCTGTTTGAAACAGGACTACACCAGTGTGAACTAGGTACATTTTAGCCTGTGCCAGGACAGTCTACATGGGGCAGTCAGAGAACAATACGTTAGAGCGACCTACAGCCACCACAGCCTATGGCTTTGATGGTGAATCCAGCTCCCTAAATCCCAGTGAAAATCACTGCGGTTCGTCTCCTGTCAGACCTTGGAGATCATAACTGTACATGTGCCACAGGAGCAGTGGAGAAGAACACCCTGTTATACACTTGCTGCGTTTGGGATTTGTATATAGTTACACACACACAGAGGTAAGTGTGTGTGTGCTTGCACGCACTTGCATAGTTTGGACAGGGCCACCCAGAGGATTCAGGGAGCCTGGGGCAAGGCGGGGGAGCTGCAGCGCTTGTACTCACCCGGCGGCAGTCCGGGTCTTCAGTGGCATTTTGGCAGCGGGGAGCGGGGGCCTTCAGTCGCTCTGCGTCTTCGGCAGCACTGAAGGGCCCCCCGCCGCCAAAGACCCGGACCACCGCCAGGCCAGGCTCATGGGGCCTGAGGCAAATTGCCCTCCTCCCTCCCCCCCCCCCCCCGGGCGGCCCTAAGTTTGGAGGGACCTTGCCCCAACACTCTAAATACAAGAGCTGTCAATGCATTTTAAGAACTAGAGCCCTCCCCAAACAGCAATATTAAAAAAGGTACATGTTTCTTTTTAGCAAAGCATATTTAATCCCTTGAAAAAACCTTTGAAAACCCTTTCCTCGTTCTATTTTGGTTCCTCTAAGTGACACTGACAACAAGAATTTAAACTGAAGTCAGGAGTGTTGAAAAAGTGCCATCTGATCTAATGACTGATATGAAAAAGTTACATTCTTCCCTAATTGTGAACTGTCTTTATAGGAAACAAACAAGACCATTCTCAGAAGAAAAACAGACAAAGGAAAGTCAGGGTTTGTGGAGGGGAAAAAAACCCCAAACATATAGGTAATTAATTGATAAAATACCACACAGAATTTCAAAATTCCAGCTCAAAGAGTGAAGAAATCCCTCTGAATAGAATGAACCAAAGGGATTTCCCCCCTATTTTCTATTTTAATTGATATTTTCAATTGGACAATGCAGATCATTCAGCTCAAATATTTGGGTGAATCAGGCTACGTCTACACTACGGACCATACAGCGGCACAGCTGTACTGCTGCAGCTGCACCACTTTAAGGTCTCCTGAGTAGCTGCTCTATGCCAGTGGGAGACAGCTCTGCTGCCAGCATAATTAAACCACCCCCAACAAGCAACAGAAGCTATGTTGGCAGGAAACACTCTACTGCCGACATAGCGCTGTCCACAACTGTGCTTTTGTGGGTGAAACTTATGTCAGTTGGCGGTGTTTTTTCACACCCCTGATCAACAAAAGTGCTGCCAACAAAAGTGCTAGTGTAGACAAAACCTGAGACAAAGATTAGTGCTCAAGAAAATATGCTAAAGATAGCAGTACTTATGAGTTAAGTATAATGTGGACCCTTGGGGCTACACTGGGGTTTCCCAGGTTTAAATGAGGGTGGAAGTTGTTCCATACTGTATAAACTTCCCACACTACTGGCAAATGCACCTAAATCAGGACTTGCAACATCCCTTTTGGCTCAATGCTAAGCCTCCCATGAGCAAAGTCTGACAAGTGTACCATATTAAGCAGTGCATTTTGTTTCTAAAGCCCTTTAGGACTAGAACTGGGTTCAGGTCATTGAACGATTTTTATTCTTGGACCAAGACCTTCAAAGGTAATCAGCATGGACAATTAACATGAAGAAAACTGCAGATGTCTCACTGAACTCTACACATAAAAATCCTTCACTGTATTTATGTCCTTGATATTAGAGATAGAAGAAAATAGTATGTGAAAAAAATTAGGATTCCCCTCTTTTCAGATCTCTCTACAATCTTCCCGGGATTCTGCAATTTTTGGAAAATTTAAGTTTCACCGTCCTGCCAATTCAAAGACAGAACTGTCACAAGGTAAGCCGATGTGTAGTAGCCTGCTGCTCTTTTAAATTGGCCTTGTAAAAAAACTGACTTCAGTCAAATAACAGTAGCAGTCCAAAGAGGAACTCATCCTGCCCTACTGTGTTCACCTCAAGGAGGTTTGAATTTCAAAGCTGACGGGATTACTTAAAAGCTAACCATTAAACAGAGCCAGTTCAGTTTCTCTCTCCCGCCTCCACTCCACCTTTTTGAAAGAAAAGAAACAGTAAAGATTAGAAATGTTAGGACCAGATGTTCACAAGATTTTTTCAGTACCAGAATACACAATTGAGACCAGATTTTGAGGAGAATACATTCAGCACGCTGGGTGCTGAGCTGCACTGGAGATCTGACCATTAGTCTTGCAACAGCAGCTGTCAGGTGCTGAGCACTTTTGAAAATCTGGCCTTCAATGCACAAAAGCCATTTACTGATACATTCAGGTTCCCACAGTAACTGTAACTCATCGACATTGTACGTACATTCATACCAGGCCAAATTCTGCTCAGTTACACGCAACCTCAGGTGCATGAGGTCCACTTAATTTCCTCTGCCCCTCCTTGCCCCTAAGGAAAGCTCAATCTGTAACCCCCGACTAAAAATAGCTTCTACAGTCAATTATTTATTGTCATATCTTTCCTTCCCTCCTCTCGCCCTTCTCTCCCTTAACAGCAGCAGAGGATTCTCTCTCCCCAACACAACCCTCTCAGTGGGTCAAATCCCAAGGTTGTTATTCAGTCAGTCACTGCTTACTGATGTAGGGAGTGATTAAAATGGGACCCCCTATCAGCTCTGCTGATCTGAAGCAGGACAGTGAGATGGGGAAGGGCCATGTATCAAGTGCTCAGAGGTAGCTCTAAGGAATCCATCCAGGCTGCAGTTTTTTAATTGCCTGTTTTCCCCTTTGATCCACTTGGCTGAATGGCACTTCTCACGCTGGCTACCCATGCCCCCTATTCCCACGTCTGTGTAGCTCATGGAACATCCAACAGTACCCCAACATTCACTATTGAAACAAAAGAAATTAGTGCTATTGGGCTGACTCAGACTTTACTTATAACTTACTCAGCCACGCCCCCAATGCCTAACAGGAGCTGAGTATTTGACTCCTGGGGAAGGTGGAATTGGTGTAACCGTAGTGTGGAGGGAAGGGAAGGAAATGAAAAAGGAGCTGAGAGTATTGTAATTTCCCATTTCCATGTACATGTTGTGCAATTCACAAGTTATTCATGCAAGGCACATATTATGCAGCTCATATTTTATTATCTTACTCTGAAAAAGATTTGGGGGTGATGGTAGATAATCAGCTGAACATGAGTTCCCAGCGCGACACTGTGGCCAAAAGGGCTAATGCAATCCTTGGATGCTTAAACAGGAGTATCTTGAGTAGGAGTAAGGAGGTTATTTCACCCATCCTTAGCACTGGAATGACCGCTGCTGGAATACTGTGTCCAGTTCTGGGGTCCACAATTTAAGAATGTTGACAAATTAGAGAGGGTTATGAGAAAAAGCCACGAAAATGACTAAAGGATTAGAAAACATGCCTTATAGTGATTGCACTCCTGGAGTGCAATCTATTTAGCTTAACAAAGAGAAGGTTAAGGGAAGACCTTCCAAGTACTTACATGGGAACCAAATATTTGATGATGGGCTCTTCAGTCTAGCAGAGAAATGATCCAATGGCTGGAAGTTGAATCTAGACCAGTGGTTACCAAACTTGTTCTGTCGCTTGTGCAGGGAAAGAGCCCGGCGAGCCGTGCCGGTTTGTTTACCTGCTGCGTCCGCAGGTTTGGCCAATCGCGGCTCCCAGTGGCCACAGTTCGCTGCTCCAGGCCAATGGGAGCTGCTAGAAGCGGCGCGGGCCGAGGGACTTACTGGCTGCCGCTTCCAGCAGCTCCCATTGGCCTGGAGCAGCAAACCGCGGCCACTGGGAGCCACGATTGGCCAAACCTGTGGACGCGGCAGGTACACAAACCGGCCCGGCCCGCTGGGGGCTTTCCCTGCACAAGCAGCGGAACAAGTTTGTGAACCTACTGCTTGTTTATTGCTGTATTCCTTCCTCACATTCTAAAGCGATTGGGCTCATCTTGGATTTGCCCTAATTTCAACCTTGACATGTTGGGCACATGGGCACCTCTCACCTCCAATTGTTATCCCCAAATGTCAGTCAACGATGGAACTGAGAAGCGGGTTAGAGAAATATATGTCTCTCATGCCTCTCAGTTGTTCTTAATCACTGTCTTTTATATTTGGTTTTGTATACAGTGATCCATGTTTTATTGCACATACTGAAGCCACAAGGGGAGTTTTGTAAACTCAAGTCGCTGTTGTTGAAATGAATGAAGGAGGGGCAAATGGAGGGGGAGTTAAAAATAAATATACTGTCATGCAGAGAAATATGGCTACTTGTGGAATGGCAGGGGTGAGCATTCTTGAGCACAGAGGAGTGGGAGTATACGAGTCAGAAGGGCTAAAGAGGAAAGGCAACAGACAAGAAAGCACATTTCAATATAATAATGATATCTCAAAAGTATTTCCTGTTTGTACATCCTGGGGTAACCTCTGAGCTACATCCACATGCAATGGGCATTGCTTTGTTGCAAGTAACATAAAACATATCGTAAGCCTGTGCTGAAAAGGAGAAAATATCGCATGGAAATCTAGAAAATCTCCAATACCAAAGATCCCATTAGTAGCTATGACTGAGATTTTTCTAAGCAGTTTCAAAGATACTTAGACACATATCTTCCATTAAAGATGGAATCCCCTAGGCAGCTTTGAATATCTCACCTCCTATCTTACCGTGCTAGGATACAGAGAGCTATTTTGGAATATGGAATATAAACAGATGGTATGCCGAAGAGAAAGAGAATTTATGCATTATTAAAATAAATAAGAACTAGGTAGCAATGTAGTACAACAAAGATACATCTTGAGGCTTTTGGGGACAAGTCACAAGAGTGGCTATCACCAAAACTACTTGATGGAAATATATCTTGGTCTCACATGTTTATCTGTAAGCCTTATTCTGTGCATGCATATGCAAGAATACACACATGTCCAGATACACACACTCACACATACTAGATATGTTTAAAAACCCCTCTCTTTCCTAGCTACCAAACAATACAATGTTTCACAGCTACTCTAATATTCCAGTTGTTGGTTAAAATGCTGTATAAAATGCCTTGTGTTTTTAATCACTTAAAAATATTCATCTTTCGAGGCTACAATGTCACTGAACTATAGCCCTCTCATGTCATCAGACTCATGAAATAGAACTCTTCTGCTAGCTGCAGGTTGGGCTTTTGTTATATTCAGTTATATGTTATATATACACTGTAATTTCTGGAATCTGTCTGAATGCCTGAATTAATGAATGAATTCTCAGTGAAAGACACTGCTGTTTCCTCACCAGTTTTGCCATGGATGGTGTCACTGAAGAGCATTGCAGCTGTGCAGTAAGATCTTGGCTTTTTGATTAAGTGATTCCGTAGAGCACTCTTGACCTTGAAAATGTCTTTACGACTGACTATTTCTATGTCTGCCTCTCTCCCTTCCTCCAAACTTACTTCACTTCAGCTAAAAGGAATGAAGTATGCAAATTAATCAGAGGTGGCAAGTGACTGGCTGCATTGTCTTCATTGTTGAACTGTACATAGAGCAAAAACAGAGGATGGACACAGTGAAAAAAAGGTAAAGAGGACAGAAGAAGATGGCCAAGAGGCCCAAATCCAGAGTTGGAGTTACAAAGAGCAAGAACTATGTGGGGTAGGGACATGACCAGTACTGAAGGGGATGAAAGAAAGAAAAGCAACAGGCTACATTTTCAGCTCAAATGAGAAGAGAGAGAGACAAGAGGAAGAGTAAATAGACTTGGTATAAGAGGAAAGTGGAAGACAGATTAAAGATGTAGAGGGCTATAGGATAGAATACGATAGTCAGTGATTGCACCCACACACCCCGGAACAGGGCACAGGCCAGTTTGGTAATATATATCCATGTGATAAATTTCAGCCATGTAATAAACCAGCAGAGCTATATGCCTGGCACGTTTCATTTAATATGCACTCTTGTCTGTGCTCACTAAGGACTTGATCCTGCCGCACTAGGTCAATGGGAGTTTTTTCACTGACTTGAATGGAGCAAGCTCTGAATTATCTCCCTCTGGGCTTCTTCTAACATTTCAAATAAGTCATCCACTAGAGAAATGGTTCCTCTTCATCCTCAAATATCATCCACCCCCACAAAAAATTAGTGTGGCCCAATGACCATAACAAGCATATTTAGTCCTGTTCCCAGTGAAAATAAAGAGCTCGAAATGGAAGCTTCATATGGGGACACAGGAACTGCTAAACTGGATTATTAGACCAATGGACCATTTAGTCCAATATCTTGCACTTTTTGTACATTCTTTGTACTGCATATCTGCAGCTTTTCATGGCCGTGACAGCCACCTTGTAAGGAACCTCACAAGGAGGCAGCTTCCACAGCTGCTTTGGAAGATTTTAAAACTTTCTTTCCTGTCTACTGTCAGTTAGGTTTGTTTCCAAAACAGATAATTTCTAACATAGAATGCAGTGAAAAAAAGGGTTTTTTTATGTTTATAGGCTTTGTATAGAGATAATGATCAAGGTAGTTAAAGCTAATAAAAGAGTGGAGGGATTTTTTTTTCCTTGTCCCACACTGAAGTTGTCTGTTGTGTGTTCTGTGGGTAACTGGGATTTGACCAGATACTTAAAGGTACAACACTCCAAATGTCACTGGTTAGAAAAAAGTATATCAGTATTATTTTAATATTTAATATTTCCAAACTCTGATGTCAGAGAGGAAAGGACTAAACCTGGGAAGAATAAATAGTAGGCTATGGCAACTGTTGCCATAGCAGCATGAGACCTTAAGGAAGAGATTTGGGAGAGGTGTTGCCTTCAAGAAAATTAGCTCCCTTGTTTTTGGCATAGCCAAGCTGTATCCAGGCTTTCTGTGATTGAGCTGAATTGTTTTCACCCTGGGGAGGAGGGCTCTGCTCTTCTTTTAGGAGTACACCCAAACCATCCAAGAACCTCCCAAATACATTTGGTGCAGGAGCCTGGAACTGGAAAACCAAACCAAACCACATCCCTTCCCTCCTGTTCTGCTCTCAAGAAACCCTCATCATCTTGGTAATCTGAGCAGGAACCCGGGTCTTGGGGAGGGGGTAATCGCTTCCTTTTTCTTTCCAGAGACTACGTAGAAATGGATCCCTCCCATGCTCATCCCATTATGCCCTCCAAGCGAACCCCCTTAACACTCCTACCAGGCTAAGCAAGCTGCTACAAGATCTTTGAGCTGCATAATCAGCATGACCCTTCAGAGGGCAGTAGAGTTCATGTTCTCAGCTCATTCTCCCTGATTTCTGCACCTAGGTCAGATCCTGCACCAGTGGTAAAGCTCCCTCCCACTGACTTCAGTGGGGCACGATCAGTCATCTACAGAGAGTGCTGAGTAGGGTTATGAGAATAATTTCTATGCAGCACATATTTTAAAGGCCCAGTTACTAATAAGATTTTCTATAGAACACATCTACTTAATATGTTAGCACTGCCTGGGTAAATTAGGTCTTCCTAGTGGAGTTCGTATAGTCTTCTGCTCTCTTCCGTCTTTGATTATAGAATGCTCTGAATGTAGGATGTTCTACTTAGGGTATATAATTCATGTTCGCACACAGCCTGAGTTATATAGTTCATGTTTTTACACACATACACCACTCTTTATTAATTTGCTGACCACTTTGCAGGTTTGGGGAGCCTCCCCCGGGGGTTCCCAGACCCAAAAGCCACAGCTACAAGTGAAGTTTTATGCTGGATTTAATGATAACACCACAGCTGTGAAAAATAGTGTCTGCAACTTACTTGCTCTCTCGCACTCTCTCTTTTTCAAACTAGCTGATGGTTTATTTTAGGCCTTACCCATTAAAATATACAATGTACTAATTGCAGTTCTGTTTATGTAATGACCTGTTTATAGTGAAGTTATTCTATTCTCTATAGGACAATTCCACTCTACATTGCTTTAAGGTAAATTTTGTCACTGGTTAAAGATTTTTTTTCTTTATGACAGATCACAAAAACCTGTCTGGGATGTCATTTTAAATGAAATGTTTTACTTTTTTAAAAAAACAAACCCCATGTCCTTGCCTAGCAAAAGGTACATATTTGTAAGAGACAAAGGTACTTCAGTCACCTGTAGAATTTTGTGTCCTTGTTTTATTCTCTTTTCAGTTCTTTCCAAATTACACTTTGGTGATGCTGTGTATGTTGCTGATATGATTATAGCATCAGATTGCAGCCCAGGCTGTCTGTCTATGCAGGGCTCTAAGGGAGAGCAAGACTTCCCCTGATGCTTATATGGCCTCCCTAGATTTTGAATCTGGGCATGCAATGCTAAGCATATACTGCAAGCCTGTTACTCCCTGCAGGTGGGCAGAGAAGGGCAAGGCATGGATGGAGCCTTAGCATCCATCTTTCCCCCAAAATGTTCAAACCACCTCAGCTGAGCCATCACAGGAGCCATCACTGGAGCAAATAGCAGATTACTACCCCCCACTAGATTATTATTTTCCTGAGCTATTCCTGACCCATGCTCTGGGTAGATTGTTAAACCATAATCCAGCCCATAGAGTTTTTACCAATATAATGGATTTTTGCAATATATTAACTAGGACTTATATATTTGTTTGGTCCCTGTGCTACTGTAACATAATAAAAGTGTTTTAAAATGGGAATTATGCTACTATAAATATATGGGATCATAACATACCCTCCATAGGCATTCACAACTATCTGTAACAGGAACATATCAGAGGGGTAGCCGTGTTAGTCTGGATCTCTAAAAAGCGACAAAGAGTCCTGTGGCACCTTATAGACTAACAGAAGTATTGGAGAATAAGCTTTCGAGGGTGAATACCCACTTCGTCAGATGCATGCGTCTATAAGGTGCCACAGGACTCTGTCGCTTTTTAAGGGATTTGGACATGTGGATCAGTTAACTGCTGTGTAATCCATCAGTATCACTAATGTATCAAGCACTGGGATATCTGGGTGCCAATAACCAAGTTAACAATTGCATAAAGGATCTACCGTTCACCATTCTTTGGTTCAACAGCGCATACAGAGTCACTTTTTGGGGGTTTTGTAACTTTCCTTAATCCGTGGGTAAATGAATTGGGATGCTGGGTCATTATTTAACCCCATTTATCAAAAGTAAGCTTATGTAGAAGGGTGGGTCTTGTACTGTGTAGTTTTTGTGTTGTGTTTATTGCGTTTTAATAGAATTTTCCCCCCTTCACAAGATTTTTTTTCTTTTTTACTTCATGGGCCCTAATGAATCCCCGAACCACAAATATGGATGTTTGATCTTTATTTTTTGTTTCCAGACTGGCAGCAATGTATTTCTGTCTACGAGACCAGAGCTTTTCAAATGGGCAAAGACACAGCTGTTGTAGTACAGCTCAATAGCTTGTGAAGAGTGTAAATATTTATTTTTAAAATGAGAATACAAACTAAATTCAAGTAACCTTCTACCCAAAGTAGCATCCATATTATTATCCTAATATAATTTTTATCTCAAAATCCTGCCAGCCATCTGGCATAAACTACCATATTCTGACCAGTTAAAACAAGGAACAGCTGTGATAATCCCCTACAATTTATTGTATGCTTTAAAGCACTGTACTGGCCACAAATATAAAATAATAAATAAGGGCATTATCATTCTGTACTGACTGCCCTGGTAGGAATTATTATTATTACTTAGCCAATATTCAAGTGTCCTATGGAAACATATCACAGTAGTTGGACTGTCAACAATATTCTTCCAAAACTGCCTCCTTCTTCGTTATCAAATTAAACCCTGAAGATGTTTCAGCTAAATTCTGGTGACAAATTACATCAATTGTCTACCAGCCTGTCTTGTCAGAAGAGTGTCTTGAGATGTAATACCCAGGGAGCACTATACATTTTTTTCCTGTTACGTATTCAGGACATAACACTCTTACACAGACACAGTATGATTCCCAAAATTCAGACTGTGTATTTATTGACACTAGGGAAAAAACAGGCTACACGGATTATGATGTCCAAAAGTAGTGACCACAAAGCCAGGAATCTATATGGAATTATCCCAGAGGGAACCTGGCATATGTTGCCTCAAGAGAGTTACCTCAATTCTTTTCAGCAAGCAGGGAATTTAAAATAATCATGGGAATCCCGTTTTTCTTTCACTAAGTCCTCCCACATCTTTTTCCCTAGTCAGCCAAGTAGGAGTTGATTATCATTTGCCCTGACTGCATCTGTGCTCAAGTGATGTTATGTCTGAAAGCCAGAAAAATATCTTTCTGCAGCAGAAGGGTTAAGTGCATCCACTTGCAGTACAGTGTGTTACTGTGCTATGGAGAGGAACCTGTAATGCTACAACAGCTACAGCAGGTGGCAGTAGAAGTGGACAGTTACCCAGGGTCACAGCACCAGGTAGGGAGGGATACACTGAAGAGGAAGAACTATGTATGGGTGCCTGACTGTCTCTTTCATTCTAGTGTGGCTGGTATGGGGTATTCTGCCTTTATACAGTGCAGGCACTTGGAGATGGGAGATGCTGGCTTGTTGCTTTAATAGACACATACTTGTGGTGAGGTGGTTATAAGCAAGCAGCATAAGAGGTGCTGGAGTAGCAGGCGTATTTCCATAGCATTGTGTGTGGTCTCACAGGACAGCATGAGGAATCCTCCTAGGATCCAAACTCACCATCACTCCAGAGTAACATAAACCTCTGTAATGCAGTGAACACTGCACACTTCAGCTTACTTTCAACATTCAGTACTATTGTTAAGTCTTGTTAAATATCAGACTGAGATATTTGTCTGGTGAAATGATGGACAGTGGAAAACCAGCTGAATGCAGAAAATTAGAAACTGTTTGAAATCTATAGAAAATTTCCATCCAGCCTGAAGAGAACTGGAAGGAAGAAGCACCCAAATGTGTGTGTGTGCGGGCGCGCGCACGCTCGTTCTCATGCAGGTGTGTGTAAGTGTGTGAGAAAGAGAGATACTGTCTGTTTTTCTTCTACTGCCAAACAGTGGTACAATTGCTATGGGGCCTCAGTATCATTCTGAAGCATGTAACATGGCCAAATGCACAAGCTTGACAGAGTGAAATGATAATCTCCCTTTACCGCTGAGGATGCAGTGGGAGAAGAGTTGCATTTCTGCCTTATTTCAATCTGTTCTGTGTGAGAGGAAGAAAGAAACATACATAACCAAAGGGGAGAGAGAAATGCATTGAAATAAAGCCATATGCTACAGACAACCGACACAATCAACACAGAAGTCGCACACCCAGGGAAACAAGACTAGAACCTTGAGTCTTCAAGGCCTCAAAACAGGCCTCTAAAAAGGATAATGTGAGCTGGAGACCCTCAATATAAATGAGAAGTGGCTAGTGGTATAGTAGTCTTCATATGAGGCCCTACTTCAGCCCCTAGTCTGAAGCAGACCAGGTATCAAATTCCGTCCTCATTGAAGTCAGTGACAAAACTCCCAGTGACTTCAGCAGGGCAGGATAACACCTCAGATTTGGTGATTTTCAAGGCATGCCCTATGAATGACTTCTCTATTCACTCATGTTTCTAAGGGGGGCTAATTATTGTGGGGAAGAGGGTTTTGTTGGGGTGTGCTGCTGTTTCAGCTGCTGGGTTAATTTGTTAATTAACTAATTGTTTTTTTTAATTTATTGTAAGATGATTAGAGTGGAAGATAGGGGCCATTTCTGACATATTAGAAATTTAGGTAAATATATGTACCTGACAGTAATAGCAGGTCTCATCCTCTTTGTGGATCAGTCTCTAGAGGAGAAAGAACATACACACAAAGCAAGTACATGACATCATGGAGGGAAAGATCAAAGGGTAGCCATCCATCCAAAATTACACAGGGCAGTTCTGAATTGTGTGGCTCTACCATATAACTAAGTGTTGGCAATACACCTAACAAATCCCAACAACAAAAGTACAATTTAGTTCACACAGAAGGAAAAACATCTTACATGCACCACGACAGCTAGGTGTTGTGCTGTGTCGCATTTTTGTCCCATAGGACTGAGTCCCAAAGGTGTAACCCCAGATGAGAGACAGAAAGATACACACCAAACAAAAGGAACCAATGAAAAAGGGAGACTGGTACAAATACATACAAAGGAAAGAGAGAAAAAGATGCCCATAAACTAATAGTGTCAGGAAAGGAAGGAAAAACAGAAGGGTGGTCATCATAGACCTGACACAGAGAGAAATAAAACCCTTTCTTTTCTACCATTCTGGGACATAAGTACCTTCTGCCTGATTTGAAACCGAAACCCTGCTTGACTGGTCATATTCTCCTCTGTCCATTAAATTTGTTCACCAGTTTAATGTTGAAGGCATTCCCAACAATTTATTAAAATTCCTTATTTATCATAGAAGTCTGCTACATTCCTATTTGATAAGAAAACAGCTCTTCTGTGTTAAACTTCGGAACCTTGGCTATATCTTTTTCATACTACTTTATTTTTTAGTAAAAACCTCTCTCTCACAGTCACACACTGTGATCTACTTACACAGATAGTACTAGCACATACATTGCTAAGGCTTTTTAATTTGGTATTTACAACAGTGATTCAATTTAGCTAGCTAGATTTTCTTCCTTTACAAATGACCAGTGCCACACAGAATCTAACAGCTGTCCTGTATCTGCTTTCCCTAGCATGGCTTTGAAACAGAAAAATGAAATAAGCTAAATCCAAATAATAATAAAAGTTACCTTCCAAACATGCCAAGGCTGTGATGTTGCATTTGAATCTGCAAGGACAGACTTCCTGCCCTCATGCAGGGCCCCAGTGACTTCAGTGGAGCTCCACTGCACAGATCCAATTGTAGGATTAGGGCCTGAATAGCCTTCACACCCCCAAAACATTTGCCTTATCTAATCATGGTTCTTATATGGCACCCATTGCTATAGTACCTGCCTTATCTAATCATGGTTCTTATATGGCACCCACTGCTATAGTACCTGAGATTTAAAACAATGGATGCCATGAATGGAAATTAAAACAGGTACAATAATCTCTCCTCACTGGCATTTAAAAATTGCTTCCATTTGTGCTTTGAAATATGCTTTCCACCAAATCTCCCTGTTCTGACAATCACTGTGCATTGTGCAGTAGATTGGTCACAGATTTCTTTGTTCTACACCCAGATAAAATTGGAAGTGACACTTTACTTCCATCTCAGGCCAGACATCAAGCAGCGGCAGGTCCCCACTTATAGTTTATTTAAAACCATAGCTGGCTCTTTAGGGATCAAAGGGAATGGGGTGAGGGAGGGGGGATGCTACTCAGTGGAAGACTGGGAACAAAATTGCCCAATTTAGTTGTACTCCTGTTTGACTGCTTAATGTTGGGTTCTTAAAGTGCTGAAATGTAACATGGCATGGAAATTAAGGAAAACATAAGACACTGAATGGTGGCCTACGCAGCCATTTTACCTTAGGAAAAAATAGTAGTGGAGTGTTCTACAGTAATGATCCAAAACACAACGGACAGATTTTCAGCTGGTGTAAATCAGTATCGTTCCACTGAAGTCCATGGCACTTTAGTGCTTGAGGCTGCTTTGAAAATCCCAGGCTAAGTGCTAGGCAATCTGTGGATGAAAACCATTGTGGAAATACGAAGTATGCAGTCAGCATCAGAGCTTTGGTATGTTTGGAAAGGGAAGATCATTTTTATCATTATTTGGCTTCTGTTTCAAAGCCACACTAGGTAAAACAGAAATGAGACTGCATGTATAGACTGGAAAATAATCACCGAAGCCTCTTGTAACTCGCTAAGGCAAGCTCTTTTGAAAAGTTGACCCTATGTGTTTCTTCTGATTGGTAAACCTGTATTAAAATGGGTTGGAAATGGTTTCTTTCTTACAGTGGATCCCCCAAGCTGCCAATGTCACACGTGGATTTACTCCCCCTTATTCACCTATCTAGCTGGGCAGCACTTCATACAAAAATTATTTTCAAGAACAGCTCAGAATCCATTTGTGCTGAAATGTGCTTCTTATCTTGGAAACTTTCAAAGTACCGGGCTAAGCAAAATTTGATAAAGGGGCCTAATCAGAGTTGTGAACATACATAGCAATAACAGACTGGATGGTGACAATGATTAAAGAAACAGAGACTTACTACGCTTAAGCAGGAATCTGAGTGGTTTTATTTTTTGTATAATTGTTTTAGCAGGTTGTTCAGTATAAAACCGCAGAATAAACAATATTACAAGCTATTGATGTCATGCTTATAAATTCAGTTTTAGTCTTCTCTCTCTCTCTCTCGCTCTCTCACACACACAAAATCAGACTACAGTGTACTATGTACACAATACTGACAAATCAAATGGATTTACATGCAAGCATTTGTGTAGTCCATTTTTAATATTGTCTTTTGTTTTGCTGCTCCTGAGCCTTATTTTGTCTCCTAGTCCCTTTTGTACTACTGCCTGTCAGGACCTTCTCTCTCCTGTTGTTTAGATTGTCCTCCTGTTCTGTTATTCAAAACCCACCTCTCCCCCCCTCCTCTTTTCTCTGGCCTTTAAGAACTTTTTCTCCTCTTTCATCATCCTTCCTTACCATCTTGTTAAATATTTTGATTCATTCAAATGAGACATAAAACCAAGGTCCCAACTGCTTGTCATTATTGAAAACCCCGTGGCAATTTCTCTAAGATTAACAGTTATCCCAATGCCTTGCCTCTTTCAGTTCCCATTTCAATTGGATATAACCTTCTTTTCCCCACCTCTCCTGGGGTTGCCAACTTTCCGATTGCAGAAAACCGAACACCCTTGTCCCACCCACTTCCCTGAGGCCTTGCCACTGTCCCAGCGCCGCTCTCTCCATCGCCCCATCCCTCTGTTGCTTGCTCTTCCCCACCCTCGCTCACTTGCTCATTTTTATTGGGCTGAGGTAGAGGGCTGGGGTTCGGGTGGGGCTGAGACCTCTGGCTGGGGGTCTGGGCTCTGGGGTGGAGCCGGGGATGAGGGGTTTGCGGTGCAGGAGGGGGTTCGTAGTGTGGGAGGGGGCTCAGGGTGGGGGTAAGGGGTTGTGGTGTAGGAGGGGGTAAGGGCTCTGGCTGGGGGTGCAGGCTCTGGGGTGGGGCCAGGGATGAGGGGGTGGGGTGCAGGAGGGAGCTCTGGGCTGGGGGGTTGGGGCTGAGGGGTTTGGAGTGTGGGAGGTGGCTCAGGGCTGTGGCACTGGGTTGAGGCGTGGGAGGTGTTTCGGGTGCAGGCTTCGGGCGCTGCTTACCTCAAAGCGGCTCCCGGAAGTGGCAGGCATGTCCCTCGGCTCCTATTGGTCATGGTTCCTGGCCAATGGGAGCTGCGGAGCCAACGCTTGGGGTGGGGGCAGCGCCCAGAGCCCCCCTGGCAGCACCTGCGTCTAGGAGCCGGAAGGAGATACCGTCCGCTTCCAGGATCCACATGGAGCCGGGTGCTGAGGCCAACTGGACATTCAGCAACCTGGTCAGCTATGCTGACCGGAGTTGCCAGTGTTCCTTTTTGAGTGGGCTTTCTGGTTGAAAACCGGACGTCTGGCAACCCTACCCTCTGCTAACATTTTGGGTACCGCTGCTATGTGCTATTGTCTTCTGCCCCTGAGATGCCTGCACGCTTTCCCAATTCTGTGAGGTGCTATGTACCTTCAATTCCCACTGACTTTAGCTAGAGTTGAGGGCACTCAGTACCTCACACTGGAATCTAATACACCAATCGGCAGTAAAAAGACAAAGTCAACTTTTTATTTCCCTTCTTCTCCGTGCCCAGTTCCCTACTTTTCTCAACTCTCTGAGCAGGCCAACAGACCTTCAAACTGCAGGCTCTGACATTTGACCTTCCCTACGCTCACCCATTACACCAAAAATTCATCACATTAATCTTTTCCTCCCGAAAGGCATAGTGTTACCAGGGCTGCTTCATAACCGTAGCACAAAGAGCATGCTGGATATTCCTTTTGACTCTCTCACTAACACCTTCACTTGACTTTTCTGCTAAGTGCCACTCTCCATTTTCTGCAGTCCTGGGTGCTGTACTTTTAATTTCTGTTGGGGGATTTTTCTCTCTCATGCAGACATTTCCCTAACCAGCAGAATAACCTGAGGCTGGCGGCCATGCAGTCAGGGTGTAAGATATAAGAGAGGGCTGTTAAAACTGCATGTGCATTTCCCTCCAAGAGCAAGTACAGAAGACACAACAACACTCAGCGGTGGCTCCAGGCACCAGCGCTCCAAGCGCGTGCCTGGGGCAACAAGCTGCGGGGGGCGGCCTGCCAGTCCCTGCAAGGGCGGCAGTCAGGCAGCCTTCAGCGGCTTGCCTGCAGGAGGTCCGCCGGTCCTGCAGATACGGTGGCAATTTGGCGGCGGGTACGCTGAAGCCGCGGGACCAGCGGACCTCTCGCAGGCAAGCCGCTGAATCCGCAGGACCTCCCGCAGGCAAGTCGCCAAAGGCAGCCTGCCTGCTGTGCTTGGGGCAGCAAAAAAAGCTAGAGCCGCCCCCGACAACACTGAAGGTTGAAGGAAAAACATGAAAGGTATAATAAGGTACCACGTCAATATCTGTATCTTTCAAAGATGATTTGAAATGTTTTAGCCCCCTTGCCAATGATAAGGACATCACAGAGAAGTATTTTGTCCTCTATAGCAGTGTCCTTTAAAGGCCCTTGTCTAGTTAAGTTACTCCAAAATAGGTCACTGAATTTTAAAAAAAGCAAAACAAACCCAGCTAGAAGTAATACACAGAAAGGTTATACCAGTAAAATGGATCATTTTGGAGAGGAAAGATGTTCTTGTGATTAAGACACTGGACAGCAACTTAGAAGATCTGAGTTCAGTCCCCACTCTGGCACAGACTTCCTTTGTAACCTTGGGTCGCCCTGTTCCCCATCTGTAAAATGCATTCTTTCATTTTCCCTCCCGGAGTATTATCTGAGGGGTGAGCTCCTTGGGTGTAGGAACCGTCTCTTACCATATGTAAGCTCAGCATCTAGCACAATGGGGCCCCTATCTCGGTTGCAGGCCCCAGACACTGTTATAATCATCACTTTTTAGATTACTGTTTTGAGGCTGAATCTGCGTCAGCAGTTCAGGAGTTGGCAACTCTAATTTATGTATTCGATTACATCTATAATTTGCTTTTTAACCTCAAAACCATGACCTTTGCATTGGTTATGCTGTTCTGGAGAACCCTCTGTCAGTATGACACTACAGTTCATTTGTCACAGCAGGCCATATTATGACACAGATTACACCATGACTGCCACTTTTTGTACCACAGAAATCCCACATAATGCTGCTTCATTGAGATATTTGAACGTCATTGTATCAGCTATGATGTTGCAGCTGCACAGCATAATGTAATGTCCATATGTACTGACATGTCTTTATATGAAAATGGAGGGTCACCGTATTGTGAGGCCTGAAATAAACATGGAGACTGTTTAACTGTCTTGCAGAGGAGGCCTCCAGGTTGCTGAACATACCTTTAAAGATTAGACTGACCCATGATTTTGGAGGTGGGTGGTGACTAATGACTGCATAATTCTTTATTATTGTGGTCAACTTGCTACTGCAGTAATGATACCTGTTGAGGAATGGATAGACTTTATACTTGCACTGGGTTTATTTCTCCCTTAACAGTGTTGGCCCTGTTGTAAATAGCTGACATTTCAGATCACTGGCCAAACCAAACCAAACCAAAACAGGAAAAAAATGGTTTCAGATCAAACGAAATGTTTTGTTCAACCTAAAATAAAACATTTAATTTAATCTGAGTTTTTTAACCATTTCTTAAAAAATAAAATAGAAGTAAAATTCAAAACAAAACACCATTTTAAACTGAAAAATCAAAATGTTTCATGTCAAAAATGTCAAAATGATGTTTCAGTTATATTTTCTGAATTGTTTGGTTTGGTGGTATTCCAACCAAAACAATTCAGCTAACTTGTAAAATGTTTCAGTCAACCTGAAACTGCATCTTTTTTGGTGAAAAAAAAAATTCGGCCAAAAAATGTCATCCAGTTCTACCCTGGTGTTATTGGAGATCTACTCCATTTGTTTAGAGTTCACCTTTGCATCTGCTATTGGCAAATAATTGCACTTTTGCTGTGATAAACCCTATAACGTAAAACCCACTCCCCAACCCTTAAATGTGTCTCATCGCATCCCTCCCTCCTTTAGCAAACATCTTTAGAACTATTTCTCCCCAAACGGTGGTTTCTAGAACAGTTTGCCCAGATTTATTGGTCCAGCTCCTCAGCTGACGTAAATCGACATAGCTCCATTGAAGCCATTGTTCCATTGAGAAACTGCTTCTGGGTTTCAGACTTTAATGCAAGATCACTCTACCCTCCCCAAGCTGCTGTTTACATCTGAACCATAATCTTCCACTCCAGGATCTCTCTCCACTTTTTAAAACTGGATCCTCTGATTTGTTATTGGATTTCAAAGGATAATAATTGATCAGATCTTTATTGTGTTGTATTTGGTTTTGTTCTGTACAGACACTGAATGCTTTGACAGGGGTGCTACATATAATAATTAATAGTAAAAATTTCTCTAAGAAAACTGTGACAGAAAACATGCAATTGTAATCATTTTCATCCCTTGTTCAATCTTTACCTAGTAGCCACAAGATGGCAGTGGATCAGGCTCCGAATGCCATAAAGCACTGCATTAGTGATATGACAAGTGAGTGACCTATCAACAAAGCATATACATGTGAGCAGTAACAACAGAACTATTTACACTAACATAAGCCATCCCCCTGCCACTACTCACTGCTTTTACCTCATCCTTCCATCTTCAATGCCTTTTCATAGTCCACAACGGCACTGACAGATCCATTTCATGCTATGATATATTGATCAAAATGGCTTGTCATATTAGCAACTGGCACCTCTCCCCCTTCCAAATAATAGGAAAAGAGCTTCGGGGGGAAGTCAATGGTCTGTTTTAATTAGTCCAGTTACTTCTTCCCATGTGGCAGAGCCGTGGACCACAGGACATGACATTTAACGTGTCACTCTGTGGGGTTACATTAAAATGTGCGTCCACACAGTTGGGAACATGAACTCAAGAAAATAAAATCCTCCCCCTATATTCAGTTCCTTTAACTGTTAACTGCTTTCCTGGCCAGGAGGGCAAATCCCACTAGTACATATATATAATAGAATTAATTGGTAACACTACAAAGGACTCACTTCTGTATGAGTCCAGGACTCATTTATTTTTGTATATGTTATTGATAGCCCATTCAGCCATGGACTCGACATTAGACTGCACATGCTCCGAGCTTGCTCTAAAGCACATTTTTATTTCAAAATGAATTGCCCAGTTCTAAATTACCAGTGAGACTTTCAAAGAGTAAAAACTTTGGCGGCTATGGTTAACGGCCAGAGGCCATCCATGGTAAGTATAAAACACAGACAGGGTGTTGATTGTAAGAGTAATTTACTGTGCACTGAAAAACTAAATCACAATTTCCTCTTGACTAGTTGTGGAGGCAATCAAGTAAGAAAGGAAGTGGAGCATTTCCATGAGGCCCTCTTTTCTTCTAATTTGCGAGACATTAGTTTCCTTCCTCTTATCAGCATTTGACATTTGGAATTCATATACCGTTGAGAAATTGCTTCTGCGTTTCAGATTTAAAACAAGGTCAACGGTGTTCAGAAGTAATTCCAGTTTTTTTTTAAGATGAAAGCATGTGGCACATCTGATTTAGAGGGAATCCAGCAAATAATCATGAAGGAAAGTCATCAACTAAAAATCTAATCTGCGTATTATTCATAAACTAAGCAAGGTCCTCTAGGTGTCACTCCATAAAGAAAAGCAAAGAGAAAAAAAGTTTTCTGCAAAATGTACACTCAGTAGGCCAGATCTTCAGCTTGTGTCATTGAGTCAAGGAAGACAAGGCAATTGCGGAGAAGCTAAATGAATTCTCTGCAACGGTCTTCACTGCAGAGGATGTAAAGAGATTCCCACACCTGAGCCATTCTTTTTAGGCGACAAATCTGAGGAACTGTCCCAGGTGGAGGGGTCAATAGAGGAGGCTTTAGAACAAATTGATAATTTGAACAGTAACAAGTCCCCAGGACCAGATGGTATTCATGGTATGGAGTTCTGAAGGGACTCAAATATGAAATTGCAGAACTACTAACTGTATAGTAGTTTAAATCGCTTAAATCAGCAACTGTACCAGATAATTGGTGGCTAGCTAATATGATGCTGATTTTTTTAAAAGGCTCCAGAGGCGATCTTGGCAATTACAGGCAGGTAAGCCTAACTTCAGTACCAGGCAAATTGGTTGAAACTATAGTAAAAAAACCCAACCTGAATTACCCAACACGTTTTGGGCCCTGCAGAGGCCTCTGGAGGGATGTCATTACATCAAGTTTGATACGAAGTTGTGGCTCTATGGAACCACAGTTATACGAACTCTATTGTACAGAAGTGAAATGTGGGTTCTGAGGAAGACTAAAGAACACCGTATTGACTTTTTATTCTCATCTTCGTCAGACAAGATCAGAAATGAGGATATTCAAAGCCACACCTAGTATCCATCCCCATCAGCACTGGTTTGGTTTCAGCAACTTTCTCAGTATGGTCTAATTATTAGAATGGAAGACCAACGATTTCGGAAGCATGTGTACCAACGAATGCCACTAGATGGCTGGTGATCATGTGGATGTCAAGAGCTTCAGTGGTACAAAATTGCCAAAGATGGACATCAACTGAATATACAACCAGACCATCTTAAACACCTTGCCAGAAATTGATCCATGTGGCACTCAATTTGCAAGGAAGACAAGTCCCTTTGGAATTTGCCAGGATGATCTCAGATTGGGCACCCCTCTAAGCATGGGTTCACATAAAGTAGGAAACATCTCCAGCCTTTTTGTCTGTTTTTAAAACTAAACCAATATCATTTGAGGTCCTGATATTGGATACCTTTGCATTTCATAGTTCTGACCAGAACCCATCGTGACAAAATACCATAAAACTGATGGTTGTCACAAATTTGCTACCCAGAATCTGAAGTACCAGAAATTTCATGAGAATGGGCTTTCTTGGAAATTTCCATTTCAGTTATGTAGAATCAAGAGGTTCATGTTCTGTAGTTGGGCTACACTTTACATAAGAATCCAAACCAAGGCCCAAGTACAACAGTTTTCCCCATTACTACTAGTGAAGAGGTCAGACCAGCTGATCATGATGGGCCCTGGTAGCCTTAAAATCTATGAATGAATCTAGTAAATGCATTACTCTTAACTTCCTCTTGTGAACTGGAGTGATTGTTTTTAAATTTGAATCAAAACCTGATTTCAGTGCCCTAAGCCTCAGTGTGTATGTTTCTTGGAGAATGAAAACATTTCAGACCTGAAGCCTGAGCAGTGGTTACCACTACTTACATACTGCAGTCCCAGACACAGTGCAGACCCCAGGATCGCTAAACAGCTACAACTATGTGACCACTAACTGCTTGCCATGAAGATCACAAAGGGCCAAGATTGTGACCCATGCTGCATGTTCGCTTACTTCCCTACACCACCATGATTAGCTACACAGTAGTGAAGCAGCCTGCACAGATGCCATTACATCCTCTGCATCCTGTGCACATGGCCAGGAATAGGCAGAGCCTTTGGCTTATTGAATCACACTCTGCTTGCTAGTCTACTTGGGATGCTGCCCCCCACACACAGTCCAATTGAACCCCAAAGAATCTCAGTATTTCTTACTGAATCGCCATAAACAAAATAAAAACCAAGTATCTTGGCAGGGGGTTAAACACTAGATGACCCTTGTGGTCCCTTCTAACCCTACGACTCTAGCAAAGAAACAAAAACAAACGAACAAAAACACAACAACAACAAGAAGAACCAACAACCTTAGAGCTGGACCAGCATCTTGATACTAAGCACCTTAAATTGGGGAATAGGAAAATCCCAACCCAAATCTTGCCACTAAGACCTATCTCAATAAAGGGCCCAAAGCTGAGCACTCTCACTTTGGGGTGAAATGGCATTCTAACTTCAGACCTAAACCCAGAACCAAATTTTGCAGCCCATCTGCTTAGGGAGGTAATTATTCAGCCCCTCATTTATGAAGGAGAGTACTGAAATCAGTGACAGGGACTGTTAATCAGTTGCTGGCCTGCTTTAAATACTGGTTTAACCATCAACAATGCTGCTGTTTAATATTTAAACAAAATGTTTAGTGCTTACTGGATAAGGTTCATTTGCTAATTGCTTAAACAGAACAGAAACAGTACAGCTTTGCAGTTCGGGCTCCCGCACACCACAGAACCAGCATCACAAATGCTGCCCACTTGTCAGCAAGTTGGAGGATATTATTCAGGTGGATCAGATACGTCAATTCTAATAATAAAATAATTTCATTTTAATAGCCTTTCATTTGCAATTGACTGCCAGCAGCTCCAAGAGGATCGGATCTATGCTTTCAGTGCTATGGCTTGTAGAAGACAAAATACCCAACCTACACCAAGGTTCAGACAAGACAAAAGATCCCCCTGCAGAACGATAGATCTTTACCCAACATTTATGTGGAGTGGCCCCAGGCTTCTTTTAATTAAAAGTATGTTTGGAAAACCATTTTATTCTGTAATACATTGCAGTCAATGGGACTTGCCACATACTTAGAGTGAAGAATGTGTTTCGGGGCTTTGGTGGACCAGGGTCAGAGTGCTGTGCACCTTGCAGCATTGTGTCCCATGCTAATGACAAGGGCCTGATCCCAGTCCCAGTGAAGCAAATGGAAAGGTTTTCAGTGAAATAATGAGTTGAATAAGCCCCTCAGAAAGAGAGTGGGGTTAAGATACACACGGGGATAAAACTGTGCCCTCAGAATAAAGAAAAGTAGGGGCCGGAGGATCCTGTCTGGAGTGGCCCTTTGATTTGCACTCCTCATGGTAAGAGTTCTCCTGGGCCCCCCGAGCAATGTCTGAGTCAAGATTTGGCCCTTCGCGCTCACTTCCCTAGACTGTAAATTCTTTGGTAGAGGGAATGTGATGTCTTACATGTTCGTGGGCCCTACGGTAATACAAATAAATAAGATAACAACATGGGCTCACTTGTGCCATTAAGACACAACCATGCGCTGGGGGTAGTACAGAGTGGAACCATCCCGGGGGACTGCCAATGGGGTTTTACACCTGGAAGGCTGAATTCCTTCTTGAGCCACCAATAGCAGGAAGAGCACACCTGCTGCTACGCCTCCAGAGGTTGCTGTGTACTCTGCGCTGCACATGCAGTTAGCTCCACTGGCCAATGCATATGGAGCACCTCAGGGAGTACAGGGTCTGCAATTGTGCCCTGCTGCTGAACAGGGGTGTAAGTGACAGAAGGCTTCTTGCATCCTGCTTCTCCTCCTGGCACACCAATGGAGCAATAGGGTGCAATCTGGCCCTTTCTTCTTATTAACAATGTCCTGCCACTGGACCCAGTGGTATCATAACTGAGTCAATAGTGTCTCTACTGAACTAGTACAACACCAACTTCTTACCCCTATTGACAAACACTAACAACCAGAATAGCTTGGCAATAGCAGAACAATGCTAATGCAACTAGCATACTTGTATTTTTGATGGACCACATAACAGCTAAGCCAAGAAAAGCAATGGAATTCAGAGATTGGCGTTTACCCTTGATTAAGTATTGCAATTGGTCTCACCAGAGCATGAAATGGTGAGTAACATATTTGCTTCATTACTTAGTCATAATGTCAAGGGGTCAAGCTGGAGCAGTAGCTAACCAGTAAATTCTGAATTTCCTTGCAGTGGCTTGTATGGGCCAGACAGAGGGATATTGTAATATTAGTTTTCCTTGCTAATTTCACAGGTCCAGATTCTGATACCCTTACTTACATTGGTTAGTACTGTACTCTGGGTAGTCCCACCGATTTCACCACTGAGGTGATTTCAGTGGGACTACTTGAATAAGGGCTTGTCCACACACAGAGCTGCACTGATTTAACTGTGTGTGCATGTCTACTTCGGTTTGACAGTGTTTTCTTTCAGTTTAGCTTAAACCGATTCCTAAGTAAAATAAACTAAATCAAAATAAGATTTGCTTAATCAGAAATAAGCATATCCAAAGAGTTTGCATCAGTTTAATTAAATCAGTTTAAAATTGCATCTTTAGTTTAACCAGTGCCAATTTCCCATGTAGGCACGGTCTCAAAATTGTTTTAGGCTAAACCAAAATAAGTCACTCTTAAACCAAAATAAAAGTGTCCTCACATAGCTTTGTACTAGTTCTTAGTAAATTGTTTTAAAACGGATTTAAGTTAAACTGGTTTATCTTTCTTGTGAAGACAAGAAAAGGTGGTACCACTAAGGGTGGTAGAATCTGGCTCCCTCTTTTTTATATATATAGTGTATGAAATACACTAATGCTGTTTTCACTTCTAGAAACAGCAGCTGAGCATATAAACTATTCTCACAAGATGAATCAATTAACAACAACATCTGGAACAAAACACATTGCTTACTTGAGGCAGAAAACCAAGTGATCACACTTCAGTAGCTTTATAAAACTAAGTCTTTGGGTAGGTCCATACTTACCACGCGGGTCGACGCGGTGAGTTCGACTTCTCGGAGTTTGAACTATTGCGTCTAATCAAGACGCGATAGTTCGAACTCCCCACGCACTCCGGTCAACTCCGGAACTCCACCACCGCGAACGGCGGTGGCGGAGTCGACCTTGGAGCCGCGGAGTTCGACCCTGCAGCCGCGGAGTTCGACCCTGCCGTGTCTGGACGGGTAAGTCAGTCGAACTAAGGTAGTTCGACTTCAGCTACGCTATTCGCATAGCTGAAGCCGCGTACCTTAGTTCGACCCCACCCCCCGTAGTGTAGACCAGACCTTTATAAAACTAAGTCTGTAGAAACTTTTTTTTTTAATTATTAGAGGACTGATTTACCTGGCTCAGAAGCTCTGAAAATATCTGTAAAATGTTTATAAACAACTCTCCTCATGTATATTATGCCTGGAAGATTATTCTTCACAGGCTTTCATCTGTGTCAGCTAAGTATGATTTTCATAAAACTGTCCAGGGGCAGTTCTGTAGGGACTGCAGTGAGATAGCTTGCAGTGCTTCTTCCACTGATTGGTGTCACTCTGTAGCAACAGTCACTGCTCAGTGTCATGCTAGGTGAGGAGCTAAAGTGTGGGGGAATTGTGTTGAATGTGTCAGAAGACACAGGTAGGACAGTATAAGGAGAGGGAAGTAAGACAGTAACACTTGGATACTTGGCATGTCAATCGGCACTCAGGGCTTTCACTTGCAGTAGTTTAAGGCTGTCAACCTCTGCCACTGTGTTAAGTGATATGTTATTGACCCTCTCTTTAATCCTTTTAGCACCTGCATACTAGTAACAGTCTTTCCATCCCTCTCTCTCACCCCCCCCCGCCCCCCACGGGTTTACACATCAGTGTAGTCTTTATCAGACATCGGTAGATTTGACACTAATGAATTTTAACAACAAAACAAAACAAAATCCAACCCCACAGACCCCTCTAGTTGTGGAGAAACAAAGCTGAAAGAGCCAATTGTCAAGCATAACAAATCAAGCCCCTCTCTTCCCCCTTTTCTATCCCTCCCTCCAGCTCCCCTCCCTCCAAGCAGTAGATGGATCTCCCTTATTAAACTGATCATGTATCTGCTGCAAAAATGTGTGACTGAATCGGTGTTTTGCCTGGGGTCTTTTTAATTTTTTATTTCATTTGACAACAAATAATCCTGTCCAGTCTGCACTTTTGCAATGATTAAGAAATAGAGCTGGTTCTCCATGGAAGCATAAACTTAAATCAAAAAACCAATACAATCTGATTCCACAGATTATATCACTGCAGTGATTAGATGATACCAGTGTAGTCATAAATAAGGATAATAATTAAAGACTTGTCTGATGATTTACAAGGAGGGAGATAAAAAATAAAAGCATGAACTGTGTGCAAAATTACTAACATTTATCCATTAACAGATCACTCAATATTAATAGTCACATGCTGGGAATGGGAAGCAGAGAAACACCAAACTCATTCCATACCTGGTGGCCATTGACAGACTAATTATGCTGCAAGTTTTCAGAGAGCTCCTTTGTATTCTTTAATCCTCTCTAGTAGCTGACAGTGAAGGGCTGTTAGTGTTTAATGAATGCACTGTTCAGACAAATCTCTGTGCTACGTGCAAACAAAAATAAAATCATAACATGAAATCCCAAAAGCACACTTGCCAGCATTCACAGAGCAAGGACAAAAGTTGAAAAGTTCTGGCACTTTAAATCAAGTTTGACAGGAACTACCTGTTGCTGAAACTTTACTGCATTCCTTGGCTCTTAAAATGGAAAACAGGAGCCACTTTACAGTGAAGTATTCTTTTATTTGGGAAACCAAACTTTTCTATACAGGAGACGGGGGGAAGACCCTTCCCCCACCAAAAAGCTACAGTAGGAAATCCTCTCTACAAATTAAAAACAAAAATACCTGCATTCTTCAGCACACAGCAGCCCAGAGCCATGGTTGAACACTCTGTTGTGTTTTTCAAGAAAGTATCCCAATGCCCAACAGGCTTCTTTGCTTTTATCCATAGTATTTACTGAGTCCCAGTGCTATGTGAAAGCTGACCTGCTTAAGTAAGGGGGGAGCAGAGGGTCAGGGAGAATAATCTTCTGGGAACACGGATGGCATAGAATTTGACTGAACATCTGTACATCCTTCAGACTCCCCTTCTAGACATGCAGATGGTTTAGCCCAAGTACTTGGTCCTTCTAATCTCTTCACGGTCCAGCAGAAAGGCAAATCAGAGTAGTGAACAGTAATCCCACTGCTCTTACTCCATCACATGAGAGATTTAACACTTTCCTGCCCTTAAAGAATCTTGGGACTCCGCTCATTTGGTTAGTGCTGTGGTCTAACAGCAAAGAGATCTGAACACAATCCTTTAACAATTGGGAGATGTGGGAATGTATAAAAATTAACTGAGGCAGTAGACTGACCAGAAGGAAAAAAGCAAACTGTTGCATCACTAATGAAGAAAATAGATGTTGCTATAATCAGCCCCAGCTATACATTGTCACACACTGTATCCCATTCTATCCTGAGCACAGCTGTCTGAGAACTATCTGGTAAGGGGGCGATTATAAAACATTTAGCAGATTCTGCTTCCAGTCACTGGAATGACGTTGGATTTACATTGATGTAACACTGAGCAGAACCTGACCCTACATTATGAATCAAATTTGTATTGTAATTTCCAGCTCTAAAAATTGCAATAAAAGAGAACAAATTTCAAATGCCCTCCCAGTGCAATGCCTTCCACAATAGGTCTCTTGGGACAGTAATCAACTGAGCATTCTAAAACACTGTATATTTTATCATCATCCATATCTGTGATGCTGTACTACGCCACAGCGAGGAGGAAGAGTGATTGTGCCAAGCTAAATTAACAGGTAAGACAATTCAGACACACAATCCACTAGCTGAACAAGTGAACTATCCCATCACAAAATGGTACCTATTGTTTTATTATTATTATTGTGCTGTACAGACACATGGAAGCATTCCCACACAGCTTTACATTTTTATTTGTGTGCTGGCTTGTTCCCCTCTTTTAAAATTATGTTGTAATAAAAGAATCTTAACTGTTTTTTAGGATTCAACTCTCATTATCTTTGATGCCAATAACTGGATTATGATGTGCATAATCCTAAAAAGAAAAAAGGGCGGGGAAAGGGATTTAAGAAGAGATTTTAAAATGTATAATAATAATATGACAAGAATTTTCCTTCCTCTCCTTCTTGGAGAATTAGAAAGTAACTGCTTACTGCTTGAGTTCCCATTGCTAGGCTACCCACCTCAATGATTATAAGCAAAAGCTGAAAGGTGCAACTTGAGTTCAGAACAAGAACTGAAGCATAGCAGAGGCTCTTTGATGCATTAAGACAGCCCAAGTCAACAGAAGGTCTGGCTGTAATAGAAGCAGCAGCCTTGGAGAACATGACCTAGATAGAAACTTCAGCCTTCCAAACATCAATAAGTGGAATCAGCGGCTTATACAGCCATGGACATTTCCTAAAATACTTATAATTGCAATACTCACAGACTGTTCTCCCCCTCCCTTCATGTATAAGCCCTGGCAATGCTTTGGGGGGAAAAGAGAGAGAGAGAGAGGCAGACTGTACCTTTTTATGAGGCTTTATTAAGGCCTGAATTAAAAATGATTGTTTTCTTTAAAACAAAATGGACTCATATCATCTTTCCTGATCCTTAGTCAACAATGTTTCCTTCCAGGGCCAGCAATTTCCCCATAAAAATAATCTCACAAATGGAAGGAAAAGGTGCTTTACATTTTATTTTCTCTAGGAAGTAATAATAATTTTTAAAGGGTTGAAATATCTCCAACCCTGTTTTTCCCTCAAAATGACCCCAAACAGCAAAGGGAAAATATTTGCTCTCAGTGCTTGAGCAAACCACAATGAATTAAGGTTTTGTTGTTAGTGGCAAAGCTGCTATTTATCTGCAGAGAATCAAACCAGATGTTGAAACATAATTGAGGGTTTGGTGGCTCAGTGAGCTAGCCCTTCAAGCTTTGGAAAAAAGATCTGCCGCAAAGCCTGGCTGGGGTCACAAATGAAGAGAAGTTTGACAGTCTCAGACTGAGCATAGATTGTACACATCAGCAAACTAATCACCCATCTGGACAGGCTTGCTTAACGAGGAGTTCAAAACTAGGAGAGCAGAGTATTGCAGGTCAGAACTGATGTGCACTGGCAGAGCTTTCTCATAGTCTATCATGCTTTTAAGACAGTGATATTAGTCCCTCATTTCAGGAGCACTAAAATCTAGGGCTGATTGAAAATTTTCTATCAAAACGTCTGACATAAAATTGGATTTTCGGCTAAAAATCTGTTACAAAAATGTCTGCTTTCCATCAAAAAATAGAACATCTCAAAACTGGAACCCTCCGCCTGAAAACCGAAGAATTTCAGTTTGGAAGTTCCCCATAGGATCTGTAGTTCAACGTCTCATGCCCCCATTCTCCTCTATGGTCCAGGCTACCCAGCCAGACTACATCTCCCATGCTGCACAGTAAACCGGGATTCCCATGAGGCACTGTATAAGCTCAGCAAGAGGGGAACCATGATGCATCATGGAAGATGTAGTCTGGCCAGGAAGCCTTGCTCATAGAGGAGAATGGAGGCAGGAGGAACCCAAAGTACAAGTCCCACAACGGCACTGCAGTGTCATTTCTGAACAGAAGCTTTTCCGTATTTAGCTGAAAATTTGCTGCCAAAATTTTTGGTTTATAATTTTTGAATTAATGATTTTTGTTTTCATTTACATCAAAATTTTCCACAGGGAAAAAGAAAATCCATTTTCTGGCCAGCTCTACAAAATCTCTCTTACTATTTTTTAAACCAAGAAAATAAATGCTGCATTCCTTGAAGGTTATTCTATTTTTAATGTGTCCGTCCGCCTGTTCCAACAAATATTTACAGTATCAGCTACGGCAGTCCCAATAAAGTCTTTGAAGAGAAACAGGGAAACAGAGAGGAGCCTGAGAGATAAACCTGGACTCTATATGTCAAGTGGAGTTTGTCAACAGATATGCTGTGCTCTGAATGGGCTACGAGCACGCATATTTACAGAGACAGTCAGGGAACATTGTGGTTTCTGGCAATGACATAGTAGGTGCTGGGGAAGGAGTGAGCCTCTTACTTTCCTACAGCTTGTTTTCCCTTTCAAGTCTGCAACCAGACCCACGTTCCTGGTTGTTTAGGCACCAGTTCCTAAAGCTTGGTTAACAGTAACTCTGTTGTAACCGTACAAGATAGATAATGAACAACTCAGAGATAGCTATTCTTACAATTATACCACATGAAACAAATTCACCTTCCAGTCATACCAATGCCACCCAGTCATTTTACTAAGGATTCGCTGTCATGTCAGAACTGGGCTCTGTTCATGAGTTAAAGAAAACTCCTTACAGCATGTGTAGGCAGTACAGCACACTGTCAGCTCTTATTGGTCAAACACAGATTTTGGACTTCAGTCAAGGCCAAATTCATTTGAATCCTCATCTTTGAAATTTATTATTTCTTCCTAATGATCTTTTAGGCTGAAATTTCCAATTAAAACTGAAAGGTGCTAGAACCTTACTGGATTGTTTAAATAAAGATGATGAGCCTAATTCTCTGCTGGTGTGGCAGGGGGTAGTGCAGCTGATTTCGATGGGATTGACATCAGACGACAATTTGGCTAGTTCAGCTAGAAGCTAGTTCATAAGACAGTTGTGATTTTGATTTAAACTAGGGAAAAAGTAAAGGATACATAATGATGCCCTTAGATGATTACCCTTCAATCTTAATAAATTCAGCAGGAATTACTGACAGACTGAGTGTGCTCTAGTAGATACGGCCCTGAACTGGGGCTCAGGAGACCCAGTTCTATTCCAGGTCGTGACATTAGGTGAGTCACTTCACTTAACTGTGCCTCTGTTTCTCCTCCCACCCTTTGTCTTTCTTGTCTATTTAGACTGTAATCTCTTCAGGGCAGAGTCCGTCTCTTACTAGGTCTGATCTACACTATAGGGTTAGGTCGACGTAAGCTGCCTAGCATCAACCTAGCTGCGGAAGTGTCTTCACTTAAATTTGGCTCCTGCCAAAGTAAATGCCTCTCTACACCGATTTAGTAACACCCGAATGGCGTAGGTTCAAGGTTGATGTAATTAGGTCAACGGTGTCAGCGTAGACACTGTGTTGCTTACATCGACTGTTACTGGCTGTCAGGAGCCATCCCACAATGCCCCATATTGACAATACAATCAATACAAGCTCTCCTGGTGAGGAACACCACTGACACAAGTAGCCAAGTGTGCACACACACAAGTGATTTAATAACTGTGGTGGCTGTACGCCAACGTAAGTTAGGTCGACATAATTTTGTCACACAGACCTGGCCTACGTGTCTGTAGAGGACACAGCACAATAGGGCCCTAGGCATTACCAAAATAAATAAATAATAATCATCATCATGTGATTTTTTTTTCTTCTTTGGCACTTTGTGCTTATCTCTCTTGCTCCAGAGATGATAGGATTGAAATGGCCCTTCACATTTCTGTGTATAAAGCAACAAAGGCTTAAGGTTAAGTGTGGCCCAGATTAGTCCAAAACATGTGCCCTCAAAACTCTGAGGTCTGAAGAGTATGCATCCAAGAGGAAAGGATGATCTGATGATTAAAGCCCAGAGGAAGGAGTCAGCAGACATACTGCTCTTCTTGGCTGTGACATACAGATACTGTCTGACCTGAGGCAAGTCATTTGGGGCCCTAGCAAGCTCCCAGTCAACTAAGGCAAATTTTTACTGACTTCAGTGGGAGCAGGAACAGGCTCTTTGTGTGTCAGCTTCCTCCTCTCTAAAATGGGGATAACAATGGGGGATTCAAGGAAAGATTCATTAGTGTTTGTAAAGGTCTTTGAATCTATATATATAAATATACATATAAAATTAATCAAAGAGCCCTACTGCTCTAGGTTCCTTACAATTTTCATAAAGACACAATATTTCATACATTCATATTTAAGGAGTCAACCACCCAGGAAACAAACAAAAGAGATAAGCACATCCTCCCATCACATTCCATGCAATCCACCCCATCACAAAAGTCTTCAAGAAATGAGAGGGCTTGCAGAATGACCTGCAGATCCACATAGCCTCACACCAAGGGTGGGAGGAGTTAACTCCAGAGTTGAGGACCCTTCACAAAAAAAGTCCAGCCACCAGCTCCCTCCCATTTATGCCCAAAGGCTATAAAGTGAAGGTGTTGCCGTATCACTTAGAAAGCACATCAAGTATTATTATTTCAAGCTGGTTGGAAAACCCTAATTAGTTTTCACCGGGGAAATATGAAAAAAAAAATCTTCCCCCCACCCCTCAAAATTCCCTGTGAAAAATTTTCAGGTTTTCAATGAAAAACTAAAACCAAAAAAAAATTTAAGAAAAAAATGTCATTTTTTAAAAAACGAAACCAAAAATCTTTACCAAAATCTACAGATTTTTAGAAAATTATAGGTGTTTTTGTTTCTGGTTTTTCAACAAGAAGTCATTTATCATCCAAAAAGTTTCATAAAAATATTTCACCAGATCTGTTATTATTTCATATAAAGGGAAAGTGTGGGTGGAGTATCATAGGAAAACAAAATACATAAGTAGGGGGAAAGGATGGATGGATGCTCTAACCTTGTATTTCAATGGCCTCTTTAATGCACAGTGTCCAAATTGGTCAATAAACATTACCACTATTCATACTGAATCCAGTTGCTGAATGAAGCAAAGTGACTCTTACACACTCATTATGTAAACTTATCTAACATTGTTTCAGACATCTCTAGTGTCTGTCATATCTCCCCAGGGCCGCCCAGAGGATTCCGGGGGCCTGGGGTCTTCGGCGGCGGGGGGCCCTTCCGTTCCGGGACCCGCTGCCGAAGTGCCCCGAAGACCCGCAGCGTGAGCCCCCCGCCGCCGAATTACCGCCGAAGCGGGACCCGCCGCCGAAGTGCAGCCCGGTCTTCGGCAGTAATTCGGCGGTGGGGGGTCCCCGTCGCGGGTCTTCGGGGCACTTCAGCGGTGGGTCCCGGAACGGAAGGGCCCCCCTGCCGCCGAATTACCGCCGAAGACCGGGCTCCCGCTTCGGCAGTAATTCGCCACTGGGGGGTCCTTCCGCGCCGGAGCGGACGGACCCCCCGCCGGCGAAGACCGGGAGCGAAGAAGCTCCTGCGCCCTCTTGCCCCGCCCCCTCTGGGCGGCCCTGACCCTATCCACCCCCCCCAGAACACCCACAATCCAAACCCCCCCCATTCCCTGCCCCCTGACCGCTCCCCCAACCTCCGCCCCCTCCCTGTGCCCTGAGTGTCCCCAGGACTCCCTGCCCCTTAGGCAACGCCCCCGGCCCCAGCCTCTTACCCCCGGCTCCCTCCTCACCCGGAGTCTCAGCGCCTCGCTGAACAGCCGCAGCGTGTCTCCAGCGGGGCCTGAGCTCCGTCCCGCTCAGAGCCGCGTGGTGAGGGGGCGGGGCTGGGAGCTCCACGCCGAGCGGAGGCAGCTGAGCTCAGCCTGGAGCTCGCAGCCCTGCCCCCTGACCACGCGGCTCTGAGTGGGGCGGGGCTCAGGGGCCCCGGCGGAGACACGCTGCGGCGCTGTCTGAGGACGCCGCTTGATGTGCTAGGGCTCCAGGAGAGGGGCGGAGGCGGGAGCCTCAGCTGCTCTCTTGGGGGCCCCTGTGGAGCCCGGGGCCCGGGGCAAATTGCCCCCTTTGCCCCCCCCTCTGGGCGGCCCTGTATCTCCCTCCTCTCTCTGGGCCGCCTTTTTAATCAGGATGGTTTTCATGTTAACTAAGCTAAAGGCCCTAAGACTGCAACCAGATGCTGCTGCCCCCATTTCCCACATGGAAAATGGTGTTATACATACAGAGCCATAGAGATCTGCAGATTCTAGTGGCTAATCCTTCTTCTCATTCTGGGGGACAGTAAGTCATTCTCTTTCCCTTCACACCTGTGGAATAAGAGGATCTGGGTGAAAACTCAGCAAGAGAAACCTTACAGAGCTCTCCTGTCCACACAACTCCCTCTTAGAGCTTTTTCTCTAGGAGTGGATGATATGGCAGTGTGACAATATTTTTTGCTATGAGACTTCAAACCACTATAGCTGGTTAAGCCCCATTTTCCTCAATACTTGGATTATCTGCTGTTCTGAATCCAGATTTACTCTAAAACACAGTTTTATTTTCAGCAAGCAAAGACTATTTTAGATAAATACCAAAAATGAAAAAAAAAAGAAACAAAGGGACCTGGTACACTACAAAGGACAATAGAATATCCTGCATTCAATGTATCTGTGGCTCTCAGAAAGGTCAGCCTTGCAAAATTCTACTTGCCCACTAGCCTAGGACAAGCATATTTTGTTATGGTTGAGTAATATTCTTTTCATCATCATCCATCAGAATGGAAGGAGAGTAAATTTTGTCTCCAGTCTGGTAAATTTCCACAATGATTTTGCAAGACTGAATACCAGCCTGATCCACCCCATCTATCTATGTATGTTGTTCTGGTCATATGCAAATATCAGATATGTTAGAATTATGAAATGAGTATGGAATAAATATTGCTACGACACTGAAAGATACGTGTGTGTGTGTGTGTGTGTGTGTGTGTGTGTGTGTGTGTGTGTGTGTGTGTGTGTGTGTGTGTGAGAGAGAGAGAGAGAGAGAGAGAGAGAGAGAACGAGAATGAGAACTGTTGATTTATGAAATCAGGTCGCCTTTGTAATCCATGCACAGAGTTCCTCTGTCCCCTCCCTGGAGAAATCAGGATGTGAAGAAGCAAAGCTTTCTTCATTCTTGATGATTCCTAAGTAGGCCAAATCACTTTGGAAAATGGCCAGAAGTTAATTTAATATTCACCACTGACCTGTTTTATTCCTCCAAGGTTTAAGTAAAAAGTTGGGTGAAAGCCTTTTCCTCTGTCTGAAAGTGCGCCACTGTTAATGCCATCCCCTGAAGCACAGTATGCAGTGCACACATAAATGATTTATTCAGAATTACTGCTACTTTCTTGTTCCATCAGCATATTACTGCAGCAACTTGCTAGCTACTGCTCAGGTAATAATATCAATCAGCATATGTTAACATCTCTGGAAAAAAAAATCAAGGGTACCTGCCTGCTTTTTATTTTAAATCCCTTCTTCATCCACCTATTTACAAAACAGAGCCATAAGTACAAAAACCCCAAATTCCTAACTTTCCTCAAGCCGACTGCATATCACTATGCTTGTTAGCCCAGTTATGCAGCTGTCCAATCAGCAGTGCCTAATGCTATCACAGCTACTTCTTTAAAGTGCAAAGGTGCTATTCTGGCTATTGGAACTAGAAAAGGGTAAAGGGGGAGGAGTTGGAGGTTTTTTTTCTTTAATAGCATATTAAAATTCAAGATGAAGCACAATAAACAGGCCTTTCTTCAAATGAGCAAAAGCTGGCAGATTTGTTGTACTATAGGCTTTTTTACTCAACCTCTGCAAAACACATGCTTGTTGCAGTTGCCTGTATAGTAGCTATTGGATAGCTATGATATTGATTAAATTAGAAGTTTAAAAGTGGTATGTCTTCTACTATAGGTACCCCCTGACACACATACAAACCCATACATAACATGCACGCAAACACAGTAATGTGTAAGGTTAATGCAATATATTCATGTATACATCTTTAGATAATGTTTTCACCCCTCAGCCATACACACTTAAAATGGGCCATACTCTGCTCTAAGTTGCATGGATGTAAATCCAGAATAACCCACTGACTTCAGAATGTGCTACATATGTACAGTGTATATTAATATATGTTGCTGAATACCTCAGCACCCATTTTCTACAATGGGATTAGAGTGCTCAGCCTCTTGGATTTGGCCCTATATCTGAATATATAAGCATTTTAAACTAACACTATTTAAAGCTAATAATCATGAATCATTTGTGTCCTGTGCAATCCATGGGAAGCTACTGCACTGTTTAAAATGCAGTCCTCAATGGTCTAGCAAGGTGTTGTGCAGAGTTAATGATTCAGGGTAAATTCTGTCCTTGAAGCAGTGACTGGCTCAGAAATTAGGCCAAATTCACTCTGTCTTAAGCAATGGAGTTACACCCACTTAAGTCAGCATTGATCCCCACTCAAGAATTGGAGAAGAATTTGACCTGTCTTTCCATCGCTGACAGCTAGGTTCAAATCTGAAGTAGTTTAGTGAACTAGATTTGGTGGCCTTGGTATAAAACTTTGTTTATTTCGGGCTTGTGATATCAGTGACTATTCTTAAACTTGGGTTAGACAGATTCCAGCTAAAATGGTTTCTCAAAACAGTTCTAACATTGATTGGCCCCATTCCTACTGGCCAGACAAACTATGCCTCTGATCATGCATTGAGAATTATGTGAGTACATCCCTGTGCCAATGTAGGTCTCAGTGGATCAGAAGACATGTTGTTTAAAAGCGTTTTCAGCTAAGTTTAACCAGGGTTCCCCAACACGTTTAAAAGTTCTCATATACACCAGGATAATTCAGAGAAGACATAGCTCTACATGTTATTTTAAAACCAACCCAAAATCTGGCACAAGTTAATATCACCGATAGCCTACTCTATATCTAACTAGGTTGCCATAGGATGCTCATCACCATGGCCTCTTAAGAATTATAAACTGTGTACAATAAAGATATATTTCTGTCTTCCATCCAGTCAAGAAGGGACTGGAATTTAATTACCACCACCACCACACCAAAAAAAATAAAAAAAATAAAAAGACTTAAAAACGATGTGGTGCTATCATGGGCAGGATAGTTTAGAGAAATATCTCATGCTGGATAGCAAGACTGTCAGCTCTCCCGGGCATTTATCTATAAAAGGTCTCGCATGCTATGATGTTCTATACATAAGAATAATAGTCACAACTACAGAGGTTATACAGGATAAGGTGTGTTAACAGAGATAGCAATGTGTGTCTAATTCTTTCCTTCACTATGCCCAACTCTATACAGTGCTGTTAACATTGATAAGCACTAAAATTCACCCCATATACTAGAGTGCCAGATCCTCAGCTGGTGTAAATTAGTGTAGCTCCATTGACTTCAATAGATGTGAGCCAATTTATACTCACTGAGGATCTGTCTCCGAATTTTTAAAACTGAAATAAAAATATCCCTGTTCTATCAATTCCTCATCCTGGAACTGGAATGTTCTTACTGGAAAAGGAGCTGAACTTGATTCCTGAATGATGTAAGTGCTCTGACTTTTTGAAACCACAGCTATCCCAAGTAACCACGACTGCCTTTACCGACTGAAGGACTCCATCACCAGTCTGGTTCCATTGCTACAGTACTGACATGCATCAGCTACCATCTCATCACAAGGTATTGTTGTGCAGTAACCCTCCTGTAACAACATGCAAAGCTGTGTGTTACCATGGCCACAAATGATTTCTACTTGCGGTGCAGTGATCCATTGGGAGTTCTTGTGACAGGACTGTAATTAAATCATATCACTTTTGTAATTAACCAGCAAAGAAAGTTGAAGGATTCACTGTTAGCATTAGGTGTGACTGCAAAGATCAGTCATTAGACAAAATCTTCCTCCTTGCCATAAGAAAGGACTCTTCTCTACCATGTACATAGAATCATGGAATTAGGATCTACAGTATATGGAGATTTTCCTGTACTCTCCAGAATCTAAGCTTTTATATAAGAAAAAGATAATTCTCTCTCTCTACTTGTGAAGAAAATCTTCTCAAAGTAAAACAATGGTGCCCTCATGATGGAATGTCCCTTTAAGGCCACCATATAGCTGAACCAAGAAGTCAAACACAGCTGGTAGGGTCAGTCAGCTGTGCACAAACTGCTCCAGACTGCGGGTGCTCTGCTGATAAACTAGTGTTGGCCCTGATCCTCGGTGTGTGCCTGCATATACTTCTAGACAAGACATTCCATCCCTGTTGTCTTGCGGGCCTACAGCCTGAGAGAAGAATAAACATCAAAAGTTAACTCTCTGTTAAGCTGGAAGAGGGAACTTTTGAACATAAATTATCAGGGACATTCAGAGAGACATAGATGGAATATGCTTGGCCAAGCAGAATCTTAATTTATGTTAGTATGAATGGAGAATTCCATTTAGCTTGTAGCCATACTACCTTGGACTGTGATTTTATAAGCAGAATTGAGCTTGGACACTTCCTAAGTAAAGCTATGTGCTACAGGAAGTGGCACTGGTGACTTTGCAAGTGGTACTATTGCCTCTGACTCAGTACTAAACCAATACCCTGGGTAGTGCTAAGGGGCATTGTAATATGATGGCTTTGCAGTTTTTCATACTATTGCAGCTGTAAAACCAATAGCCTGACTACTTGCCTCATTAAAGATCCCATGGTACTTTTCACAAAACTACAGGTGTCAGCCTCATATTCTGACCAAATTCCAATTTGTGGAATTACATTCTACCTACCCTGAAATACCCCTTCTAATTTTAATTGGATAAACTATTCATCAGTTCCTGGACTAAACTGTAGAGCTCATGGCAGAGAAGATGCAAGGATTAGAGGTGCAGTGGGAGACAATGATGGAACTCAGATGAAGATTTGAAGGTATAATGCAGGAGAGGAGAGAAGAGGTGGCACAGACAATTTAAGATTTGTGGACACCTGCCAAAAAAAGGACCCGGAGGGTGGACTGCCAGAAGAGGAGGATGATCCATGGAAGAACATGACCATGAGGACAAAGCAGGGAAGAGACTTTCTAGAGGAGATGAAATTGAGTTGAATAACAAGTTTGCTGCACTGGGGAACAAGGAAGAGAAACAGGCTGAAGATGCGTGGTGAGAAAGAAAAGAAAGGAAGCCAGTCTCTGCAGCCAGGGACCGGAGCCCAAGGAGAAATGAGGATGATGTACAGGGCACAGCAAGAGAGAATACCAAAAATTATGTATTTCAGCCCTGGGTTCCTTGAATGCAGAATTACAATGATGGGATCAAAAACAACATCAAACTTGTTGCTAATATGGGTCCTGATTCTTACTTGACTTACAACCCCTTTATGCTGCTCTGGTGACATAAAAGGGCTATAAAATGGGTGAAAATGGTAGTGTACCTGGGAAACATCCCCAGTGCAACATTAGCATAAGCTCTCAGAACACCTCTGTGATGGCCCCCATCTGAAGCCCTGGCACAGAATGCTTGCTAGGTGGTCAGAGATCTAGGCTCTATTCTTCCACAGATTTCCTGAGTCATGCTGAACAAGACATTCATTCACAGCTCTGAGCATGGGTCAAAAAAAGGGTTCTCAACCAAAAATGGCTTTTCAAAAGGAAACAGAAATTTTCATTTAATTTCAAAACAATCACTTTGAATCTGAACTAATAAAAAAGGTTGATTTGATTAGTTTCTTCAAAAAACAAAACAAAACAAAAAAACACTCAAGTGAAAAAATTTCAGACCAAACTAAAAATGTTTGTTTTGTTCATAATTTTCTATAGAACATACCTACCATTTTCCAGCCAACCTTACTCAGTTTCTCTATGTGTAAAAAGGAGGTAACAACACTTTCTACCATAAAGAAATCTATATAGGTTGATTTGATCCAAGAAAGCCAGGAAACTGAATGGCTGAAAAGCCACTGCAAGATTTGTTCCATTTAGGTTGCTGATACGCATGTTCAAAGCAGCCACTGCAGGCTCCAGTGGTGGAAGAAATGTTTCACAGCTGCGTCACCAATGGCATTTCAAATAGAAATGAGTGAACTCCCTTGTAAGGTGAAAAGGTCACATTATAAGGGTACTGGATCAGGAATCAGAGGACAGAGAATAAAGCACATGCAAATGAACTACAAATCTCCTTATGTAGTTTTAATTATTTGTATAAAGAAATAAAGTAACATACAACCCACTTTTCATAGTGAGTTTTTTGGAGAGAGAGAATGCAAACAAGTCTAAAATGGCAAGAAATCTTCAGATTAGGATTACAAATTATTTACACTCCATTGTTTCTTTTGGTTTTTAGGATAAATGTGCTTCAAATGGAATTATTTATTACTTCCTGACTAAATATGTGTCTCAGGAAAAGACTGACTTTGTTTTCCAATCAGCAGCAAAGTGACTTAACCCATGTTGGATTTGGCATAAGCTACTAAATCCTTCAAATATGATTAGAACCCCTCCACCCTGAAATAAAAAGTCCAAGTCAGGTTTGTTTGTTGTTGTTTTTTAAAAGGTCACGAAGGATTAATTTGGCGCAGAGGTTGATTAGTGCAAGGACTGTCATTCTGGAAGCATCAAAATTGGATGCAAAAGGAAAAGGTCCACCTGGTGACCATGATTTTCTTGCAATAATGGGATTGTGCCTTGAGAAGGCCAAACTCTAAACTTACAGTGGTCTTCATTGTACGGCAGGGGCAGATGTTGACTGTTTAGCCATCAACAAGTAATACTCAGGGAACTATGTTTGGGAAGGCTCGCCCTTCAAACTTGAGAAGGAAATAAGCACCGTGGCTGATATTCAGAGCCAATAAGCCAAACTAGGGGCAAGACTGCCTGTATATAGGATTGAAGAGACCCACTGAGGGAGAAAGTGCGTGTGTGAGGTCCAGTAAAGCAACTGGCACTTTCTGCAGCTGTGAGACCCTGCATTTGTGCACTGGATTTCCGCTAGATGAAGGTGCAACCTAGTCAGTGGTATCTGACCTCTGCCTTATATGCCCTTACAGCTTGAGAGAGTAAAATCAGCAATGCTTTTCATTAAGCAGCGATGTGAAGGATTAACCAACAGCACAGTTTTAGTATTCTGTTACAGCACTTAACTCAAAAGCTGTGAAAATGTGCAAAACGTGTTCCATTACGTGATGAAAATTCAGATGAAAACTGAAGTAACGACCCCTTTTGAAAAAACAACAAACATTTCACCGAGCAAACATACACTCCGGCTTTATACTTTGAACACCAGACTTATTTTACAGCCTTTAGAATCAACTCAGTCATTTATATTTCATCAGCTATGGCACGCTTGGGTACTATAAACATAATCCAATTCCAAAAGAAGCTGCCAGCACAGCTTCCAGAAAGCAAAAGGTACTTACTCTGCACAGAGACTTACAGCAATCATGGGATCTGCTCCTTACATGGAGAGACATTTGCTCCTCCCTTTTATCGAAGACATTACTATTTCCAAAAAGAATGATGGACTGTCTGTTAGAAGTGCTCGCAGGAAGGCCATTCACGTCTTTGTTACAAAGACAAACAAGCAAGATTTCTCAACTGAGTGGCTGCCCTCTGAGGTTTGCCTCATTTACATCCAAATTCATTTCTCCCCAAAGTTACTGCTGTTATCTCACATACGTTGTAATGAACTATGTATACCATGAATCTTTCCACTCCAACAATTGGTCCCACGTTGTCTGCAGCTGTTTGCACATCTGGTTTTCTTTCTTCCCTCATCTGAGGTCTTTCCCCACCATTATGTCCCATATTTGTATAGTGGAAACTTGACAGATTCATACATAAACAAGTAAATGACTATCTGGAGTATTTATAATGTTCATGTTGGTCCAGTGAATGGTGTCATATTAACCACGTTTCTGCCTTTAAAGTAAAGAGAATCAAGAGGGACTGGCTACTCTCAAAACTGGAGACTCTCATACAAAACCAACCTTCCACACAAACTTCCACATGGCTGGACTTTACAAAACTGAGATAAGCCAGTTACCATGCACACTTTACTTCTCTACAGAGGAAAAAGGACAGTAAACTATCTAAACTCCTACATGCCACCGGGGGCTACAACAGTGTTACCCTTAACTCATCCAACAATATTGTTAATCTATCCAACCATACACATAGCCCAGCAGAAGAGTCTGTCCTATCTTGGGGACTCTTTCTGCCCCACCACCCCCACGCACATGATACAGTTCTGCGGTGATCTGGAAGCCTACTTTTGCCATCTCCGACTCAAGGAATATTTTCAACACACCACTGAACAGTGCACTGACCCACAGGAATCCTCCTACCAACACTACAAGAAGAAGAATTCTGCGTGGACCCCTCCTGATGGTCGAAATGACAGACTGGACTTCTACATAGAGTGCTTCCGCAGACGTGCACAGACTGAAATTGTGAACAAACAGCATCCCCATAACCTCAGCCGTACAGAACACAATGCCATCCACAGCCTCAGAAACAACTCTGACATTATAATCAAAGGGGCTGATAAAGGAGGTGCTGTAATCATCATGAACAGGTCAGATTATGAACAGGAGGCTGCCAAGCAACTCTCCAACACCACATTCTACAGGCCACTGTCCTCTGATCCCACTGAGGGGTACCAAGAGAAACTATACCATCTGCTCAAGAAACCCCCTGCTATAGCACAGGACCAAATCTACACAGACACACCCCTAGAGCCCCAACCAGGGTATTCTATCTGCTACCAAAAATCTGGAACTCCTGGACACCCCATCATCTCAGGCATTGGCACTCTTACAGCAGGATTACAGACGCCCCCTGGGTTAAGCAAACCTGACATGCAAATCCACACTTACGAAAAAAGTTCCATAAGCTAGAAATAGGATGGTTTTGGGGTTTTTTTGCGTAATTGTCGGGTATATGTTTCCGACTTACACAAAATTCGAGTTACGCAAGGCGTTCCGGAATGGAATGCTTGTGTAAGTCGGGGAGCGTTTGTATCTGGCTATTTGGACTCTCTTCAGACCCCATGCTATCAGCACTCCTAGCTATCTTCGACCAACTTCTGAGGAAACTATAATGCATCGATGATCTTCCTGAAAACACCATCCTGGCCACTATGGATGTAGAAGCTCTTGACACCAATATTCCACATGAGGATAGACTACAAGCTGTCAGGAACAGTATCCCTGATGAGGCCATGGCACACTTGGTGGCTGAGCTTTGTGACTTTGTCCTCATCCAAAAACATTTCAGATTTGGGGACAAGTTATTCCTTCAAGTCAGCGACACTGCTATGAGTACCCGCATGGCCCCACAGTACGCCAACATTTTTATGGCTGACTTAGAACAACGCTTCCTCAGCTCTTGTCCCCTAGCGCCCCTACTCTGCTTGCGCTACATAGATGACATCTTCATCATATGGACCCACGGGAAGGAGGCCCTTGAAGAATTCCACCTGGATTTCAACTATTTCCACCTCACCATCAACCTCAGCCTGGACCAGTCCACACAAAAGATCAACTTCCTGGACACTACTGTGCAAATAAGTGACGGTCACATAAACAGCACCCTATATCGGAAACCTACTGACTGCTATACTTACCTACATGCCTCCAGCTTCCATCCAGGACACATCACATGATCCATTGTCTACAGCCAAGCCCTAAGATACAACCGCATTTGCTCCAATCCCTCAGACAGAGACAAACACCTACAAGATCTTTATCAAGCATTCTTAAAACTACAATACCCACCTGGGGAAGTGAGGAAACAGATTGACAGAGCGAGAAGGATACCCAGAAATCACCTACTACAGGACAGTCCCCTACTACAGGACAGGAAAATAACAGAACACCATAGATAACTTGATGGGTGAAGGTGTGATGGGAGGGAGGAGTGGGAAGGGCTTGTGGGCAAGGGTGACACAACTATTCCCTTTCATCTTCTCCCTCACAGCCTTCCAGATAAACCTTTAAAAATACCTTCCCCTGAGCATGGTTTTGGAAGCAGTTTTGATGCTCAGTTCCCCCACAGTGCAGGATTTTTATTAATAATAATAATTATCATCATCTGTTCTTTAAGCCGTCTCATTGTAAGTGACTCGAATCTGCTGTGCTGGGGTTACTGATTTAGAGCTGCTCCCAGAGCTCAGCAGCTTCCTAGGTCACAGCTGATGGTTGAAAGTTCTTGAAATTCACAATTCCACCGACCCTTTTTGTCAAACGTGCAACAAAGAAGTCACAACAGATGTGAAAATGTTGTGCTGCTCCTCGACCAGCTCCTACCAATGGTGAGAAGCAGTCACTGTTTTTTTTTGTTTGAGCCCCTGCTGGACCCATAGGTGCAAATGAAAGAAAGACTGTTCCCCGCTCACCTCAGAAATGGGAGGAGGTGGGGTGCTGGCACCGGGGGTAGCTGGGGTGTGGGGGAAGTCATTAGGGTACAGGGTATTGAGGGGAGGAAGGGAGGTTTGCTGAGGGGAATAGTGGAGGAGAGGCAAGCGTGCAGAGGGAGTTTGGAGCACAGTCTGAGAGGTTTGTGGTCAATGGAGGGGTTACAGAGAGATGGGGGAGCTGGAGTTGTTAGGGTTTGTGGGAATCATTCCTCCCCTCTCCCCATCAGCCTCCCCCAATTTTACACACACCCCATCTTAGCCCCCTCCTCTTTGCCATGCCCATTCTGTCTCCCTTCCATTCCCCCACAGGATCCCCGTACCTGGCCTGCCCCTCCCTACCAGCTGCAGCGGCCTTCTCCAGGGGTGCCAGCAGTGGGAGCAGAGAGAGCCAAGAGCCCCTGGAAGCTGGCAGGAGGGACTACACCTCCTGCCCGCAGCTCAGTTGAAGGCATGAAGTACTAGCTGGGATGCAGGAACATTTGGCCGCTGGCTGCCCTGCCAGCTAGAAATATGGATCTGAGCTGCCAAAAGTGGATGCGAGCTCTAAAAAAGACACACATCCTGCACACCATTCCCAGAGATGGTGCTTCTCTGTTGCATTCCCCACAGGTTGCCTTTTCCCACTCTGCTGAGCAGTCCGGGAGGGAAATATTTGTGGTGGGCACACCTGGTTTGTGCCAGGCATGCTCCATTTTAAAGAGCTTCTTCTGTTAGCAGAACTGGAGATGAGAATAGCAGCTCCAAGGGAAGGAGGACACTTACGCAATTTCATTTCCATATCAATACCCAGAAGGCTTTTCAACCTTTCACCTATTTCACAGCAGTGCTGCTATGGACTCAGTAGGCAAACCCAAAAGTTTCGGGGTGCATGCTGAGTTGTTGTCTATCTGTAGGTTTGCAAAGCAAGAATTATGGAAGAGGGACTAGTGGGCCAGAAACAATATAAAAGAGACTAAACCCCCATTCAGTGGAGGCTAGAAGTGGAGAAAGCAATTATTGTTTCTGATCCACTAATCCCTCTTCCATACTGACTCCCCTCAGCAAACCTACCCTCCTTCCTCCTCCCCTCGATACCCTGAACCCTAATGACTTCCCCCATGCCCCAGATACTCCCGATGCCAGCACCCCACCTTCCCTGTTTCTGAGGTGAGCGGGGAACAGTCTTTCTTGCATTTGCACCTATTGGTCCAGCAGGGGCTCCAACAAAAAAAATCAGTGACTGCTTCTCACCATTGAGAAGTGTCACATGTGAAGCTACTCAAGGCTGGCCAACTAGGAGCTGGTCGAGGAGCAACACAACATTTTCACATCTGTTGTGACTTTTCCACAGCAAGTTTGACAAAAAAGGCATGAAGTACCAGCTGGGATGCAGGAACATTTGGGTTTATTCTCTTTTATATTGTTTCTGACCCTCTCTCACACACTTTCAGAAAGCAGTGCCTCTAATTCTTCACCTTGCTTCCCCTTCAGCCTATCCTGCCATAATCAAACAACAGAGAGAGAGAGAGACAGAGACAGAGGAGAGAGCATGCGTACACCTGTGTGTTAATCTGATTACTCACACCGGTGACTGCCCAGCACAGGATTATATTACTAGGGCGGGATTTGGAGTTCTGGAGGAAGCTGTTACATGAAAGTGGCTAACAGCCATGTAATGGTGATAGAGAAAAGCAAAGCATAGGAATTCCATTCTCCTCACTTATTAAAGCAAGCCTGACTCCAGGCTCATGGGGCTATGGAGTGCTGCTTATTAAACGTCTGTCTTGGTCTATACCAGGGGTTCTCAAACTGGGGGTTAGGACCCCTCGGGGGTCGTGAGGTTATCACATGGGGGGTTGTGAGCTGTCAGTCTCCACCCCACACCCCGCTTTGCCTCCAGCATTTATAATGGTGTTAAATATATTTAAAAGTGTTTTTCATTTATAAGGGTGGGGGGGTTGCACTCAGAAGCTTGCTGTGTGAAAGAGGTCACCAGTACAAACGTTTGAGAACCACTGATCTATACAAATGCACACTTACACTTTAGACAGATGTGCATACACAGAAGTTGAAGAGCATGGTATAATTGCCTGTGTAGATAATGTGTACTATTTGTGTACACACTAGAAACAAATCCCCCTGGAATTCTATATTTTATAGCTTCAAACCCATGCCATATTTAATCTAAACAAATCTAATACAGAATATATGAAGAACTGGATATTTTTCAGAGTCCCAATAACATGGCTTTCAGACCACCCTTCAAATGCTTATTTGTGGACCTAATGAAATAATTGCAGAGTGACAGCTTGATTGCCTCCAATCAAATGTCAAGAGGCCCGAATGTCCAAAGTTAATGCAGTTTGGTAGCATAGTGACTCTGGAACAAGAGGACCTGCACATATTTTTCACATTATGGAGCAGATGGAAGCTGTAATCCCCTCTAGAGCGGGGAGATGCTTTTTCACCAAACAGTAGCAGATGACATGCTCCGTTTCGGAAATGTTTTCCACTTCCATCCAACAGAACTACAAGTTGGGGTTTAAAAAGAGTTGAAATAATCAAACATAGCTTGGATGAGACACTACAGAGAGGAAAAGAAAAATAAATAAAAGAACAGTCTCCAAAGACCATTTAGTGCTAACATAGTTAGTTACTACTTGGAGGTAATGGTACAAGAGTTCTACAATCTCCTTGAAAAAATGTCTTAGAAATATCTGCTATGGGGTCAGAGTTAACATTATTGCTCTCCCTTTGAATCTGAAGAAATTCATAGTGCAAACTGACATTCACTTTCTGAGCTTCATTGGGACTTCTACCACTTTTTATAAAGAGGTTGTCCACACACCCAATACAATGGCAGGATGGCTCTGGTACGTTTCAAAATTCTGCATACAAAATCTAATACTTCTGCTTAATCAGTCAGGAGTGTCTCTCTTTGAAATTTCACCTGCGGTGGTCAAGAAACCCATCAATTGTCTAGCTACAAGAAATCAAAAAATTGCTCATTAGTCCCTCCTTTAATATGAAAATTAGCTCAATCTCTTTCCTTTTAATCCTCTTTCAAGCAAACTGTTAGTTCTGTCAACAATTCAGTGCCTCTAAAAGGGGAGGGGCACAGGTGGCTTAAAATATCCTTAGTCTCATTGTCAGGAGATGCTCTTTCTCTTGAAGAAAATGCACAGGTCTTTTCAATTCAACCTTTCCTCCCCAGTAAATACCAAGGTTGTTTATTTCCTCTCTCTCCAGCAAGGACAGACTAAAGCCAATGTGTTTATGCACTTTCCTGAGGGCAGACCCAGACAAAAGACAGAACATTTACTAGCCAAGGAAGAATAACCCCAAGATCATAAAAATAGATTGGGGAAAGAGGAGAGTGAATTCAGGTGAGACAATCACGCCTCTTTTTACCCTCCCCCCAAAAGAGCAAATAAATTAAAAATGTCCTTCTGGCACTAACAGCCCAATGGGGCTCATAGTAGAGAGAGTTATAGTGTTACCTATTTAAAAAAGCACATGGATTTATTTATTTATTGTAAAGCTGATTATAGTAAGCATGAACTCCAGGAGACTTTTAAAATTCCATCTAGACATAAACGCTTTCATATTTTGTCATTTTCAACCATGTGTGTGTCAGTCACACAGACAGACAGACAGTGATTTTTAGTACACAAGAAAACTGGCTACACCAAAGCCATGCAAAGCCAGCTCCCCACAGAGCTCTATCAGAGCCTGACCGACCCCAGTAAATACTTGTGTGCCCCTCTTGAGCAAAGGCTGCCAGTGTGAAAGCTGATGCCAATCTGCATACTGGTTTTGGAATATGGAGAAGTGATCTATGCCAGATCTTAAGTCCTGTTCCTAGAGGTGAAAGGCTACCAACCATGATAGCTATCTTTCTTCCCACTCTTCATACTGATAACAATCACTGGCTAAGCCTCTAATTCACAGCCTAATTCACTGTGCACTGCAGGAACAGAATAAACAACTGCATTAGGCAATTACGGCAGTAAATACCTTCTTTCTCCTCTGTCTAATTACTCCTGTCAACTGGTAATCGGAGGCAGAAGAACACTTCATTAGAGTTATTTTGTTTATTTTTCAATGTTGATATAACCATTTCGAAGGCACATTGATCACGATGCACATTCTTTTCAGATCAATTTAAACAAATTTAGAAGTTAAAGATCGTCTCCAGCTGTGTAAGAATACAAAGCCTTTATTTTCATTCTACTGCATCTTGAGCAAAGCTCAGGTGGGTTATATGGTCAACAAAAGAATCTCTCCAATGAAGCAAAGAGGTTTATTCTAGTTTACTCTGAAGTAACATCTTATATATGTCAAAAATAGGCTGTTTTATTTTCCAATATTTTCATGGCATCAACGAGAATTTTGCTAGGATTGTCAAGGAAAAAAATAATACTGGAAACCCAAGTTTGGTTGGTGATAAACATATTTACCGTGCTTTGCTTAATCACAAAACCCTGATTTTTCTGTTTTAAAGTACATCTTTTCCAAAGATTTATCACGAACCAAAGAAGGAGCCCTCTGCTGGTTATAGAGGATCTTTGTGCATGAGGAAACTCCTGCAGGCATATGAACTGAAAAGGGAGAGTAGAATTTAAAAAGGATATGAGAAAAGAGGACTCCACAAAGCACATTTTTAACTCAGTGGCCTTCTGAAAAGCTCATAGTTTGTTTCTTTCCAAAGAGAAAACAGGAAGATTAATATCTTTGAAAGACAGAGATTTAGTATATGATAAAATGTTATAACCATCCAAGTGCTTCTGTTATATCAGCTGATGAGTTAATCAGTTCTACAATCTCTGTTGGAAGGGGAGAGAAAGAGATGGGCCTGAACTAAAACTCTGGGTTTGACAACCTCCAAACTCCTCCATGGAAGTTCTGATCCACATCCATACTTTATTGTGCCCATGTCTCCTGTATTATGTATGGAGGTGTAACATGCATGACAATGCCAAGAGAGCAATACAGATTCGATGCATTTTTTTAATGAGTGAATTTTGCTTCTAATCAGACAGTTTAATTCTCCTGGAAGTTTAAGGCAAAATAATTCAGTAAATGCAGTGACCAGAATAAATTCTGGATTTTGGAAGATGAGTTTATCTGATAAGGTTTGTCTTTAGCTGAACTGCAATCCTCATACGCTTCCTATTTTATTTTATTTATAGTATGGTACTTATTAAGAATTACTGAAGATTTAGAAAGCTAGAGCTAGCCATTAAATGTTGGCAAAACTGTCAAAACAAATTCAGAAGAACAGGAAAGCACCGTGATGTGGAATTGATTTATTTGGTGCAAGAATAGACTTACATAAAGTACACTGCTATGGTTGAAAGACAAAAAACTAGTTTTATTTTTAAAGTATTTTGTGTGCATTATATACATATAAAGACACACCCAAAATAGAAATGTCTGTAGAGTTCATGTAGCCCTGTGTACAATGCACGTGATGGGAATCACAGCAGTGGCTGGGTGGCATTCCGTCTGAGAACTCATCATTCCTACTGCTAAGATGTCTCTCTGAAAATGCACAGAACATCAGCAGGCACTTTGTGTGGGATCCAGAGGGAAATGTGGCTCCGAAATGAGGGGACTGAACCATGCAATGAAGATTGCTATAGCACTGAGGCATTGGGATGAACTGCCCTTGGCATTTTCAATTGCTACTGCTTCAGTTATTGGGCACTGTTACCACAGTAAGGCGGGTCACAAAGCAGAACAGAGTTTCAAATAATACAACCAATACAGAAGCAAAAAAAGGGAAGAGGGAGAGAGGAGACATTAAAGGATTTTAAAAGCACAAAGTCCTTCATTCAAACTGTGGGATAAGAAATCTATAATGTCCACCCCTACAAATATTTCTATTAGCCTCTTCAAGCAGAAGAGTATTTGCATATCTGATGACTTGCAAGCTACCATGGATATCTTTACTGTTTCTTGTTGCAAATTCTTCTGAATGTTTTCCGCCGAGCTTGTTACGTGTGCACATGTATGTCCACATGCATGGAACACTGATAAATCATTAAAGAAACAGGAGTTGCCTTGAGAACAGATAGGTAATTAAAAATCTAACAGTTTTAAAAAGACACTGCAGCTGAGCAGGTGTTTTCACTCATACAAACAGAAGTTAATTGTAAGACCAATTCTGGCCCACAGGCCCTTTTTTATGGTTATGTCCATAAAATCTTTTAGTAGTCTCTGTAGTTACTGTACGAACACACAAAGGGGTCTTTCATTAGCTGCACTCTCTATGGGAAGCCAGGTCATGGAGTAAATGATACCTTAATGTTCTCTTTCAAAGCTAAAGTGATTTGAAAATGAAGCTTGTTAGGATGCCACTGTACATTCCTCCTGTCCCCCTTCCTTTACCTTGTACTTGATTTGGTTTTACAAATGGCTAATACTTATCTAGCTTCAAAAGCATTTGAACTGTTAAGGGGATAACTCTTTCTGGGATAACGCTACACTTTGAAAAGATGGAACAGAACTGAATTTTGTTTTAAAACACCCTTCAGATTCATAACATGTTTCAGACTCAATCCTAGTGAACTCAGTGTGATGAGAAGGGGCTCAGTAGCCCCCTGGATTGCGCCCTAATGCATTAAATCATTAAAAATACAGTGACCATGGGTTTTGGTTTTTTTTGCAATCTACAAGAGTTCATGTGCAGCCAAATTAAGAATCTGTTTTATTAATGAGAGAGAATGTTTTTCAGGACAAAGAGTTACCCCAACTCTCCTTAAGAACTGCAGTGGGCTCTTTAACTTCCAATTGGTTAACTTCCAACCTTGGTTTAAACTTTAAACAGGCCTTATTCAAAGGACAGTACCTCCTACAGTACAGTAACCCCACTACCATGCAAGTAACTAAATCCCAGTCTTTATGTGGGACTTGGCACCCAGGACCCATTGAGTACAACCCATTAGCTGAAGCAACACTGACAGTGATTCTGGTTGGCACCTTGGATTGAGGATTATCACGTCTGAAGTGTAGGTTTTGGGATCTCAGTTCATCAAGTGATAAAGGAGGGAGGAGAGCCACAAACAAAACCCATTGAGTATAACCATATGCATTTTACTAAGAACAACCTGAACCACCTTTAGCCAAAGTTTCTTGTTGGCAGGGTATGAAGAAGTTACAGGAGTTGGGGGTGACAGTATCAAGAAGTGTTGGTGTTTGGCATTAATGTCCACAAAGGGATGCTGAAATCCATGCTCAATTCAATTCAGCACTTTCAACCAGTGAAAGCCGTGTATGGAAGAACTAACAGAGCAAACAAATGCAAAATTTTAGAATTTGCTGATTTGGTTCCTCAACTGTTCTCTCCCCTCAGTGGAAGGGAAGTCCTGTTTAGCTATACTAGTGAGGAGGGAGTCATCTTTTATTAATCAACTGTGTATTTTTATATCTACCTCACACTCCATTTAAAAAACACTTTTCATACCAAGATACACCTGCCTTGGGGAGCTAAGGGAGAGGATTGCATGAAGGATGGAGAGAAAGAACCACAAACAAAGAATGCATTTCTTGTGTCATGTGTATGGAACATTTGCACCAGTAGACTAAAATATAGCCAAGTGCTCCACCCTTGCCTCCAATTTGAGACTTTCTGATATTTTGTAAAAGCACTTTTAGCTTTGACAGCTTAGATAGAAACCCATTTTGATTAAGTGCCCAAAATAGTCTGAAGGCTGTGACTGCAAATGTTTGAAGGTAAAACTAGAAAACCCAAAAGTGAATGCAAAGTAAACATTCCTAGAATGACTGAAAAAGAAGATAAAACTTGATAGCGTCACCTATCCATTTTAGGTTAAGTACAGTCTATTTTAAACACAAATCTGATGGAAATGTCACAAATATTTTTAAAGAAAAAAGTTTGTTGTGCTTGCAAACTAATATTCACCATAACAGATCCAGTGGTTTGTTTTTTGTCTGTTGGAGAGAAATAGAACATCTCATCTCAAGCTTTGCTTGCCAGATGTATAGTTCTATCACTTTTAAGGCAAATCTGTCTAGGGCAAGTCTTTCAAGTGCACTCTCATATATAGGGAGATATGGAATGCAGATAGGGAATATATGGTGGTGAGGTGTGGTACAAAACATTGATCTGAAAGACTTTGGGACAGCCACATTACTCATGAATACCTAACCCACAAGTAAATTATTCAGGTCATGCCAAATAAATGTCAATACAAATTTTATATCACATCCCACCATTATGTATTGCATGTATGTTACAGGAAAACGATTTTACGGAGCTTTAAACACTTTTACTGCAATTGTTTCTTATATCCCTCTATCTAGAAGGTCAGGTGCCCTAGGGTGTGAACCCACCAATACTGTAGTTCTCAAATGGGGCTACGTATGGGAATAAACCCTATGGCTAACCATGTGCGTTTGCATGACAGAGCCCTTAATTACACTATAGTTCAATTACAGAAGGTAGAGAGAGAGAGAGAGAGAGAGAGAGAGAAATTACATGTAAAATTTAAAATGCTGCTAAAAATGATCTAAACCAGCTTTTCTATATGTAAAAATGTCAGACCATTCAAATTTCTCCAGCGAGAGTGCAGGGCAAGGAGAAAATGCTCTGTGTACTGTCCTGATGCAAGGATGTTTTGCGCCCTAGGCGAAACTTCCACCTTGCACCCTCCCCCATCCTGAGGTGACCTCCCCACGGCAGCTCCCCCCCTCCGCCCTGAGGCGCCCCCCCTGCGGCAGTTTCCCCCCCCCCGCCCCAGCTCACCCCTGCCCCGCCTCCTCCCCAAGCACACCGTCGCTGCTTCACTTCTCCCGCCTACCAGGCTTGCGGCACCTAAGCTGATTGGTATCACAAGCCTGGGAGGCGGGAGAAGTGAAGCAGCTCACCCCTGTTCCTCCTCCTCCCCGAGCACGCCATCGCTGCTTCACTTCTCCCGCCTCCCAGGCTTGCGGCGCCAATCAGCTTAGGCGCCGCAATCCTGGGAGGCAGGAGAAGTGAAGCTGCGATGGCGTGCTTGGGGAGGAAACGGAGCAAGGGTGAGCTGGGGCGGGGAGTTCCCCTGCGTGCTGCTCCCCCATACTTACTTGCTGCAGGCAGCCCTCCCCGCGCTCCCCTGCCCCAGCTCCCTCCACCTAAATGCCGGCGGCGACCGGAGATTCAGCTGCCGCGGTCGCTGCTGAAGAAAATGCCGCCCCCCAAATTCTAGTGCCCTAGGTGACCTAATAGGTTGCACCGGCCCTGTGTGTACTACTCACAAGCTGAAATCCTAGTCCTTCCAGTGGTATAAAGCTCCAGTTTCTAGCTCTGATGGGTTATGATGTAACTGACACAGCTTTAGGACTGAAGAGTGCCCATCTTGAGCCAGTATAATTGAGAGGGAGAAAGTCCATATCTGGAGGAAAGAAAAATGTTCATCTGGCAAGTTGATTTGACAAAGAATTAGTTGCTGTACAGTGATATGAGTTGTTTATCACTGGAAGGTCCTGGTCTATGCCTACGGCTCTTAGGTGCTACGGTCATACAAATAATAATATATATTTTCAACACATGCGTGGTGCTATGTCTCTGATCATTCTTCCTCCAACTGAGAGTGCAGGACCAAAGGACTAGGGCCTGTGGAATAGGCAGAGGGTGGCATCTCAAAATGCAGTGAACTCGAACCAGAGATATGCAGGGATCTTGTCCACCAGCCCTGAAAGTCCTGGTCATTACTTCCTAATTGTCCTTACACCATTTTTTCTTGTTAAAGATAATTCAGAGTCTCAGCCACTACCAATTACAAGGGTAATTTTTTGCCCTTATATACAAAGGGACCCAGTATTTTTCACTAATATTTCTCTCTGGTCCATCTTATTCTCTATAGCTAGCATCAGCTCATTCTGCATTCCCCCCCCTATTTGCTTATTCTTTCCCTACAAGCCTTCCCTAATGCTTTATCACAACTCCTCTAACAAATCTATCATCTCTGGTAATCTCTGGTCATGTAAGATACTACCATTTGTGTCAATTTCCAGCAAAAGAACACTGCAAAGAAAAAAAAATCCACTTCTCCCCTAGCATGGTTTGATAGCAAGGCACTGGATAGCTGAAGTCTATTTAAAAATACTAAAAAGAATGGTCCTTTATTGGGAAAAAATCAGTTTTAAGGCTGCTGTTCTCTTCCAGGAATTTTTTGGGTTTCTTGCAGGGATTCAGAGGCTTGTTTTAGCAGGGCTATTTTTAGAGTGCCTAACATGAGCTCTATAAACATACCACTAAACTGAATATTTTGTCAGTGTAAAGCAATGTTTCATAATATGTCATGATTTCCACTAGTATGATCAGTAATTTGATGGGTTTAGGTCCCATTTTAGTCTGGTTGCTATTAGTGGGATTTGCTATTGAAACATCTTATATATCTTCCTGCCTCCCCCTATCCCCTTAAAAAAAAAAAAAAAAGCTTAGTAGATCAGCAAAGTAACCAGCATCTCCTCCCCTTCCTCGTCTCCACTGCCCTTGGAGACTAGTATGGATCACTTCCATTTTCCATTTCAGCCTTCATCGTTCAAGGGCCTGGGAAGATGAACTCAAGTTTATGTATACACGGCTGCCTCATTGCTAACAGTGGGCAAAAGGCTGCCTCCCTGGGTGGCTCTAATTGTAGCAGAAGCAAACAAATTGAAGTATTAATGCCCTGGAGAGGCTGCCCAGGGGAACGCTGCAGCTGTCCGCACACAGAGCTCTGCAAGCAGGATGGGGATGGCATCAGTGGGCAGGCTGTGGGAGCCCCGGGGTTGTGCCCCTGGCTCTGGAGTACTTGCCTCTACTGGACAACCACCTCCCCTCCAGAGAGGGCGGGAGCAGGCCACCACCACCACTTCTATAAAGCATCAGCTAAGGAAGTGCTTCAAATCCTGCCTTCCTGTTCTGTTCTTCTCTTCACAAACCTCAGGCTCAAATCACTCCTACCTGCTCTTTGTACAGGGCACTGGTTTGTTTTACATGACTGTACTCAAGATAGATGCAAAAGTGATGACAATTTCAACCTTTTTTCCAGTTTGATGAATCGTGAAAATTCTCATTAGTTTGCCTGTAGAGTGTTTTGAAACTAGAAAGCGCTGAGCAGTACAGTCTAGTGAAACATCCCCAGCTTAGAAAAGAGTTGTAACGTTAATATTACTTTCCCAGGCTCACTCTGCTGTGCTGTTCACGTACTCTGAATGTGATGATGCGTGACCCACATTTATTCCATCGCTCTGCCACTTTTCAGCCCTGTCTTTCAGGCCACGGCAGCCAGTGCTGGAATACGTCAGAGTTTGGTGGCTCGGCAACTGACACAAGCTGATGCCAATGTCACTAATCACTTCCTTCATTAAAATAAGCAATTTGTTGGGTCTGTTTCCCTCAACTACC